>NW_028262290.1:4152857-4766785 GCF_047370975.1 Nipponia nippon | reverse complement strand
ATGTGTCAGTAGATCGTGGATCAGCAGCCTTTCAGGTGCAGCGTGCCAGGCTGTCCTGCTCTTATCTAGATGAGAAAGTCAGGAGGAGATCAGAGTTGCTGCCTCACAACTCGGCGGAAGGCAAGGCTTGTCTCTGCAAGGCGGCAGATCCCTGCCAGCACAGAGTTCGGAGCTCGGGAGGAGCACGGGCTATCTCTGCTCCCAGACGCTTCTTTCAGGAATTCACAGTCCTTTGCTTCTGACCCTTGTAATGGTCTGAAAATTTGCTACTAAAAATGCTCATGTGTGAGTGCGTATACACACACACGGACGTATATACGCACACAGATGCACAAGCTGCTGATTCTTGCCCAGAATTTCAGGAAAGATCACCACGTAGCCAACAGTAAGTTCCACAGGAATCAAGAGGTGGGCTACTGGCGTGAGTCAGGCAAGAGTTGTTTTTGGTTTTTTTTTTTACAGGATGACATTGTTTCCTAAAATTTATTGTTTTATACCCCAAAGAAATTAAGACCCTCATTCTGCAAATTCAGCAAGCAGAAAGCTAACTGCAAAAAGAGAATTAAGCACTAAATCTGAAGAGAGGGGGAAGATGACACACGTGTAGGAGTGGAATCATGCTTTTGGTGAGGTGATAGCGAGCTGTTAAATCAGCTCACACATCTTATCAAACTGCAACCTTTAAATAATCTTCCAGAAGCAACACAGTGCATAGTGAAATGTAAAAAAAAAAAAAAAATTCTTTCAAGCCTACAAGAAGAAAAGACAAGCCGTGTTTAGTAAGTTCACAAAATCTGAGTCAGAAGAGGTTCCACCAAGCCCAGCACCCTGTCTCCAGCAGCAGCAGTATGAGCATCCTCAGAAGCACCATTTGCTTCAGTCCCAGTCCCCTCCCAACACCCTTGTCTTCTTCCATGCCCAGCAGCTGGACATCCCCTGCTAAGTGGATGACAAGCCCTACACTTGAAGGAAGATGGACACAAACAGCAAAGCATGCAAGATGCTTGCGGAGGACGGTATCATGCAGGAGGGAGACTTCAAAACACACCGGCAAATCAAAGTTTCCAAGTGGCACTACCAGCTGGCAGCACCGCACAGACTAACCGGCCACAGCTGAGTCCTGGCAGCCAGAAGGCACCCAAGTTGCTGGGACAAACATCTGATGCAAACAAAAGTAACCTCCCTGCAGGTGTGCTGGTAAAACAACCAAAGGAAGAACCACCGGGGCCACAGATGGATGCTGGGGGAAGAGGCGACACCAGGCAAGCACATACCACGCTTCCCCTAAGCGCTCTCTCAGCCTTTGACTATTTTTATCCGAGTGGATTTCCTGAGCCAAGCTTTGTTTCTGTCATTCATCAGCCTACAATGAAACTCTTGCAGTTACTCATCCTGTCTCCCCTTAAAGCAGTTAACTTTTTGCAACCTTCCCAGGCAAGTTCAAAAGATCTATTATCAGGTCAGTGAACGGTTTTAAATCTGAATTAAACATATTGACCACAGCGTACAAAAATTGGTTAAGTTTGTTTCTCGCCTGTATTTAAGGGTCTTTGTATCAAATACTGCAATGGAGAACAGTTGCCTGTATCCCAGGAAACACAGAACAACCACCGAGTACTCTCAGAAGTGCCAGAGGCACATTTAACCTCTTCTTCACCCAAAAGACAATCTCTGCTTAGTTAGTAAAGCCCAACATTTTGGCAGGCTTGCTCTCCTCTAAAGAGAACCCTGCCAGCTTTTCTATATGCATGCAAACAGAAGAGATTCATTCATTTTCATCTCTTTCTACACCCTGCATGGAGTACATAACGTGCAGGTTTTGTTTCTGGAAATCCACCCCTTCCCCTGTCTCCGGTGCTGTCAGTTGATAATCAAAATGTGGGTAACGTGTTCTTAAACAATAGTTATGCCTGCTGTGATAAGAAATGGCTTTGGAAAGAAAAAAAAATTCAGGCAAAATTATCTATGACCATGAACCCAAGAATACTGATGCATAAGGCTCAGCTGAAACCATTAGTATTTACTCAGGAAAGAATCAAGCTGGACATCCCAGAACCACTCTAATTTTTAGGTTGGGATTTCAAAAGGACTGGTCAGATGTCTTAATTCCCCCCAAAAGTGAGTGAGATTTTTAAGCCTCTATCCCTTTTAGATCATCAATCAATTCTAAACCTACCACAGAACCAAAAGTAATTACTAATAAAAAAGTAAATGTATTTTCTAATTTATTTGAGAAGGGTACCCCATCCCGTCTGACCTGGTTGGTATCACCCCAAGAAAATAACTAGCAACCATTAGCACATACTGCAACTCAAGAAAAAGTCAACTTCCATGTAAACATTAAGGAGACAGCAGCATTGGTGCAAAGGAGGTCAACTGCAGGCGTTTGAAAATACGTTCTAGAAACTTCTGTACACCCAGAAAGGAAGAAGTGATGCTTTATGTGAAGGAAACACGTTAAGTGCTTTTTTTCTTTAGGAATGCCGCATCATTCCAGATGCTAACAAACCATAGCCAGAATTGAAAAAAAAAAAAAAAAAAAAAAAAAAAAAAAGAGGAGAAATAAGGAAATGTGGTTATTAAGACACTCAAAATGGCTGGTCTGCAGGGGAAGCCTCTCAAGTAAAACACCCATTTGCTTATTTACTTTTTTATTAATAAACCAGAGGAGTTCAATTTTAGACACGGAGAGCCACACCTTCAACCAACGTACCCCAGCCCCGCAGCAGCGCGGTTCATTCAGCACCACCAACTCGCACCAGGGGAAGCGCAGCACGTAAACAGCAGAGTAAGTTCCCATGCAGCCGGACAGGGTTTGTTTTATCTGGCTGCTGTTTCCAAACAGTACAAGATTAATCTCCAAGAGCTGCACTGGCACCGCAGTCATAATCGGGTCAGTGTATTTAACTCCGATCGGGTAGTAAACAACGTGTAGAGTCTCCTTGGGTTCTGGACAGCCTGCACGGACCGAGTGGAGATGCTCGGAGCGTCAAACAAAGCCACCGCCATCACTCCAGGACAGCTTCTCTGTCTTTCACGGTCACAACGTGAGGAGCCTTGCCAGAAGCACGCCTGATGTTCTTCGTGGCAGTGATCAGAATGCTTAATCAGAAGTTTCCAGACAAACAATTTTAACTGCTTAACCACTGCACAGTAGTGACTAAGGCATCCCGCTGAGATACGTCATGACAACCTTTTAACTGGAAGCACAGCCAAAAGACATCTGAAATCTCTCCAGACCTGACTACAGCCAGCCTTTTAGCTCAGGAAGCTCCTCACATGCATTCTTGAGTGGAAAAAAACAGGTAAGGAACACCAGTATCAACCTTGATTACAAACTTAGGACCTCAAAATAATACAGCCAGAATTACTCGCAGGAGATCTTGACTCCAGCAGAAACCTACTCCAGAAAGAGATTTCACTTTGGGTGTACACCCAATACCTACATGAATATAAATTTCTATGAGGAGTTTTCATGTGTCTATTGTCATTCTCATATAATACCCTACAATTGTAAGGAAGTCACACAATCATATGCCAGTTAAATGCTGTTTACTGTAATCACATTAACTTTAATTAGGTTTTCAGAGCTAACATTTGAAAACAGAGAGGCTGGAGCACCTCTCCCATGAAGACAGGCTGAGAGAGTTGGGGTTGTTCAGCCTGGAGAAGAGAAGGCTCCAGGGAGACCTTATAGCAGCCTTCCAGTGCCTGAAGGGGGGTTACAAGAAAGCTGGAAGGGGACTTTTTACAAGGGCCTGTAGTGACAGGACAGGGGGGAATGGCTTTAAACTGAAAGAGGGCAGATTTAGATCAGATGTAAGGAAGAAATTCTTCACCCTGAGGGTGGTGAGGCACTGGAACAGGTTGCCCAGAGAAGCTGTGGATGCCCCATCCCTGGAAGTGTTCAAGGCCAGGTTGGATGGGGCTTTGAGCAACCTGGTCTAGTGGAAGGTCTCCCTGCCCATGGCAGCAGGGATGGAACCAGATGATCTTTAAGGTCCCTTCCAACCCAAACCATTCTCTGATTTTATAATTTACAGCCTGAACATAAAATAGGCTAGTAGAGCTGAGCAAAAGAGAATGGTAAGCCCTTAGGGGAATTTCCTATCAATAATAGGTAAGTGAGAGGTCACCTTTCCCTCCCTTTAACCCAGAGGGAAGAAAAAAAAGTTTTTTCAATAGCTAGAAAACTGGATAGCACTCATTTTTACTCATTTGTCTGAAGAACCCACAGATATTCAACACAGCTAATTTCAAAAATAGATTAATGTTTGTCCTAAATTAGGAGAATGTGTCCAAAAATAGAATTTACAATACAGTGTATTTAGGAGGCTGTTGAAAAATCAAGACAGACCAGAGAAAGGCCAAAAGGCGCAGGATACCCTAGGCTCTCCCCGTATGTATCAATAATACCTTGTGCTTCTGTAAATGAGTGAAAATGAATTGCTTGCTTGTAAATTAACAAAGCTGATGTGCTAGTATGAATAAATTGAAGTTGGAATAATATACTCCCAGTGCGACTACAAACCTAATTTCCATAGTTAGTAAGAAGGAGAAAGTGTCTTGCACTAGAACAAGTCTTTAAGTAGCACCTCCGACACAGGTACACGGCATTAATATTTGTAAAGCACTTCAAATATGTCAAATGCTATTTATACATCAAGTGTTATAACTCCTGATGAGAGATGTATATGGCGGCCTTAAATGAAGAGTTGGACAAAAGCAAATTACAAAGTTCTGATGCAAATTAATTTAAAATTTCCATAGAAGAAAACTCCATGCCCTCACAACACCAAAACGCGGGCTGTCCTCTGATGACACTATGTCTGGCATTGAAAGAGAAAAGTTTATTCCCTCTTATTCTCATTACCTTGCTACTTTCTCTCTCCTGCACTGATCCAGCACATTTGTACACAACATGATAAACTAGACTGGGGAACTGATCCAGCTGAACAAGAACTCTGCCCCTGAAGCCCAGCAACAAGGATATATTGAAACTATAGCCTGAAAATGCGTTATCCTGGTGCCTAGGATTTTGTCACCATGCAAGCCCAGAGACACCATCAACTCCAGCAACGCATCCACGTAAGTGCCTCAGCATCTTTCACACTTAAGCCATACACAGCTCAGTCATCCAAAGTGCCTCCCCACATCCATACGTCATTCCACGGGGCATCTCCGAGCGCACGCCGACAGCACTGACAAACACAGAGCTGGTACAGCTGTGCTTCCCAGTCTCCTTGGCTGAATCAGCTCTCTTCTGATCCTACTGCACACTGGTATAGCTTCCTAAATAAATATAACAGTATTTTAAATGTTGACAATAAGTTTAGTTTTCCAGAAGCTTAACATATAGAACTCACCATCCCCTATCCTCAGTTGCACGTGCAAAGTCTAGGAGCTTCCTTGGACCCAGTCCTGTATGGCTGAACTCTAGCGCAGGATGCGCTCTTGACTTGAGGGGAAGGTGCTGATCTCCTCTCCCTGGTGCCCAGCGACAGGACACGAGGAAATGGGATGATGCTGCATCAGGGGAGGTTCAGGTTGGACATTAGGAAAAGGTTCTTCTCTGAGAGGGTGGTCGGTCACTGGAACAGGCTCCCCAGGGAAGCGGTCATGGCACCAAGCCTGTCGAGTTCAAGGAGCGTCTGGACGATGCTCTTTTAGTCATATGGTTTAGTTTTAGGTCGTCCTGCAAGGAGCAGGGTGTTGGACTCGATGACCCTTATGGGTCCCTTCCAACTTGAGATATTCTACGATTCTATGACTTGAAGCCACCTGTAGATCTAGGTGTTTTCAGAAAAACACCAAAGGGCTATTTATATTGTTCTTAAAGTGTTATTTTGCATGTGTGTCTCATCCAAGGATATCAAGGTATTCTACACAAGTAAAACAGGCATTCTAAAGACCAAAGGTCTGTTATCATTAGTCTGACTATCACAGTACCGTCTACCTTCCTTTTCATATGTCTTACATTTGCAGGTTTGTTGTTTTGAGTTCTTGGCGCTTTTTTCAAGTTTGCAGAAGGGAGGCACACAAAATCATAGAATTAACTAACAACACAATTATGCCTTGTCATCTGTTACAATGCATGTAGGCATGCAGAGGAAAAAGGGGGGGTGGGGTGGGGGGGAGATAAATGGTACCTGTTTTCTAGCTCTTTTACTATATCGGGAATGATTTTATACATGTCTACATGTATCTAATTGATGTTAGAAATCAGTGCACTCCAGTCTGCTTCTATACATCAATAAGTTCCACTGCCTCAAAGCACATATATTTCTGTATACAGGTAGAAATTACATTTGGATATGTAACCACTGCTGTATACAGCAGATTTCTGCAACACTAAAAATACTTACCCAGCATGGTCTTGAGTCCTGCTAGTGTTTACAGGCTCCCTCCACTGAATGTGAAAGAACTTTGTGTGACCAACTTGCTACCCCTGTACTATATTATCATAAGAATCTATTCTAGAAGAGAAACCCAGTAGATAAAAAAAAATTCCTGAATAATACATTTGCATTCTCCTTTACAGATAGCAGTAGATACATTAGAACAGCCCTACCACATGCCCAATCCCCCATATCTCTTCAAGCTCTCTGCTTGATTTAGGAGGAACCAAGAAGCAATAAAGCGTATCTGATCCATTCAGAAGCTGGAAAGCAGCATAGAATCATAGAATCACAGAATCGTTAAGGTTGGAAAAGACCCTTAAGATCATCGAATCTAACCATTAACCTATCACTGCCAAGTCCACCACTAAACCATGTCCTTGATGTTCAACTTCTGGCTACCTGGTAGTCAATCAGAATCAGTATTATGTACACCAGCTCTGCTCCAGACTAGCCACAGCATCCACTATCTTTCGTCCAGATACCGGGTCAAAATAAGGCAGGTTTGAAAAAGGGGAAGACTTGGAGGACAGAGATGAAGCTGAATGGGTGGAACTGCAGCTAGAAGTTAAGTCTTCTCAGTGACCGAGAGTTAGACCGGCAAGCTTCTTGCCCTTTTTCAAGATAGGCAATATCCTTGAGAAGCGTTTGGCAACCAGGAATGCCGCAGTGGATGATGAGGGATGCCCATAAATAAGGCTTTACGAGCCTCTTCCCTGGTGGTGCAGTAACACTGCAGCCCTGAGCAGTGCCAGCATAAGCAGGCATTCCCGTTCTTCCTCCAGTTTTCTCAATTGCGTCAGTCTGCACGACGATGCAGTTAACAAGACTGCAGAACTGATCTGGATTAAAAACAGCACTAAACCAAACATTCATTTGAACTTGGACTGAGTTTGCCAACCAGTCACAACACCTCTGCCCGCACAACTAAGGTGGCGGCAGGAGAAAGCAAACAGTGAGAGGGAAGCTGGCACTGCTGCCAGCAGAAATACTTGTCTAACTAGGATATGATTTGAGTTGTAGACCTTTGCACTAGAGACTCTTTCCATCCCTCCACCACAAATTGGATCTCCAATCAAGTACTCAGGTCTCCTGCATTACTGGGTAAAATACAGCAACCATCCAGAGTGCAGAAATACCCGCAAAAACTCAAGAGCCTAATGCAGGCAAACCTGGAAGGAATGGCAATACTGCAAGAACAGCTAGCCAAAACAGAATGAAATACAGATGCTGTAGGATGGACTAAGACATGCAAATTGCAAATGGTTTGGGAAGATAAAAATTGGATACGTATAAAAGGGGAGAGTCAAACAGCAAAAGAGCAAGCAACAAATACTAACGTAGTCATGTAGTTTAATAAACTGCTTTAGTGATGTCTTGACTGAATGTGCTTCAGCCCTTCTCCTTCTAAAAAGCTCAACTTAGGGACCTGGCTGGAACAGAGAGTCTTCCAACCCTGCACCCCGACCTTCTACCTGTGAAAAATAAGATTCTGCAGGTGGGTAGGGAAGCAGATGAATTTGCTCTGGTTTTTTTCCATGATATAGGAATGGGACGCAGCCAAGGAATGCCCCTTGACTTTGTACTTTTTCATGTCCATTAGGTTAGATATATCCTTATCCTTAAGTAATGATGCTCCTTTTTTCTTCAGCTTTTTTAGTTCTTATTCTGTCAACATGAAAGAAGCTGATGTTTTGGGGCGGTACTGCACAAAAAAAGGAAAAAAGACATCTGAATGATGAACAGGCTAAGAGAGCCCTGGACACTGTCTTTATTTGTCAAAGACTTCTAACCATGCTTCTCTCTAGCTCCAGAAATAAGGACAAAGCTGACAGCTAGAAGCTTTAATGCTATCTCTATCCAGTTTATGTTTTAGTCAGCTAGTCTTAGAAAATCGGAAGAAAACAAACCTGTATAAGAATCAAGGTGCAGTGCATGTCTGGCAATAACCTGGTTTGAGATTTCTGGTTGTTATTTCCACATAAACAATGCCATCTTTACTTCTCACAACTACTATTAAAAATAAGGAAGAGCTTTAAGGGCTAAAGTTTAAAAGAAGGTGTAATGGGTGCAAGCTGGGCACCTCTGGGGTGGGAATGCAGACCGCGGAGCAGAACTGCACTTTGCCGAAAGCCATCTATAAGGGCTCACACAAGGTTCAAGTGTCTGTTTTCTCAGAAACCTAACCCTTCCCTACCCCCTCAATCCGCTAAATACAGTCCATTCATTTCTCTATCAAATATCATTGGTGCAATTCCGCTTCAACCACTTCTTCTGAAAACAGAAAGGTGATTTACTTGTAACTGCTGATCAAGATGCAGTAGCAGTGTTTACTTTCAGGGTGCACTTGAGACCAAAAAAATTCCATCTCAGCAACACCCACCTCCTTGCCTGCCACACCTGAGGCTGCGAACAGGGCAGAGCACGCCCTGCGTCGCCCCCAACCCCAAAGCCCTGCAAAACCCCCTCTGTGAACATGCACGTAGACAGCACATCCAAATGAAGGCATACCAAGCTAAACAGGGAAGATAAACAACCATTCAAATGCGTGGCTATATATGCATTTCATTTTGCAGTAGGAGACCACTGTTTGCACATTCATAAAAGCCTTTTTTTTTTTTTTTTTTTTTTTTTGGAAGTGAAGCATGTCTTTAGTCTTACACCAAGGAAAAAAGGGGTAAAGGGAGCATGCCAGTTCTTTGAAATCCAAGAAAGCATTTCCAAGAATTGAAAGCTGCCCTTGAATCCTTTGCAGAATACAGACTCATCCCTCAAAGGAAACAGCTGTCTTTGAGGGACTAAATCCATCCAGAATAAACAGAGATCCACAGCCAGAAGTTCTCCTCAAAGTAAAGCCTACGTATAGCCACACTGTAGTCGTGGTTAAAGATATTTCAACTCAAACAGCAAGGAAATCGTACCTTTAGTCTAGACACTTAAGAGACTCTCACAGAAAGCTAAGTTCTGTTCATCTGAGCTTAACAACATGAGTTTTTTAATGAAAAGGGGTTCCTCTCACGATCAAGAATTTGTGTATAAGGTATACCGATAAAGCACTGTTTCCACTCTTCCGAAGTCATAGAAGATTTTTTTTTTTTTAAGGGAAAAGGGCCTTTCCTCACTTCTTTGACTGTCAAACACATCTTTCCATTGACAAAGGCAAACTTGACTTTGTTAGAAACAGAAGATATTAGAAATCACAAATCAGGAAAGAAAACTCCACCCTTGCTTTCCCTTGGCATTAGTACATTCCACAAAGTCCTCCACTTTACCAACAGAAATACCTTTAATTGGCTCTTCTGGAGATTTCAGACCAAGTCTGACTTCCTTTGAATACTGGAAAGGTTCCTCGGCTACCATCCCAGAAGCTGTGCTAACAGGGAGTAGTCTTGAAAAACCTTTTTTTTTTTTAATTTTCCTTTTAATTGCAGAGCTGTCTCAAAGACATCCACCCCTGAATATTCTTAAAGAGCTCCCTGGAAACAAGCCGAAGGCCAAACCCAACACCAATCTCCTCCCCAGTTCTTAATTCAGAAGAAATGGAAGCTCTACTGCAGATTGTCTCCTCCACAAAAGGAGGGGGGGGTAAAACTAAGGTATAAAAACCTTAAAGGCTATTTTAATCTTAAATTATTCGGCTCGGTCAAACAGCAGTCATTCCAATGGAATGTAGGCTCGTACTCCAATGGTTTACTGTTTCTAAAATAAATGTCAGGACATGGTTATACATCAGTGCTAGATCTTTACTATGGACTACCTGCACATTCAACAGCCATTGTCCCAGTTTAACAAAATAAAAAAAGAACCGCATTTGTTAAAAGAACAAATTTTAACAGCGACCCATCACATTCTTCTTTATTAGGAAAGGAGAACAATACAAAAATCCCATTACTTTTACAAAAAAACCCATCCAATGAAACATGCATATAAGAAAACTAAAAATTAAGGCAAGCCTCACGTAACTACTCCTTGCCTGTTCTTTTGATCCCGCTTTGATATAAAATGACACATTTTTGCTTAAAACAAGGATATCTAACTCTGCGAATTGAACTCAGCACTGTATTTCTTACAGGGACTGTAAGTTTTGTATCCTTAAAGCCCATAACCAGAGGTATTTCTGAGCTGGAGAAACCAGAGATGTAATCTCTGCTTTTGTTTTTTCAAGTTTCCACACACTTCTTTGGAAAGGTAGCCTTGATTTCGAGTACCATATAAAGAACCCTAGACATTTCTCCACAGTAGAGGCTTGCAAGGTTAAAAACATACTGAGACATAGTTTTTCTTCCCTTGTACCAAGTAATACACTTTATGAAATGAATTAATCACATTAGACAGATATCAAACCACTAAAGCCAGGGAGCAAAGATGCTTCAAGTGGCACCCAAAAAAACCTTATTCCATGTAAAATAAGTGTATGCTATTGATGATAATGATTCCCATTCTTGTAGCTCTAACCTGTCGGCTCACCAAGTTATCCCGAAACACAGATATGAGCTTATAAAATTGACAAGAGAGAGATTTTCTGATCATCACCAATGAAAATCCTGGTATTTCACAGGTCTATGATCGCCGTCACAAGATCTACTCCACGCAGGAATGCTGTTAGGTCTTTTCATACGCAGCCGTGCCGGAAAACAAACAGTAGGAAAGGAAAACATTCAAAACTCCTTAGTCTTTTTTACTTAGTTTTCTCTTGCACAAAGGAAACTTAAGAGTGGGCAGAAGGAGACAACAGGTTTCCTTAACTCTGACAACTCTCTCCCTTCAGCAGATTGGAATCGTGTCTTTGTAGTGGAATTTGAAGTACCGTGCAGAGAATACAAATGTTGGAAGGAGTGAGCAGATGGGAACCTGCTTCTACAGCAAGAACCTCACAGAAGAAAACAACCCCGCATACCACCTACCACCATGCAAGATTCTGCTCTTGGAGGATAATTAAAAACCAAACAAACCACGAAGTTTTAAAAGCATCTGACATGTTAAATTGAGCTTCATTTCAGTTTAAATACCGCAACACCTCAAAAATTCAGAGAGTAAGTGCAGCAAAAGGTAAGCAAATGTCTCAGCATTAGAGAACGTATGCTTCAGAATAAACACTGTTTTTTCATGCATACATGACACTACCGCAATACCTCTAAGATTACAGAGAGTTAAAGTTTTCTTAAAAAAATCCCAGCCTTCTTTTTTTTTTGCATAGACTAACTGAAGGACAACACTGTACAAATACAAGCAGCAGGTGACTACCGGAGGGGGAGAAAGGCACTTACTGGGGGGAGAAAGGACTCTTCGGCTCTACTTCCCCACACTGTGGAGGAATGAGTTTCCAAACCAGACTATTTTTTTTAAAAAAAGTCATGTACATGTTACATTTAAACATTTTAAACATGTAAATATACACATCTTACATTTAAACATCTAATTTTTTTTTAAAAAAACATGAAAAGTGTCATTTGATGTCACCTTCATCCCAGCTCTCATCCCTGCCATGCTGCCATGAGGTGTCACACAGGCTTTTGGGGAGTATAAAGTGGTAAAAGTCAATGGACATACATCAGCAGTGATATCTAGACTGATAACCACTGTTGCAAATTTCAAGTTTCTAATCTGCAAAAATGGGAAGAGTTCTCATTTCTCTAAGATAATACACAATCATACATCAGATTTTTTTGTTCTCAAGGAAAGTTGGTACCACTTAAAGCTTTTTCTGAAGTTACTCACAATACACCACAGGTAAAGATTCTTTTAAAATAAACCACAAAACTTCTGTGTTTGTTTTCTTCCAGACTTTTACCTCCCATTTTTTGAGCATGAAGTTAACACTTAACCTAAAGATGGCATGAGAATGCTAAAACCAGACTTACTCGGACATCAGTAGCATCTCCATGCCGGATAATGCTGGCCCACGTCGTTGGTTCACTGCTGTTTTCAAAGTAGTGAAAAACCTTTAAGACTCGTTCCATGGCCCCTGGGGAACGCTCCATCCCAGTACTGAGGTGTGTCTTTGCACTTGAACTTGGTGTATGATTCAAGTTTGGATCAAGGTAAGCTGCTGCCATGGTTTTGCTAGATGCTAGGTATCTGTCATATTCTAGGAAAGGGAAACAAAAAATAAATTAATTTTAGTTATACCTGATTCATACAAAGCATTTACTGGAAATCCATAAAGACTCATTTTTAAAGGACATTTAGTTGCCTTTTTTGGAGTCCCATCCTAAAATAGTTATACCATCTACAAACATAAAAAACCTACCCAGATGACTACCAGTGAAACTGCTAGCCCCTTGGAGCAAGTGATCCAAATCTGCACAACACCATCAGTAACAAAAGTGGTATCTCTGGCAAGACTGCTTCCTTTCATTTCTCAGTGACTTAACACAGGCCTCTGCCAAAGCTTACGACACCGAATAGCACCTTCCAGTTTTAACAGGAGCTCCCATTCCTAAAATCTCCCAAGTCTGGTCCTGCAACAAGCCTTTAAAGATCAGCACAGGGAAACCCTGACAGCCCAGTCACTGAAGTGGAGGCTTTCCACTCAGAAGCCGCACGCTAACGCTAGGCTGTCCTGTTTAACGCTAAGTCACTGTCACATAACTTGTTTTGTGCTATTTTGGGAACCAGCGTGACTCAAAACCATCCAGAGCTAAATTCATTATTCACTGAGGAACCATTAAGAACACGGCTGTCCCTCCTCTGATCACCTACTAAATAAGTGGTTAAGTTTTGCCATCGACTAGCCTGGTTTCCAAGTCTGGTGGCAAAAGACATGGACCACGGTATGAGTCTGCATCTCAAAGTAAAAAAATTCCCTCTTGGCTACTGCTGCAACTTAGTCAGCCACAAGCAGATGGTGTCTGAGAAATCCATGCAGTACAAGAGGAAAAGAGCAAACAATACCTCCTGACACAGTCTCAAGCATCATTCCAGTCTGCTGGCTGGAAAGAGCAAAGAACTGCAGGGCTTTGCTCCAGGGCTTGGACAAGTGCACCGAGATTTCTGTACCTCCTCCTCACAGTGAGCAGCCAGGGGGGAGGCAGTTTTGGAAAACTGGAGATGTTAAAAATAAAATAAACTTGATCTTTTTGGCATAGTACTCTGAACGCCTTTCTGGTAGTAAGCTGGCCTGCAAAAGGGGGCTGGAAGAGAGTGAAACCGCTTCAGTACTGCTACCGAACGCCCGAGCCTTCGTTTACTTCGCTGCGAGGCAGAAGAGAGACCCGCGCTTCCAGCCGAGCTCCCGTGATGCCTGGCTGCCCCTCAACAGCCTCAGCCACCAGCCTGCCGCCCGCCGCCGTGCTCCGCTGAGCCCCCGGCAACCCCTTCAGGAAACTATCGAGGGGAAGAAAAATAGAAAAAGTGATTTGGTTTTTAGGGTTGGCTTAGTTTTATACCACAGCTGCCTGAAGTCGCTCACATAGACATTAAGACAAGCACAGAGGAAGAGAAGCAGAAGCAGGCGGTGGTCAGGGGCAAGGAGGGGAGAGCCTCTCTCCTCCAGCAGCAGCTAGCCATGACGCCAGTTCGCCAGTAATGTCAAACCACACCATGAGCTCAGCTAACAGGAATCCAGCAATGGCCGTATCAAGGCTTGGCATCTTCAGACTGTAGATAACATTTGCTAGAGGCTAGAACAGGACTTGAAGTCTAACACAAGGATCTGAAGTGTCTACCTAATTCAGACCCACAAGATAAAGAGGAAACAAACAGCCCATCTGTGCAGTATGTCTTTACCGCTGGAATAAATGGTTGCATTGCATTCATCTAACAGAGCTTTAAGAACTTAAACTTGGCAGTACTGTGTCAGACAAAAGGCCTCTAAAGCCCTGCCCTCAGGGAAGATGGCAAGAGCAGGCCAAGGGGACACTTCTCCCAAAGATTCCCCAGGGCCGGACCCTTGAGGGTCCCCCCCACTGGCGAAGGGCTAGCTTAGCTTCACATCCCTGTTGCCTCTGCCTGAAAACTCAAGAAACCACTATAGCTTTTGTACCTTGCTTTATTTTTCTCTTTTCTGGCAATCAATACAAAAGTATTAAGCCAACCTTTGCCCACGTTAAAACCTTTCCTCCTACTCTCTCTACACTAGCAGATACAGATCCAAAAAACGCCAGGAAGCCCTCCGCAACGTTACTCTTGACTTATCCTCACCAAAGCAGCTTGCGAGCTGTTTTCACATAAACCTTGACTTGAAAGCTGAAGCAGCTATAAAACTCTCCCCTGTGGCAGACTAATAGCAAGACGACATGACCGTACATGCTCCTCCCTGCAGGGCTCCTCTCCTGGAAGGTGAAAATAGCCATCGCGAAGCTCCAAGTGTCTGCAGGGCAGGGAGTTTCATTAGGACAACTCCAGCAGATGAAGCCCTTCAATACTGCAACTGCTAGGAATGAAACGGCAGTTTTCAGGCTCGGACTTGGGCCACTTTTAACCCTTCTGCATTATGTCCTGCCTCTTTCAGAACAACCTACTCTACCTCAAAGGCACTAGTAAAAACGCTAAGCTTTTATTTCAAGTTTATGCACACAAATGGCAGGAAAATTTGCTACCAACCAAAGCGAGATCAGTATTTTTTTAGTAAAGGAGCACTGAAAGAAAGCCTGCTTTAATATTAATTTGCACATAATTTTAACATACGCATTCATCGGGTTTTATCTGGCAGAAAAAGAACAGGGAGAAAAGCTACCGGCAAATGTAGAAACAAGCATTTAGAAGATGTCTGACCACAGAATTAATACGGACCGTCTACGTCCCTTGGGAGCAGCGAACAGAAGAGCGATGAAAGACATCAGTTCCTATACCCAGAAGTGCTCTTAGGCAGCAGAATTTCGAGCAAAACATTATTGCAATGTTTTCATATGCATCACATCAAAGGGAAGATGTGGTATCAAACATCAGACTGACCATACGAGGTACAGGCTATTATCAGTTTTCACAAGGTTTTACAGGTCAGAGGTTTTTAAAGGTAAAACTTTTCCTCCTGTGGAAAATTAGAAAAGCAGTTTTCCTTCAAAATTTGATCATCTGTGGGTTCGTTACAACTTCTTTACAACATCCCAATGCTCACTTTATGAGGTACCAAAAGAGCAATAAATTTGATAGCTCAAGTTATAGAAACACATGTTGTATCTCTGGTTATGGACCTATTAACATTCCCACTAAAATCAGCCCTTTCATTTGAGTTTATAACGTGACTGTAAAACTCTGCCCCAGGACAAAACTTTGTAAAACATAGCTGCTCTTGATGCAAGGGTAGTTAACTATTTTACAAGATCTGCTTGGTTGTTTTAAGATACAAAGAAAGCCAAGATTACAAGACTAGGATGCTTACTTGGGTTCTTCTAAACGAAAACCAGATTGGTTTGTAATCCTGCCATTACAGATCTCAGTTTAAAAGAGCAGCTTTAATCCTCTTGGTATAAAACAAGTAGCATGCTATTATGGCGCAGAAACAAGCTACGGTCAACTAAAAGGGAGTAGATTTAGACTAGATACAAGGAAGAAATTTTTTATGATGAGGGGGGTCAGACACTGAAAGAGGTTGCCCAGAGAAGCTGTGGATGCCCCATCCCTGGAAACATTCAAGGTCAGGCTGGATGGGGCTTAAGCAACCTGATCTAGTGAAAGATGTCCCTGAAGACTCATGGTCTAAAGTCAAGTCTGCTCAAACTTGTTTGTACGTGAAGTTGCCTGCCCGCTATCCCTTTGAGCTTCCCAGCGTAAAGACTATTGCTCTCCAAATGCTCACACTGTACAAAAACCACATTTCTCAGTCCTGTAAAGACTTATTCTAAGCTTGGGGAGTGGAGTAAACCAAACCTGGCCTGCTGATATTTAGCGGCTCTGGGAAGGTATTACAGTTTTTACCAAACTGTGATGCGTGTTATCGTTCAGACGATTTGCTTTACTGTGGTGGAGTACCTGAGGCTTTGCAAAGCATTGGGGAGACAGCTAAATGAGATTAGAAGATAAAGCTTTTCAAAAAAAACCTGAAGACCAAAACAAAAAACCCAACAACGCTGCGCTTCACAGCTTCTCAAGTAAATTACAAGAAAGCACTGTTGACCTTTTTTGTGCTCCTTTCTGTCTTTATACAATTTGGTTTTGACTATCTGCCATTTTCATTACTTAGGTACCAGTTCCATTAGCAGCGTATAATAAAAGTTGTTTTGTTTTCTCAAAAAAACACAAAATGATAATTAATTGAATCATTCTAGAATTCTGTTTGCAAGTTATTTGCTGTTCAACGTGACTCCTGCTGACATAGCTCATGAGCACTGCATATTCCCCATATTCACTAACTACATCAGGAACAAAGTCGGTTATTATGACTTTTAGTAGCGCAATCAAAGTGCAAAGTCACATTTCACTACCAGCTCTGAGTACTGACAAACCAAATTACTTCCACTGAAGTGAGTCAGAATAATCACAAAAGAACTATTTAAATCAATTAACTAAAAATTGATTAGTAAACTGATAGAAAAGTTAAAGTATTCTCATAAGGGAAATCTTTCCAACGCAAAAAATGTCTTCAACATTAGCAGTTTGATAATATATTAAAAAAAACCCAACAACACAAAACTGTTCCGCATAGCAGCATTGGCAGATGGCCAACAACACGGTGTTCACAAGTCCATGTGACAAGGAGCCAAGCTGTAATTATTCACGCTGTGACTTCAGGTTGTCCCTTGTAGGTATGATGAAGTTTTAAAATGTTGCCCAACCTCCATATTCTGATCTCTATGTCAGGATTGAAGGCATCGACATCTATGAAATCATGGCCCTTCTACGTTGCAATTCCACAAAATAACTTGGTCCATCTCAGTTCAAACCTATAAAATCTATATAAATCTATTGAAAAACATAAGAATCCATTAAAAATACAATAAAAATTCAGAGTTCATTTCTTTCTCTGGTCCTGGTATAAAAATTCTACAAGACTTAAAATATTGAAGTTATTATAAGAAGTAAAAGCCACTAGGTTACTTGCATCCTCAATGAACAATGCGGCTTTACCAGAGTGACCGACTGGAGAGCAGCTTTGCAGAGGAGGACCTGGAGGTCTTGGTGGACAACAAGCCACCTGTGAGCCAGCAACGTGCCCTCGCAGCAAAGGCGGCCACCAGCCTCCCGGGCTGTGTTAGGCAGAGCATTGCCAGCAGGGCGAGGGAGGCGATCCTTCCCTTTACTCAGCACTGGTGAGGGGCACCGGGAGCGCTGGGCCCAGTGAAAGAAAGACATGGGCATAATGGAGAGAGTCCAGCAAGAAGGCCACAATGAAAATTCAGGGACTTGAGCATCTGTCACATGAGGCACATCAAATATTACACTATATCAATACGAAATAGAAGAATGGCCTGGTACTAACAATTTCTCTGAACATTTTTTTTTCCCCAGGGAATACTGCCTAAACAGTTACTAAATCTATGTCTCAACACAGTTCAAAGCAGAAATGTACAGTTTGTCTTTGCAGAGTTAAGTGTTTTAGAAATACACTAGAAAATCAACATGAAAAGATAATACAGACCAAAGTCAAAACAAGTTCAGCAATGCAAGTTGCCAACATGGGAAAATTTATTTCAATTATATCAATGTTTGAGGAGATTAAACATTCAGGGGAGCACGAAGGAGGAATTCAGAGAAAGTGTGAACTACAAGACCCATATGAACCAAAGCCATATGACAACCTTGGGCCTGTTAAACACAAGGCAGGCATATCCCAGCAAAAATCAATTAATAAATATGTATATATATCACCTAAACTAACTGAAACAAGGGCATATTCCATGTACAGCTGCTACTGATGCAGGCTGTCCTAAGGACTTGTAAGTCACTTTTGCTAAGTGCTCCACAAGTGGTAGCCTGTTCCTTGGGTAGCACTGCACCTTGAGATGAAGAGAGACAGAACTAAGTTTCAGGGTACCGACAACCAGCCGAACTATTTGTACTGTCAAGCAGCAATTCAAATTTACCAAGATGTCTTGCCCTCTATCCATCCTGCGACATTCAAAACGGTACCCATCCTTCTCACTGAGAATCCCATAGGATTAAGTCCTGACATGCCTTAAACACCCAGTTTAGCTCAGTTTTATTGTACCATTGCATAATCTGCACTGCTAGCAATTCCCTTTGGAGTTGGCACCAATTTCTATTTTTAATATTAAAAAATTAATAATGAGGAAATATCAGTTGTGTTGGGAATACAAGAAAATCAATGTCTGTATATGCTTTAATTAGAACAAGGTATCCAGCCAGATACTTGCTTCATTTCTCAGTAGCACTCTGAACCTTCACTGTGGTCCCTTGGTACCACTGAAATCCAAGTAAACACTAATCTCCCCTTACATCTTCTGTTGCTGATCTTTCGAATTTCTCTAGCAAGTTGTAGAGAACTATAGTGATGAAGTTTTCTTAAAAAGCACACCACAGACGTGAGCAAGTAGAAATTCCGTATTTCTAAAAACGGTTAAAATTCTATTTTCAAGTTGCACCACTGGTTGGCAGCAGTCCTACCTACAAACATCAAAACAAGACGGTGAAGTAAGCTGTACAAATTCAAGTAATCTTTTTTTAATACCACTTACTGAAATACTGCTCTAAGGAGGCCCTCTACAGCACAAGGTCTCCTTCTAGAAGAAGTAAGTAGAAGCACTGAGTGTATACTATCTTTCTAGAATACTAAAAGCAAAAATTTAGAATTAGTGATAAGACAAGTGTGCTTCTCAGAAATTAAGAACAAGAAATGTCTGAGCTAGAAGCAGTTATGGAAAGTAAGGTATTCTGGCTATGCACTATCACAGCTTAACCCATTTGGGTTTGGCTACCATTTGACTTTAAATCTGCCTTTCCTAGTTTTGCATTACTGAATGATTCTATCATCCCAGCCCTGTATTTCAAAACATTCAACTTTATGGGCTTTTAATTTTTGATCCCCTTTAATATAGTTTTAACTGTGTGTGTGTTATCCCTGTTTTTCCTGAAAACCAGGAGCACCCATCAGATAAAAGGCACTTAAGTGCTCAAGAGGAAAGGAGCATGACAATGGCCTATTACAAAAACCAGTGACCTGTAAAAAGTTTTACTTAAGCCTATTCTGCCTCAAGTGCTTTCCAAAGCCAGTAATTACAGCCTCTGGTATACAGGTAGAAATGAAGAACAAAGTGATTCTTATTCAAGTGATTGAATGGAAGTTCAATGTACACCGGCCATAATAATTCTCCTAATTACAAGCTTTTTGAGATGATGCTTCTGTGTATCTCCACACACATTCAAAAAAAAAATATCAGTGATTTGCATAGTTGCAGTTGTTGGAACTGGGCATGTACCATGCGTCTCCTTGCATCCTCACATAAGCTCCTGAAGAGCAGAGTAAGTTGTGGTATTCCCTTGGATCCCCCTAGGAATCAAAGGTCATGGCTCCTCAAGACTCTAAGCTGTGTTTGAGGACCTAAACACCAGCCACGCCATTCTTTAGCTAGGCGTTCATGTCTCCTGAAGTCTCCTCCTGCTGCACCCAAAGACAGAGGAGTAAGCAGAACTAGCTTAATTAGTCAAAGAACAGAAGCAATACCTTCTCAAATTTGGCATTTGATTTAACAGTCAAGTCAAAGGCATAATGCCTGATTAGAAATCAGTTGATGGCCTCCAGGATTCATGTACTGACATGATCACGAAACAGGCACAAGTCAAAGCCTCTACTATGATAACTAGTAAGTCTCAGTACTCTGGTGAAGTCAAGCTAGGAGCAGATATACACTGTATGGTCCACTTCAAGATTTTTGTTATCAAAACCCCCTGACTTGATATAGCCTTGAAAAGGCTAAAACACTTAATCCACTCAAAACAGTACATCAGGGCCTCCTCCTCCAGACTTCTGGAGTCAATACCAATGATTTCATATTGCTTTGTGGCAGAATAAGATTTATGGACGTTCTACCAGTGCCTCCACTCTAGGTGGGTCCTCTTGACATGCCATGTAGGGCTGAATCGCACCCCAGGACCTCTGTCCTTTCACTCACTGTCTCACTGCAGCTGGAATTCTCCCTTGGACACAGCCCCTGTCCCCACACTCTCCCCACAAAGCTGGGGCCTTCTGTCCTGTCCACTGCACATCTACTGGGAGAGACACTCACTGTCTTTGTTCTTTTTCATGCCGATGAAGTTTGTGCTATGACTCTTGGGGGTTTTTCCAGTGAATGCTCCATTAAGTCTTTGAATAGAACCATCAACACTGAAAAGCTCTGAAGATAGGTGTCATCCAAGACAACGCCCTTGGCCCTAACCAGAGGCATTTTTCAGTCTTTTACCTCCCATCTACTAATAGGGGGCTACTGAACTTTCCTTCAGTTTAGATTCATTAGAGAAAAGAAGCATGTTTAATATATTAGAGGTTCAACATTTGCATTGAACTGAGAAGTAAGGAATTCACAATCTTAAGGTAAAGCTGTCACTTAGGTAACTTGATAAGGATATAAATTGGGTTCAAAACGGGTGTCTCCTCAACATTCAGTAAGTGGGGACAGAAGACACGCAACTGCTTACCGAACAACTGATTTTACAAAAACTGGTTTGGGGTTTTGTGTTTTTTTTTTTTTTTTTCTTATAACCATCTCCAGTATGTATGTCAGATCAGCCAAAGATTTAGCTTCGCCTGAGACACAAGCCATCAAAAAAGGTTAAGACTTCTGAGTTGAACCCTAACAGCTGCAATCAGACCACTCCATTTCCAGCTGAGTCCCTAGTTCCTTAAGCTTTTAAACAAGGAAAAAAAGCCACTCTTAAACTAGGTATTAACCAGCTGAACTACGTTTACTTTAGGGCTTCCTTCAAAAAAGTTCTCTGAAAGAGAAACTTAATACTTTAAAAGACACTGGTCTGTGGTAGAAAAATTAATTGGAACCCAGAAGAGTTCAATCCCCTACAGCAAGACAAGTTTTGTTACAATTAAGCTCCATCATTTTTGTCACTTCAAGTTGTGGAAGAAATCATGCAGGAACATCTCAAGAACACTTGATCATGGTACGTGTGGCACTGTTTTCCTCTCCCCTCCGTGCTCCCGTGATACGAGGCGTCCTGGGTCAAAACTATACCGTGCATTTCAATGCACGGGCAATAAATACAACACAGTCTTTGCCACAAGCTTCAGCCTCTTCCATTGAAGTAGTTTGCATTGTTTCATCTTGCCCATGTCATCCCCCCTGAACAAATCTAGATATTTTAGCTACAGTTATCTGTTTTCAAACAACTTGGAATAGGGTCAGAAATATCAGGTAATTAAATTGCTGCACATTTGTTGCTTTTTTTTTTTTTTAAAAAAAGTAGCAAAATTCAGCCTTCACGCATTCTTTGACAGCCCATCAGCTAGCTAATGAGCACAAACCTAAGGACAGATCTATCGGCACTCAGGTCCAAAACCACCAGCCTATGGTGGTCCTTTGACACCCTCATCATGCGAGGGTATCAAAGGACATGTGGGATGACTGGTATAACATCTTCATGGTCAAAAAACTAGGGAAAACCTGAAGAAATCAAGTAAGCAAGTTTCACTGCCTCCACAAGAATTTATGGCATCTTCTTCTAATATACTTGATCATTAAGAAGACTCAAAGATGAAACTGTTACTTTATAGTGCATTTTTATTCTATTCAATGATTTCCCTGGAAACAATAAATCAATTCCCCACCACATCACAGTGATGAAATATGCAATTTGTGTACGCCAATCTGGCCATTTGCAGAAACAGCAGGTGCTAATAAATTAAGTTGGTGTTACACAAACACAACACCTCCATAAGCCAGCAACACACACAGAGCTATCAATCCAATCTTCCTTCAGTCCCTATTAGAACATACAGAAATATTAATTTGGGGGGGCTACTTAAATACGTGCAGTTTTTTAAATGCTGAGTTGTACTTGGCCTGAAAATACAATCTCTTATAAGAGAATCCAGTAATTAAAACACCTTTGCACATGAGCTTCAGGAAGAGGTTTTTTTATATTTGCAATCTGTGCTCTTAATATGTTTAAACTTATTATTTTAAAATAAGTACTTTGTAGTAGCTAGAGAGAAAAAAGCAAAACAATCTCTTTCAACAGGATGATGTGTGCTTTAACATGTATGAAAATACATACATCTCCCCACAAAACCAGAATATTGTGACAATACACCCTCCACACTGCCAACAATTCATTTTTTTCCATGCAGCAGTATTTCACAGGTTGGAGGCACCTACTGTGACTCAAACCCCTATGCAAACTGGTACAGTAACTAGCTTTAGGAAAAATGACATAAAGGGATAAAATATTATTAAGTATTCCAGCCCAAGGATGCAGTATTTCATTGCATTACTAATTTTAGCCTGAAATTGGGTCTTTGGGATCTTTGTAACTTGGAAGAGGTTCTGTCAGTGCTCGCTAAAGGCAAGGGGGTGGGTGTCTGTTATCTTCAGCATCATACAATTCCTTGCCAGCAGAGAACTATGGATTAAGTTTATTTTATTTTAACCCCAAGGTGCAGCAGAGTGGATAAGTCAATGGAATTTCCACCACATCTTGAGTACTGTCCAGAAAGCCCAGAGAAGTGGAACTGAAATAGTTAAGGGGCAGAGCAGCAGCCATGGGAGGGGAACCTAAAAAAGCTGGGACTCCAGAGGAGAACTTGATCAATACTTACAAAACCCACAGTGATAAAAAAACTGAACCCTAAAATAATCCCCTCTTAGTTTCAGGCAAAAGATCTTTTCTGAACAGGAGGTAGGGGACAGGAGACTGTGGAAGCAGATGGCAGCAGCAAATTCAGAAAGGTATGGACCACGGGTGCGTGAATGGATATTAAAAGACTCTCATGCCGTGGATGTTGAAGAAACAAGGATGGACTGCAGACAACAGCCACACTCGTGCGGTCTCCTGAAAGAGTCACAAATAGGAGATGCCGTCAAAGAGAGTGGACCACTGACGTGATAGATTTTTTTTTTTTTGCATTAAGAACATTCATAAAAGCTCAACCTTTTGCTTCTACTGCTGAAGCTGAAATAGGGCCCTTAGTACTTCCAGAAAGTTCAGATGAAAATACAGATATACTGCCTTTGCAAGCTTTCTCATGCTTTATGTTTTACAGACTACATTTATCAAGTCAATAGTTGCCAGTGCAAGATGATGATTTCCAGGCTTGGAAAAGACTGACATCAAGTCAGGAAACTAGAAGTCAAACAACATTTTGATGGTTTTCCTGCATAGGACAAATCAGAAAATTAAACAATCCTAGAAAAAAGCACATCTATGAGTGCATCAGAAAAGTCTATACTGTATATTCCGATCCTTATAAGGGTTCATATAAGTATGTTTAAAATAAAACATTAAAGATGGTCCATCGCTCATGCAATATTTTCAGAGGTTTTTTAAAAGTGTTAAATATTTTCTTGCACACAGTTCAAGTTCTCATGTCCAATGTCCAAGTTTAATGTTCAAATATCATTAAAGAAATTTAAGTCTGGTTTCTCAGATCTGCCTCTGTAAGAAGCTACAGAAATGATATAGGATTATTTCTGAAGAATATATTTGTACAGAGGTTTGAGTCAATTTTTCAAAGGCAAGTAAGTTGTCACCACAGGCTGCTGAACCAACTTAATATAACCAATTTGTCCTTGGCGCTGCCAAAGCTGCGGAGCTTGCTACCCCTTTCCTCCCTGCCAAGTGTTTCCTCATCCACTCCTCCTGACTCTGCAGCCCGTGCTTCCCTTCTGCGGCCTCCTGCTGCTTCTTAAACAGTTTTTGAGCTGCTTCTACTTATTTAGCCAGAAGAAATCAGTCCAGGCTTCTTTTTTCTGGTTTTGGTGGGGGTTTGGTTTTGGTTTGTTTGGGTGGAGGTCCATTTAAATGAGGTGAAGTGGCTCAGAAAAGCTCTAAAGAGCTCTGGAGCCAGCACAAAGTAAACAGCAAAAGCACATGGCCAGTAGTAGGGAAGAGGAGGCTTCCATTTTTGGCATCTGCAAGCTGGTACGTCTGCTCACTGCTCTTGGACTACATCTTGGGGGGGACAGGGGGGATAAATACACCAATGGGAGACAGAAATCATCTTCCTCTGCACTCACAAAAGGGTTGGAGAAATGAGTGACTTTTGTTTTGGTGAAATCGCTTTTTTCAGTACAGCTGCACGAATCATTTGCAGTCCAAATCTGACAGCTCTGAGCCTCCGACGCTAAAATATTAAATAGCATTTACTGATTTTCAACACCTGGGCAAGGGGGAGGTGGGGGGGAGAAGAGGAGGAGGAGGGAGGGGCAGAGCACTGGAAGGAGAAGAGGAACTCTTCCATTGCAATCATTAAAGAAGGCAAAAATAATTTGGTTAAAATACCAATATTAAAAATTGAAATGCCATTTTCAATTTCAACCTTGTTTTCCTCTTCCTTTAAAGCCATTTATCAATTATTAGCTGGTACCCAGATAAATTCGACAAACTAAATGGGCAGATTTGAAAAAGAGACCAAGAATCTTTAGCAGTAACATATTGAAACGGCACAGAAAAATATCCAGAAAGTGTCAGAGCGGACAGAAGAAGGAACAAACATGAAGACAGAACAGGGAGGAGCTGCTGAGAAAAAGGAGTAATGCCCTTAAGGCCGAGGGACCGAACTTTTATGGGGCTCAGCAGCAGGTTCAAAACAGAGTCCAGCTTCCTAGTTGAAATGAGGCTCACCTTCCAGCACCTCACCACGGAGGATCTGCTGATCTACAAAGCTCCTATGTACATCTCCTTAATAATCAAGATGAGCGATTCTTTAGGTCACCGACAGACCTGTCATCTCGACTCCTCACCCTGCATACTAAATAAAAAAAGAACAGAAACTGCAGATTTGTTACAGCTTAATCACGAAAAATAAAGTTTTTAAGCAATGGCTTTGGTGCACTTAAAAGTTTTGTTTCTATAACAGATGTAAAAAGATTGTACATAATAGACTAAATGTAAGGCCTCAGGCATACATTAATTGCTTATCATTAATTTAAGATTATTCTTGTCTTTCCTGACAGTGGAGCAAACCAAGGAATTTATCTTGTAGTGATTTCTCGGTTTGAAGTGTTTGTAAACTGGACAATTACAGCTGCTCTAGCATCCAGTGTTCTTCTGATATACAACTATCTTCTAAAAAAATTTTAAAAAATCAATCTGATGCTATGTTTTGCAACACACACTTTGATGGTATTATAAAACGCACGCGAGCGAAGAATAACAAGGTGTGGAAAGTTATTTGTGAAATAGCGAACACATTTGCAAAAGTGCATCAGAACTTCACATCTCTAGAAACTTCTACTATTAAAAATCGAGGCATCTCCTGACTTCGGGTTGAGATGAGACAGTGCGTGAGCTGAAGGCCTTGAAGGCACCCAATCTGAAAGGAAAAATCGTCTAATTACCTAGTTTACTCAATTACAATTTTCCTTTTTTTAGGAGCAGAGTGTTTACTAACAGATTAGACAGTACTGGTACTAGAGCAGGTTTTATCATTTAACACATTCTTCCATATGAAAATCTTAATTCCAATAATTTGGACAGGGGCAGAAGTTGATGGAATTCCTGGGGAACAGGATACACAAGTAAGGCTTGTTTGCATCTGACACAAGGCAGACAGTGATGAGCACCTGTAATTTGCACCAAAATCAACAAAGCACCTGCCAGTTAACTATCATGACACCATCTGCAGATCTTCAGCCAGGGATTAGAATTTGAAGAGGTGGCAGAAGCAACACATTACCTCTTAAAACTAACTTTTTGGCCAGAGACCATTTGAACACATGATAGAACAAGCAACTACAATGAAGTGTAGAGGAAAAAGGTTAATTTGAAATATGCCTGGCACAGTCAACGGCAGCATAAGCACACCTAACCTCTAATTATTTCCCAATATTTTGTGAACGTCAAAGTATGGTTTTTAAAGATGCTCAGCGTTTGTCTGAAACATGATTCCATTACATTTTAATTAGCTGCAGAATATTTCAGTGAGCAAGTGAAGCAAGTTTCATAGATGACAGGCATTCAAAGAGGAGAAGCTCACTTAAAATGCAGCTACCTTCTTCTGTCAAAGACAACACAACTCAGAGGAACGATGAACACCAAAAAGAGAGAAGCAAAGAGCCAAAAGCGGAGCTTGTCAGGCTTCGAGAACATTTTTGTTCCACCTGGACAACGAGGAACCGTCCTTGTGGGCCGCCGCGTACACACTGCTCTGCTGCTGGGCTTCGGTAGACGCGGTGCCAACGGTCCTTCTACGCAAACGTAAACTTTGAGACATTAAGAGTTAATAAAATTTGCTCCAAAGAAATAAGCTGCAGATTATTTTCACACTCCAGAAGGAAGTGAGTTTGCCCACTTTAAAGAGTGAACAGAAGAATATTTTGCTAATATAACCGGGAGTACAGAGCAGCTTATTTGATGAGACACCGTGGTTTACTCTACCGCTTCAAGTAAAGACAAGACCAACCCCCAAAACAAACACCCCAAGGCACCATCCTTCACTTTCTGCGAGGCTGCACAAGTTTTGGGAATCAAGAGTAAATTCTGATTCATTAACGTGCAATGCTAATTCCTCCTTCAAGATCTCAGTTAAGAGACTGAAAACATCGCTGTTCAAACTCTTCTTGTGAAAAATGTATTTTTCGCGGCAAGAGCTTCAGCTGCGCAGACTGTTTCACTGCTGTACTTCACAGCACAGGCGAGATACACACGAAAAGGGTGTTGGTGTGAGAAAACACCCTTCGGTGCAGAAGCGGCAGCATGGCCTCCCCCCATTTACTCCCTTATTTTATCTATCCCCCTACCAAGCTCTTGCTAAAGGTCTGAAAGCTGCGTTTCTTTCAAGATTTCTTCATTGAGGTTTCTACAGCCAACTCAAGCTATGGAAGACTTTCCTCACCCCAAACCCAAGACTTGTATTTTTTAAACCAGACAACTGAAGATTCTGCATTTTTTTTTAATTAATCAAAAGAAACTTGCAGCTCAGAGATTTCAGAGACAACAACTGATACCAAAACTAAACAAAAACTTGTTTCAGTTGCTATTTATTTCACATTTATGATGTACTAGGTTATTTGTTAAAAACATGTCTTATCCATTTTCCCTTGCACATAGCAATTCAGTCATTTTAACAGTATTTAAAAGGAGAGGACTTAAATTTTTTTTTAAAGTATTTCACTGCTGTGTCTGCCTTCGATTGCTTAATTTTCTGTCACCTGCAAGATACTTGATATAAAAAAAAAAAAATCTGAAATTAGAGCTGTTGCTTTTATAAATCAGATAAATGCCCAGGAAAAAAAAAAAAAAAAAAAAAAGACCAAATACTTTATTCCTCATTTTCCAGATGTAAGACATGATTTTAGAACTGGATTTGTTCTTTCAGACTTAAATTTAGAAAAGAAAATACGTTGCTGCACAGCGTGTATTCCATCTTAAACTTAGAGATTTACCTTGATGTTTTATTAGGCATTTAACAAAATGTATATACCAATATAAGGTATTTACAAGAAAATTCTTTTGGATAGGGTTTGTCAATTCTTTCAGGACATCATGCAGGAGAGGCTTAAATTCCTTCAACAAAATTAAGATTAAAGAGAGAGATAACAAATTACTTTGGGAATATTCCTAAGAACATGTTGTCTCAACAGAAAGCTCTGAACTTATAAATCAAGTTATTATAACATTTATATAATCCACTCTTACATGCTAAACAAAACAGTTCACAGCGATAAAACAGCATCTCTGTGGCCTGAAAGGAGTGAGAGGAAAAGGGAAAGAACACAAAGAAGTAGGAATTAAAGCCAGAAATAATAGTCCGTCTAAAAATTCAGTGCCAAATTACACTGTACCACCAATGTCAAAGAAAACATATGCCATAATTAACAAATCAACAACCTGAAGCGTTCAGGATCCACCCTTCTTCAGGATGGCCTTAACTTTGCAAAGCAATGACCGTACCTACGGATTCCCAGGAGAACGGCAGATTTGAACATGCAAGTGTGTTTCTGTTCGGGTTGACAAGCAGGGGAATACGGACGTGCACGCAGGTAAGGAAGGAGGAAGCGTTCAACACCTGAAAGGATCTGGCCCTACAAACCTGTAACAAACTGCACAGTTGGTCACAAAGGACACATTTTATGAGCGACTTTATTGCATTACAGTAGGTTGACTGTCCTTGCAAGAACAGAAGGGTAATAGCCTACATCCTATCTACTGCCTGCTCCGAGAAATATTTTTCCCATTGGAGGAAAGGAACAAGACAGTATTTTTATTTCTATTTCCAACAGAACTGGAGCAATATTAATAATCTGAGCGCAGACTGGATATAAAGAGTGAGGAAAGTCTAATAAAAAGAAGGAAAAATATTCCCTCCAAGAATTTTACGGTAATAAGTTACAAAAAGTTATAGATGAACTCCTGCTTCATATGATTATTCCAGGGCCGAAGCATCACATATACCACAGAGACGGAACCAAAACTAAAATTCATGGTATTTGTCACCTCCTCTGTCCAGGTACCATCCACACTAGCAAGAGGCAACAGCTCCCACTCCCCCCAAGGCAGTGTTATTCAAAAGAACTGAAGGTTACTCAACTTTTTGTTTATGTTCCTATCACTCAGCAGGAAATTACTGACTGGCTTAAGGCATCAGTCACTGATTCTTTAAAAAAAAAAAAAAAAAAAAAGAGGCATTAAAATAAATCATTACAGCGTATCAGCAGCTTGTGTAGATCCATGAACACACGCCCCGGGCAAGCACACTTAACAGACAAGTAAAACCATTTTAAGTTGAGGTTTGGTGTTCTACCTTCAGTCTGCCCTCTTGTTTTTACATCTCCAAATACAGCGTGTTCATACTAAACTTCTCTGAATTGCCTAATATCATACCGCAGAAAGATAGAGGAGATGTGAGTGCAAGTTTCAAAGCTGGCTTAATTTCTCATTCTCCTGAAGATGCACAAGCCATCACGGCTATGCAAATCCGTACAGAAACTTGAGATACTGAATGTAAACATCCTTAAGTTAATATTTCAGGAACCCCTGAATGGTAAGCATCTTCTGTAGTCATAAATACATATGATCCCACCTTATAACCAGTTTCAAATATGTAGCTTCTGATATGAGGGTTCTTCCCCCTTTTTAATGAATTTTACTTGATCCTGAGACTCTTAAGCCCATCTTGGTTTATTTTGTTTTGGCCGAACTGTTATTTTAACACAAAAAAAAATAGATAAAGAGAGATAAAGCTAGATTAAACAGAAATTAGTATCTGCCATTGCTTTTCTATGCTGGATAAAGTTTCAAAAAAACAAATCACATATCTGAATTACTGCAAACTTTCTGTGCAACAAGTCCTCAAATTCACTTCTATCAGCTCAATAAGCAGCCATCAGATTTTAAACAACCTCACACTGGGCTGGTAACCAACATGTAATTATTTTTGCTTTGTCTTTAATTGCTAAACCACGAATGTTTCAGAAAAGCAATTCTCTACTTCAGTTATTTTCTCTACATAGAATATCGCGCATCAGGTTAAGCACGACTTGATGGGGTGCAGGCTGTGATCTTCGCCGGCTTAGGCCAGTCTATGACATCCATCATCTAAATGATGCTGGTGTCTCGTGACACTGCATTACAGAAGCACTTAACCATACTTTTTTCTCTTTCCTCACTCTTAAGGAACCTGCTATGCTTTTCTTTAAATTGTTGAACTAATGCCCTACAAGAAGTACCGAGCAGAAGCTTACAGCTATTTTCATCATTGCTCCGCGCTACAATATCAACTTTCTCAAATCTATTGCTACCTTCCAGTCAATGTTTAGCAACTAAAACTATTTTCTACGAGAACATTTTGCTAGAAAGGGCCCAATATAACCCTGCTCAAGGAAGGAACAGCAGCACCGCTGATCGATACGCAGTCCAGCCCACTGCTTCCCACAAGACGCAAGGTGCCGTGCGGTTTAGTCACACCTCTGGCCAAACCGAGTAACTTGCCCTGCTTTTCCTACAGTATGAAATGGGAATAACAAATACGGCCTATTTGTGTAAAGTGCTTTAACTAGCGGATGAGGTGATGGACAGAAACGTAATCACGGTGTGCTTGTTTCTGAATTCAGATTATTCTTACTGTTATTACTCGCTCACCCCCACTCACATCCCTAACAGCCACTGCTCCCTTGCAGAACAGATGGGACACAGAAACAGCATTAACTACTTCCCCTTCCAACTTTAGAAAATGAGCAATTTTGGAGCTGAGAGATTCCAGAGTTTAATTTCAGCACGGACAACAAGAACCTTGAAAATTCTGAGTTCAGAAAATGACCTGAAGGAGGGTTTATCGCAGAAATTATTAGGTAGCCACAGCAAGTGCTGCCGTTCCAACTGTAATACTTTGATTTTCCATCACTGAGGTGTAGTGTACTTAAACTGTACAAACATACCACATCCAGAGTTCTGAAGAGATGTGACAGATGAGAGCAATACTCCAAACGAATTCTTACTGCACCTCCAGATCGACAGAAGGTATTTAAAATTATGTTTAGATGTGCAAACTTGGTACTTTAAGCGTCATGCCCAACACTACTGGCCAATGCAGGCCACACAGCCGGTTTCAGTAAAACTAGATCAGTGCATCCAAAACCAGCAAGTTGTTTGTTCAATATCAGATCAAACGAGAGCCTATACAACTCCCGAAATGATTTTGGAAGACAGAACAAGCAATGGACATTTTCCTGTCCAACCACTGATTATGCCCTGTATCCATTTATTTAGTTTATATGCATTATATATATATAATATTACATATAATATATACTCTATAAAATAGTGTGTATGTACATAAAAAATATAAAAGTAAAAGCAATGTGGCCGAAGGAACTTAGCAGCAAACGTACAAGGGTGCAAATCCTTCATTTCAAGGGCAGAACAGGAACAGTGCAATGACAAGTCTCCTACCTCCGTGTAAGAAAACTCCAGGCATTAAGTCCTCCCATTATAACTAGAGTAAAAAAAACACTAATATTAGAAAGCACAGATTTAGAAACACACACAGAAAAGCCTACCTTCTGCTAAAGCCTCCCGTTAGTTGATAAAACATTAACGTATTGAACTGACAGGCACCACTGCTATCTGCCCATCCGTGCTCAGAACAGCTGAGCTGGTTAGGGTGCAAATCATCGATTCCCTTGCCACTTGCACGATAAAAGCAGCAAAGTAATTAGCACTGCGCTGCCAACACCATTGGGTGAAGAACAGATACACAACTCCCTGCCATCTGAACGGTACCTTTACCTTCCGGTAAAGGCTTGGGATGGATATCTACTGCACGCGTATGCTTCCATTTTGACAGGTACCGCTACATACAACCATAAATCAGAGACCCGTTAAGCCAGCCTTTTAATTCTGTCAGTATGATTCAAGACCATTGCAATCAAACACCTGAATGGACAAAAAGCTGCTGTTCAAGTCGACTGGCAACGCAAGTCGTTGTATGGGAATCAGCCGTTACGATCGCACGGAAAAGGTTGCTCTGCTCTAAAGTATCTTTGTTGCAGTTCTTCAGTTTATCTTGACCAACCATCACGCCACGGACCAGACAAAACCCCCTTTGAGTTGAACACACTAGGATTTCAGGAATACGATTCCTACCAGTATCTCCCCGTAACAGCAAGGGCAACAGATCATTGCCGAGTTGCAAACGTAACAGCGGAAAGCCTATGAGAAGAGCTTAAATCTTATTGCCCCTTATCTTCAGAAGCCAGCTGAGAAACTTCAGGAATACATCCAGTTCTGTCCCATACTCCTCCCTAGAAATAAAGATTTAACAGGACTGCAGACCATTACTCACCCTGCAGCTACTTTTGATGAAAAAGTTCTTTGTTACAATAACCTTTCTACGCTTATTAAAGGAGAAAACTCAACCAGTATGGGAATCCATGATCAAATACTGGCAATAAAGTAATCAGTCTGGCTTCATCAAGAAGTAGTATCATTTAAATGAAGAAAGTCTGGCTTTACTGACAATTTTAAGTAGAGTTAGCTTAAGCCAAATTCTTAGAGGAATTAGAAGAAAAGCATGCAATGAAAGGACATTCTTTAATCGTTAGTCAGACAACCCCGGGGTGTCCCATACTATAAGGAACACGACAGTGAAGATGACCTGCATCTTCTACAAGCTTGAGAAGTGAAAGCTTTCCAGCACTGTTTTGGACGTGTTTAAAGTTATTTTCGCTGTGCCTCTTCCAATTCTGAAAGGAAAACTGCCACATCCCCGAGGGCCCATTCGGCTAACGTAAGACCAACCACTGGATGCAGAGAAGTTAAGACTATTCAATTTTCTCCGACAAAAAGAGACTTTTAGTTCTACGGCACGTCAAACTAAAGTCGAAGTTTATAGCTTTCAGGCTCAAAATGCCACACTTCAGTTTATTATGCTCTTCATCTGTTGATATGACACCCTCTACAGCTCTTCACTGACGTGTTTTCAGTTGCTGTGAGCAGCTGTACCAAGTAATGGCAGAACTGAAGGTCACACACTGATTTTCTTCCTGTACTTACTCAAGATAAGGAGACTTAGGCCATGGAAAAAGCTGTTTTTCCTTAGAAATTTCCTCAATAAAGCAAAGGACAATGCTTAATTCGCAGGGCGAGTCCAATTTAAATAAAGACAAACCAAACCCCTAGTGCTTAGTTTTATGGATCTCAAATCATTGGCAGGGGAAACATTATTTTGGAAAGCAGTGATGGTGCTCGGGAAAAGTAATAAGCAATCTCTCTTCTGGCAAAGAAACAAACCTTGGTTATCAAATAAAAAAAAAAAAAAAGGAGTTTGTTTACATATTATTTTCAATGAAATGACTCAGCAGGATTGAATTCCACCCAGAAATACTTTTCCTAACATCTTTGCTAAACTGCATTCAGTATCAGAAGAGGAAAATCCAACACTCTTCCTGTACGCCAGTAAATAAAGCTTCACGTCAACCACCAGTTAACTCCCTAACCTCAGCAATCCCTGTCCTTTACAACCTGTCAGAAAAAAAACTGGCATCGTTAATTCTCAACATGGATTCAATAGTAGATATTGCAGTGATCTCATTTATCTTGTAAGATGATGAAGTCTTCATGAATGCTACAATATTTTTATAACTGCTATAATTAAATACATTCGTGATGTGCTGTACTGAGGCTTGTTTTAATATAACATTTACAAAGACATTTCCTTATGTCTGTCTTGTTTGCTGTGCTAGTTTATAGAACTCTGTGGCTTGTACAGGCTTGCCTACTGTAATGTGATGTGTGTATTAATTTGTCTCCAGTTTTTAATAGATTACCGTGAACAAATCTGTATCAGGTCACAAATTTAAGGATACTAGTGAGGGGGTTTTTTTCAGACTAATAATTAATGGAAACTACATACTCTTTGCTGACTCACTGAAATTTTTTACAAGACACGAATTTACAGCTATTCCATTTAAGCAACACTTCAGCAAGTGGAAGGATTGAGACAAGCCGATATATTTCTTACAAACGTATCACCAGTCAGAAGAGCTTATTTCATTACAGTAGTCGCTCCAGTAAAAGCTGTGCATGAAGATCAGTTGCCCAACGAATTGTGTTTGCTTAAAAACGTGAAAACAGGTAAGAGATCATCTTCGGTATCTAAGGATGCTCATTTCGAAATACTGCAACTGTTGCCAGGCTAACTGTGTAAGGAAAATGATGCCGAGTCTGTGCGTGTTCGTGTATATCTCTCTCTCTCTCTATGTGCCATATAGAAAAATACACACACACACACACACAATGTGACTTGTGATAAAAAAATTCAAATAAAAAAAAAATCAAATATAAACTGAATAAGAAAGCTGTTCAGGCCACAAACTCCTGTTTGACTTTTCAGCAAAAATGCATCGTTTCAATCAATGCACCATTCTCTTAAATGCTGACTTCCAGACTTTGCTCTTCAGCCTTTTTCTAATGCATCTTCAAAAGGATATTTAAAACATTTAGTTTTTCCTTGCATAAGTTTTAGTTTTTCCCAGGCAGCTCAGAATTTAACTCCACACTGGTTCACTGGTTCATTACTAGGTGCTACAATTGATAAGATCATGCATCTCCATTACGCAGGGAACAGCGAATGCTCCCCCAGCGCTTAAAACAATCACTTTCCTTTTGCGTAAAAATATCTCAGCTCCATCTTCTATTCCAGTAGTCTTTGAATAAGAAACAAATCACCCTAAGGGAAATGCATCAGTCCTCTCCTAGCTGCATACTTCCTATACATTCTGAAGAAAGCCAACGCTACCGCATGCTGTACTGTAACACCGAAGGGAAGAAACCTGCTTCTCCAGACTGTTTTCCACTTTTAAACATACACAGGCATTTCAGGAATTGTTTTTAAACTGCCTTTGAAAATCAGTGGTTTGATGAGATTAACGCTATTTTTCTTTTTTCTACAACTATTTCCAACAAAAAAGCAGGCACGTATGAACTGAAATAACAGATGCCTTAACAGTTTGCAAATCTCACAGCTTAAGAAGCCACTAAGTTAATAAAGTTTAACAAAAGTTTACACAAATCTCCGGTTTGGAAGGGAATGGCTGATGCGTCACTTCAGCTGAAGTAACCAACGTAGTAAGGCAAGAACAGACCGTCGAATGACAGACTAGACTGGTCCCAGTTGCTGTGCCCTCAGACACCAAGGGAAAAGCACTTCACAGCATTCCCAAACTACACCTACAGATCCGCCAAAAGTGCAAGAGTGGGTGCTCCCCTCCAGGCACCTCAACTGAAAGCCACTACAAAGATGCAGCAGAATGCTCATGCTAACAGAGGGGCTTGTTTTCTCTCCTAATACACAGTAGCGATTATATTTCTGTGTTATATATACAGCGTCGGTGTCAAAAAAGTAAGAAATCTTGTTTTAGAGACTATTTACCTGCCTGCTTTCATGGCATCAGCAACTTTCCTTACTCCATTTCTACCACCGTGTCCCTCTTAGTGATTACCAGTCACCTAAAAATCTAAGGGTCTGTTGGACTGAAAATTATCACCTGAGTATTTTTCTCCTCAAACAGCAGGGTTCAGGAAAAAAACCCAAAACACCACACATTTAACTTGGAACTGCTTATCGCTTTAAAAGATTGCAACGTTAACAGATTGCAGTAAATAGGGTAGAAGTCCTTCCCAGTTGATTAAATACATTTCACAACATAGCTAGCTTAATTTTTTTAATTTTTTTTTTTTAAATCAAGACAAGGTTTTTGATTGAATTGGGCTTGATTATCTTAAGATATATATAGACCGCTTCACATTAGTCTGAACAGCTGAATTCAAGAACTGTGATCACCCTTCACTAACTACTCACACGACACACTTAACAACATCACATCAATTTATTGTTCATAAATTATTAAACAGAGCTCTTCACATGAAGATATTCAAGAAACTTCCTCCTTCTTGGGGTGGGTCATTTCCAGCTCTATATCCTTAACTGTTGCATTTACATTTCTTTCCCCGAGTTATTTTGTAAGCTTAAAATGGCACGCCACATGAAACTCAGGAAATAAGGTCACTAGCAAAAGTAAACCAAAACACAAGACATTATACCATTAATAATCTTACCAAAGATTAGAGATGTTAGCGAAAGGTTTTTAATGATCCGTGACTACTTTCTAGTCTACTGTTACAGTCAGAAAGAAAACATCCCTGTATGATACCGGCAGAAATTTTCAGTACTTAGCTGGAAAACAAGCACTGCCTTCTCAGGGACCCAGACACCCACTTCGGCGTCCCCCGAAGCTGTAACGGAGCTTGAGGCTGTTTATTCCACAAGACCAGAGATTTTAGGTTTTAAATTACTTAATAAATAAGGGAAGCGGAGGGAGAAGCAGCCAAAAATGTCTTACTCCTATGGCTACTAAAGTAAAGGAATACAGGTTTGCTTGCTGAGAACACGCCAGTACACAAAATACACACTTTCTCTTCGTTTGCCAATCAAAATACCCTCAGATCTGAAGTACGCAGATCCAGACTAAATTATCGAATTCAGTAACATTACTTAGATCTTACTTTAGCATAAAGAGGAGTCAAAACCTGGCAATATGGATTACACGAATACTTTATGAAAAAAGCAAGTATTATCTTATTCTTTGATGCAGTCCTACAGACAGAGCACAGAGAATTGGCTGCAATTAGGTCAGCACACGGCATACTGAGGAGACTGAAAATTTTAGATTTAGGAACACTAAAACCAAAGCAGAAACACGCTCTATATGAACACAGACGCACCGAAATATTTCAAAGTACTTCCAAACAAACGTTTGCTATGAGATCGCACATAACACACCGAAAGCTTAATCTGTCGCACTCAAATAGAGAACGGACCATTTAGAAAGAAGTTATGGATAATAAAACATATACATCAAGGTCACATTTTAAGACATTATAAAATACTTAAAAACATTTTACAAATTTTTGCTGCAGGTAACCTAAAATCTTTAAAGCCAAAGGGCCAGAATAAAGCTATCCAAATTAAATATTTCTCTCATTATTATATTACCTTTCTCTCATTATTATATTACCTTTCTTTGATTGTAGGTATCTCACAGCCCTTATCAAAGTAGGCCAGATCCGTTTCATTTCCCTAAGGTTAAGCTGGTGAACAGTATACAGAGTATTCATCAACTAAGGAATGGCCACCATTCAATGACAAATATAGCACAAGCTTTTTCTCATCCGTCCTATATTTTTTGGAGGCTGAGATGTAGCTTTTTCTAGAAATCACCACAATTGGCAGCCTCCAGATGCTGGTGCCTTTGTCCTCTTATGCAACTCCTGGTGTCCCCCTTCTCCCCCCAACAGGAATAAAAAGAGATTACATGGCTGTTCTCTCTCCATTTCGGGGCAGAGGAGGCTGGATAAGCAATCTTTCCCAAAGTTACGTTCTGAGAACACTTCACAGGCGACCAGGGGAAGAGGGAGGGATCGTTTTTCATTCATTTTAGTTGCTGGAGAGGGTGGGGGGTAATCGATACCTTTTATCGTGGCCCAATGCAGTCATCTTCTGCAAGCAGCAGCTCGCCCTGCTGTAGCCATCCTCTGGTGCTGGAGCAGGAGGGAGAAAACGGATATCCCCAATACTCACCAGCCCTAACAACAGATGGTAACAACTTCTTCTTCTTCTTCCTTGCTTTTGAAGTCACTCTCTGGGGAATACCTTCATTCTGACCCTCAGAATAGTCCAAGGAGATGAATCTTAATTTCATCTAATACTTTGGTTATCCGATTTATGACACAGGGGACTAGGCATCGCTATTACCCTTTCCTGGTAAACAAGTTTTACCAAAAGCACAGCACAGCTTTGTTGTTTCCAGCTACTGTTACTCACTGTTTTATTAACTATTATTGCCCAGTGAGCTGACAGATTCTGAACTGCATCAGACATTCCCAGGACGTGGTGGTCAAGTTCTGCGGTTTCTTCAAGTTATTTCTACTATAGGTACTACTATAACGCGTCAATGTGTGGTAAATGCTAGTTCAGCGAGGTACAGAAGAAAGCATGCAAGACAAAGACAGTGTTAAATGCTCCTTCACGTCTCCTCCAAATAATGAGACAATAAAAATTCTAAATAAATTTGCTGTTATTTTTTCCAAGACAACTCATCATCAGCTATGCCTACCACCTCCTTAGTTCAGATAGGTTTCCCCTGAACTTCTGAAGTAACTGCCTCTGTCTGCGATCCAAGATGACGGTGACGCAATACTTCGCTGCCAGCTTCTTTTCCAAAAAAGAAAGTGCATTGAAATGAAAGCGAACACGAGGAAAGTTATGCTTACAATCAGCAACGCTCAACCTTTTACAGTTGTTTTCCATCTAAGGAAGATCTGATTCTTTGGTTACTAACAGAATTTGGAACTTTATCCCTGTACTGTATCTTCATATACACACTCCCACCCACACCACCAACATACAAATACCTTCTAGATGATAATAGGGTAAATATCTTTGGGATAGTCATAACGTTATAAACGTCTCGGGATGCAAGTTAAGACAGTCCTGTGAATGAGTTTCGTGTATTTCCATCTAATTCTTGTTAAACCTCAATTTCAAGTCAAACCCTCTCATTGTAATAAATGCACGCTTTGTGGCTAGTTATTGTCTCTTTTGGGGGGGTGAAGGGGGTGGCAACTTCTAAGACATCGAGTAAAAAGATATTAAGTCTTCCACTGTAAACGCTACCTATGATCAGCCACTTAAAAACTACTACTTCCAAAAGGTAATGGAAAGCAGAATTACACTCTCAGTGGTTTCAAACATACAAAGATCAAAAACAAAGCCCTCAGATCCTCACATCAGTGAAAGTAAAAACCAAACAGCTTAAGCGCTGTTTCATTTCAAATCATTCTGAAAAGCAATGGGGGGGAACAAAAAAAAAAAAAAAAAAAGCATTACAGCTGTCAGGTGAAAGAAGATCCTGCAGGCTACTTTGCATTACAAGCACATGACCAGAATAAAAATATTTTATTTTCTATTTTCTAGCTTTGCTTTTTTCTTTGATAGGAAAAAACCGACAGGTGGTAAAGCACTACATTAACGGGGGGGGGGGCAACAAAAAATGGGGGAGAAAAAAAAAAAAGTATGTGTACCTTTAGCCCAGCATATCGGGAATGGGCTACAGCCGCTTTTCTCCATATAGATAGCACCTGCTCGCTTCGGGGCCTGCTGGCCTGCCACTTCCAGCAACCACATACACCCGACCGTACAGAGATCCGAGCCGGGCTTCGGCATACAATGTCCCGATTCAGCGCTCCAGCAGTATGCGGTCCTGCGGGGGGGAAAGCGGGGGGGAGCCGGGAGCCGCTTGAACGTGCTGGATCCACAAGCGAGGAGGAGAACCGCCAGCCTTCCCCGGCCGCGCCGGGCCGGGCCGGCTTCACCTGGCGGCGGGGGCGGCGGGAGCGCGGCCCCGCAGCGCGGCGGGGGCAGCGCGCTCCGGCGGCGGGGAGCGGGGGAGGCCGCGCCGCTGCTTCATCTTCTCGGGCCTCGGTGAGCGAAAGCCCGGACCATCCTTCGCCGGGGGCGAGCTGCCGAGGAGGGCGAAAGCAGGCGGCGGAGCGAGCGTGGGTGCCCGCACTCCTGCCTCGGTTCGGGAGGGAGGGAGGCGGGGAGGAAGGAGGGAAGGCGATTAGCAAGCGCCACATTAATATGCTAATCTCCCCCTTCTGTTCAATTCACCCGGCAGCCTCCTGTTTACCAAACTGACAGCCGCTTCTGAAAGCGACTGAGCTGCAAATCAAGGCTGACCCGGGCCGTGCCTGGGGACGTGCTTCCCCCGACCGGTTTCCGTGGCTGCCGCCTCGCCCCCGGCCCCGGGCGCCCCGCGCCGCCCCCGCTCCCCGCACCGGAGCCCCGCACCGGGCCCGGCTGCTCCGGCAAACCGCCCCTTCCCGCCCAGCGCTCAGATTCTGCCATCGCTTTTTTATATATATATATATTTTTTTTTTTTTCTACCTATACTTGCACACGGCTGTACTGAAAAAAGGAGCCCGACACCCTAAAGGCGAAGGAGAACTCCCATGAACTTCAGCAGGACTCGGGGTTAGACCCATCACCACCTGCTTGACTTCACGACTCCAAGATTATTGATGAAAAAAACCCCTGGTATCCTTCCTTTGCCTTAAGTAAAGAGCAACTATCACAGCCCATGCCCCTAATTACTCGGTACCACGTCTAGCCCTCCTCTAAAACCAGGGCTTCCTTATATACTGCTAGGCAAAAGGCAAAGGTCAGCACGAACGTACACACGCATGGCATTTGCTGCTGAACTTTGGAGCCCATAACATCAAAACTACTTACAACCATTTTTTTTTCCCCTTTAAAAATGTGAGTATAAACATTGCAAAAGCATATGTTTATAAACACGCATTCAGGCAGCATATGTGTACGGAAATAAAGAAAATATTCCTTTTACTCCTAGCAAAAGGTTTCACAAAAATTATAAACAACTGATTCAGCTAAAATATATATTAAAAATCAACAGGAACAAGACTCACAGATCATTAAAGCTCTTTATATATTCCATGGTAATCTCTTCTCACTCCCAGCCCTCAGCAGTAAGGCATAAAGCTTATCCAAGACTATAACCAAAAGGGAATTAATCTAAAGCCAGCAGCCTTCAACTTAACCTATCTGCCTACTTGTAGCAGCACGCTCCCGTCTACAGCATATGTTTAATTACCATTCTTTACTATAATACTGCTGTCTTCAATTCTCAATACAGTGGCTATGCAGAAGTACAGTGGTGAATGTCAAAACTCTTGATAAATACTGTTGCTGCATATTTTTTTTTAAAGTATTCCTTTCTTCTGTATTTAAAGGAGGAAAAAATAGTCAGTGGGGAAAAAAAAAAAAAAGAAAAAAAAAGAGGGAGATTAGGCCACAAGCAGGCCCATCAGATGTTCTGCATCACTGCTCAGGCACAAAGCTCTTTCTGGGGCTGAAGAAAGCCAAAGGGAACCGAAGTCGTGCCTGGGTGCCTTCCTCCCATGAAGTTTGCAAAGCCCCTAAGCGCTACACAGCCAGCCAAATGCTTCCAGCAACAAGGTCCATTATATTTACCTTCAATAATGAAGCAAAACACGTTATAGTAATATTTAGAACATAAATTATTGCATTTGCGTGTCTACAGAAGATGCACGGACACAGGATAGGCGCCTTTCTGGTTCAAGCTGCAGCTTGAAAGCTGCTTTTACACATCCAGCTCTGCCACGGGCTTTCGTGATGACCTGGAGCAAGTCAGTCCTGTTTCGTTACAAAGCGGAAAGCTGCAGATACTTCTTTAGTATTCCTTAAGTTGGTTTAGTCTGTGCTTCAGGGTGTAAAAATAGAAAAAGCCTGTGTTTCTTCCATAAAAATGAAGTGTATTGCAGAAAACTAGCTAAAAAAATTCAAGAGGTAAAAGTGGTAGAGCCTAAATTAAGTTTTATTCATGAAAACAAAGCCCTTTGAATACCAAGCGGTAAGTGCATTACCAAGGAGAATTTTAATAAACAGAATGTGTGGACTTGCATTTTTTTTATACTTTTATCAGATGAGACTAATACAGATTATCAATCCAACTGTCAAGAGATACTGTCTGCTCGTTACAGCTATCCTTATTGATGATACGAGTATTATAATCATTCTCCTCAAGGACATACCTTCTTGTTGTAATATTAGGCTACAAAATGAAGGCGAAAACAAAGTACTACATAGCATGAGGAATTTTTAGTCAATTTTATAAGTTATCCAAATATTTTATGCTGTGTATATATTTTGAAAAATAAGACAAGCCCTTCCTAGATGCTAGGATTTTATTTTTTTTTTAAATTACTTAATTTCTATTTGTTATTATAAGAAGTAATCAGTAGACATGCTCATTCTCTTCTTTCAAATAACATGACCAGGTTTTCTGTACAAAAAAGCCAAAAGCATAAAATTTGTGTTCTGGAGAAAGTCAGAAGTCCCAAACTTTCAGTTGTGGGGGGGAAAGGGAGCAGAGATAGAACAGAAGACAAGGCACAAAGTAAAAAACCAACCAACCAAAAAAAAAAAAACCCAAAAAACAAAAACCACTAACACACACACAAAAAAAAACCCCAAAGAAAACCAACACCACCAAACAAAACAACGGGAAAAGTTATGTCTGTAGTAGACTTAATACCAAGTATTTGCAACAGTTTATAAATGCTGCTCATCAAGTAGGTATCTGAGTCTCATTTATGTAAAATAATCTGGTTTAAGTCATGCCAATCAAATTATAACATTTACTGAGGTAAGGAACATCTGTCAGAAGTTAGGACTGTGGAACAGGACCGTTCATTCTTCTCGTGTAAGACGCATATACCGACATACACTGACAGTCTTTGCATAGTGCTCACTGTGTAAGCAATGATGCTAACAGCTACCACAGAAAATTCTAAAAAAATATTTATCTTAAAAAAAAAAAAATGATTGCATCAGTTTCTACTAAGAAGATGTAGAAGCACTGGCCATTTTCCTAAAATACACATTCTAACCAGAAAAAACTCAGACTATCCCAACAACAACAGACAGGCCAAGGTCCTCAGCTAAGAAATGGCATTTTGCCTCCAAGGAAATTCAAGTCAAGACTTTTCTACTACTGTGACTATGACTTTGGTTGCTCAATTTCAGCCTGATTTTAAAGACTACTGAATATCAGCATCAGCTTTTTGAAAGCAAGGGGGGGGGGGGGGGGAGTCAGAAGCTTTTGAATTGTATCAAGGCATTTAGTTTTTGTTTTAATTTTGCCTGCAGGGCTGATCCTGTCTCCTAGTGAAGTCGACCGCAAAAATCAAAGCCTTGTGGAATAAAGGGTTAAACAAGAGTTTTGTACAACTGGGAGGCACATGAAAGGTTGTATAATTTTTTCCACTCAAGCTTATACAAACAGAAATAAAGATCTAAAATGCCTATCAGATGAACTGGCAAAGCCTGGATTTCTCTAGGGTCTAGGGTTATGTCTAGAGACTGAGCTCCTGTGGGGTGTCTCGGATATCTAATCAGCAGAGAGCTAACTACAGTTTCTCTCTCAGTGAATGGCATCATTAGGATCTCTCCACTATTCAACCAATTATTTTCACATCAGTTATCTCTATTTATCAAATTTTGATCAAAATGGCTGGCAAGCTCGAGCACTGTTGGGAAGGGGAACAGGACAGAGCAAAACACAGGATACTTGCCCAAGTTTCATTGCCCTGAGAAATCAAAAACTCAACTCAGTATTCAGAAACTTTGTGAAAAAAGCAGACGGATCTGTATCAAAGCAGCGTTTGACAGCAGAATAACGATTTTTCAGTTCCTCTTCTGCAACATCTCAGCTACCAGATGAGCCTACCAGCAACTGAGACCTCCTTCCACCAGAGAGAAGAGAGCAGCCCGTGTGCTTGTTAAGACAAAAATGAAGAGCTACAGCCTAGAGCGTAGCAATCACATCATCATTATTTTGGACTTGATCATTCCTAGTCTTAGCCACTTCATGGGCTACTGTTTATCCCTCTAGTAGTTACTAGATGCTGAAGAACAAGCGCATTTATTTTAAGAAGATCTGCATATTGATGCAAGAGATGGAAGAACAACATTTCCTCATTGCGTTCATTTTGCTAATAAAAAATGAGAGCTCCCAAACCAAGTTTGCCCTCAGGAAAAGTGAAGGATTTTTTTTTTTTTTGTAGAGCCACAAATGCTTTTGACTGAGACAATTGCAGAACAGCCTGTAAAGCTGAGAGTGCCTGATGACTGTTCTAAAAATTAAAACATGTTTATTGCTCATGTGACAATCTTCTGCATCCTAATTCATTTGCTTTTCCATGTTTGTATCCAGAATTCTCCAAAGATGCTCTCCAAACATTGAAACGGCACTGTAATCGTCATTAATCTTCATTCTCTCAAGCTTGTTCCTTATGGTTTTTTTTTTTTAATTACTTTAATTATTTTGTGTGTGAGCACATAATACTTAAGAGTGGAAAAGATTATCTGCCCTAAGTTTCCTTTAACCAGAGTCAAACAAATATCATCTCCTTTGTTCACAGGAACTATTGAAAAATGGTGCGTCGCCACGACATCAAATCTGGAATTACAGCTCCTGAAGTCTACCTTACACTAAGGTCAAGTTTGCTAAGGCTGTCTTGGAAATCTGCCTTGGATTACCTGGTCCCTACATTTATCATCCTTGCCCACTAGCAACCCCTTGCCCCTCCACCCACGTTACAGTCTTCTCCTGAACACCCTTTGCCAAAGGGCCCAGCAGAGAACAAGGGTGACAGGTTTCAGGAACTCAAAGGATCTCTCAAGACTGAGAAGTTCAGTCATCATTATGCTGCCACCAGAGATGGTCTTTCTTATTTAACTACGAGTATTCTCAGACAAAAATGGAAAGACAAACGCCGTTTTACTTTGAGTGTCAAAATCCAAGCCCAGTCCTCCAACAGAAATAATTCGGCACAACTGGGAAGTAATATCATCTCCATGAATTCATCTGAGTCTCAGCAATATGGAAAAACTCTAATTCCATGCTCTAGATTAGATTAGGCCATTTTTCTCCTGAAGGAAAAAGGTAACAAGGACTTAGGAAATAAACCTTAGAGAATAAAAAAAAAAAAAAGGGTAAAGCAAACTACTAGTAACATCCATGGCCTGTAAAGCTAAGTGCTCTTTTGTGAGGTTCCCATCACTCAAATTCAAAATTTAGATTTGTGAATTTAGTCTTCATTTTGAATTTCTAGTGGTACCTGCTTTAAGATTTCTTGCTCAGAGAATGCCTGAGATTTGAACAAGTCCGACACAGTGAGGCTCACGCTTCCTAGCTTCAACCTGGGGCAGCTGATAGCCAGGAAGAGAAGAAAATACACAACAGTCACACTGCAGTGCTTCAACTGACCTGAAGAAGATGGCAGTATCCCAACATAAACTCTTTCTAGAATATAAACTGCTTTGGATCTCTGCTTAAGACATTCTTCTGGCACAAATTCAACCCAGTACTGAATTTGTGGCTATCTTCCTCCATTTGGTGAGCTGTATTAGTAAAATACATCCAGAGTATTCCTCAAACATGCAGTTTTAAAGCAACGCTTTCTCACCTACTGGGCCACAGTCACCTGATTAGCTTTACTATCCTCTGAACTACGGTTTTAAAATAGGAGCTGACAATTCACTGCTTTTACTTTCAAACTCAACCTATTGGTAGTAGTGAGGTGGGGAAGGGAAACAGAGCAGGATGTTGGGAGAGCGCAAGAAGAACGTAGCGGTAATGGAGTCTTCCGTACGTCCCCTTGCCAAAGGATCCTCTGGCGTTGAGCAGCAGAGCAGACAGCGTGCAGCCTCCTAGCCCATGCTGTTAAGACAACACATGTTAGAAGGACCACTAAGTTCACTTTATTTTTATTATTTCATAAATAAAGCCTAGCCATTTTTTAAACCCATATGGGCTGTATTAATTTTCAGGCATGAAAGCTGTAGCAGATTTTCTTGTGGGTGGAGTAACCCACTCACAGTATCCCACTTCCTTCCATTTACTTTTTGAAGGCTTACTGTAGAGAAGTATAAAGTCAACGCCATGAAAGCTGAGAACGGTTTAAAATTACTCCTTCCTTAGGGCACTGATTCCAATCTTCTGACTCTTCATGTGCTAGGCTATTTACAAAAAAACCCCAAACAAATAACAAAACTGTTGCTATCCTCAAGACATCTTTGAGAAGTTCCTTCACAATTCCAGTGCTTAAAGCAAAAATCTGCTTCATGGAGACCTAGAAAACTATGAGAAGAAAAAGTGAACCCTACACATCCTGCTCCTCGTTTTACTGCAAAATCAAGTCTGATAATTTTGCTCTGTGACAAGCTCACTGTGCTTATCTCTTTGCACTGCTTCTCTTCAGCCTTCTCGGATGAGGAGAAGAAGGAGGGGCGACAGGAAAAGGAGTGAGTGGTCACCAGAACCTTTCCTGACCTTATAAACCTTCCTCTATTTATGGGGAAAACCTTCTATTTATGAGGTAAACACAGCAGAAGGTATCTGAAGGGGGAGGACGCCACCTCTTTGATGCTCTTTAAAGGATACGCGTTCCGCGAGGATTACTTTTGTTCTGTGGAAGGGATCCATGAGTGGATCAGTTGACCTTACAGATGCTTCTTAAAAACCCATCTTCCTTAATTCAAGGGTAACCTAGAAATAACTAGTCACATCTTCTAAGAGGGATATAGGGAAATGAAGTTGCTTATGGGTCAGCAAGTCTCTTCAGTGTCTGTTCATATCTGGGCTGCTTTCGGTCTCATCTAATAACCAGTTACAGAAATGCAAGTGAGAAAGCTGCGCAGCCACAGGGGGTCCAGTTCATTTACCAGAAATGGTGTAGTCTGGACACGTCTCCCTTGTGCGCCTTCTCCTCTATATGCTAAATACAAAGCTAGAACAGCAGCTTATCAAAAAAAACTTTGTGCTGAAAACATGTTTACAACTAAGAGTTGTACCTGATTTATGTACCACTGCACCTCAGAAGAAAGCATATAATTTTTAAAGACTCCTGGTGTTACATAAAACACAAATATAATATTAGCAATTCCTCAGACTTCCAAACCATAAAATGCAATTACAAACATGAATAAAAAATAATCCATGAGCTCGCAATAATGCAGCTTTATTCTATTTATATTTAAAAACACACTGGTGGAACAGTTAACTTTATATTTCTTAGCAAAGGATGACCGTCGCATAAATCCCCTATGTATAAACGAACACTTATAGGCTAAGACAAATAGCTGTCTAACTTTAAAGTTCCAGTGTTACAGAACACATCAACAAGCCAGTGTTGACACCCTTCAAGTCTAAGAAAATAGAAAATTAAAAATGAATTTTTACAGAGCATCTTTTTAAAGTTTTATAATACAAACATTAAGGCTGCTCTTTTAACGAAGCAAATTCTGTGCCTATCCTATCAAGCAAAGACTAGCGTATTTAAAAAAACCAAGAAAATATTGTCAAATAGACAGAAATCCCCCTTTCCTGCTCCAATTAGCATAACTTGGATTCAAAACTCTTGCATGAGAACTCCAACAAATACAGTTTGATGTTTTTAGGAGAACCTCTAGTACAGTCCAGGTGTAGCTGAGCCTCTAAACCACTGAAAATTCACTTTAATCAATCCCTCTCCTAATTTTATACCAAGAAGGGACATTTGCTTTACAAGAGCTTTCACCTATATCGCTGCTTCATGAGACCAGCAATAAACTTTCAAGGAGCAGCTCCTCAGGCAGTCATTTTGTGCTCCATTACGGGGAATCAAAGGTCATCTTCAGGTAACACAAAACCTTTTATTTGATGCAAAATCCACCACCTTAAACAGCCTCATTTGCTCCTCCAATTACACAAGACACCTTGTCATCAGCACAATTCTGTTGAACAAGTTATGTTTCCCTATGGAAATGCCTGCAGAGTGGTATCAAAGTGCTCAGAAAACACAAGCACATGTTGTTTGGTTTTAAAAAGGCTTCCAGGAGCTCACCACCAAATACAGCTCAAGTTAGTTTAGCTAACCAGCTGTGAAACTAGATGAAACAGCACTCAGGATTTCAAAGACAGCAAATATCCCCAGTCTGCATCCTTTTATAATACGTAAATTTATGAGCACATGAATGCAACCTCTTCTCTGTAGCTCCAAATTCAACTGAACTTTAAGTGTACTAAACTTCATCTGTTGACTTGAGGGCAACTTAAGCACAAAAGGCAATGTTTTGATGAAGCTGAAGACACATTGAAGAATACTCCTGTGAAAATTAAACGGGGCAAGACCAGAATCTACAAGACCAACTGATACAGCTGACTTTTTGGGTACAGCCCTTCTGCCGATCAAGAAGAGATACTGACCAATGTCTTGCAGTGGTAGACAAAATACTAAAAAAAAAAACCCCTTTCTGACAGCAGCCTGAACAACCTTCATTACCAAACAGGAACAACACTGTCAGCACGTAACAGCATCCGACAGGGCCGAGAGCTCATCTCTTGGGTGGTACTGAGCTTTCAAGCCATACTTCCAATTATTATTGGTCTCCACAATCCCATTTGATGCATTTCAACCAAGACAGTATTAAAGCTTTTACGGAAACAAGAGACTGAGACAAAAATCAGTGAATGCATAAACAGAGGCATAAATAAGCCTTATCCTGCCACCAAGACACAGAGAACAAAATGTAGTAAACTTAAACCTGTGACAGAGAAGTTCAAGTACCCTGAAATCAAAGCATAGTAAGAATTTTTAAATTGCAGAAGGAGCTGTGAAACTGCCATCTTAATAGGTTAAATCTCGTTCAAGGAATGACTTACATCTCAATTCTGCCTTGGGGTAGAAGGACAGACTTCTTTCCCCCCCTCAGGTTTTGAAGGACGTGGGTCATTAAACAAAGCCTGATCACTGTCCTTCAAACTTCTACTTAAAACCCTTCTTATAAAGGATTATAAAGGGTATAAGTTCTATATAAAAATCTCAGTACTTCAGTTACTGATGTTTCCAGAACCTCAACGATCATGACTACCTCTAACATCTCACTGTACTGTTTGGCTCCCCCACCTTTCTCTATCATAAGGCCTCAAGTTTCAATAACACCTTCTACTCCTCCTCCTCTCGGAGGACACGCAGTTGACCAGGGAAGAGTCAGCAGCAATTTCAATGCTGATCAATAACGTGTTACGGAGACCAAAAGCCTTAGAATACAACTAGGTTTTCATTAGCAGCTCAGCTGCTCTTTGAGTCCATGCAAGTTTGCTCCACTAAGACACAGAATCGTTTTGCTGGAGCTATTTGTAAAGCGTCTGCAGAATAAGCAGAAAACCAACCACAACCACGCGTGCTTACACCCTGGGCCAGCCAGTCTTTATAGATTTAAACAAAAAAGCAGGTAAATCTGAATCACGAGATAAAAGTCTATTAATCCTGGAAATACAGTTCCAATATTTCTCTATATTAAGCCTTTCACAGAAAGAATTATCACAAATTGCTGTGAAAAAAAAAATATAAAAATCAAACCATGTGAAACTATTCCAGCAAGTAATTTGAATGAAGACTAACTAGAAACTTTAAAGATCTTCTAAAGGGATAAGTAGTAAATGAAGATATAAACTCGGAAACATCTTTGTGCCAGAGTTAAACAATTTCTTAAGAATTTAAGAAGTTCCATGTCCCTCTCAAGCATAGTTCCAGCCCATCAATGGAAGCACAGGCATTTAACACACCACTTCTGTTATTCTGACCCCTCGTCAGAACAAAGTCCTGAGGAAAAAATGTGCTTGCTACAAGAACAGATTTTTATCTTTTTTTTAAGTTTGACCATTCCATATGAAAACCTGAAGAACATCAGCTTTATGCCTGACAAAATAACTTCTGCAGTTTCTCATATTCAAATTATTGATCCCCAACTCATACCCAACAGTGGAAAGGCCTGCAGGAAACATCACAGCTATCATAAGCTGTTCAGATATTTTCTTAAATATGTTCTTCACCTTCTGAAAATAAAAAAGAGAAGGGGGGAGGAAGTCACAGATACAGTATCTACAATTTTTCTTACTACTTCCTTTTTCCAGTCTTCTGCTGAGCAAAAAAATCTTGCACAACTAAAAAGTTATTAGCTAGCGACACAAGCAGAGCCGTGGAGCTACCCACTAAGAGCTGACAAGGATGTAAAAATAGACTAAAGGAAAGCTCATCTAATCTTTTATTTATGGTCATTTTAGGCGTAACTTATAACAAAGTGTTGATAAAAGTTCAGCCCTGCAATGTTTTTCTTCTTGGTTCACTGTAGCCCGTAATGTTCTACTTCAAACAAGCTTTGTGTATTTTGGGAGAAGATCCCAAGCCACTCCCAACCCAGGTCTCGCAGAACAAAAAACACACGCTAACACCTAACATTTTATATAAACCAACTACACAAGATCCAACTTGATTTTCAAAAATCTTTCTTTCAGTAACACAGTGTCATCCCCACCCTTCCTTCACATCATAGCTGCTGCTATGAAAACCTTAGGTACTAACATACGGGGATACTACAGCAAGCATCTCCGGTGCACTCATCCAAGAAAGCTTCAAGTTGCATCAAAACCCGTTGTAGAAGTATTAACTCCTTGATGAAATGGAGGGATGGGGAAAACCTTCCTTTCTAATATCTTAGTGTTTTATCAACAGGGAGAAACAAAACAAACAAAAAACACCCAACAACAAGAGATAACATCTTGAAAACCTTATCAAGGCTCAGTCAGTTATTGCTCATTTAGGTTGCTTCCGCAGTAGGACACTACAATACGGGATGCAAATATAACTGGATATGAGACCAATGTGGTGTGTGGATTTAACAGAAACTCGCACAGAAAGCTGTTAAGTGTATTATGCAACGAAGCTGAAAGAACTGCAAGAGATGAAGGGGCTCTAGGAATTAGCAGAAACTGTACTTTCTGTGGAGTAGTCTTATAAAAAGAGTGAATGCATCATGGGCTTAAGCAGGCTATCGCTCACAGGACAGATTAAAGAACACATGTTTACGTACCATAATTATTCATTTCTTCAAAATTTTGTGTTTTCCTTAAGTAATTCTGCATCAGAACAAGATACCTTCGGTGACTACCCCTGAAGGCTTTGTGTTGTAAAGAAGCAACAGAATCTCTCATTCACAATATTCTGATGCCCTGACTATAGCTCACTGTCCTCCCTTTGCGAGGTTGGCTCTGCTCTTGGATTATTTTTTTTCTCCTGTAAGACAAGATAGATGAATTCTCCAGTCCTCTTAGTAGATACCCATCCCCTACCTTGCCTATCACAAAAACTTTTATAAACCAAAAAACCCCGCCCTAAAAATAAAAAAGCACACCCAAAAAACTGTAAGTTCCTAACTCTTCACCCTTAAAAAGTTCTTAAATTTGCAACCATACCCAGGGACATTGTAACTGAGCAGATGTACACTTCTCAAAGCAAGTACAGCCAGTCTTGCAATGTAAAAGCAACTCTCTCCAGCTGATGCTCAACTACAGCACTGGAAATTAGTTCACTGTTTGCACACAGTAAGTATAAAACAGACAACAGGTTTTGCATACTCTGCTACTATCAGGATCATAGAATAGTTTGGGTTGGAAGGGACCTTTAGAAGTCATCTGGTCCAACCCCCCTGCCATCGGCAGGGACATCTTCAACTAGATCAGGTTGCTCAGAGCCCTGTCCAACCTGACCTTGAATGTTTCAAGGGATGGGGCATCTACCACCTCCCTGGGCAACCTGTGCCAGTGTTTCACCACCCTCACTGTAAAAAATTTCTTCCTTCTATCTAGTCTAGCATCTACCCTCTCTTAGTTTAAAACCATTACCCCTTGTCCTATCACAACAGGCCCTACTAAAAAGGATGCCTCGTTCCAGCAGGGTTTGATATATTGAGCTGGAGCAGGGACACTTGCTCAGGTCTTTACAAAGGTACCCATTGAAATGGCTGCACCAGCTCCACCTCTCTACTGCAAGCCCGCAGCACTTGTGAGGAGTGCAACAGCATTCATTATACAGCTACTCCCCGAGGCCAAGAATTACAGTATCTCCTGCAGAAACATGAGAAATCTCACATTTCTGTAACCTCAGTGGAGTCCAGACAAAATTCTACTGTAGATCTAGATCAACTACGCCGCTTGAATAATCCTCATGGATGCCCCTTCGGCTTTTTCTGCATTACCATTGCCAGCCAGTTTGCCAGCAAGAACACACACGTGGGTGTGCAGTGCGGAATGAACTTTCTTCACTGCGATCACAGGAGAGCTCTTGCGGACGGCCTCAGCTGAACTTGAACTGCCAGTTCCTAGACACCTGCTTCATTTCAACAGAACGAAAGAGAAAATTTCATGGCACAGAACCCACAAATAACCATTTTCAGTCTGTGTTCCTTCGACTCCAAAACAGGTAAACATCTTCTCATAGCAAATAAACATCCTGTTTCTCAGCAAAACATTACCACAAGTTATTTATTTTTGACAGCATGTAGTACAGAGGTTTAAGTCCTCCTGCAATTCCCCTGATATTACTACTGACAAAAATCCGTAAAATTCAGTAGCTTCTGTCCTAGGTGGGTTCCCCCCCCCCCAAAAAAAAAAAAAAAACATCCAAAGAATTTTCAGGGGTTTCTTCTTTTATATTTTGTCCAAAAGCTCTGTCAAAAGCTTGGCTTTTTTTTTTTTAAAAAAAAAAGAAGAATGCCAACTCTTGGTATGTTTAAAATGAAGCATTGGATGATCTCCCTTCCCTGCACCCCTAACCATGCGAGATGTAAGTTACCCACCTCTCAAATAGAAGAGGAACAAACCCCTTCCTTGAAAACCCGGCTGAGGAGTGTCAACAGGCACCCGTATGACACTGAAGCTCCAGTTTCTTGTCCAGCATCCTCAGCAAGGGAATATATACAATCTCAGCATTTCTAAACCAAACTTTACAAAATGGGAATAAAATTAAGTACACTATCTAAAAAAATAATAGAGAAAATGTGCAGATGACTTAATTCAAAGCTGAACTGCGTAACTGGAATCGGGATATTTCAAGTTATCCCACGTGGACCAGCACTGGTTCTCGCCCACACCTTTTTCTGTCACTTGCAAAAAGAAGTTGAACAGTTTTCCATAGGAAGAATATCCTTATCCCTCCAAACTGAAAAATTTCTATTCTAAAGACATCATTTGTAATATTAATTTCTAAGGAAGCAGATAAAAATTTCCAAATTGTCCTAAAATAGCACTGAATTAGAACAAAGAAGAAAAAAATCTTACATACTATATATTCAAGTGATACAATTTGTATATGATGCACCCTTGATTACTGGAATTCTTCCACTTCGAGGTGACTGCATAGGAGTAAGCAAGAACAATCCTCACTCTAGTGTGTACGTCCCCAAAACCTTGGGAGCCACAACTACAGACAGGAAAAGATAAAAGAATGTGCTGCTTTTTTTGTTTGTTTGTTTTAAACTCTCAGACTATTAACCCAGCTTGTCAACATTTATAGGAACATCAAGCATAGGACTCAAAGGACCTTTCACACCATCAGCTCCTACTCCCTACTTCCTCATGAAATCATGTCATAGTTAAGTGATAAAGATATCAAATTTCACCTTCTTCGAGCATCAAACCAGACTAAAGCAGTTATTTGGGGTGCCACATCATTCCCAACACCCCTGAATTTTTTTTTTAATCCTACTCTCAATACTCTATATTGAAACTTAGAATCATAGAATCGTTAAGGTTGGAAAAGACCCTTGAGATCACCGAGTCCAACCATTAACCTAGCACTGCCAAGTCCACCACTAAACTATGTCCTCAAGCACCAGGTCTGTCCTTCTTAAATACCTCCAGGGATGGAGACTCAACCACCTCCCTGGGCAGCCTGTGCCAGTGCCGACAGTCCTTTCAGTGAAGAAGTTTTTCCTGATATCCAACCCAAACTTCCCCTGGCGCAGCTTGAGGCCGTTTCCTCTCGTCCCATCGCTTGTTACTAGGAAGAAGAGACCGACCCCCACCTCGCTACAGCCGCCTTTCAGGCAGTTGTAGAGAGCGATAAGGTCTCCCCTCAGCCTCCTCTTCTCCAGGCTAAACAACCCCAGCTCCCTCAGCCGCTCCTCATAAGATTTGTGCTCCAGACCCTTCACCAGCTTCATTGCCCTTCTCTGGACACGCTCCAGCACCTCCATGTCCTTCTTGTAGTGAGGGGCCCAACACTGAACACAGCACTCGAGGTGCGGCCTCACCAGTGCCCAGTACAGGGGCACTATCACCTCCCTGGTCCTGCTGGCCAGGCTATTCCTGATAATTCTCTCCTTCTACCCCATCTCCTCCTTTTTCCTCTATCCCTATACATACTCCCCAAAAAACAATGGTCTCCAGCCAGGGGAAGTTTCTTAACTCTAAACCATTTTACAGACTGTCATGGCAAATGGGGGAGGTTCCTGACAGCTGGCAGAAAGCAAATGGACCTCCTGTCTTCAAGAAGGGCAAGGCGGGAGGCTCTGGATAACTACAGGCTAGGTAGCCTTACCTCCGTTCCTGACAAGATGATGGAGCAAATAACTCTGGAAGCCATTTCTAAACATATGAGGACAAGAAGGTGATCAGAAGTGGTCAGCATGGATACACAACGGGGAAATCAGGCCTGACCAGCCTGATAGAAGTCTATGATGAAAGTACTAGCTTGGTGGACGAGGGGATGTTGTTTCTCTTTACTTCAGCAAGGCTTTCATAACCTCACAAGGGATAAATACATTGCTTTTCCAAGTATCAGAGTACATAACAATGGGAAAATGCAGGTACAGGTGATTAGATTATTAAAACTAATCAACAAAATTTTAAAGTAGGAAGAATTAACACACAAATAGCAAGGGAAGCTTCCTCAAAGTGACATTTCAGTGCTGTCAGCAATAATCTCACCCAGCAGTAACAGAAGTTTTGTGATACGGTATTTGGAAGCCTAAAAATAGCACATTCCTCACTGATGGTGAAAAGAATTAAAACTATAAGGCATATTTGCATCAAAAGCAGAAAATCCTTCTCGCATCTTCTGAACTATAAGGGGCTTGCAGACAGCTATTCTAACCTGAGAGCACTAACATTTCATAAGCTGAAGTGTTCAGTTCCATACTCATTCATAAGAGTACCTCAGAATTTAAGTGCAAACAAAAATTACAACCAAAACCATTACAAATATGTAAACATCAAGTTTACTGTTGGATAAAATCAGAGTTCTTAACAAAATTTGCAAAGATTCCTAGAAAAAAAAAAAAAACCCTCCTGATTTTCAAAGGGATTACTGAAAATACTGCTTTTAGTGAAAAAGACAGCACAGGCTTCCTTGTGTAATCCCCAAAGCACCACGTCAGGCATTCTGCCCCAAGAGGAGCTGTTTACAATCTCAGTGCAGCTTGTATGTAGTTCTTATTTAAAATTGAAGTGACAAATCAAAAAGCCACTGTTTTGTACCTTTTTACTTTTGACTACACGGTTACTGTTTTCTTCCCTTTACGCAGAGACATTAACAACAGTTCTCTGCTCATGTTATTGAGTTTGTTCTCAGCTGCATGAATAATCACTGCATAATTTATTACCCCCTGTAATAAATGTGAACATTTAAGAATTCTGCATATCTGGCAATTCAACTGATTTTTATTTTCCATCTTTTAACATCATAGAAAGGATCCATGCCAGTTTGTTTGGCTCTTTTAGGTCTAGTCTGAAAAACTGTGTTGCATTTCAAGTTGCTATATTTAAGTTCATCACACAGGCAGGTGTAGATTTAGGATAAGGAAGATCTAATTACAAAGCACAGCATTAAACACCCCACCTCGTATCCAGCAGGTAAGGGAAAAAAGCAGCAGCAGGTTGTTTTCAGGCAGCATGCTTCTGTGGAAGGTGCCAGGAGATTAATTGGGTTTAATTAAATGGATCACTAGCAGGCCTTACGTACAAAGCAAGGCCATACACACCAACGAAAGACTGAATGAGGACACGGTTTTAATTCAGAAAGAACAACTTCTTTAGGTTGAGCTGAAATCGTGTAACTTTTTTTTTTGTCCTAAATGAGCACTTGGAACTAAAACCAGTTCCAAAACCATTAATATTTCAAGGTAACAATGACTCTGCGTGGACGGTGCTTACCTGAATTGTACGCTATACATCAAAAAAACGCACACAAAACCATCAGCCAGACTTCAAATATACTGCATATCTGGAATTAAGCTACACAAACGATGCTCATTTCCTATTAATTTTTCATACCTTATGCTAGGACAGCAAGATTTTACTAGACTCACCAGATGTTCTCTGAAGGAGAGAGTCATCAGGAACAAATGTCCGTACCTAAGATTCCATTCTGGGAGAATGTGTTGTTCCCTTTTTAACCGAAAACCCAGTATATGCTCATTTCTTTTATTTATCTTTATTCTTCTATACCTATCTGGTATAGCTCTTTGGTACAGCTTTTTGCTTTCTTTACTATTTCTTGATTCTGGTAATAAATACTTACTTGCACTACAGGATCAAAACCAAAGGACCAAGTCTAAAGAAAAGTCACCTACGTCACACAGATGCTATACCTGTTTTAAATTCAGAAGGCAATAAAATCCAGGAGGGGTTGTTTTTAATCCCAACAGTGCCAACAGACAAAGTTTAACTGCATTTACCAAAGGAAACCAGTCTTTCATTCCTCCAGGCATACTGTGAACACACTCGTGTTCCAAGATAACTTCACACATAGACAGGAGTACTGTGTTCTCTCTGGCTTCGAAATGATAATATTTTAGCAAGTTGCCCTCCAAGCCCCTACTGGTTCACATTCCAAAAATTCTCTATGCTTATATCCATGGCCTCAAGTACAAGGTAGTAAAAAACCAACTTACCCATAGACTTCAAAGCAGTGGTACAGATTAGCATAGGATAACTCTCCTGAGCAATGATTTAACTAACGACCTAATCAACTAACGCATTCAACAGCACACAAACAATCCTTCCTTACCTGAAGATTTGGCTACGAAATCAAAGCAAAAAGGCAGTGTTCTGGATGACCTCGGTATACCACTGACTGTAACGAATTTACATGTAATATTACCTCAAACAAGACACTACAATAAAGACCATTTTAAGTAGTCTCCTCCCTACTGCAAAGTCTTCAAAGACTGCAAACCCCCCCACTGTGTTATGATGCAAATTTACGGTATTAAAATCAGGTGGCAAAAGTGAGAGCATTTCTAGTGACATCTATTGTTCAATACTGAAAGTAGCACCCAGAAAAAAAAATAGAGTTCTTCAAAACTTGAAATAAGGAAATACCGTTATTTATTGCAAACAGGAGTTCTGATGATTAAAACTTCCCATGTGAATGTAGAACCTCATCTTTATTCAAATGCATTATATCTTTTATCCTGGCTATTTCTCCAATTTGTCAAATTTCTTTTGAATTTTAATCCCATCATCCAACATGCTCATATAACTCTTTTCGTCTTGGTGCTACTGGCAGATTGAATAGGCACATAAAGTCCGTCATCGTGGTATGTATACATGGTCATTAATGAAAATACTGTAATAGCACAGGACAAGTCAGGCGTCTGTGGGACTCCATTTGACACACCCTTCTCTTTTGACAGTATTTTAAGCATGTTTTTAAATCAGGTTTCCTTAGTTCGCTTATCAGTGAATACTGTCAAATCCCTGCTATAGGCAAGCCATGCTGTATAGCTTCTCTACCCTCTATAAAGGCCTCTTGCCTTACCATGGAAAAAGGTTACCATTTCCAAAATCCTGGGCAAAATTTTGCCCTCTATCAGTACTTCGATGACACAGCTAAAAAGTACAATTAGGATACCCACACACACCTACCCAAATTGAAAAGAATACTCTCATTGTGACTCAGATGCACAGTATCGGACAAACTCTTCAAGTCCCAAATGGAAACTCGGAAGAAGTGTCACCACACATCCTTGGTTTAGAAGCTGCAGGAAAAAAAAAAAAAAAAAAAAACCCACAACCCACGACACCCCTATCTCCCTGTCAGCCTGACTAAAGACCAGGCATTTATTTTTCCAATATTGCCCATAGGTACTTGCCTTCCTGACAACTGCTCTCGACACTCAAAATCATTTTTAAGATGCCTTCCTTAAAAGAAAAAAAAAACCAACAACAACAAAACAAAACAAACAACTTTTTCCACATTTAGGAGTTCTCTTCACTGCTTCAAGCAAACATGATTTTTTTCCAGAAGAGCCACTCTAAAGTTCTTGTGGAAAGACTACAACATACCAGCTATCAAGCTTTTAATTTAAATTGCCATTTGATTCAAATGCAAAAGAGCAACTACGTCCGGAGCAGATCCATATTGATTAAGTACCATTATACTTTAGATACTCATTTGTAAAAAGATATTTTGTGGACAGATATGAAGCACATCTTAGTAAAGAGAAATAAAAGAATGGATACGTAAGCAAAATCACCAACGCAGAGTAAGGACAAAAGGCAGCAGGCCTGATAACAACCACTTAATCCCAAACTTGCTCAACCAGGAGTAAAAACACACTACGGTTATGACTCTAGAACTCACATTACAAACAGCGAAGAGATGGACAAAATGCTGGGGAACAGAAGACACCACCATTCTGAGCTCTACAGCACAACTTGAGCCCACAGCACAGGTGAATTTATAAAGCTTAATGCTTGGTTAAAGACCAAACGTATCAAACATCTGAAAGGAGGTTGTAGCAAGGTGGGGGTCGGTCTCTTCTCCCTAGTAACAAGCGATGGGACGAGAGGAACAGCCTCAAGCTGCGCCAGGGGAGGTTTAGGTTGGATATTAGGAAAAACTTCTTCACCGAAAGGGTGGTCAGGCCCTGGCACAGGCTGCCCAGGGAGGTGGTTGAGTCCCCATCCCTGGAGGTATTTAAAGAACAGATAGATGTGGTGCTCAAGGACATGGTAGAGATGGACTTGGCAGTGACAGGTTAACGGTTGGACTTGATGATCTTAAGGGTCTTTTCCAACCTTGACGATTCTATGATTCTATGAAACAATAATCAAAAAAATGCTATTTTTAAAAAATCGAGTCTTTTGGTTTTTTGGGGTTTTTTTGGTGGGTTGGGTTTTTTGTTGGGGTTGGGTTTTTTGTTGGTTTTCATTGAGTTTGTTTCGGCTTCTTGTTTTGTTTTTAAACACCGCTGATAAGGTCCAACAGAGCAGAGGGATATTTCCAGCTCTGGCGCAAGTCACCTGTGACCCCAGGCAAGTGACCGTGTCTGTCACCTTCCCCGCTGGCACCTGGGGAGGCTCCTTCCACCCGTAAACCGCCCATCCACGCTTCCTTGCACGCTGTCCCTCTGATTCACCGCTATTTGTGGCTGCTGCTAATCTCTTCTTCTGACAGCTGTATCGCACGCTGTGCTGAGCCGTTTTAAGCGTTAACTATATCACACGCATATTTAACAACTGCCTATATTTATCTCTCAGTTACCTCCTCCCCTTGTCAAAATACACTATTTAAATGTAAAAAAAACCTGTACCTCAACAGGTTTTGTTTTGACCTCAGATCCCCACATGACTCAGTACCATGACAGTGCCAATAAGAACCGATATTCTGATTATATAAAAGTATGACTATATTGCAAGCAAGCCCTTAAAAGCTGCCTGCTGTCACATCGAGACATAAATGAAAGAAGAAAACTTACCTGCTGGCAAGGAAAGTCTTGAAATATCTGTAACAATAAAGAAATACATTTAGAAAGAGAAGGAAAAATAGCTCTAAAATTGCATTGGCCTAATCATTTTTCTGCAAGGCTGTACTTGTTTAATAAAGCACATTACCTGAAGCAATTTACTAGCTGCTAGGCATGCCACATGCAAATCAAAAGCGTTTCCCTTGTCTCACCCTGTTCATTAACAAGATTACGTTTTGCCCATCTAACCGAAGGACAAAGACCATACTGGTAGGCAACGAGTGTAATTACTCCAGCAGAATACAGGTCACTACACAGAAATTAAGTGTTACATGTGGATTTCACCATTATCACCTACATAATTTCAGAGCTGAAGGTGCCAGGGTTTGTCTTTGCATATGAAGAGGACATTATTGTATGTTTTCTTTATTCTTAAACCTTTAGAGAAAAGGTAGCCAAGCTTACAAATAGGTAAGTATAGAACACAAGATATAATATTAAAAGAAAGGAGACTGATTTTTGTCACCGAGGCACGCGAGACATGGTTGCTGAACATTTTCATAGTAAATGCCAAGGCTGTCTTGAGCTGCAATCAACTTTACAAGAACCACTGTCTCAGAGTCTAAATAGATCATATTAAAAATTATACCTTAAAGAAAGATGGGTATGAATGCATATACATCGAATTTGCCTAAATAGGTAATTATATAAGCTATAACTCATTATATTCCTTCTGCCTGCTTTTCATACATCTACTTGTCATCTCGGCACACACGATCGTAACTGGGGCTTGAGCTGCCGATCAGAGTTCAGAACAGAAACAAGAACCCACAAAGAACTAGAAAGCAAGAATTACTCCAAGTCTGTAAGGACAAGGACTGGGGACACACATCAAGGGGTTAACAAAAGCTGAAATAAATACAAGTATGGGGGGGATGAGAAAGTGGAACTGGTAAAACAAACAAGTAAGAAACTGAACCTAAGAAAAAGGTCTGCACATTTATTTGGTTAAAAGGAGATGGCAATGTTGAGTAATAAAATAGTCATATTGGGTACAAAATCCACATGGAAACTGAACTTTAACCATAGATGTAGCAGCTGGAACAGATTCATAGATTATCAGGGCAGATGGCCACTACTTCGCTATCTATTAGAAGAAATAACAAAGCTTAATAAATTTATTAGCCCTGCTCTCGCCGACAGAGTTTTAACATCATGCTTGCTTTCATTTATCATCCACATTTATGGCTGCAAAACATGATAAAACCAAAGAGAATTACACCTGAAATTGAAAGGCAGCCTATTATAAACTTCAAATTTGAACTGTGGTGCTCTCTGAGGAGACAGTGAAACAGCAGAATCGATTTAACACACGCTTAAAATGCAAAATGAAAATAGCAATAGGACACCCCAGCAGAGAAAACATTGCATGCTTTGCTCTGGCAGAACATACAAAGTTTAAAAAGTTATTAAGGTACATTTAAAAGATGCTCATTATGCTGTCTGCTTATGAGAAAAAACAGCTTGTGTAATAAGAAATGCCTTGAGAGAGGAGAAAACCAGAGCATAAGCTGCAGGAAGGAAAAGCCTCAAGTCGCCTCCTGCAACAGCTTCTGCCCAGAATCCAGATCAGCCGATATCCCATGGGATGGAGCAGAAAAATACGCTGCAGTGACAATTAACTTGGAAAGTTAAATAAAGCAAGAGAAATGTTGCAACTTTGTTTGTTTATGGATGTTTGATAGCTCCCGCACACTTATTTTATGAAGCTGCAAAAAGATTCCTGCTTGTCACTAGGCTATACAATACGAACAATTGTAGCCACCTGAGTAAAAAAAAAAACTAAAATAAAATTGCAGAGCAGAAAACACCACATTTAATTTTAATTTTTCTATAGTGATGGAAACTAATCTTCAAGTTCCACTTAAAATTAAAGAACATTGAAAAATTTAAGTTACTACAAAAAGTTACAAGCTGCATTAAAAATTTTCTTCTAATTCTTGATGTACTGGGTAAGTTTTATCACAGCGTTTATTGCTCTTGCAGCAGACTCTATGCTTAAGTGTGCCTACACAACAGATTTCAAGAAAATAACAATAAACATAACCACCAGAAGAATACGTTATCATGTACACACAGATAGGCAGAAAACATTCATTTACATTCCAGGAACTTAGCCATGCAATTTCAAACACCTCCAGGGAAAGCTCTGCAGCTAAGACACGCGCATATTTTTAACTTAAGACAGACTTGATCGCACTCTAGTATTCGTCCCCAACACCTGAGCCACCGTTTTGGCCGTGATCTCTCCCCACACAGGCACCAGCATTCACACAGATCCCATTACTGCACGGGGACCTAACCAAACGGGGTACCTTCAAGATCAGCACCATTACTGTATTTCAGTCAAACCCTGTAATGATTTCTTACTTCCACGTTCCACTGCAAATCAGTTCCGTAAGTGCATTAACTGAAGAGATGCTACACCTCTGGGACAAGTATACTGAACAGCTTCCTGCAAGTACACGTTCTTCTAATACAATTTAGTGTAAGAGAGACTGTTTTCTATGATTAATTGACACACGCTAAATTTAAAAACAAGTAGGACAAAAGAAACTGAAGCCTGAAGGTCATATCGGTCTACTCAAAATTGTATAAGTGCACTTACCAAGTTACTTGCACCATATTTTCCAAAGATTTCCATTAAGCACGAGGTCCTCTATAGGCTAATGCATCTTAAATCTGGCAAACACCAGCCACTACAGAAATATCAACTCATAACAGCATCAATGACACAAACGCTGTCACAATTCCAAAGATAAAAGTATCAATTCCACTTTTTTGTGTGTGTGTGCGCATGTCCGTGTCCACACACCACAACATGAAGTGAATGTTCATTGCCTTCGTGTATTTTTATTAGCCGCAGAGTCACATCAGGAGCTTTGATGGGATTTCTTACCCTTGGGTTTACCCTGTCTCCCCAGCGCTCTCTAATCTTTCCTGGCTTGAAACCTCTTCGCTTTATTCTCCAAATATGGTTTTTCATTTAAGATCTAACACTGAAAAAAGATGAGGGGGTTTTGGCAACATTTTAAAAACTTCATTCACAGAGAAGTAAACTGAGACTATACATTTACGTAGCTACTCAATTCAGATCTCGTTTACAAACTTGCCTTCTTTGCTGTGCAAAACCTTTCGTTTTTCGAAGCACATAATAGCATTCAGATCTCTGTACAGGAGAAAGTCATTCGATGCTGAGACTGGAAGAGGGAAAAAAAACCCAAGAGCTAGGGTCCTAATCTGGTTTGTGACCGTAAGGAGAGCGTTTGGGGAGCTGTCCTGTTGGTAAGGGTTCCCTCACGCGATGGAGCTCTGGACCGACTTCTCTCCTACCGCTCGTTCCCTGAATGCATGGGAATGCCGTCACACAAACCACATTTACAGCTCTGCAACATGAACCATCCTTACATTTCCTATCTGCTCCAAAGTAGCTCTTCGAAGTGAAATTAAAAATTAAGCAGATTTCACACGCTTCTACTCCTACTGATGCTTTTGAGGGATCAGTCACGGTCTGCAGTTATATTCTTACATGTCTTACCGTGCTACTAGGTAGGGAGCAAACCGTCAGTTTGAATGGGCAGAAAGAAGAATAATATTTGGACCATACTCTTTACGAACGTTCACATACTTTGTAAAGGTTAACCAGTTTCATGGAAAACTTTTTATCCCAAACAGATATTGGGAGGATAGAGCAGATGGCCTCAGGAGGTCCTTCCTAACCAAGGTTTCTGTAATACCTTCCACAGACAATAACAGAACAGGAAAGAAGCTGTAACGACATTAGAGGTGTTACAAAATAAGAAAGTTCCTTAGCCAAAAAAAACCTTGCCAAGTAAATCAATTACCTACATGAATTCACTGAGGAACAAAAAAAAAAAACCTGTATTTTAAAGAGAGAGTACCACTATTACTTCTATACCCAGTGAGATGGTTTGGGGCAGCATCGTCCTCAAATAGGCTTTGTGGATCCCATCACAAATAGTTTCTTCTATAATTTATGGATGCCTTGACTACCGGGTATCTGGAACACTATATTTGTTTTTATGAAACTATGCATTTTGAATTGCAGAGTTTCCTCAAATGTTTTCTTGGAAATGGAGCCGCAAGTTTAACATCTTCTTTCCAAGAGTAACATCTAATCATCGAAAACAGGAATATTTTGTGAGCTTCATGTTCCTACCTCAAGGTAAAATGAGAGTATGGCTCCATGAACAACTACAGAGGCTCAGACTCTCACCCCATCTGCAGCACTCATCTCTTTCCAGAGCTGTGGTAAGCAGCAGACCACAAGAAATTTAATCCTGTTCTCCCGTAGCGGGAACTGACTGACTCTAACCTAACAGTATTCCCTTGAAATGAATTCAAATATTCAGTTCATGAACCGATCTCATTCCAGTGAGGAGTAAAGGCTTGCAGCACACGAGGAACCACAGCCCAGAGTCTCCAGGAAGCCCAGTAGGACATGTCATTCAACAACAATCCTTCCGACTGAATGAGGAATATCACAGGCACAACAGAAGATGCCGTTTTCCTATTTATCTACTGTGCCAAAATCATTTCGGAATACACACGTGCATTCAGCTTCTAGCCTTTGCGTGACTGATGCTGAAGAACGCTGTCTTAGAGGCTGGATTCAACGGCCTGAAGTCTCCCTTCCTATTATTCTCTGGCAGGCTAAAAAGGCGGCTGGATGTTCCTCTCATCTTTAACGAAGTTGAGATCTCATTGCCTATGTCAAAATATTTTTCTTTTTTTAAAGAGCAAATAATTAAGCAGAAAGCACAAGTCACCCTTCAAAAAAAACTGCTTTGTAAAATGTTGTTTGTTGAGAAAGTCAAGGATTTATCTATGATCATCCAATCTATCGAGCAAAGACCTTAGAGAGACAATGAATTCATTGACTGTACGCCCGCTAAGGAAAAAAGCTGTTCAAAAGTTTTACAATATGATTAAAAGATTACATAAACCACCGGTTAGATTGTTCCACATATTCATTTTTTTCCCTTCATCATTGAAAGTGCATCCCTTATTTCTAACCTAAATCTAACCTACTTCCAATTTAGCAGTCTGCAGAGCTGAATGTTAACAGCCCTTTATCGTATCATTTCCCATTAAGGCAATTTTCAAGAGTGACTCAATCAAATCTTTTCTTATATTAGCTATGTAGAATGAGAGGCAGAAGTGGCTCACTGTAAAGGCCCCCTTTTCTAAACCTTTGATCATCCTTACGAGTCTTTGAATGCTCAAACTATTTTTGCTTTTAGTAGCTTCTCTGATTTGCAAACACCAATACCTGACACAGTGCTTAGTCAATCACAAGTCAATCATAACAGCACTACAAGTACCATTTGCTTACTTAGATGGAGTTTTTCCCCCCCATTGACATATTTATTGCATTTGCCTTAGGCACAGCAGCAGCTGAATATCCACCATTAACTGTAAATTGTTATCTGTTACCGTGGGCAGAGACGGGGTGGGACGATTATAGGACAGACACCTCCATCCACAAAACTTGCCAGCATTTTTTTGTGCTTTGGCCAGATCAGAAGACATTCAGTGTACAAACCACACCTCTTTTGTTTACAACCCTACTTCACAGGAGATCCACGTTGCACTGTAGTCCTTTATTATCTTTGTTTAAATCTTTGCTTCAACTGCAAATATCAGCAGTAATGATTTAATGCTTTAATTTACGTCTGTTGAAAAGGTTAACTAGCAAACAGCCAAGAATGAACTGCTATGAGACCCTCCTGGGAAACGTGCACAGCCTGTGTTATATTTTTGAGAAGTTCTGTTTAACCAATTATTACTTTTAATGCAAGCTGCTGCCTCTGAAACACAAAAGAAACAGAATTAAGGCAAGGAAAAATTAGAGGACCAACTGAAGTACTGCACAGAACACTAACTTTATTTTTTTTTTTTTTTGTCAGATTATATGTTTGGCTGACAATATATGTACTAGGCACGTTTACAGTGTGATCACCACCTTATCTGACATACCTCAAATAGCTTTAGACATGCATGAGCATCGTTATTAAAGCAATACAAGTGTCAGCATCAGCTAACTTGTCCTGTACCTCAGGAACACGTTCAGCTTATATTTGCTTCCATAACTGACAATAAATTGACAAATCAGTAGCTAATTAACTGCTGCATTCTTCTCACTGCCCCCAATCTTCTGTTTATACCTGCCTTCTGCTTCCCACCCACCGTGATTTAAAAACAAAAGCAGTATTTAGTCTCCTTAGTTTATAGCACCTACAAAAAGTCTTTCAGCTGTTTCCAATCACAATTTCCCCTCTCCCACTGAAACTCTTCCTAAATCACTCTGCTTATAGTTCTGAAATACTAGTTTTTGAAATTCAAAAAAATCCAAGTTCTGATTAAGATGCTGAGAGCAATCCACATGTATTTTCCTTCACCTCAGCTGAACTCCGCCCTGAACTAGAAGAGCATGCACGTGGAAACTTTAAATTCATTTACACCGCATCATTGGGCATGTCCACAAAGTTATCTATCCAGCCACCAGCAGCCAAATTTTAGACCAGGCATACTGAACAGTAAGATATTAAATTAAGAAGTTCTGGTGGAAGCTATGTTCAAGGAGATTAAGAAGAGCAAGAGAAATTACTCAATCATTACTCAGGGCAGGTGGGATCAATCTCATTACAGTGAGTTACACAACAAGCAGTATCTGAGCAACTCAGATAAAGAATTTATTCTCAATATCTACACAAGTTCTATATAAACCTTTCGCCTATGGGGAAGAGAGGTATGGATAGAGAAGAGCCTAGAGTAAGGTCCCCAAGAATTGGTTTTATTCAGCATCACAAAATGAGTAGTGAAATCTTCAAATCTGCAGGTAATATTAAGCTCTTATGGGTAGACAAAAGCCATGCCAATGGGGAAAAAAAAATCCAGAAGGATCTCACAATGTGAAGCAAGTTGCTAAAAGACAGCAGATACGCTTCGACGTAGATAGACATGATGTAATGCATCTAGGGGAAAAGTATTATGAGCAATACCTCCTTAACCACTTAACACTTGCACTTTCTCCAGTTCCAACTGTGGGAATAAGGCTGAATCACTGTTTTCTCTGAAATCATCAACTCAAAGTGCAGTAGCTGACCAAAAAAAGGCAATAAAACATTGTGTGTCATTAGGAAGGGTACTGAGAACATGGTACTTAAACATGTTACTATACAAAACAATAATGCATCCACATCTGGTGTTCAGTTCTGGTCTCTGCACAAGGAGGAACGCATAGTAGAGTTACAGAATGTCTAGAGCAGGACAACTGAAGTGATCGAGGGATGAGGCAGCTGCCATGTAAAGCCAGACTACAAAATCTGGGACCTCTCAGCTGGGGGGACACGAGGCTGACAGGGAATATGACCACAGCTTACAAGCAGGGGGGGAAAAATAAAAAGAGAAAAAAAAGAAAAAGGAAAAGCAGATCAATGCAGCACTACTGTTCATCAAATCCTGCCAAAAAGGCTCAGTGCCGGGTCCTGCACTTGGGTCACAACAACCCCAGGCAACACTACAGGCTGGGGGAAGAGGGGCTGGAGAGCTGCCCAGTGGAAAAGGACCTGGGGGTGTTGGTTGACAGCCACCTGAACATGAGCCAGCAGTGGGCCCAGGTGGCCAAGAGGGCCAATGGCATCCTGGCCTGTATCAGGAATAGCGTGGCCAGCAGGACCAGGGAGGTGATAGTGCCCCTGTACTCAGCACTGGTGAGGCCGCACCTCGAGTGCTGTGTTCAGTGTTGGGCCCCTCACTACAAGAAGGACATGGAGGTGCTGGAGCGTGTCCAGAGGAGGGCAACAAAGCTGGTGAAGGATCTGGAGCACAAATCTTATGAGGAGCGGCTGAGGGAGCTGGGGTTGTTTAGCCTGGAGAAGAGGAGGCTGAGGGGAGACCTTATTGCTCTCTACAACTACCTGAAAGGAGGTTGTAGCGAGGTGGGGGTCGGTCTCTTCTTCCTAGTAACAAGTGATGGGACGAGAGGAAACAGCCTCAAGCTGCGCCAGGGGAGGTTTAGGTTAGACATTAGGAAAAACTTCTTCTTCACTGAAAGGGTGGTCAGGCCCTGGCACAGGCTGCCCAGGGAAGTGGTTGAGTCTCCATCCCGGGAGGTATTTAAAGAATGGATAGATGTGGTGCTCGAGGGCATGGTATAGATGGACTTGGCAGTGCTGGGTTAACGGTTGGACTCGATGATCTTAAGGCTCTTTTCCAACCTTGACGATTCTATGATTCTATGAGTAGTAGGCGGCCTTTGAGGAAACTACTGGGGATCAGCTTCAAACCAGTAAGAGTGCCTCTCTCCAGAGCTGGCAGTGAGCTTCCTGAAGTTCCTGCTAGAGAAGGGTGTGGAGGCAGGTACCATCAGCAAGGTCAAAGGCAGTGGTCAGAGTCACAGCAGGTTGACAAGGAAAGATGACAAGGACTAGTCAGGGAGGTACCCACGGGATCCCTGTCGCAACGCGGATGCCGAGGAAATACAGGGCCAGGCGTGCAAACTCTATTTAAACAACAGCTCCTCTGCCACTGAGGCACACTGCTAGGCTGGGGATCACTGGTCTCATCCAGCAGCATCTTCTGTGTTCTTGAACTCCCCGTCGTGGCTCTGTGAAGATGCAGGACAGTCACGAGCTTTAGATATGACCTATAAGAATAGCTACTCAATCCAAAGTGCTGTTTTGAGAATATGTCAGCTACATTATAGGCACATTCTTATCCTTTAATGGCTTATAGAAAAAGCAGATGTGTTCAACTCTGAGCAAGCCCACGAAACTTTAAAACTGCTTAAGATGTTTAAGGAGGGACATCTGTGTGCTGGCAATGGTTCAGATCTATCAGGAATATCTCCAGCACTATGACCTGCGATCATGTAATCCTGATGGAAATACTGTGACATTTTATGAACCTAACAATTCAGGCCCTCAGGCAAGCTTAGGGAAAGCTGTAGACATGCACTCCACACGTGTCTAGCTACCCCCATTTGTACTACACAGTGCTTGTTCTTAAAAGTGATAGGTTTAGTGGAATTTTTTTTTCCTTTTTTTTTTTTAAAAAAAACCATTGTCTTGACACTGCTTGCAATCACTGAATTTCCCTTGTCATTTTCCATGACGGACTCGTGACATGCAGCATGACACCACAGTCACCCACGTTTTCAAAAGGTGACATATTTTATAGCTCCTGTACTCAAATACAAATTAGCGCTGCATGCCAGTAAAGCTGTTTTGCACTCTAGGTATGACAGGAACTCAGCAAGAGCATGTAGGTGTTTCAGAATGTAAAATAAATGGTTTTTCCAGGTACAGAAATGAACACCAAGGACACAACCAAGAACAGGAGAGAGTTAGGGGAAAGTATTTCAGGCAAAATACTAAAAAATAACTCAAATGGAGCTGCAGATCCCAGAACACAACGTAAAAGAAAACAGCTTTCTTGGGTGTTTATTTGTTTGGGTTTTTTTTTTCGGGGGCATTGGGGATTTTGTTTTTAAAAGGATAACTAGTTAAGAAGATTTAGAGATTAACAATTTAACGAACAATGACTCAAAGTTTCTTTTTGGAATACTAACACAGTATTTTGCAAGTTTGGGGGGTTTGATTTTTTTTTTTTAAAGGCAAATTCTTAGAAAGCTGGGAGAGTCATTCCCTTCATGTTCCACCACTGCAAAATTATGCTGTTCCCATGGTTATGGCCCACACATGGATTCCATTGTTACAGCAGTTTTTCAGAAGCTAGAATTAAAGTTTTAAGTTTTTTTCATTTGAAGTTACAGAATATTCAAGATGAGTGAAAGAATGTTGAAAATAATCAATGCAACCAGCACGGAGGGAGGGAGAAGGAAAAAAAAAAATTGAAGGACAGCTTTCCAGTAAAGAACACACACAAGGTAGCTTGTCAAAAGTTTAACAGAAGATTATCATCTTTGCACATACATTGTACTTAACTAAAAAAAAAGGGCCGTTACTAGTTAACACTTGCATGCATGAAAAGACTAACTTACTTGGTGCCTAAAAAATAAAACGTTTTATTGATCTCAATGGGATTACTGCAAGGCATTCACAGCAGCTGCAGAAGTTCTGTTCTGTGCAGAAATCCGCCCCAATAAACAAGATGGAATCTATTTTTAACAAGAATACTGGTGTTTTCTTAGTCTAATAGTGATACCATGGATGGAGAAAAATTTTGCTACAGTTAGAGCTTGGTCGCAAAGCAAAGCATAACATCCCTTTACAACAAATGGGCATTTCCACAAACATATGGCTTAGGGCATTTGGAGCAGGAGCAAGAGTCTGAAATCAGTTCTCCAGGGAGACACGACAGTTTTGGATCTTAACTGAAGACAGCATGCTCAGTGTGCTAGACAAACTTCCAATAAACCTACCACCACAGGCACCGGGAAGACTCCTTTAATGTAATCTTGTTGTTTGAGCAAGTCTTGCACGTCGTACTAGGGACACAGATTACAACGCTTCCAACCAGTGTACTGTTTGGAGGCACAACACGCTGCAAAGTGTAATTCTCGTGGGTTGGGTTTTGGTTTTTTGCTTGCTTGATTTTTTTTTTTTTTTTTTTTTAAGAAAAAGTCAGAAAAAGCTTTCCAAAACCTAGGTCACAAAGGAATGTTGTTTCAAGAACCACCTAGACTGACTAAATTATTTGTCAAAGAACAGAGCAGACACAGGGCAATGAAGATTAGCAAGGAGATAATAACAAACATTATTTCTATCGTTACACAAGCTTACACAATTATTTTTAAGTCAAAAACACACAGAGCCTACCTCAGGGTCTGAAATAGGAATTTAGGGGCAACAGAAATAAAGACAACAAATCAGGAAAGGGCAAAAGAGCCATTATAGAGCTATATCTTATGCATTCATCTAAACTGACATAATTAATTTTTCTTGCTATGTTTCATGATAGCGGTATTTATGTTCGGTCAGTTCCCTCCTCCACCCCACGCCCCCCCGCAAAGCAGATGTGCCAGCAGAAATAGAGAGAAATCTTTTCCCTAGCTTCTCCTCTGCTTCTGTCCCTTTTTATACAGTTTTCCAGACAGAAAAGAAAGAGAGGACGAATTAAGACAGCAAAAAAGATGACAAGTGAGGTGGGGAGGAACCACAGGCAGAAAAAACAGCAAAAGAAGAACACACACGTACGCCAGGACAAAGAAACTAAAAGAGATGACTGACAAAAACTAGATCACAAAAGAAAAAAGGAGTAGTGGGGTAACAAGGCTGGAGACAGAAGAATTGCAGTACACAACATGCGACAGGCTTTCTTCTCCTAATTGGTTCTGTCATGTAGCCGTCGGAGAGCGACTCTCAGAAGACAGTGTCGTCGGTGTAAAAGGAAACCCCCCCCCCCCCAAACACGGCTGTTCTCTGCAAGAACATGATCAAACAAGAGACCCAGTTGACTTGACAGAACACAACACGCGTGCAACTTCCATATTCCGTTTGCTGCGACTTCCAAACGCGGCCATTACTCATATCAGCAAAGTGAGCAAGCCACACAGTTTGTTTCCAATACAGTAGCACACAAAGTCTAGCATATATGATTAATGGATTCTCATATCCACAAACCCACTGAAAGACTTCAGCTCGGCATCATTAAGATTCTATCAGTCCCAAATTGCAATTTAAGGTAGTATTTTTCGCCTTAATCTGCTGCTCTATTTAATCAATTTAATGCACAGTAAAAACTTAATTTGACAAAACTGAATGCATTATTTCTCTCTGCCTCTGGCATGAAACAGATTAAGACCACCAGAAATACTTGCAGAAAGATTTAAGATTCATTACATCCAAGGTGGCAGATAAACATTAGATATGCTATAAATTCTGTATTCTGTAGACTTAATACTGTGTCTAAGAGCTGTGAATTTTTAGGTAACACTGCAATTACCTCCCCAGCAGCTAACCCAAGTTGTGCCTCTTACTCAAGCCACAACTGCGATTTTTAAAGTCAAATCTCATAAAATATTATTTCATACAATACTGACAAACTCCACAAACACTAGGGAACACGAACAAGGACAGCAGAGACAACTCTCAATTTATATATGCTTTCCATCCCCTGTGTAGGTTCCTGGCCAAAACCAGGCCGGATAAATGCACAGGTCAGGACACAATGAGTTCCAGGCCCAGGTCCCTGCTCTCTCAGATGAGAAAACAAGCAGCTTACAACCCTACCCAAAATTTATCAAGGTTCAATTTAAACTAATTAGATTATCCACAGAAATATCAAAAGACAAGGACAGAAAGGGGCCACATAAGAATGTCTGGAGGTCCACACAGAATGGTTTGAAGGTATACGTTAGCACATATTATAGAATCATAGAATCGTCAAGGTTGGAAAAGACCCTTAAGATCATCGAGTCCAACCGTTAACCCAGCACTGCCAAGTCCACCACTAAACCATGTCCCTGAGCACCACATCTACCCGTCCTTTAAATACCTCCAGGGATGGAGACTCAGCCACTTCCCTGGGCAGCCTGTTCCAATGCCTGACTACCCTTTCGGTGAAGTTTTTCCTAATGTCTAACCTAAACCTCCCCTGGCGCAGCTTGAGGCCGTTTCCTCTCGTCCCATCGCTTGTTACTTGGGAGAAGAGACCGACCCCCACCTCGCTACAGCCTCCTTTCAGGTAGTTGTAGAGAGCGATAAGGTCTCCCCTCAGCCTCCTCTTCTCCAGGCTAAACAACCCCAGCTCCCTCAGCCGCTCCTCATAAGACTTGTGCTCCAGACCCTTCACCAGCTTCGTTGCCCTCCTCTGGACACGCTCCAGCACCTCCATGTCCTTCTTGTAGTGAGGGGCCCAACACTGAACACAGCACTTGAGGTGCGTTACAGGAGGCATCTACCAGTCACAGCCCTGCTGGCAGCCCCAGAGCTGGAGGTACCCGAATGGTCCTGGGGCGAAAGCAGAGCCAGTTCTCCAAGAAGCAGCTCCTGTCGTCCCAGCGCCAAGGCTACAGCCTGACAGCACTGTTTGTACTGTGAACGCTTCTGCCTTCAGGGCTGTCAAACCAATTTTCCTCACAAATAATTAACAGACCAATTTCAAGGGCAGCAGCAGGGAAGGGAATCCTGGCAGGAGTGCTGTTCACAAAACACGCTCATTACTTTCTTAGCTAAAAATCATTAAGGCCCTTCGTAACTCTGACTTACCTTATACTGATAAGTATTTAAGTACTGCAGAGTATTGCAGGTCTATTTTAAATGGATTTTAAATCTACCACGATTTTGTATGTAGACATGACTTCCTAGGAAAAAAAAATATTTTTCCAATACAAAATGCATCTACTATTAAAAAAAAGTCTGAAATCTACTATTTCTGCTGATGTTAAGAAACAGTGCTGTTTCACTTGGAAAGTACATAGGCAAATATTCCAGTAACAGCTTTTTCCATTTATGCAAAGGGATCATATAATGTATACACTTGTACAATTACATCTTACTTGAACTTGCTTTGTTGATATATAAAAGGCAATACTACTGGTGAACACATACACTGTTGATGTATAATGACTCCTTATCAGCAAGTCAGCTGTAACATGTATTGGCAGAAAAAGAAAATCGTGATGTAGTCCTTTAAGACTAAACAGAAAAGGACCGCAAAGATCCCAATTACAGAAGCATATTTGGTACAGCCCTGTGTAGGCTGGGCTCAGCGAACAAATATTTTCTGCACAAAGACAAGAATTCAAGAACACAAAGAAGTGTACAGGAGAAATCTGTGCTTTTGCTTCAGCAATGAGGGCTGGAAGGCAGTAAAACATAAATGTTTTGTACCACAATATAACCTGTAGGAAATTATGGCAACAAGAATAACAAAGCATAAACTAAAAAAAAAAAAAAAACAAACAACAAAAAAACCCCCAGTGTTAAGCTTTTCAAATTCTTCAATACCGTAGTTTATTCGTTACACTGCCGTTCTGCATGCCTGAAAAACTAACAGCAGCTCACCTCTTTTGTTATTTCAAACAAGGATAAATTATTTGAGGACTGTTCTCTAAAAAGCTTTTCCTTTTCTGATCATTCATTGGGCATGGAAGAAGGAAAGACCAGCAAAAAAAGCTATCCAGCCTTCTCTGCTCCTGATCCAACTTAGACAAAGTCAGATGCCACCAAATCCCACAAGATCAAGACAAAGAATTAAACTTGGTCACAACGATTACGAAGAACAGAGCTGACAGTTGTTTCACGCACTTTCAACCTCAGTGACATTAATATTGAATGAATATTCGATGAATATTCAGTGAATATTTTTTAATTACACTATGATCTAGTTTTCAAATTATCATGTAATGAAGTGCCAGGCACCCCTAGCACACTAAGTTATTTAGAATACATTGTAACATCATCTTCTATCTCCCAGAATGTACAGAATACATACACCAATGCTTATTAAAAATCAAAATTAATCAAATATTGAAACAACAAGTTCACATCAAGATCTCTTTCCCCCAACCTTCCCTCTCTGAACTGCTGGTGAAGGCATCCTAAAACTCACCCTCAAAAAAATCATTCGAGTTCAAACTTAAAAATGAGAAAGAAAATGGCTTAAGGTCCAAGTTAAAAACCTTATTCAAATTTCCAATAATTATTACAAAGAGACTCATTTTCCATGCAAGCTGCTTCAAGATCTAAACAGGCTCAGAGTGGATGTGAACTTAAATTTGCTCAAAAACACTGAAGTAATTCCGGCACAAAATCATCCCGTTACTGCACGAGGATGCCAGTATTTCGGGAACTTCTGAACACATACATCTGCTGATACGCAGAAAGAGATCAAATTAAAGAACTGTAGTGTGCACTTATTCCAGTGTCAGCTTTGGTACAGTTAATATTTATTTCATCGTTCTGCAAATTAAGCATTTGTGACAGTACAAAGGAATTCCGGGCTGCATATGCTAACAACATGCCACAGAACTGGAGCTGAAATAATTTCTACTTCGTATTTGTCTGCTGCAGCCCCACATAAGAAAAAAATGCACAAGTTCTTAATAACAGGATACTGAAAGCTCAGAGCAAACCAGAGGAAGCTCAAAGAAGGAAAGAATTATTTTCAGCCGAAATGGCAGGGATGTTAACCCTGCTGCCACATGAATGCCATTTAGGTAAGTCCGTTTATCTCCTTTCTCCCAATTCCTGAATCACAGAGCAGTGACAAAAGTCACGAGGCCAGAAGGAAACCTATGGAGTGCGCCTCTGTTTGTATAGAGGAGAGAAAAACCACAAATCCTCTAGAAGAATTTGAGGTAAACTGGGCAGCTCTGTTCCTGCCATCCCATTTAACCATGAATCCTATACCCTAACTGGATGGTTTTGTACGTTTTCAAACTTTTTTTTGCCTCAGCAGCTGTAAAGATCACTTCATTTTTACAGTGCAAAGGAAAACTGAAAGCAACGCCTGAAAGCTTCTTAATTTAAAAAGCAAGGCTAAGATGCAAAGGAATGGCACAGCATGCTGCTTAATAGGATATCCAAGATCACAACACCGCCTCACACACTTGCAACACAATTTTACCTTCTTAAAATATTAAAATACTTAAATATGTTGTTTTGAAATATCACATTAGAAAATTTAAAAATCAAAAAACTTTTCTGAATAGATTAATAAAGCGTTATTTCCCATACACCCATATACTCAATACCACCACAGTGTTCAGAACACCCCTGAGCAAGGGGAAAGCACAACGACCACCAGTGTGGCCCCTTCATCCCAATGCACCTGTACACTAGCAAACCTTTCATGAAGCTCATCCGATGTGCCATTACCTGCCTCCCGACAGCCATTCGGGCTAATCCCCGAGCCCCAATCCCACCTCCTGGCTACCAGCTGGCAAGAAGCCTCACAGTGCTCTGGACGGTTTGAAGTTCCAAGCGTCCCCATTTGGGGGACGCCATGTGTGCACGCTGATGTGGGACATGGTGCGGCACGGGTGACGCCAGGACACGATGATGCTGATGCGGCCAGGCTGATGCGGGACATGATGTGGCACTGGTGAGGCCGCACCTCGAGTGTTCAGTGTTGGGCCCCTCACTACAAGAAGGACATGGAGGTGCTGGAGCGTGTCCAGAGGAGGGCAATGAAGTTGGTGAAGGGTCTGGAGCACAAGTCTTGTGAGGAGCGGCTGAGGTAGCTGGGGTTGTTTAGCCTGGAGAAGAGGAGGCCTTATTGCTCTCTACAACTACCTGAAAGGAGGCTGTAGTGAGGTGGGGGTCGGTCTCTTCTCCCAAGTAACAAGCAATAGGACAAGAGGAAACAGCCTCAAGCTGCGCCAGGGGAAGTTTAGGTTGGATATTAGGAAAAACTTCTTCACTGCAAGGGCTGTCAGGCACTGGCACAGGCTGCCCAGGGAAGTGGTTGAGTCCCCATCCCTGCAGGTATTTAAAGGACGGGTAGACGTGGTGCTTGAGGACATGGTTTAGTGGTGGGCTTGGCAGCGTTAGGTTAACGGTTGGACTCGATGATCTTAAGGGTCTTTTCCAACCTTAACGATTCTATGATTCTATAAGTCAGCAGCTCCATTCAGCTGTGTTTTGAAGCTTCTGCCTCTGTGCTGAATTGGGTAGGAACCAGCTTATGGCCAAAAGTGTGGAGAGGATAAACAGAGAGATGGTATGCAGCCCAAGTCTATTATCTAATATTTAGGAAAGCAAGGTAATGACAGACAATACTGTCATTAAGAACATGACCATAGAGAGAGGGGAAGCATGATGTCAGGGGCGGCGACTTGTAACGGTTTCATCCTGTCCAAGGGAGTTTCTGTGCAGGGAAGAAGGGCATCATCTGGCCCAAGCTATCTCTTACAGGCAACATATACAAAAAGGCTTATCCCAACGATGTACGATTACAATATACTACCTAAAACTCATTTAGGTCACCTCAGAAAAAGCAATACCAAAAAAGAAAGATTTCAGGTTTTTCCCACATAGACTTTTCTAATGAAGACATCTTCACATCTGTCTGTAGACATTAGACAAGGTCAACAGATTTGGCAATTACATACAGCTCTAGAATTTAAAGTCTACAAATTAATTAGACCCTGTTCCAAAAAATCATGAAGCGCAGTTTTAAGGCTGGGCAGACAGCAGTGACTTGCCGTGACTTATTCTAAGGCCTCTTTCCAAAGCACTTATATGAATGCCAGAACACCCAAGTTTTACCTTTCTGACCTGTCCTACATCCAGAACATCTGTTTCTGAAAAGTTTGGAGAAAAAAAGCCAAACAAGATAGTATTTAAGAAGTTAACACTAAGAGAATATAAGGTTCCAGCTGCCCCATCTCTTCCCCAAAGTACAAAAATACCAAGCTAGACTGAGAAACTAAGGACTTTATCTCTATTTAGGCTTCCAAGATTTAGTCTCCGCAGGACTTAACTCCCCGTTGTCTCCTCAGCCTCCATCCCAAACCCTAAAACTAAAGCCATTCAAAATGCAAATATGTTGCTTTTGCAGTTGGGGTAAGCAAATACAGTAGTTTTGTCACAAAATGGTTCCCATGACTTGTTTTCCCTTCCGTGCAGATCATTAACGGACACCTCCTTACAAACTGCTGGTTGATAGAGCCAACCTACTACACCTGGTATCCTAAGGCCAATATGGCTCTCCCTCCTGACATCAGCTGTTTCAAAGACATCTCAAAGACAAAAGAACAAGCAAGGAACCCTCACTCTACCTGCCAAAGAGTTAGGACGGTGTCACTGTGTTAACTTTTATCAGCTCATCGTCACCAGAGACAAGACCTCCAGGTAGTAAGCACCTCTTTTCAACTGCTGAACTCAACAGCTGCCCTCCACGACATAAACAGATTTCCTGGTGGGCTTTTAAATTTTACATTATGACCAAGACTAGAGACCTGGTGGATCTCCGCCCCAACACCCTTTAAAGATAGGTACGTTATTCAAATGAAAGGCAATCAATCGTAACATTAAGAACCAAACGAACACACATCCAAATGCTTTTAAGTAGCATATATTAAAAATAACTCACATGGCCTCATATGACAGCCACAAAAAAATTTACTTTTAGGGACAAAATCCTCTCATTCAAGAAAACCATGACAGATGATGGAATTTATTTAATTCACATGTATAAGTCGTGCGAATAAGCTAGCAAAAACCTATGTTGGGAACATTCGTGGACTGGATTACAGCCGTGATCACTGGCTAAATACTGACATTTGTGACTGAAAGCTCCGGAAAACTGAGGTCTGACTTTTAGGGTTTGGGGAAACTGAATGCCATGACATTGACAGTGTGAATGATAAGATTGTGGAATTTCCAAATATTTTACATGCAAATACCATTACTTTCACATTAGAAAACTTGTTAGCAGCAGCTTATTTCTTATTTTGTTCTATTCTTATTTTCCCTTCATATTTACAAGCATTTCAAAGAGTAACTTGCATGGCAAAACAGTCTAGTCTCAAGTTCATGAAATTGGTTAAATATGTGAATGGCATGTGTAAAACATACAGTAGTCTGCAATTCAGATGCCTTGCTTTCAGAACCGCCACTGTGTGTTGAAGTATGGAGATCAATTAACCACAACTCAGAAGCGCCTTGAAGATTAAGAACCAGCAATGCACAAATCAATATTTAATTTTCAGTCAGTGTAGGAGTTTAAAAATGTAACAGAAGCTATCTACAAAGTGTATATACTATAAACCATAAAGTGAAATAAATACCAACGTGCACTACCAACAGCCTCAGCAATTATATACTATGAATATTTCAACGTAATTCTTCTTAATATCCCCTGCTTTTAACAAAAATTTGGGAATAACCACCCCGTTTAAGCTACAAATGGCACGTATGTGCCGATATTTGCATAATCCAAAAATCCAAAACCAAATTTTGTCTGCATGTTTCTCTTTCTACCACAGAGAATAAAGTAGGCTTGGAGAGTTTCCCTTGTCCTTGGACTGCTCACATCCCTAACTGCCTCCCTCCTTCAAATTTCTGCATTCCTCAGGAATTTGAGATAACGCAGACAAATCAAGACACGTCCTTCTTTCAAAACACATTTTAGGCAATTTTAATGATACGAACGAACAGTAAAAATAAGAAAATGCAAAGTTACCCGGATTTCCTGAACAGACTGACCTCAATTAGTCATCAGACCAGCTATACAGAAAATGTAGATGCTGCAGAGATGAAAACCAATATTAACTGAAATGTGCCAATTTGCAGAAATTCTGCATTGCTGCTACTTAAGTGGACCGAGAAAAACTGTTGTTTTACCATCTCCAAAAGCAACAAGTCTTTTGTTCGGTTTCTACAATCTTCTATAATTAACTAACTTCTACGAGAGCAAAAATTCTAGACCTGAGGCCAAGCTTCGGGCCTTTCCTACAGACAGCTTTTCAAATGTTCACAGGTTCCCACTAATTTCTCTTGAAAAACTATTTTGAAGAACGGGGAAAAAAGAAGTACATGCTAAAGTAATAAATTTCAAGTAAACTCCACCCAACTCACCCAAATAACATAGAAATTATTTTTTCCTGACAAAAGTATTTTACAGTTCAGATGCAAATTTAGGAATTAAATATTTTCTTTAAAAATACAAACCAGGTGAGGAACTTGAATGAAGACAGGATTACGCAGTCTTGTACTTAAAACAGATGAGCCTTCTGATTGATCACAACCCTCCCTCCCCACCTTAATACTTCCACACTTTGCCCACCAAGAATTAGGGGATGCAGAACTTGCATTAGAAAAGCACTAGATGCTAAAAGAACAATTAACTCTGTATTTGTGCATTTCAGCTAATTTTTAAGTCTGACGCTCCCCTAAATACAACCATCCCAAATTTTCTTTGTATGATGACATCTTCAAGTGGAAGTTTTAGTTAGAAGAGCTAAAACAGCATCTTCTGACCCATATTAGTCATACTGCTTGTATATAGTTATTGCAGTAACGGCAGCAGCATCCTATGCAGGTTTTTCTGCTGTCATCACTATGGATACAGAGACCATGAGTATATTAAGCAATGTAACTTACTGTTTTCCTTATGTCATTCTTTCTCCATTCCAGGGAGAGCACTGCAGTTATGTTATGTCTCCAAAGCTAAGTGTTACCAAAAGCAACATCAAAAATATTAATTCCTCGTATTAGTATTAGAATTCAGTAATTTTTACGTCACTGGAACTCTGGATTTAGGACAGAGCACTAACTCTCACCCTGTTGCTTGAAGAAGTATAAGAGTAACTGGTGAAAGTCTCACACCATATACATATGTTTATACACACCCCAAAGCGAGTCTTCCAGGTAGCTTTGGCTTGGCTTCTCTTCAAACCTTATGAACAGGAAACTTCTGAACTGAAGCCCAGATTTCACCACCATGACCAGATGTCCTGTTCTTCACTGACTACCTACATCTACACCAGCTATCCTGGAGAAAGTGGGCCTCTTAAAATAAAAATAACGCCTCCCCCCAAAAAGCTGTAGAAGTCATTGGTTAATGACCACCTTCGTTTAGGGTCACATCTGTTTAAGATTTACCATAGAGCTAGAAGCACAAGGACTCAAGCTGGACACAAATAATGTCCTGCGGCCAGGAATCTCTACAGGGTATCAAAGAAGGATTAATACATAGCCCTTAACACCATGCAAAAAGCAGGTGCAAGTTGACATCCTGTTTGCTTGTGTTTTTCAAAAACAAAAATTATTACGCAGAGGCTTCTAAGGTAAATTATTCACCATAAAGAGTCCAACTCAAATTTATATGTAAGGTGATTGGTAAGAGTTACCATACATTAAAGGCAGAGGAGTACAACCTGAATTGTTCTGCTTAAAATAACTATGATGCAATACCGTTCAGACTCCCAGGAATACTACTACTAGGAAAACAACATGAAGAGACTTCCAGAAACAGGAGAAAGTTAAAATACAGTGAGTATTTTACTATGAGAAAGCCTACTGTTCCTTTTGGACATTGTTCCTGTAGAGATCATTTAGAATAAAGGAATAGGCTGAAAGGAAGAACTCCACGATCACAGCTGCCTCAATTCCTTTGGACCTTACCACCTACTACGATCCTGCCAAGCTTTTATCATCCTATCCTGAAAGTTAAACCAAGTAGACTGATCCTGAAAGAGGGAAATGACAACACAACCACCTGCCAACAACACATACAAATATAACCTGGAATGCCAAGCTTGGAGTCCTGTTGACAACCATGACTTTTTAAGTGCCCTTTTCCTTTTCACATTCTAAATACTATTTTAATAAAATAAGAAATAACTTTTTTTTTTTAATGGGAATCTTGGTTAGCAATTTAAAGACTGCACCTTCCACAATACAGCTGGGAGTGGACTGTGTTACAATATACCTTCCACATGTTGTTCAAGGGCAGTATTTCAGTGGTACCTGGAACAGCTATTAATAACTTCTGCTAGGTGATCAAGGCTCCCTCTTGGTACAGAGCATTATATCTCATTTAATGCATTCATTTATGGGTGCAGTTATAGACTTTTATTGCCTTCTCATGTCCTCTTCATCCTCCTTAATAAGGGAACACTGCCCAAGCTGCATTTGTCCAGAATCTTGCCCAGGGAATTCGAGTTGCCTGCTTTACTTCTTGCCACAGGAAAAAAAAAAAGTACTGATTCACAGCTACCAGTAAGAAACAAAAGCAATCACATCACTTCTTGATAGTCATCTCCTCTATACCCAAGATAGCAGTATGTGTGGACAGTACACAATGTAATCAAAAATAAACCACTATTTCTTCCAACTCCTGCTACTGTAAATAGATGTAATGAAATTCAAGCACAATAAAACACAGCATTAGTTCCAAAACTTCACAGTCAACACTTTTTGGCCAGGGGATTTGTGGACCAAAACTCTGTTGCCCAGTTGGAACATTTTAAACGGAGATGGTTAGCAGCACAAGCGCACTAAACAGAAGAAAGCTTTTTATAAATATAATCTTCTCAACTACAAGCTTAGCAAACAAATTCAAAGCATTTAGTTTCAAAAGAAATTGGCATCTAAAGAATTACGATGCGCGAGGAAGACTTACGCAACTCAAGGTCCCAAAGAAATAAGAGAATAAGCAAACCAAATTATCTGCAAGCATCTAGACATAAAGGGGAGTCAGGCCGATCTGAAAGGATTTATACTGGCTGTTCACATTAACTGGTAATGCATCTTATAAATACACGAGAAGGAAAGACGTCACATCAAAGGCTTCTAACGCTGTAACGCGTGATTGTTCTACCAGCTTTACAACTAGGCAAGAATAACCAACCATGTATATACAAAATTAGATTACTAGCAAAACAATAACACTACAGAAAATCTGGAGGTTTTAGTGAATCAAAAGTGAACAAGAACAATTGAGACTACTGAGAGAAGGGGGAAATAAATAAAAAAAACTAATATTATGTTGGGACTTGTGCCCACGGGGCGCCAAACATATGGGAGACAAGTCATCTTTCCACTTTATGCAATACTGATAAGGGTTAAGCTAGAATATCAGGTCCTGTTTTGAGCACAGCACAATATTTGTAAGTCCTGAATTTCCTGAGGAGTGAAATTCCCTGCGTCTCAGGCACTGCTAATTACAACACATTGCAGGAAGCGTACTCGAGACTGCTTCTCTTCGGAGGAAGTTCTCCATGGACGTCTGCCAGGAAAGAACCCAGATCCTTCCTTTACTACAGCACACACAAACCAACCCTGGCAACCCCTGGGCTGTCACTTGCTGGTCCTTTTGCCTGTCAAGCTGGCCAGTATTTTTTCCCCCACAGTATTTTATGACTTGTTAGTATGTTTGTATCCGCTAGCTTTCCTTTTCTTATAAGGACATTCATTACAACCTGGTCTACCACTACAGCTCAAGATGCTACACCAATAACAAACACTATCGCAAAGGAAGCCTGGCTAGGCTAACTCAGTTTACGGGTAAAAACTGACATTTTCAAGCCTTGAAAAGATTATGGTCTGGTTTGAATTTTGGTCTTTTTGATGCTCCTAGAAAACCCTTCGAGTTTTCTTTTTACAAGCAGGAAAGTAACACGCTTTTCAAGGTGCAAGGCTGGTGTGGAGTTGATCTACTAAGTATCTGAAATTTGGACATACTGGAAGGGCATTCTGCCGCCTAGCAGTGAGGAGCACATTACCATTGATTATTTTGTGTAAGAACAGCCTGGGTGAATACCCTGCTGCTTTTAGAAGCTTTCCTAGGCCAGTGCTAAACAGTCTTGCGTACTTCCCGCAGCAAGTAACAGGCAGTACGGACCTTAACCCATTAACCAAAATACAGGATCAAAGGAGGATTATACATTACCAGCGAGCAAGTGAAGTGTTCTCATAGAAATAGAGCTGCAGCAAACTTTACTGCACATATAACCCAGCATTCCCAAGAGCTCTATGTCTATTTTTAGAGAAGTGATGATAAATACATTAGTGGGATGGAACAGAATAGCCATAGTGAAACAGAATTAGTTTTGCTTTTTAGACCGATAAAATGGGTTACATTCACCTTCATTACAACTATAGATAAGAGCCTACCACCATAATAGCTAAAAAACACATATAGGCATGCTTGACTTCAGATATAAGAACTACTCTTACTGATTTGAACATGTCAACGTGGTTGCACAGATCTGAACAGGTATGTGTTCGCAGGGCTGGGATGAAGAACATAAAATTAGTTGCCCCAAGACAAGAAGAATGTATTCCGTGAAAAGGTCTCAACATTTCCAAGCTGAAACAATGCTGCCATGTACAGGCTAACGCCCTGATGTATGGGGAAAAGCTTCATGGATATTTAACCAAGCCAATCACTCAGAAATCCGCAATTTGAACAGTCTGGAAAGCAGCAGCATTACATGGCTATGCCTGGCATCATCAGAATGTACTACTACAGAGCCATCCAAGGATTTTTATTACAAAGGAGTACTATTTAGAGAGTCAAACTTTGGTTTCTGCTTTGTATTTCGCTATTCACATTTACCAGAAGGGCTAGCAACCAAAACAAATAATTTGTCTCGGTATACAGAAGACCTTTAGCACCTCCAGAGGGAAGACTAAAACCCTACTTCATTCTACCTCGCTAACATATTCCAAGACAATCCAGACAGCCGGAGGTTTTATTAAACTCCACTGAGGGATAAGACAACTAAGGAAAATATCACAAGCACTGATACTTATTTCCCCAAGCCCAGTTACTTCTATGTAAAAGACAACAGCTGCTCTGGGGAACAACCACCATGCTGAGCAAAGGCCAGGACAGAGCTCAGGAAGGCATTAGGCACCAAGCGGCACGGTTTGTGTTCATTACGTTCAAGTTCGTTGCTTTTAAAACTCTTGCGATACCTGCCAATACAGGCAGAGCACAGAGCCCTTCACAGCAAGAACCCAGCCAGAGGGAGCAGCGTGCTTTGCACTGAAGCGCTGGTGAACCGCACGCACTTGTGAACCCAACCTGCTTGGAAGACGTTGAAGTTTACCATAACCTTGGTGGAAAAGTAAATCTTTCTCCGATGCCCCAAAAGTCCAGAATAATAAACCAGATAGCAAGCCCAGCAAAATTCCACTTTCAGAAGGCAGGAGGAGCTATAAGCACATAGGCGTTATTGGCAAGAAGCAATATACATTATCTTAAACTTGAGAATAGAGTGGTTATTCTTTACAGTTTTAAGTGCAAACTGAAATCTTTTGAATCAGATTTTTATCAAGAAGGGAAAAGCCCTGAATGTATTAAAACAAGATTACTCGCAGAACATCAAAATATACAGAAAGCATGGATCTTCAAGATTTCATTAGGGAAGCGTTTTTTACTGTAAGAGACAAAAATGAACATTAATTTATCGATCTGTCATACTGGTTTTGAATGAGTGCTATGCTGGATACAATAAGGTTGCTCATCAAATACTAGTTTAATTTCAACTGAAATAAAACCACCAAGTTGGAAAGCATCCGATGTCACTTGCAGTAGGGATACAATCAGGAGAACATCTTTTGGAAGCTGCTTCTTAGGTGGAAGTGCTAGCACCACCTACTGTCAATGGCTGTCCGACATCTTTGAAAACACACACACAATAAATACCCATACAATTATATGGACTTTTACCTACAGAACCCCTGCACCAATTCAGTGCTTAAAGACTGGCCTGAGGAGTGAGTCAGAATTATAAACCTAGACAGAACTGTTGCTCGTAATCCCTTCCTATTGATACACGTCTTCTGCATTTGCTCATATCAGCGTAAATAACTAGCATCAGGAAGAAGACAAGGAATACTTTATGAGCTGAAGCTATTAAGTGTCATCTATGCATTCAGGGTTTCTGGATGACATTAGCAGGGTCATTTAGTCAAGTTTTCCGCAATCACCGTGCTTTTCTCTTTCATGGACACATGCCTTGATATCTGGCGGGTTAAATACAGAACTGCCAAGTGCTCTCAGGTGCTATTCAAATCAGCGAGAGATCTGCTTTGAGTGCAAATTTTAAGTGTTACAACAAAAAAACGGCATGTCTGAGCAGGGACCTAAAATTGAAACCTTTGATCCTAAATTCTGTGACTCCATCCAACACAGATACTAATCACACCATAAGATGAACGGGTAAAGCCAGCACCACCATGGCTGACTTAACAGGAAAAAGCCATGCTGTAAGAGAAGGGCTTGAACAGTGCAGTGAATAGACAAATATATTTTTGGTACCAAACACGATAGTGGTTCTGTGGAACAAAGTATGTGATCGTGTAATGAAGAGACTATCGTGATACACGCAAGAGCTTAAATTTTTGCAATACGAATACAAGACCCACAATAACAGTTTATAAAGCAGCTGGGTAAGCAAGAGATTCAGTACATTTTTCTGTCATTTCCAGTGGAAATGACGTTCCAGTATTTGCATATCTAATACCCGTTTCAAAGAGTAAGTAGCACTAATCTCTTCCTCCTACCAAATCCCCAGCCAGAAAAAATACACAATACTTCAATGCAAACCTGACAAGTCAAAAGTCCTTGCAATTTACATTTAAGATCTTTCGCTGTTACTTCTTACTTGCCTTTATATTTCACAACCATGTTATTCACAGGGCTGGTTTTCTATAAAGTCTTATCTAGGAAGGTACTGCAAGATACATACCTAACAAACTAATAAATACTTAGTTGTCAAGCATAAAAAAACCCTGAAATCACAGGTCCAATTTGTAGGCCTTTATAGATGATAAAGTGAAGGGAGGGGGCCTGTTACCCCCACCTTGTTTTCTGGATTTCCCACACTATTAGTTTTCCATGTTCAGAAAATATTTTTAACATGTCTGGGTTTCCATTTGAACCATAATGCAGATTTAACATGACACAAAAAGCAACAAATTTTTTTAATTGATAAAAGTATCCGTACTGGTGCTTTTTGTTCAAATTGAAATACTTCAGGTTTTTTCCAGTTTAGGTGACAAAACTGAAGATTACTGTTTTTTAAACCACTCAACTTATTCCTTGGCGTGGTGAAAGCAGATGGAATTTCTTTGAAAAAAAACTAATTGCATAATACAAACATCATACCAGAAAAGGGAAGGGAGAAATTAGAAAAGAGAAGCAATTGATCACCATAAACTTCAAAACTGAAGTTTAAGAAAGGCCGATTAACGCCCAGACCACTCACAAAGGAAGAAGTTAAGCAAAAAAGCTACTAAAGAATAAAGACATCTACCCCTGCAAATTTAGACAGTCAGGAGACGCTAAGTGACCCTCTGCTCTTTCCTGAAGGTGAAAATATGGAGAGATCCTGGAGAGGCAATCCTCTGAAGTCAAACTGCAAGATAACAGCCTGAAATCCCGTTAGGGACCTAGTCCACATGAAATGCTAGCAGCCACATCTCCTTTGTTCTCCAGTGCATCACGGCTCAGGCAAGGAGAACATTAACGTAATCTAAAACAGGTGATATGAAAGTTTTAAATAAGGCTCTCCAATTTCCAGCTAAGTAGTTTTGGTAGGTCAGAAAACACCTTACAAATTCTTCCCATGCACAATAAATTACTTGCTGCACAGGCATACCCACCTCTATACCCCTCAGGCTGGATGGAAGGGCCATAAATGGGACACCAGAGAAAGGCCAGTTCTAGGAGGCTCAAGGCAAGAGACAAGCCAAGAAATTTTGTTTTAACATCCACTGTTTACAAATCAGGATTTTCAACAATAATTACAAGGAAAGAACCATTGAACCATTTTACCCAGAATAAAACCCTGTGTGGAAGTGAAATCATTAGGTATTTCACATACCTTAAGTAGACTTTCCAGCTCTCAGCAGCAGGTGCTCAACAGAGGAAGAAACATGAAATCTGAAACAAACATTTAGAATTGATTAGGATATTTTCTTGACCTAACATCAAAGTAGTCAACTATCCAACAAACTTAAAAGCAAATAACTGATACTCCTATTAGGAAGACAAGATAACCTTCCAAAGGAACGAGCTGCAGTACATAACCCTACTTTACAAGTGCAGATCATTTAGCTGGAAGTCCTTAGAAAAAAAACCAAGCACACACACACAAAAGAAGTTTGTAGAAGGAGAAGCCAGGGGCTTACATCTGAACTCAAAATAGACATCTTACAAAGCAAGCTGCCAGAAATCCTGTAGGTCCGGTGCAAGTAAAGTAAAAAATTCACAAGTTATATGGTTTTGGTATTTTAAAGAAGAAGGAAGATTAAAGAAGGATTCTGAAGTGAACCTTTCGTATAGCTAATAAAATTAATGGAAACAATTCAGTGAGTATTGAAAACCCTGATGAGTGATTCACAACATTAGCAGCATCCAAATCTAGAATTAGAAAGAGTGCTTCCCTGGGGAAAAAAAAAAAAAAAAAGTGTGTGGGAGGAACTAGTTAAAAGCATTTATTTCCTCAGGGTATGGGCATCATAGGACAGACAAGCCAGTTTTTAGCTGAAGTAACAAATACATACAGATATAGCTCAAAACACACACGTAATACACTGTCCAGAAAGAGTTGTGGGTTTTTTCCTTAAAGGAAATGATCGAACCGAAAGAACTCCAGTTGAGTAATCTACAGAGCTGGTTTTGCTCTTTTGCCTCTCAAAGAAATACATACTACAGGGACAAAGGCCACACCAGTAAAAAGCCTAAACTTACATATTAAGCACTTAGAAGTCAATTTTTAGAACTGTTTCTGAACCTTTATTCACCTTAGCTACTTAAGATTTTCCCCACACACAGAGGCCACCGAAAGATTTCCACAAGAGAATCTGATGAGATAAAGTAACACAAAGAAGTTAGAAACTGTGCAGAGATTTTTTTTTTTTTATAAAGAACAGAACACTCAAATCCTATTTTAAGTGTTCATCTAAGCTATAATAAACTGAAAAAAAATAAGAAAACCAATATACTTAAATTTCTACGTGTAAGCCACAGAAATGAGCCACAGGCACTCACCTGAAACACACACCTATACCATCGGGACAAATAACACTGAGAACTTCAACTGCTTTTGTGGTGGCATGTAAGAGGAATGACACTGCCTCGAAATACTAAATTTAAAAGTTAACACAGAATCTGCTAAGTCAGCCAGCTGTCCCATTAACTCCACCAGACTGAGTGGCAAACAACAGCTTTCCCCAGAATCACGTCTGCTCTAAATATTTTTAGGGAATTATGATTTGGGACAATTTGTGAACACACCAACAGTTAACACAATGGGAATGACATCATGACAAGTCCTTTATAAAAAGGGAAATAGCTCATGAGACAGTTTCTCAGATTGAGAAACCTATGAAGTTATTGATTTAAAGATGTTTTGATATGGCAAAAGCTACTTTTAATTTCCAAGGCCGACAGTAATGACCTTTCCCCGCTCTGGGAAGTTACATCAATAGCACCCTTAAAGCGTTTGTTAAAATAATTGTGTGTGTAATACCACAGGACTTACTCACATGCAACATCAGAAACGCACCAAACACAAATACTAGAAAAATATTAATTGCTTAGGCATCAATAATGCAAACACTTACAAGCATGCTAAGTTTTACACACAAGTTATCCCACTGATTTTCAACAGAACTACCCATATGTGTAAAATTCAGTGTACAAACACATGCTGCTGTGATTTGATGTTGGACGGCAACCCTAGAGCAGAGATAAAGGGCCTCTCTTTTGGTCATTAGCTACTAAGAGAGTAATGCAGTCAGAGGTGATCCAAACACAGGATCATTTCATCTCCCTTACACTGACGGCCGTTTCCAGGCACACCTTCCCAAGATTTTTTTCTCGAAGATTACTTACTGATTTAATTCATCCATCAATTACTTAGGAAGCAAGCAGTGACAAGAACTCTCCCATGCTCAACTCAAGTTTGACCAGTTGTAATGCTTCTTAAAACATCAGTCTCATTCTAATTGGGATAAATGCTGAAAGCTTCTAAAGTGGTCAAACAGAGATTAAACATAAGAAGTGGTTTGGGTTAAGGAAAATATTGTGCTTTTATTCCAACTTCTTGTAAAAAAAAAAAACAACAACTATATCTTACCAAACTGTTTCTTTAAATTAAAAAAAAAAAAAAAACAACAAACCAAAAAAAACCCAAACAAATACATCTGCTCAGGGTGGTAGGGGAGGATTTTTCCCTAGGTTTTGAAATTTCTCTACCTCTCTCCACAAGGAAAAGGTTCTCAGTAAACTGACCATATTTAAATGTTAAGTTTAACACATTTTTTTGTGGTGGAAAACTATTCCTTTTTAGACTTTTTCCAACTGTCTGTAAGTCACCTATTTGGTCCAGTTTTGTTTCCTTATCTTTTTTTACTTAGCTTTATCTATCACTGTCTTACCTTATTTTCCTCTTAAAAATCACACATAATCCTACCTGTTTTTTAGTTAAAAGACAGAGCATCTTACTTGGAGATCTAAACCTCCATATACACCGTCTGAAATTTTGTCTTCCAGTATCATTCCATTCCCTCTCCAGTTTGACTTCTTCACCAAGCATACCACTGAAGACATAAGCCAATTACTAGTGTCCAAGAAGAAAAATCTTAAAATATCTTCTAGGCATGGAGTTCGTTCCTCAGCTTCCTTATGCTTTCAGCTACCTTTAATGCTCTTTGATCATGTTCTTCAAGAAAATTTGTCCTCTCTGCTCTTTTCTCATCACTCCGTTAATTTACTCTTCACAAATTCCTCTCCTTCCAACCCTCTCCCAGATCCTCCACTCCAGTTCAATACAGCAATTCATCACCTCAAGCCTTACAAAGCTAAAGCTGGCTCACTAAAGATGGTCTTGTTTCACTTCCCTCTTCTTCTACCTCTGATCTGCAGCAGCAAAGCAAATAAACAGAGTTCAGTGCGATGCAACATTTTTATCCTTATAAAGCATTTAACATGATCCGATCTGGTCTCTAATGCTGTCCCTTTGGCACTATGGTAAGTCACAGGAAAACGCCACAGAAGATCACGGTAGACAGGAAAGACTTCAAGAGCTCTGCCAGTGCAGGGAAAGAACGGTAACACCAATTTCTGGACAAAAGCACTATTTTCTTTAGCAGAGATGAGACATAATTATAGCTAAGTTATCTTAGCAGTGTTATTGTTCCTGCTAGTTATACAGTACATATAGGTTTTTAGATACTCTCCTCTATCTTGGGTAAACAACTGTATATACACAGCTTCTCCACACCTTGAGCAACGAGGGTAATGGGCCTGCCTGGAGCACCTTCAGCAGCAGCACCAAGAAGAAACCTATGCAGAAGAATAGTACAACGCAGCCCTGAGTACAGTCTGCTAACAAATGGCCTACGGCCTTCAGGAGAAGTCCCACAACAGCCACGGCAGTTACTGCATTCTAGACTGACTCAAAGGCACTATTTGCACGAACGCAATGCTGTGAAGATTTAGTAGTCTTGAAACCCTTAGTGTTTTGGGATAATTGGTGTACAAGCACTAACTTGATCTTAACATTGCATAGTGGCTTGGACACCAGAAGAACGTAGTCCATAAAGTAGAATTTGGAACAGACTCATTGGACCCAAACATAGATCCTAAGCACGTCACCACAAAGCATATCCATATGGCCACCGTCAACCTCACCACCAGCAGTTCTACAGAAACTTTTAACCAGATTGTTATAACTTAATTGGGGAAAGGCAAACTTCAGTAAGATCTCACTTCCATATCATATTAAAAACACCAAAAAATAAAGGAGTCCATACTTTCTATCACCTCCTATTCATAAGGGCCATCATATAAAATCAGCTATAAAGACAAAGATTTAACAACATGGAACACAAGTTCAGCATAGCACTTAAAACTGCTGTAACACAGACTCAGTCCAAAACCCGATCAGATTTCAAGTGACAGCTGTGCATTAAGTACTCCCGTTCTATGCACATGGGCACCAGCTTCCCCCTCCCCATTTCACTTTGACTATGCTTCAGATCCTTTGTCAAGACTGACTACTTTCATCTTGCCTTTCCAAAACTGATCTCGACTCAGCAATCCACAAGGTCTTGCCTTATTACACTACTTGTATCAACTTCAAGAATACGGTAGTAAAGCAAGTGTGCTTTACGTACATTTATTTTCACAACTTGCTGCAGTCCTTACCCTTCCCGTACTTCCACTCTGTGATCTCTTTCTTGCTGTAATATGACCAATGTTCCTACTCCCACGTGAGAATACTGTAGTTCAATACCTATTTCAACAGAAGTAACAAAGACCTTGGCAAGAAAAAACTTCAGCGCAATCCCCATTTATCTCCCAAAAGATAAGTAGATAAATACATTACAGAACTCCAAAATTTGTTTCCTAGGAAGGGAAGCTTCCACATTCAATACTCTCCTCAGATTATGAAACAGTTTAAAGGTTTTGCTTGCCTTTAAGAGGAAAAAAAAAAAAAGCTTGATTCAGTTCTAAAATGAAGGCAACGATACAGACTCCTGTCCAAGAATTCCCTCTCCTCTTTTGATGAAAAGAGAGCAAGGCATAAAACTAGCTGTTGAAAGCACTGAAACAGCATGAGACAAGCAGTACTGCCACCACACAAAGAAACTCTTCCCCTTTCTACTAAGGCTGAATAAGCAGGGGCTTTGTAGCCTATGACACAACTAAACTTTCACTTCATTTAAATCCCCATCTGAGACTTAATCGCCTATGCTGCACACCATTTTCTTCTAAAGGTGCCTAATCTCCTAAAGAAATCCACTTGGTTTTTTATTAATTTCATGTAGGTAACAAATTTCCAGCAACAAGGGAATGAAAACTAGAGAACTAAACCTCGATTTCTTATAAAAATGAAACACTGACACAAACTCTAGGCAGAAGATCGAAAAGAAGTGTATTTGGTGTTACATCCCGCTCCTTCTTTTGACTCCATTCCTTGGCTAAGTTTTACAGGGGCTCTATGTTATTTTTGTTTCCGTCCACAACCCAAGAAATATAAGTAATAAACTCAATCTGTATTCACAAAGCATTGAAGAAGAGAGTCAAAATATTCCCACAAGAGAAGCATATGGCATAGACTTCCCCCCCCCCCCCGCCTATTTCTCATATAAACTTCAATCCTTAAACTGTACCATCAAAATACATGGGCAAAACAAAAGGAATATTGTTCACTTCTGGAAATGGATTGATTTTTCCTGATAGCTACTGATTAAATAATATGTCCAAACCCATTTATGCACATATGCACTCAGGTATAGAACAACAATGCTATTCTCCTCCTTGGAGGAGACCCGACCCCCCCCAAGCCAAAATCCAACAAAGGCCATGCTAAACAAGAAATCCACATAAATCTGAAATTATTAGATTATCCCCATAATGAAGATTTAGTATCTAGTCTGACTAGGTGCTTTTATAACTGATTAAACAGAATTCAGTACAAATGATGAGCAAGATACTTCCCCTTGCCTCCACACCACAGCTTTTTTTTTAAACAACTTTTAGTTCCCTAGACCATAGCAAACAGCTTACAAGAGTTTATACACACTGCACAAATGTACACTCTTAGCTCCACCTTTTAATTTAGAGGCTCCCTGAAAGCCCAGATGTAGCACTAAAATGTTAATTCCAGCAGCTTCTGCCTCTAAATTTCAACATAGCATTTACAAAGCTATCATCAATGAGTTTATTCTTTCATAAAGAATATCTCAAATGCAGGGTGCGTCACTAATGCTAGTTTCCAGCAAAGGCTGTACTGAGTACAGAAAGGCATACAGACCACGTTTTAATTTGTATCCATACACATTTTCACTCAAGATTACTTAATTCTGTTTCCCAGTCTCAGTAGTGACTTACTCTTTCCGTGACAAACTGCTGAGAAACATTTTGACTTGCTTTAAAACAGCATCACAATTTAGTTAATTTGAGTTACAATTAAGAGGAAGCCTACAAAATACAAGCTATCATATGAAAGAGTGAAAGATAGACTAAGTATAGATCCACCAAAAGTTCCTATTATTCCAAAAGCACAGCTCAGTTTATTAATATGTAATAAAAAGCAGCCATTAATTAAAGGACAATACCAAAAGGAATAAGAAAAGTCATCCTCTAAGGCCACTTTATTGACTGGCTTGTGCAGTTTACAAGTCTTGCGTGTTTTCATCCATGAAATTTGTGAGTGTATGACAAAACGGCAACCAATTGTTCTAATATCAGTAACCAGTTTATAATTCTGTTTTTCAAGCCATATCTAGGTAGCATCTGCATCTATAGAAGAGCAAGACAGTTTCATTTACGGAAAGGATCTTCTCTCTGCGACCTTTACAGCCGTAACTGAGAACAGCATTCCGCAAAGAAAATACAAGATGCTTTGCCTGCAACAGATTTACATCAAAGCTGCAGAGTCTCAGGCAACAGCTAACAAGATACCAGAGAGGACTTGCTTACAAGAGCAGCTCTGAGAAAACTATCAGTTGCTGGGGTTACTGTCAACTACCTTTTGACTATCGGCGTAAACCTGAAAATAATAACCCCACATTCTTTACCTGTTAGCATCACTAAAATCAGTGCCGGATAGGACTCAAGAGGTCATCTTGTCAATCTGCCACTCCTGAGTTCCTTTCTGACGGATCCCTAATTTGTTCTTAGAGACTGCCAGCGACAAGAGCCCCCTCCCTAATCTAGTCCAATGGTTTGTTATTCTTAGCATTAGAAGTCTTCCTCCCCAAGTAAGCAACCCAAGTCTTCAGTCCTATTAAGTCAACTATTTCTTATTTTAGCCCCCACCAGCCTTGATGATCTTCCTCCTTGTAGTAGCCTAATGCATGTGAATAACTTAAGACTAAGAGGAGATAAAGTTAACCTCTTAATTTGTTCAATTCTCGTGTGTCATATTCTTCAGCTATTAGATCTGCTACTTAAAGTATCCATAAGAGAGGAAAACGCTTTCTCGATGTACAGTGCCCAAAACTGAAAATAGCATTCTAACTAAATCCTGCCAGTACCAAACTCAGTAGAAGGATTACTCCAAGTATTTACCCCCTCGCCACACCACAGTAGAGCACTTCTTTTTCTGCGCCTGCAGAACAAGGTTAAACACAAACTGAGCACCAAGCAATCAATAACTTGCACATCACTGCTTACTCAGCTCTTGTAGAACTTGAAAAGTATGTTTTGAGCAGGCATTTGAACAACAAAATTCAAAATGCACTAAATAAGGAGTAGGAAGAAGCTGTGGAGTTGAGAGGCACCAGAACAAGTACAAGAAACAGCCAGCTTTGTGATTTATACAACTAAAGTGAAAATGACAAGATAATTAATAAACCGACTGCAACCTAGAAGCCTCTACAATATAGTGCTTAAGCCTGAAACAGAAAATGAGAGCTGATAAAAATTCAGAATTACTTCTTTAGCCATTAATTAACAGTATTCTCATAATGGTGCTGTTAACACAAGAGTAAGAACAGAAACTGTAATTCGTAACGTTTGCAGAGTGCTTCATTGCAAGGAAGAGACCCTTAGACGTCAGCAGTGTGTAAAGGTTTCTTGGATGAAGGCAGGCAAGAGAAAACTAGTTAAAAATGTAACCAAATTAAAGTCTTCAATACAACTAAAAATGGAACTCGGAGATTAAAGCCCTCCAACTTGTGGCTCATCTCAAAGGGATGCGCATTTTTATATACATATTATCAACCAGCTCTTGTTCCTACTCATAAAATAAAATGCAAGTGTATTTTATTTAGTAAATGCAAACGCAGTTCTGAGTCAGGCATCATGAAAGGTTAACAACTACACTGACAAACATGAATTAATTGCAATGGCCATGCTGAGGTTCATTCCAAGCAGTAAGATGGCACCTTAAATGAACAACATCATGGATCCAACATCATGGTTTCTACTTTTCCTTGTGAGGGGTACTTCAAACCCCTCTACAAAAAACACTTCAAAATTGCCATGTGTTTTTATGCCAGTGGATGAAGCCTGAGCAAAGCACTGTCCTTATTTCAAAGGGGAATAAAAAACAGCACAGCGGGTAGATTAGTCTAGCCATCAAAAGGAAAAAAAAAAAGCCACAGAAGAGGCAGAAATAAAGTTCTTGCCTCCCGACTTCCAATACTGTGGTTGTATCAATGTTTCCTATCTCCTTCCACCAATGGTTAACAAAAACAGTGGTATCAGGCACAAAAGGTCCTAGACATTGGCAAAAGTACAAGAATACCTCCGTCAAGGTCTGGAACTTGCTGGGGGAAAGGGTGAAGAAAGGGCGATAAGGACTAATACAAAATTAAAGAAGTAAGAAGTTTAACTCTTTACAAAGAGTAAGTTCCAGCAACTGAACTATTAAGGTACCTGTTACACATTACTTTTGTGTGCTACTGCCTAGAGTATAAAATCAATTATGAAGAAGCAACCCTGCCTTTAAACAGCTTCCACTACAGAAGAGCATCAGTAAAGGAGCAAAGGGGATGAAGGAGGAGACTGCTAAAACCTGAGGTATAAGCACGTATAGAAGAATCACAAGAGCATTCGGCCACCAGCAAAACGAATTTCTGCTTGAAGAAAAGTCTATTAGAAATAGCGGGGGGGGAAAGTTGGGAAACAGCTTGGTTAATTAACCAAAAATGAAAAGGAACTGTGCTCTTTTAAACACTAACTTTATTTTTCTCCTTTCTGTATTAACCTTTCCTTGAGAAAAGCAAGCAATAAAAATTCCAATATTCTAAACCAGAACACAGACAATTTTTCCCCTCAAAGGACAGAACGGTTACACTGCCTGGTCCAAAAAAAGGAAATCAAGAACAGATACCTACATAAAAATAAGAAAATGGCAGTAGATTTTATGTTTTTACATTGTCTTTCATAGAAAAAGAACTTAAAAGACTGCCTAAAATCAGTAAAAGGAAATTCTCTTTTAAAGATCACAGAATTTCTGAGTCCCAATGGTACAGAGCATTACTGAGAACAAACTTGCCTCAGCATTCACACCGAACATAACACCTACAGCAGACAGGATGAAACAGGTATTGATTGCTATAAATCCCCACCACTGGGTATAACTCAGACACTGGGATTTACAAGTCTCTTCCTAGCATCTGCAGTAGCAGTACTCTTGAAGGCAATGCTAGGAAATTAGGTATCGAATGCAGCTGGACCAGACACCTTGCTGGCTACTGTACATCCCATGGATTATATCAGTGAACATTCCTTGCAGTGTTAAGAAAGGTCTAGGAAAAAAAACAAGGTACCTGGTTAAAGAGGTACTTTCAGATCTTCAAAAGGTATCATTTAGCTCATTTTGAGCTTCTCCTACCCCCTTGCAACCAAGTTATTTGCTGTTCTAGCAGTAAGAAAACAGGAAAGAATAGCAGCTCCTCTTTACCAGTCAAAAAAAAAAAAAAAAAAAAATCATCTGTTGCTTTGAATCCTTCCTAAGAACTTTAATGGGACTAAAGGATAAATTATCTCTGCCTCCCAAAGATACTTTATAGCCTCAGGTGGTCTGCTCCCTCTCCCCTCCCCCAAAACGAAATAAAACAAAAGCAGGAATTGCACATTTTCACGTATGGGTAAACAATGAAAAACCCCAAGCATGGCAGCAGGAAGCAGGAACAAGTTCGCAGCCAGCAGAGCCCTCTGACCTTCTTACTGCCCCGAACAGCGAGAGCAGCTTCGGCTCCGTCACTGCAATCTCTGCAAAGGCAATGAGAAGTACCTCGTTTAAGGACTCTTAACATATACACTGTCTAAATGCTTCTAAATTTATTGTTCATGAACATACCTAGAATGATAGCAGAGGCAAAGAATATGTAATCTCCCATTACTGTCTCCAGGACAACTGATGCACATGTTTTGCTTATACACTCTTGGTCAAAAGGAAGGAAATTAGTCCAGGGTCTTAAGATGACTTAAATTACAGTTCCATGGGCAGGGAAAGGGTCAAGTTAATCTGAAGGATTAAGCTCTAAACTGACCTATATTATACTGTATGAAGTTGGAACCCTGCAGCAAAATGAAACTGAGTTGACTGCTTATCAGTTCCCCTTCCCAGAGGAGGAAAAAAAAAAAAAAAAGTAATACTTCAGTGCAATAGGAAGCTAACAAAAACTATTTACACTTTTTCTATATGCACTTTCTACACTGAACATGGTAAAAAAAAGTGGCAGGGAACTAATGCAGAGAGTTAGAGGGTGGAAAAAAAGTCTTCAAGTCATAGGGGACAAAGGAAATACAATACAGGAGAGTTTTGCCAGTTCAGCCATGGACTGCTGCAGATCTAAAGAAAATTTAGACGTATCCACAATTAACCCTGATGCAAGCGAATCATCAGATGTTCTCTAACAAAGCCTGTTGCCTTCAGCTTTTGCTATTTACCTCTCCCATTCTGATTTTTACTTGACAGAAATTGCATTCACATCTCGTAAACCGGATTTCAGAAACTATTCTCCAATTTCTTCTTAATCTACAAACCACGGGCACCACCAGTGATCTGCATCTCCAGGTCTCAAGTATCGTCAGAGCCAGAGAGCATTCAGCTTCTGTGGTTCTCCTGCCATCTCTGAAGCTATTTCTTCCACATACATGATGCCCTGTGTCAACTCCCTCCAACAACACACCCCTCTGACGTAGCTTTCAAAACAGCCCCTCGCAAATGTTAGCAGTTCATACACCTTTCAGCACAACACACCCGGGTAATCACAACTGTCTCTCCTGTGTCTGCTTTAATACAAATAGAGAAAATCAGATCAAGCCATCTGAAGTCTTTTGTGCTTTTGGTTGCTTGATTTTTTTTTTTTTGTGCAGTTAGGTTTGTTTGTGGTTTTTTTTTTTTTCTCTTTTTAACCATTTTCTATTCATGAAGACCTAACACTCAAAAGCCCCCCTAGCTGCAAGCCTTGCACCCCAGTGTCAGGAACACTATGTGCTTGAGCAAGCAACAAACTCCTACATTATGAAGCTTACATGGTAGAAAGAACACAAAGTTACAAAGGAATGGGACAGGAAAAATAAAAATATAAGCGTACAACACAAAACCTGCAGGTTTTTAAGCTGTTTAGTCCCTAAACAGCCACTTTCTTCAACAGTTCATCTGATCAGCCATCAACCACTGCCTGAATATGGAGAGCAGGACATGAAAAACAAGAGCTTTTAGAAAGATCTACTTGATCATCTCCACAGAAGCTCTTCCCCTCCTACACTAAAGACTATTTAAAACCAGATATCTATATGGATATGATGTCTTCCATTTAATTTCCCGTTCTTTCAGCTTCATGTCTTTCTAACAGACACAATAAACCACATTCACTGAACACTGTGGTAGAACACACTGGACTTGCAAAGTTCCTATGTGGCAGTCACATACAAGTCAAGAGACTCACCTGAAATTGCTAACAATTTACAAACTCTCATCTTGCATTAATCTGCATTAAGTTCTAGGCTTTTTTTAAACACTTAAAAAAATAAAAACAGGCAGCTTTTAGTACAAAATAACTACCCTGTAGAAATTACCATTCAGGGAGACAAGAATCACTGTAGCTCAGGTGCTAAATAAGTACATTCAAAATTAGAGTTTGAGAGTGTTCCCAAATCATTTCTGCTATCATTCCATACAAGAGCTCAAAGTGATACAGTAAGGATTTGCTTGTTGCACTTTTTAAAATCCTGACCTCTAATTAAAACCTTTTCAAGAAATTAAGTCAATATGTCCATGTTTTCATGTTACTCAGCAATGGTACTTGAAACTTTAGAATTACACTAACATGAGATGAGAGGAAAAACAGATTTAGTCTGGAAACCACATCTGATGGAGCTAAATATCAGTCACACATTTGCATTTTCATTGACAGCTGTCCGAAATAAGGACTCAAAAGCTTACTGGCAAGAAGTAAGTAAAACCCACGTTCTCACTGCTAGCACCCCAGCGTGGTAGCTGTAACACAAGAAAAAAAGATCTGGAGTATGAATTCCAGCATAAGAGTGTCCTTTTCAAATACCTTCTACCAATTTATTGAAATTTATCCAGAACGTGAGAACACGGAGGCACTTTATGCAATAATCTACATCAACTGTAAAGCTACAAGTGTCCAATTTAAGGCAAAACATTACGCAAGACTAAAAACATACAGGATTTGAACACACAGCTTTTTCAGCAAAATTCCTTATAGTTACCAATATTCTGCATAACATGGCTATTGTTTAAACACCAGTGCAGGCAGCTGTCAAAAACCTGTAGCTGAATACACATACATGTATTTAAGAACAACCAGCAACACAACGTACTTCAAAACTGTACTTTGAGAACAGAGTTCTCTGCCATAGCAAAAGACTCTTCCAGAAATCCTAAGAGACCTAAAAGGAATGGGAATAGCCTGTATTGTTCCTATGAATATTACATCATATGAAAGACCATACTGCTACACATGGAAATGCCTACCGGGAAAGAAAAAAACCAATCATTTTGTTATACAAATTGCAAGAAATAACTTTTGTTTCTTGAGTTACTCTCCTACTAAAAAAAAAACAAAAACCCACACACATTTATAGAAGCATTAAAAAACAGAAGACAATCTCCTAAACCATAAAAGCCACCTGGTTTACTACTTAATCTCCAAAAAGCACTCCCGCTTTTCTCTCCTCCTATCATCCCCCCAGATACCTATTACCTTGGTGGAATTTAAAAACCAAGATTCCCCCATTCAACCATTAGTCATCATGTGGGAAGCCATTATATTAAAAAAAAAAAACCAAAACAACAACACTTTCAACAACATGTAACATACTTTGAAGCAAAGTTACATCACGAGCTATCTAGAAGTTGAAATGCTATTTCAGCAAATTACACATTCAAGACACAAGAGTGCTATTCTAAGAATATTCATTTCTGCATTAAGTACTCCAACACACTACTAGTTGATTGCAATGTGAACTACACATGCTTAGTACTTTTAATAATACCTAAGGGTGAGGCCCAATAAAGCTTAGAGCTTTTGACAAATAAGTACCACGCCATCTTCCTTTTACATGTACATTTTAACCTTCCCGCAAAATAAAAGGTCAACCAACACAAACAGCAATCCAAGCCACGTTCTACAAGACATAATAACACAAAAGACAAGTGAGTTTCAGAACTGGTTTTCTCTTGTTGAATAGCCTGTAGAGTTTACAGTTCTGTGACAGAAAGCGTTCCCCAGCAACTGGCGTCTCCTTACTCTTTTGGGGGTTTTTTACTTTGTTAACAGTACCCCAGATTTTAGGTCCATTAAATTTATTGCATGGGCTCCGATCTCAAAGGTACACATGCACATTCTTTACAGAATCTCAGCCATAAACCTTGCTTTAAGAAGTCCAAAGGCGGTGGCCCCCATCCGCAAATCGCACCATACAGGCAAAGGTGTTCCAACAATGACATGAGGTAGGATAACAGCCTGATTTCAAAGATAACAAAAAAGGAGCCGGGTGGAGAAAGGAAGCGGTGGAGTTTTGCACATGGACAATATCAGTAAGATAACAAGCTGTTCCAAATAACTATGTAACATTTAATATTTTCTGGCCCCAATCCAGGTCTGCTTTTGACCTTACCCAGGTTTAATAGAATCAGAGATGATAAAGGCAGATTAACTTTGAGGAATGTGGGACTTTTCCAATTAACACAGGGAAAAAAAAACAGATATTAAACGACCAAAGGCCAGAGGAGTCTGAATTAAGGGACACTGCAATACCACTTCACTTCTAAGCTAACATTTACATTAAATACTTCAATACGAATCCCCAAATGTTCCTCCTTTCAAGTGAACTTTTTGTTCAATGCATTTACTACAGCACTGCTATTATCCCAGTCAAACTGCCAAAATCTGAGCTGCAGGCTGACGCTGCAAGAGTGCTAGGGCCTACAGGATACACTCTGCTTTCAGAGCACTTAAATAAGAATGACTGCAAGTCGACTAACACAGAAACAATATAGTGAACAGTCTTTCAGCCAGGAAAAAAAAAAAAAAAGGGGAAAGGGAAATCAAAAAGAAAGACTACCCCTTGTTCCAAAAAAGCATCATCTGAGTAAAGGAGGTTTGGAAAGAGAATGGATGTGAAAATTGGCAATATACCGCATATGCTTCAAAATTAGTCCCAGGGATTTGAGGGGAAAGATACTGTTACAGCTGCAGAAGTACAATTCTCACCATACTCCCAAATCGGGTTTACAAGCAAAAAAAAAAAAAAAAAAAAAAAAAAAGAAATTTCTTCAAGAAGTCCAAAGGCTCCTCTGTCTAATCCAACTTCTGTGGCACTTCTGTGGTCGATCAAAAGCCACGCTGAGGAACACTTTCTCCCCCTTCCCCGCTACGGATTACAGAGGCTATGCCCAGGTTAAAACGTGTATGCGACCAAAGAGCTGCCGCTGCTGCTGTTTGCATCAAACCACCCCACTCTCCAGCGAGCGCAGTCACAGAACTAAAAAACAAACAAAAACCCAAACAACAACAACAACAAAAAGCCAGAAACGCAAAACTAAACCCCAAAAACCCCGACACGCACAAAAAGCAGAAATCTCAACCGCTTCCCCTGCGCTCCCACCCAGGCTCTGAGGCAAGCACGGATTTAGCAGCACGCCCGGAGAGAGGCAGGGGCAAGCCAGGCAGCCCGGCTCCGGCAGCGGGGGGACACCGCCACCTCCTCCTCCTCCTCCTCCCTTTTCCTTTCCCTTTGTTTACTTTACGGACCGTCCCGCTCTGCCGAGCCGAGCCGCGGCCCCGCCACCGCCGAGCCGCCAGCACCTCGCCGCCTCCCGCCACATCCGGTGGGACCGGACCGGCGCGGCCGCCCCGGCCCCGGGGGGGAGCAGGGAAGGCCGGCCGCGGGCCGAGCCTCCCGGGCGGGCGGGCAGGGCGGAGGGGGGCGGCCGGCTTCGCCCCGGGGAGGGGTGGAAGGGGCAGGCGGTGCAGCAGATGACCTCTCCCCGCAGCCTCCCCTTCTCCCGTTCCCTTCCCGTCCTCCCAACGCCGCCCAACGAAGCTCCCTCGCAGGCGCCGCGGGGGAGGGAAGCGGCTCTACCCGGACCCCCAGCCCACCCCACCCCCGTACCCGCCTTCCCCCTCGGCCGGCCGGTGCCCTTCGCTCGCACCCCGGCCGCGGGGTGCCCTCAGCGGCGGGAGGCTTCCCCGGCCGCGGGCGCCCACGGCGTGCGGTTCGCGTGTGCACGTACGTGCGTCTGCACACACGCGTGGCCCGGGGGGGACACACACACACACACACAGGTCTCCTGTGCCCCCTCCCCGGTGCCCAAGGCAGCCCCTCCCGAGGGATACAGAAGGAACGGGCGGTTCTCCCCCTGAGGAGACGGGGCCGCCGTCGCAGCCCGAGCCGAGGGGGGGGACACGGAAGGAGAAGCCGCTGCCCCCCCCGCACCCCTCTCCCCCCACCCCGTTATGTAAGTTAGGGCCGCTGCGCCTCACTCCGCCGGTCCCCCTCGCCCCTTCCGTCCCCTCCTCCTCCTCCTCCTCCTCCTCTCCTCAGGCAGCCCCTGCCGCCAGCACTCACCGCGCTGCGGTCAGCCGCCTCCGGCCGGCGGGCGGAGGGGCCGCGACGAGCCGAGGCGAGGAGAAAAGAAGCAGCGGAGTTGTCCCGCCAGCGCCGGCTGCTGAGGCCGCCCGCCTGCTGCCGCCCCGCTCTAGCTGGGTCTGCGCGGCGGCGCGGGCAGCTGCCTGCCTGCCTGCCTGCCTGCCTACCCGCCCCGGCCACTCCAGGCCGCTCCCCCGCCCTCCCGGCGCGCTGCACCATGGGATGCGCGGCTGCCCTCTCCCTCCTTCCCCGCCTGGTTCGCTCCCCACGCTAACATGGCTGCGGGGGATGGAGCGGGGAGGGGGGGGGGTCAGGCTGCCGCCCCTCAAACCGGGGAGGGAGCCGCCCCGCCCCGCCTGCGCAGGCGCGGCGAGCGGGGACCTCAGGTGGCGGGAGCCCCGTTAGTCCCCGCCGCCCCCTCCTCGAATCCTGTCAGGGGCGGCGATGGCGGCGGGGCGCATCCCGTCCCTTCGCCGGCCTCAGGGACTCTTCCCGCCCGCCTTCCCCGAGGCGACGCGGATGGCGAAGGGCCGGTGGAAAGCGGCGTTAGCTCGGGAAAGCGGGGAGGTTTCACCCCTTGTTCTCGCTCGGCTTTTCAGAGTCGGCGCTCAGGCTCTCGTCCTCGCTGTCTCCCTGTTCGTCCCTGACCGGGCGTCCCAGCTGCTCAGAGGCGTGAAAACGCCTCAGACAAACTCGCTCTGTGGCCTTCTCTGGGACCTCTGGCCTTGCTTCGTCTCCACCGTGGCGCTGGTTGGCACAATTGTTCTCTTCTTTCACAAGACTGCGATATTCTCTTTCAAGGAAATATGTTTACTTATATATGACCACAGTGTTTGCGTGCTTGTCAGTCATTGAGTATATTTAATAACCTGAGTCTGAAATAGTAATTTTAAAAGTCCGTATTAATCCATCGCTTACCTCTAGTGGCAGCTGAACTCAGTTTTTGCTGTTCTGCGTGCCCCAGGCAGCCTGAGCTTGAGCGGATCCCGAACTTCCACCTCTGGAAGTTGCTAGTGTGTCTGGAAACTGGAGGTAGGATGTGTTTTGCTTGGGTTTAAGCATGTCTGCAGCTGAGCTAGCTGGCTGGGCTGTCTTTATAGTTGATGGAGAACTCGTCAATATAGTCAATGGCATCTGATCAAACAGTTGACTTTAGGGTAAGACAAGTCACACTCTTAAAATTCCCTATGTTTATTAGTTTTCGAGGCACTACAAGGAGACTCAAGGGAGACACACTAAACATGTAGGTACCTAGATTGTAAATACAGTTTTTCAGGTGTATCCCACCTAAAATGTCCCAAGCCCCTACAGGAGCCAATCCCTCAGGTAAGCTCTGAACATGATACAAATGCATTGAGCACCATATAAAAATAAGTCCTAGAAACTCTCTTTTAAACAGCAGTACAGCATTCCTATCCATCTTTTGTAGAAATGCTGGGCCATTAGAGTAGTTACTAACAAAATGGGAGACTCTGACTTCCTTAGCCCAAGAGACTCATACCTGAATCCGTCAAGTCTCCTGGGAGAGTCCTTTAACCGGCAGGCGTAGGCTAGACAGGACAGCAAATATGCTCTACTGTTTCGACTGAAGCTGGACCATCATTCATGCAGAAATGAAGGAAGGAAGGAAGGAAGAATGATTTCAGTTATTTTATAATTATTGGTCTCGGGATGACTGTTGATGCTCTTGCCAGAAAAGGTAGAAATGTGCTAATTAAAATTACTGATGACAGAAAGTTGGGAGACATAAATAAAGAGGATGTTCACAGTAACACACAGGAAAAATTGAATGCTCTTGAGGATGGGGATAGTAAAAATGGAAGGAAATGCATGATTAAAAAAAAGGAGCATATTTTCTGATTAATACACAGGGAAGGGGTGGTATAAATACTGGAAAGGGAAAGTGAAAGGGAAAATGGAGCATCATAGTTTTTTATGATACGGTTGTTAGCAATAGCAGGGAATTGCACTGAATGACCCTTCCCAGTATTTGATCCCAATTATTAATAATTCCTCCTTTGTCTCAGCCTTTGTCCAAAGATGTCAAAGTGCTCTAGCCTCTGAGCAAACTTTTGAAGAAGACAGGTATCCACGTTTTTTACAGTGGAAAGCTGAGACAGTATTTGAGTTACATACAAGATAGTAGCAATACCTACTTTCTGTCATGCATAGTATATATCCTGTTGATTTTATATACAGGTTTAACGAACATTCTTCATTTAGATATATTTTCAAATGTCCTTGCTTTAATAAATAATTACTATTCCTGTGTTTTTATAAGTTTATCCTCTGCAGGTTCTCTGGGCAACATCAATGTACCAATTCTCGCCATTTTACAGGTGGAAAAACTACTAAGAGATATGTGGGTGATTTGTGGAGGAGACAGAGTAAAGCCGGGGCAATGGTGGAACTATGAATTCGATTCTTACATTTCTGCTCAATCTTTTAATAGTTACACTTTTTCATATGGAAAAGAAGTATGCCATCTGAAGTCCTTGGGAGCCTTCCCACTGGTTTTAATGGGATGAAGGCAAGCCCAAAATAATATATTAAATTGATGGTTCGTAGCAGTTCCTGAAAAGTCTCTGTTTCAGGGCCTGGTGAGAATTTTTTTGTTGGTTTCTTGTTGCTTTCTTTCATCAGCAAAATGCTTGTAAACCCTGAAGCCTTCAGCAACATACTGATTTTGATAAAACACTTGCTGGGAAATCTGTCTCACGTTACAGAATGCAACTTTTGGTCAAATGTGGAGGAAGTTCCATAAGAACTGGTGATTCAAGCTCTCAGCTGGGAGAGGGGAGCTGTGCTGATGTCCAATGAAAAGTTACATGATTATCCAAAATGATAGTTTCAGCAGAAACTCGTGAGACAGGAGCAGGATATGAGAGTCATGGCTTCTGTAGGGACTATAAAGCATCCAGATTCAAATCTCTGCTCTGTCTCTAGGTGCCGTTTTTTTTCCCCTCCAACTTCAGGATCTCATCCAAACTAATTGCCTATGAGAAAGGCACTTCCAGAAGCTCATCCATCCTACCTATTGAGAATACAATGAATTGCTCTCTGATTACCCCTATTTTTCTCCACTGACTACAGGAGAGCCTAGGTAATTAGCCTAAATCTTTACATAGCTAAACTTTTATAAGTTGTGACTTGTACCTTTGTCTTCTAAGATTCTAAGATTCTTGTTTTCTTCTGATTCTTGTGCAGAAAAGTAAAATAATTTTCTTGCCCGCTCTGTCTACGCGGAGGTCATTGGTAGGTGGAAAAAAGACTGTCCCCTATAATTTATTATCAAATGATTAATATCGAGGTAAGACATTCAGCTTAAGACTAATGGTATTATTTGTCCAGTCCATGCCATTATCTCATTTAATTTACAGTAGTTATTAAACCTGTACTGCATTGGTATAAACAGAAAGGTAGGAAACTTCATGACAGCATAGCATGTATTGTCTTTCCTTTTATTAAGTGATGGAGCTGGGGTAATGGCTCTAAAGAGAACTAGTTCTTTCCGGTGTTTTGGAGCACAGCTGCAGTCAGGCATCTTCGGCTTTTCTGCAGGATGGTAAATATTCATTAAAGCAACCAGAGTGATCAGGCTTATGAGAGACAGGTAGCTCTGCAGGGCTGTTTCAAGCTGTGACAATGAAATGCAGGGGCGTTTGGAAAAAAGGAGAAAATGGCAAGATGTTAAATATTTCACAAAATACACAGTAACATTCTTCATCGTGAGAGGAATTTTTTTTTTTTAAATCATTTAAATCAACCCCAGATGAAGAAGTCTTCAACTGCTGACATACAGAGTCTACATAGTACTCTGACACCGGTAAAGGAAAAGTGTATACTAAATATGTATTTTATAAGTAGGTAGAAATAAAATGACAATGCCCATCTTGTCAGAGTTACGATCTGCTGCAAACCTTATGCCGCAAGTTCTTTTCTCATGTGGGGGTTTTCATATTTAATCAGGAGGGTCTGCGGCATGGTTTACCTGGAGGGACCAGGTCCCACATTTAACAGTGAATAATGCCACACAGATGGAGGATGAGTGTTACAGCAATTAGGGGCACAGTGGTATGTGCAGCCTCATGGTTAGAAGGTACAGACTTCAACAATTAAAGGCACCAAAATGTTAATAATGTTAATATGTACATCTCTGCTTCTCTCTGGATTTAAAAAAAAAAAAAAAGCAAACCATTATATTAGCATTTCTGGGCAGCGTCTTAAGTAGAAGCTGAATGGAAAGTCACCAGTGGAGTTTTTTCTAATTTGTTAAAAAACAAAAACAAAAAACCCACAAAGAAATCTTAAGAAAAGCTCCAAGGGAAATCAGCAAAATTACACAGGATCAGGAAGGAAATTTCAGGTGGAAAATTTGGGGTGGAAAAAACTAATTAGAAGCTGGGGGACCCACATGATGAGTTGCTGTTATTAACTAAAACCTCCAAAGCAAATGTTAATGTGTTAATTAGAAGCAGGGTAATAACCTCCTAGATTTCCCAATGGGAAACAAAAAAACAAAACAAAACAAAAACAAGACCATTTTTTTCTTGATATAACTGGCTAAAAACAAACATGGCAGCAAGGGAACCCTCCCAGTACTGCTTCTTCAGTTTCTGATGTGTGTTTGCAGCGTTGCTACCCTAGCAGTAACGCAGACCACCTTACCTGGCCTTTCAGCATGGTGACTAGGTGGAAGCAGGGGACCAAGAAGTTTATTTATCTTTCTAGAAAATCAAACAAAACCTCTGTCCTGACCGGTGGCTTTGATTTCTAGAAAGAAAGGAAAGGTCCCATGTTGGCTTAGTTAGACTGGTTCCAAGTAAGAAATGGAAATTAAAAGGAAAGAGGAGAGATTCATTCTGTGTCCGGTCGGTGCGAAGCACAAGAGAGTCAGGAGACTCCCAGATGGAGCCCCAGTACGATGGCATGGGAAGTAAAATTCATGAGCTATCCTAAAGGGCTGTTCTTCCCATCAGAGATTCTTTTCTTCTCATTTTATTTTGGCTTCCATGATAGAAATCAACCTTTTTTTCCCTTTTTTTCTTTTTTTCTTTTTTTTTTTTTTGCCAACCAAACCTCAGACAAACTCGTAGCTGAGCGAAACCAAACCCTGTATTTTAAAACTGCACTCTGTTGAGACCAAGCAGCATAAAGGGATGGAGTTCTTATGGACATTTAGAAACGCTTGAATTCTTTGATATCATCTGTGGTTTTCTACCCTTTTGATGCCTTGAGCTGTGTTGCACACTTTTCCCAGAAAGGCTGAAGAGAGAAGGAGGGTACTCAGGAATATGTGCTGTCGGCGGGGCTCACGCGTGGGACTGCCAGGGTTGGAGCCCTGGCGCCTATGTCGCAGGAGTGCGCTTGGTGGCTTTCCCAGTAAAGATACAGCCTTTCGTCTCTTCCAGTTCTAAGCCAACCCGTGATCCTTATATTTTATATTTATTAACCATGATCCTTATATTTATTAACCATGATCCTTATATTTATATTTATTAACCATGATCCTTATATTTTCATTTAGTCAAACTGGTATCGAAAAAAAAATTATTTTATCCTTATGCAGTTCTGATTCTTTGTCATTAATCAGATCGAGTCAGCTTTTTGCAGGAACTGTGACAGTAGCGTTATCACTCTGTTCTCTGTCAAATCCCTCCCAAAAATCCCTTCAGCTGCTTTGGTAAGCTTATGCTTTTTCTGCAGAGCCACTTGATGTGTAAAATGTATGCGATGTTTTGATCAAAGGAGTTGTTGTACTTAATGCAAATTTCAACACACTTACAGCAGTCAGATGTGAACGTATAGATCTAATCCTCCTGATCTGCACAGAGTGACACTGGGCCCATGGGACATCAGTCCAGCTAGCAAGAAGGGCAGGGATGCTTGGTGAGGAATATTTTAACTTTATTTTATTTAAGACTGTGTTAAGCTTTACCCATTTATGATAAGATTAACTAATGTTCTGAACACCTATCGTCTAAAAGGTTACAATGACCACATTTGGGAAAACTTGTCTTCTTTCACATTTTTTTAACATCTAAGCAAAAAAAAAATCTCTTTCCTGCAATCCTTTCAGCCACTTTAAATGGCATTTTAGACATCAGAGAATAATTTTCTGTAGATTTATTTTCAAACACAGAACCAAAGACATCAAGTAGGGAGACTATTTTCTGTGGAGACTATTTTCTCTATTTCTGTATTGCTGACCAGTCTCATATTCAGTGAATGATTTTGAATGTATGTGAATATTGATTCTTCTAATGTTTTCTTCATTTTCCAGTCTCTGTTTATTCAACTGTAGTATCTACAAATTTGTTATCAACCTAATTTTTAGTGCTAGGTGGAAGGACTTCTGATGAGACAATGTGACCATCTTGGAATCTGTCCCAGAATCATGGAGACTTTGATACTACCTTGATTTGGATTTTAGGAGTAGGATACAGGGCTAGTACTTGTTCCATATGCCTTTCCTCTGAGTTATAGGGTTCTCCTCATCTTCTGTAAAGTTGTGGCCTTGGAAGTTTACTCTTTCTCTCCTCTGTAACAAAAGAGTTGGGGATAGGGGCTCTAATCGCTCCATTGGACCAGGTGTCATGGGCTTTGACAGCTGTGTTGCACTGCGGGACATGGTGAAGAGGACATGTTCTGGCACTTTCTTCTGGGGTGGGGTGAATCTTCCTATCCTGTTTCAGGGGCAATCGCCTTGCATTACATTTTCCTCTTGCTAAAAAGAGTTACTTTAAGTTATAGGCAAGATATTGCTGACCTGTATGAATTCATTTTACGATGGCTGCATAGAGAGTCCCTGCTGTCTACATGAAGTCATTACTTGGGAACCACTGAATGAGTCACCTCGTAAATTTAAGTCAGCCAGGAGGCAGAAGGCTTCTGTCATTCCTCTAATTTGTTCATCCTGTGCTGCTTTGAAAGCTGGAATAAAAATGGAATAAAAGAGGATTGTAATTTTCTTCAGTTCAGGTCCTTGCTCTTCCGTTGCCTAATTAAAAATTGATCATTTATTCTCATTTAGGATTCTGCAGAGAAAGGATACTGCTCTTGCACAAAGTTTTCGAAGAGAGCCTCTGCAATGGATAAAATATGGAGCTAATTATCACAGCGCATATGTTTAGAAGACAGTGATGCACTGGAAAATACTTTCTTTGCAGGACTGTCAAACTCGTGGATATCCTGTTCTTTATCCCTTCAGTACACTGGCTGACATTCATTGGCATGTATGCATTTGCAGTATAGAAAAAGAGAGATTTTCTGTATTGTCTGCTTTCCTTGTTACACGCACAGTTCTGCCCACTAGTTTCCTCAGTACAGGCACAACAACTTTGCATCTTTTGGAGGTGTTCTGTGAAGTGCCTTTGTATCTGACTACCTCAGTACCACACTTGAGTTTATTTACTTTGTAGGAAGAATATTGCACGTACGAAAAAAAAAAAGGTAACAGAGAAGACTTGTGGTTTGACTTAAATCGGCATGTTTTGCTTTGGAGGACTAAATGAGTTGATTGCGGCACATCTAGGAGTCAGTTCATACTTTACAATAACCTCTGAAAAACAGACCGCATTCCTTAGCAGTTGTATTCTTATATATCCTCATGTTGCATTTCAGTCTGGTGTAGCGAGCACTGAAAAACAGAAATATTTCTCTTGGGTTCCTTTATTCTGAAAACAAATGCTATAATGGAAAGATTGCAGCCAGATGCATTTCAGTTTGCACAAAGATTTTTGTTCTTTGTGGTAATCTAACATTCTTGTATCAAAGTCGCTATTAGCTATAGAAAAGTGAACTAACAACAGCTGAATCATCTATAGCACAGCTTTTAATCGGAATTTGTTCTTGAAAATGTTATTCTCCCCCCAAAAAGAAAAAACTGTAATAGTTTTAATTTTTATTGAGCCAGTTTAAAAAGTATAACTCTTTAGCTTTATAACAGAATTATTGCATTGAGTAAAGGCTGCTTCAGGAACAGCAAGAGAGGAGTGTACCAAATTATGGATTTCTCTTTCTAAAAGAGTCAGACATTTCTTTCTTATGGATGTCTGCCTCTCTAGAAAGTTACCTGGCTGCTTTGGTATGCAGGAAGGGAAAGAGCCTTGTAAATCAGGTGTGGATTATTTCTTATTATTTATTTAGAAACATATTTTTTGCACATCACAATATTAACTTTGTAAGAGGATCACTTATCCGCATAATACATATACAGGATATTTAACTGTCAAAGAGTTTACAAGTTAGAAGAAGCAGTGCAGTGCTAGGTCTCTTTTTCTGCTATGAAGGTCATGCGGGGTTTAATGTTGTTTAGTGTTTCGATGCCTCCAGTTCTAGTCTGTAAAATAGGCGCAGTAATTTGATAGCTATGGGAAGATATTGGGAGTTACAATTAGGAGAGGTTCAGAAAAGAGATGGAAGCTGCCTGAACGTTGAAGACAAAGTGTATAAGCCAGGGTTTTTTCTCTTTACACTCCTACAGTTTCAGTGAAGGACTGGAGTTGTGCGTAATGGAGAAGGAAAGATTTCCTTACTGTTTTGTTTTGATGTTGCTAGACCAGCTCCTGCGTCAGCCTTTTTTTTTTAAATCTGTTTGTGTTGAGCTAGTTACAGTCTGAGCTGCTTTGTTTATTTACCAAGCAGGTGCAACAAGTGTAGAGACTTTTCAGGCTCCTGACAGTTACCCCAATGCTGTCTTTCACTATGATTTAAATCAGATCAATGCAACCAAAATGTAATAAAAATAAGTAATAAATATGTAGTAAAAAAAACCATTAAGACATTTGAGAGATTCCATACTTAAAAAGCAAATTCTTGTCTGTAGAGGTCCATATTGGTTCCCTTTGCTGTAAGGAGAGGAGCCCTGCAATTTGTCTGAAAACAGAAACTCACAGATGTTGATGCCAAGAATAGAAATAAAGCCCATCGCTTCTAACCAGGTGCCAAGGAAAATCTTAATATTTGCAGAGAGTATTGTTTTCCTTAAGTTCACATTGAAATAATTTGTAAATATTCTGGGGAACATGTGATATTTTGGAAATATTTATATATTTTTTATTATTATGATTTAGCAAGGAAAAAAAGCCCCTTGAGGATATCAAGGTATTCCAGTGACTAGCTCAGAAACTCGGAAGCTGCTGCAGAGCCACCAGTTGGAATGGCCTGGGTAGGCAAACAAAGAGCCATATGCTGTTTGCAGCCTTTCTTCCAGATACTGGCATCTGGGCTACTTGGCACATACACCTCTCCTACCCTTCCTATAGCAAGGGACCATGTGTAGGCTTTAGTTTTATATGGCTATCTGTATGCTTTAAAGAGTGTCAGTCTCTGTTCATCTTTATAATGTTTCAGAAGTGAGAGTTCAAGAATAATTAGCAGCTTTCTAGTACATTGAAAAGCAATTGTCTTTGTGGAGGACCAGATTATACCAACTGCCATAATTTAATATGGTTTGTGCACGCATATAATATGCACATTGCAATAATGTTCTTGCATGCATGCGCACATCATTATAGCGTGCTACCAGGAAGGGAGAAACGCATATGCTAAATGTAAAGAGTGTATGTAACTAGTGCAGAAAGTAGGATTTCACTGTAGTATTATTAGCTGTAAATTAAAACAACAGTGCGTTTTAGAGAAGTTTTGAATTAAGCATGTTTTAAGATGGCTAGTTACATACTAAATAGATTTCTAAAGAATTCCAAAATTTATAGATAGGAAAAGAGACACAACTTACTGAAAATCCCTTCAGAGTACCCAGCTTCCAGTTCCATTTTCAGTTTGCCAAGCCATGCACAGTTTTCCTTGGCCATTTTATAAAGCTGAGCCCGACCTTCTAGATTTTTTAAATTAATTCTGAAGTTTGTTCTGTTGAAGACAAATTGCAGCTAACATTTTAGCCATAATACAGTAAAACATGCTCGTGTCTTTTAAGTACCAGTGGATCATGGTATAAACGAGTACTCTTCTTTTACAAAACTTTATAGTTTAATAAAATTAGTTATTAATTTTACAGTTGTTGCTATTTTGATCTGAAATGCATGTGTTCAGTCTTACAGTTGGATTTCTCTTTGTGAGTTGAAAAGTTTCAAAACAATTATTTAACTTTTTCTAAATATACTTCATTACAAAAAATCTAACTTCCAACGTTTTGTGCACAGAGTTACTATCTTACGAGGCTTGTTCTATTATGGTACCTGAGAGATTTAACCACTGAACTGTTTGAAAGCAGTGTCGCTGTGCATGTGGAAAAGATAGAAATGTTAAGTTTAGATAAAATATGACATCAAGTTTGGCAATAGCGCTTCTGGAATTTCAAGTTTATCTGTAATTTCCCTGCAGTGGAGAGAACACCCTTTCTCTAGGGCTGGTGAAGAGTTGGAACAGTTTTATTTACATCTAGTGGAAATTATGAGAAAGTTCGCAGCCTTGGATTTTATGTGGATAGATCCAGTCCCTGCACCACTTCAGTGAGTCTCTGCCTGAGAAGTACTCCATGGAAAACAACAATTAAAAAGAACAAATTCAATAGCAATAGTAGTGTTATTTTTAAGCTACTGTGCTGAACAATGTCCCATCAGTAAAAATAATACAAATACTAGGCTATTGACCACAATAAATGAGGACTGGTTTAGAGTCCACTAGGCTTCCGTTGTCTTTCTTACACTGCAGCTGTAGTGTCAACTATTAAAATTACTGGAAATCACCTGTGGAATATTTGATGTCCTTAAATACAGGCTCGATGATGTTTATTTTTAGGTACATAGATCAACAATCCTTCATTATTTTGCCTTTTCGCTCTAAATTAAAGTATTTGTCTTGAATTTCAAGAGACATACTCAATACATTCATTCATGAGCTAAAATAAACCCAAGTGAACCCGCAGAGGAAGGGATTGCTACAGGAGAATAGCTTTTACTGCTGTTAAACCAGCCAAATATTTGCCGTTTTGCAATGATTCATCCTTTTTCCTCTCTTGTTCAGCAGTATTTTGGAAGAGCAGCCTAAGGAAGGAGCTAACGATACTCCTAGTCCAAAAGAAGATCAAGTCCTTTTTTGGTGCTTAATTTTATCTGAACCAAATCCTTCATTGCCCTAATGTGGCCACAGAAGTGAGTGGAACTGCCCCTATTCATCCCCACTGAGGAGCACGTCCTTTATCTTATGCTTTTATTCATATTTATTATTTATTTTAAAATAAGTGCTACTATTTAACCTTCATTATTATTTCTATGAAAGCAGATACTCAGGCCTTGGGACCTATCGTGAGAAAAGTATGGCGACACACGGATTGGGACCATCCTGCAGAGAGCGAGGCTGGGACTGGAGGGACGCTCGTGAGTCACCAGTGCGGTGCCCTGCTATCACCAACCGCCTCGTGGCAGGAGCCCGATCCTGAATTGGTCAAATTCAACCACAAAACAGTTAAGTTCCTAGTCCTGCTCAAGGGTGCGTAGTAAACTAGTCAGAGTGAGAAACCTTCTTTCAGTCTCCACCTTAGGTTTGTCTGTGGCATTACGTGTGTTTGCCTTTTCCCCCAGGTACCTTAGGTTAAACAGTTCTTTTCCTTCTCTTCCCTTCTTTTCTCCTGTTCCGTGTCTGCAGGCAGCAACCAGTTCCCCTCTCTCCCTTTAAGGTGTCTCCACCCCCTTAAATAACTTAGTTCCCCATTCACTTTTGGGTCCTCTCCCTTGAGCATCCGCAATGTGAAAACTTTAGTTCAGTCCCAACCGTGTTTGGGAGTCACTCAGATACTGCCCTCTGAAATAAAAACTAGCTGTAGCGTTTGGGTTTGGTCACTTCAAAAACCACTCCCAGGGGATCGTACAAGCAGTTCTATAAGTTTATCTCCCTTTGGCCTATACAGTCCTCCAACACCCTACTAAAAGGTTTTACACCCTCAAAAAAACATTCCGTTAGGCCTTATGGCAACAGGGAGGGGCCCCAAGCAGATCGGTCAGTCTGCTCTAGAGAGGGTTTAGCCCTGAAAACCATGGCCGTCGTGGAATCATAGAATGGTTTGGGTTGGAAGGGACCTTTAAAGATCATCAGAGCATCTAGTGCAACCCCTTTGCCATGGGCAGGGAGACCTTCCACCAGATGAGGTTGCTCAAAGCCCTGACCCGCCTGACCTTGAACACGTCCAATGGCGGGGCAAAGCACATCACTGCTTTACGCTTCCTCACGCAGGGGCCAGGGATCATTCACTGTGGCAGATACATTTAGCATCCTTAGTATTCCCAGGCTTGCCGTTTCCGTGGTGAAAGAGAGTCCTTTGGGCTGGGGTTTTAAGATGCTGAGTCCTCAACAGGAATACTCAAAATATTCTCGTTCCTTGCTTTTCACTCCAGCCCTGTGCTACTGCAACTGTATCAGTAAAGACGCTTGAGGGGCTGGGTTGGGAACTGGACTGTGGAGCTTGTCTGGCTTAAAAAAACATGTTGGGGTTCTCAACCATTATAGTTTTCTTAAATATCGTTAAAAGTTGTAAGATAAATGCACACAAACATGCATATCAGTTGCAGAAGCCAGAAGGGAGATAAAAACCGTGAGATTTACTTCCATTTATTTACTTTTCCTCTTACTCAGAGTTAAATAGAAGCACCAGTTTCTAATAAAATAAAGGAATATTCTCATTGCTGATCCATCTCTTCATGTCTAAAAGAAAAAACACATTCAGACCTTTGTGTCCAGAACCTGCCGAGGACAAATACTGCATACAGGCAATCGAGACCATGAGAGTCATTTCCAGAAAGACTGTTTCATCCACGGCTTCTACCTGCCTCAGTAATACCTGCACTTCTGTGATGTTTCATCTGAAGAGCTCAAAGCACGTTATAGAGAGAGGTTCAGCTAAATTGCTGGCAGTCTCTGAAAGGTAAGGAGGATTCCCATCTGCAGGCGCACTAGGTGGGACCTCGACAGATAAAACATCCCGCTCGAGGTCAGGAAAATGAGTCGGTGGCAAAGCTGGAAGAGAACTTTGAGAGGCGAGTTTAATACGTACGGGTGGCAGCCAGCTGCCTTGCTGCAGCTGTGCTCGGGGAACGTTGATCTTATTCTTGTTGATACGAATGAACTTCTCTAGACAAAGAATTGCACATAAAACCAAACCATTTATCAGCTGTTAAGAGAAGTGAACTGTAAAATGCTAGGCTGTCACAACTGTAATGCAGGCAGCAATTAGTAAGTGCTAAAGTGCTGATGTTTTTCCTCTCCGTCCTTGATGCATGTTTCCATAAAGCTTTCGTCCTATGTAAAACTATTTGCTAGACTTTTAGCTTGGGAAGCGCATATTCTGATCACGGAGTACTTCAGCCTGAAAAGCCTTCCACCACTCATGCTTTTTTAAAATTTAGTATTCAGGTATTCAAGGATCTTTCCATTTTGACATGCTAGTCATGTTTCTGGAAGCAGAAGCACCTAGCTTATAACTAAGTCCCTAGAGGCCTGAAAAGAGAAATGTATAGCTGCAATACCTGCAGTGAAATTGCTGTGCCATTAGAGGCAACGTGCAAACTTGGCCTATAGGTAAATTAAAAGCCAATGAGTTAAAAAACTTTGGGCAATGCCCTTAATATACGCTTTAACTTTTGGTCAGCCCTGACGTGGTCAGGCAGTTGGACTAGGTGATCATTGTAGGTCCCTTCCAACTGAAATAGTCTAGTCTAGTCTAGTTGGTTCGGTTCGGGTCTGTTCTATTCTCAGAAAAGGAAAATCCAAAAGCCCAAGGTGTGGAGAGTAAAGTATAAATCCGTACTCTTTTCCACCATCCATCTATTCCCATTGGAGTTGTACAGTAACAGTGAAGGGAGAGTAAAAACTTCAGCAAGGTGCCTTAGACATCTTTGACTCCCCCAGCACTATATTAGCTATCTGCTGGTGGCACTCAAAAGAGACAATAAAACACAATCATAGCTCCTGTCCCAGATGGGCAAATATAGAAATGACCGCAGGAATGGGCAAGCAGTATTTCAGCTGTCCGCTGCCAGTGCTGGTCGAGGTACCCCGTTCTCTAACTATTGGTGGTGGATGAGTCTCCTCAGCAGACCCAACAAACCCCATCCCACCTTGAGGTCATACAGGGGAATGTATCAAAACGAATAGATCATCAGGTCTGAGGGAATACTTAAGCGGGTGAAAACGTATTTCCCCATGGCTGATCCTTGATTTGATGTGATCTTGAAGTGCCTTTTTTCTTCATCCTTTCTTACAGAAGACCACAAGTAGCTTCGTCTCCCCTGCAGGGATGTGAACGTATTAAAAGGTCACTGCTAGATCAAAATGAGTACACTTTTTTTAAAAAAAAAATTTCCCTCCGTTTCCAATCATGCCATACAAAAGCTGTAATAAAAAACATGCACAGTTTACCTGCATGATTTTTGTTTATCATTTATCTTAGCATACTGAAAACCAGAGTCATTCTTCTCCCATATAGTCTTGTTCTTGCTAGTTTTATACTCATTAAAGCAGCGATAGTGCCAAAGCTTGCAAGGAAATATTTAAACACTAATTAACTTCTTAATTCTGTGTGTGGGCAGGCCCCTTGTTTCCCCTGGAGCACAACTGATTTTCAAGATATTTATTCGGGATTTCAGGGTGTTTGCATATTGTGTATGGCTCCCTGTGTATGTGTTGGTATGTGTGTGGGATGCCTCTGGCCGCATTGCCTGCAGCTGAGCCTGCGTGACATTCCCCTTAGAACAGGCAAGTTTTCCAATATGAAAGTCTAAAGAAACCCAACCCTCTCTCCTATTTTATTCCAGTCGCTAAATAAAAGGCAGCAAATCGCATGGCTGTTCCATCAAGCCGCGTTACGGTGGCACAATAAATGAGTGTCACTCCTTCTGGCTGCAGGGTGCTGGGGGAGATCAGTTTTCAGCATCTGCCCAACAGAAGTTCAGACTGGAGCAGTCACCCTCTACGGAGGTTTTCCTTTTCGATTTTTCCAATAAACAGATCCGCACGGTGTTATTGCTAACGCTAATCTGATTTTCTCTGGGAGGTGGTTAAGCATGTGGCTAGAATTTGTATTAGCGGTTACTAAAATTGCTTGTGTTTCCATACTCCCTTCCCACTCAGCTTCCTCTTCACAAGTCACCTCCGCTGCGGCACGTAAGAAATGGCGGGAAGAACAATATTGAGACTCTACATGAAACTGCATAGCAAATGTATCCAGGCTGTGTGTTTCTGCATGGTGCATGAGGAGCCTTCACAGAAAGAAAGTTCTTAAGGCAAAATTCAGCCCTAAAAGTATTAAAATATACTGGCATTAGGAAGAGATTTTAAAATGGTTTGTTTTGAACAACTGCGGAAACAGCTGTGACTCAATAGTCCAGTTTATAATGTAGCCTGTTCTACCCTAAAGCTGCCCGGACGGAGCAGGGGTGAGAGAAGCCTTGTGCACACCCGTTCGTAGTGGTTTCTTCTCATCATTAAAGACCAGGGCACTTCCAGAGGAATCATAGAATCGTTTGGGTTGGAAAAGACCCTTAAGATCATCAAGCCCAACCGTTAACCCAGCACTGCCAAGTCCACCACTAAACCATGTCCCTAAGCACCATGTCCACCTGTCTTTTAAATCCCTCCAGGGATGGAGACTCAACCACTTCCCTGGGCAGCCTGTGCCAGGGCCTGACAGCCCTTTCAGTGAAGAAGCTTTTTCTATTATCCAACCTAAACCTCCCCTGGCGCAGCTTGAGGCCGTTTCCTCTCATCCTATCGCTTGTTACTAGGGAGAGGAGACTGGACCCCCACCTCGCTACAGCCTCCTTTCAGGCAGTTGTAGAGAGCGATAAGGAGATCATGGAGAAGCCAGGGCCATTCATGCACAGTTCAGGTGGCATTGCTGTCGCTGAACTTGAGGTGTGCTGGTTTTATTCTTGGGGGAAAGACCTAGGCACTTCAGGGTCAAGAAGGCTATGGGAGGCAGCTACGCTACAGACAGCTGAAGTTGGGAGGGATGTGTCCCACCCTTTGGGACTAAACCTTGTTTCCAGCCCCAAGGAATGCCGAGGTAGCATTGAAAGACTTGTTGTTTCATGCCTGCCTGACGGGAGACTGGAGGCACAGAAGAATAGATGAAATCAGCCCAGCTGGTGTTATCTTCTTCATATATTCCCCTCAGAGCAAGGGGAAGATGCTGCATGGACCCTCCCGTTCTTCTGCTGCTGCAACCTCCAACACGCAGGCTCCTACAAAGCCTTCTGCTCCCCCAGATGTTTCAAAGTACAGATGTGCCCTTTTGCAGGGGAGAAATGACCCATCCGTGACTTTTAAATCACATTTCTCTTTGATTTGCTTCGTTCTGTGTGAGTTGTCATAACACTTCAAAAAGAACCACGTATGTAACAGATTTCCAACAATGACATGGGTAAAGCCGAGCATTAACCTTAAATGTTTTTCCTCCTTGTTACCTTGCACTTAACAGTGCATAGTTATACTCCCTGTGTGTTGAGAGAGCAGGAAATTACATAGTAAATGTTAGCAGAAGCTGACGTTTAGGCTTTTATTATCACTTGATAAACCCATGTAAATCCCATTAACGCTGACAGGAGTTATATGTGTATATCAGGGGAAAAAAGAAACCATTTGCTCTCGAGTGCATGTAACTAATTAAAAATTTAAGAGCATATAGTACATAATTATATTGGACTGTAGGTTAATGCTCCTGAATGAAAAATGCCAGATGAGCTGAAATGCTTATACAGAACAAGAGAAACTCTGGCTGCCTCTGTGCAGAGAGCCTGCCTGCCCTCCGTGAATAGTCCTGGTGTTCACTGCTCAGGCGCGCTCTGCGGTTGGGGGCTGACGGAAATGGGCACATCGCCCGCTGTGACCTTGGTCGGGATCTGCAGGGCCGAAAACAATGCAGGGAAAGACAAGAAGACAAGCCTTGGCACCTACAAGCCGGTTTCGCATCCTCTGCTGAACTTATTTCTGGCGGTATTTTACTTGCCAACGCAAGCAGCAGGCAATGTCTTAACCTCCACCTTTCTCACCATTCGACAGCCTGTCACAACCATCAGAGGAGCTCAGGTTTAAGGCAGGCTGCTCTCCTGGGAGGAGTCCGGTGCCAGCGTACTCTAAATGCCCCTTGATACCCAACCTCCAGAGCGGTTTCAGAAATGTGCGCCTGCAGGAAGGGTGTCACCTTCCTATGAGCAAGAAGCCACCAGCTACTGGTATGGTCCAGACAGGATGCTCATGGGGTTGCTAATCTGGAGTAGAAAACACAAATCCATACCTTCTGCTCCCTATAGAGTTATGTTTTATTTCATAATACTGTCTTAGAGCCAGGTTAGAGTTAGTATACCTGTAAGCAGCCAGTAATCTTCGTTAAAGACACAGATAATTGAAACAACAGCGGCAATTACACAAAACAGTTTTCCGGCCCTGCCCAAACAAAGGCATGTCCAGCACGTGGATGGAGAACGGCTACCATGCAGCTGAAAAAGAAGCCCCAGACCCTGGCACAAAGATGATAAGCACAGTCCCAAGGAAAAGGACCATGAAAGAGACTTTTCATTATTTGATTCTTCTCGAGGTTAAGGACAATAAACTTCCAAATTCTTTGTAAATAAAGAGCACGGGACCAAAGAAATACCCAGCTCTGCTACAGATTTCACATCCACCTAGAAAAAACTCGGAAGGAATGAAAACCTCATATTTAAGTTAATATACGTTCCTGACAATCATTACATTTTATGGCAAGATGAAATTGCTAGAACTAGGTCCATGGGCAGGTGCACAGCCCAACTACTTTTTAGCGCGACTGTCAGCTTATTCCCATTTCCTTATAATCCTTCTATGGCTTCAGAAAGCCCCAGCAACACAAAAACCCAACCTTTAAAGTTTCTGTCATGTGATTTACACTCTTAATAGCCACTGCTGTTTTGAATTTCACATCCATTCTCGAAGTGAAAGTTGAGCTGATCTTTTTTTTATGATAAAAGAGCAGCCACTGAATTAATAGCAGGTCAGTATGACATATATTAGAGTGTGGTTTGGCATTTATGTTGAGAATCTCCTGTAATCTTCACCACCACCCACAAACGCCATAGCAACCACATTGCGAAGGGGCTAAAATGCATGCACAGTTTAACGTGCTGTTAAATGAATGCACTTCTTGTTTTACTATTGTGATGATGAATTCATTTCAGCTGCAGTCACTGATTAGTAGAAAGCGTAGTTCCCGCTGAAGAGAAAATAAACAAACAGCTCCGCTTTTGCCTTTTTGGAATTTAGCAGTTATGCAGAATTCAGCTGTGTGGGCAATTAACTAAAAGGACCTCAAATTATATGTTGCACTTGCACTTGCACATAAGCTTTTAGAAGTGCCATAAGAAAGTAGTCTTTACAGTGAATACAAGGTTCAACCAGAAGAGGCAACAATTTGTTGAGAACTTAATACAGAACAATGCTTGTTTATTCACCAGCGTTTGAATATTTAAGTAGTTCATGCAATTATTCTTAAGTATAATGGCCTGAGTTTCAGCACTGTTTTGTAAAGCTTGTGCAAGTCAATAATTTGCTGCAATTAAAAATATGCAGCTAGCATTGTGATTGCTTGCAAAATACAGGAATATTGTTTTTAACACATTCTTATAATGTGTTAAAAACACTTTAAAAGTGTGCTAAAGCATCCCGCTTGTTCTTCATCATCTACTTTCTTCACAGCTTGTTCCCCCACGAAAAGCTACCTCCAACGGTGCGGGCTTTTTTCAAATACTGCCACAATCCCACGCCGTTACACCCACTTCCAACTTCCCCATACCCCTGTATATCATTTCCAGACATTAATTATCCCGTACTCCTTGTAGGGGTCATTAGTCAAATATTTCACTCAAAACACTGGCTTACTTATTGTCCACAGACAGCTCTAAATCCAAGAACAAATTATTCCTGTTACGTATTCACCGGTTATTTTTCCCCTCTTTGTGCTTCCAGCCACCTCCCAGTAGAGCTGAAGGAGAAAACCCCCACACACGAAAAGGGAGGGACTGCACTCAAGGCAGTGTCTGCAGCCAGATGGATCAGGCCGATGTTAGCCACCCCTTTCTGACCTTTGCTTAACTGTCGCGTTTGGCTACCGGCCTTTGAAGTGATGGGATAAGAAGCCTCCAAAAAGGGCAGGTGGGACGATGGAAATAAACGCTGCTGAGATACGGGCCCAGTAAGTAATTGTTGTTTTTAATGTCTTTCTCATGTATGGTGTTCCAAAGTGTTGCTGCTCTCCAGCCTTTCCATTTTTCTCTTGCTCAAACTGGTCAATGCATAATCCTTCCTTCATCTGGGGGGAAAGGCACAGCAGTTTTCTTGCTTGAGCCTCCTATCTTTGTCTCTTGGTTTAGCTTCTCTCTTGAGAGATTTAGATGAGAGCTTTGAAAGTGCTCGTTCTGAGACAGGCTATGCCACCAGATTCAAATCTCTCAAACAATTCAGCATTTCTTTGGCACCGGGATCAGAACAGAGACAAAAACCACAGAATGAAAACAGAGCTGGAGGATCCTGGACCCAAATTCTTTGGCCACATTCACACTCAAAATCTGGTGCACGACAGGCTCCCAGGTCCTGGCTTGACTGGATAGGAGGACCTGTCAGAGCATGCTGTAGCTCTTGGTTGAACCAGGCATCTGGATTTCTCTTTGAGAGAAAGGTCGCTGTGTTCCCCACCCATGGTGGCAGGACACGGCCAAGGCATGCACCTGGTACGGGAACTCGGACCAAGTCTGGTGGGATGGCTAGACTGAGGACAACTTCTGCTATTGGATTTCTCCCTGGAGGTTCTTGGATCAGTGTCCAGCCACCCCTTAGTTTTCTTTTGACTAGCAAAATAGACTAAGCTCCTTAAATCTCTCCCTGCAAGTCATCTTTCTCAGACTTGTGTACATTCTTGTGCCTCTTTCTTGAATTGTCTCCAGCTTTTCAACCTCCCGCTTGCTTTGTGGACACAAGAGCGGGGCACAATGCCTTGGCAGCAGTTTTGGGAGAGGGGGAATGCTCAGACAAGATAATCCTCCTCGGCTCCCTAGATTTCCTCTGCTAATACGTACACAGATTGGGTCAGCTCATGGACAGTTGATTACTCACTATGACTTGCAACCCTTTTTTGGTCATGGCTTTCCAGCGTAGAACCGCTGCAGCCCCCACCAGGCAAGTGTCTTCTTTCTCCGGTCTTGTGACTTAACTTGGTTGTACTTGCTTACCTTCAGATTACCAATCACTCATTAGTATCAGTGACCTGTATTCCTTCTTTTTACCATTTTCCCAGCCTTTTTCGTCTGAAAAATTTGTTGATAATGATTTAAAGGGGTTTTTTTCTAAGTTGTTGATAAAATACAATAGTCCAAAGCCAAGAACCAGTCCCTATGGGATCCCTCCAAACACACACCCACTCAAAGAAAATTTCTCTGGTTATAATTATATTTGAGACCTGAAATTATCCAATTCTTAATTCATTTAATGTGTTTTACAGTGGTTTTGTATTGTTTTAGTTACTTCATCAACATGCTGTACTGTTACAAGGCACATTTCTTACAGAAGCCTAACATCAATTCCCTCACCAGCCAAACCTGTACTCTAATGCCAGCTTCCCCCGAGCTGCATTAAAAAATGGGGTGAAAGGGGAGATACCTGCCCCGCTACACAGCAGCGCAGTGCGGGGAAACCCATTACAGCGCTAAACTGCCTCGTTTGGGTGTCAGTAGCAAGGTGGGCACGCCGGTATGGCGCCATAGAAATTATCTTTGCCCCTGCTCTCCCCTGCAGCCTTGCTCTTGGCAAGGTGAAAAGCTGCTGCAGACGGTGCTGGTGTTTCAGGCTCTCTCTTCGGAAGCCGGTTATATGATCCACCGAGCGACGTCCTGGAGGAGAGTGTGTTTTCCCAGGACTAATGCCACCTCTTTGTAACGGGAGACTCTCTTGTTTATAATCCCATAAAGGATTTGTAAGATGAAGGTGTTTAAAAAATCTGGTGCGTTGGCGGTAACCTCAGCCTTCCGTTCGGCTGTCAACAAAGCACAGCACCTCTCTGGCTTCTCAAGCACTTGGAGGGCAACACGGGCAGAACGGAACGTTGAGGCAGGACGTCTATCCTCTTCTCCCAGAGCGTTTGGTCTGATTTTTATCAGGGAATGAGGTTGATCAGACTGTCTTTCTTTTTTCCAGCTATGGCAGCATCTTACATGATACTCTCCTAACGTATTTGCTAGAGATGAATGGAACAGGGTTTAGGTCACGGTACGTATCTTTAGTTACCTTTGAGTAGCACGGTCAGTACAAATTTAGTAATTTCCTTGATTGCAAACAGGGTAATTCAAAGAGTTGCCCTTTTCAAAGGCACCTTATCAACTCAGAGAAGGGACCCGTGGAATATGCTAATCTTCTGTGGGAATGGAAATGCAGGTATTTGCAGTAGCCTTGGATCTCTTGACTTCTCCAAAAAGGTAGACTACCCACAAATTATATATACACACAGCATTAAACAATTGTAATCTGGATTTAGATTTGGGAATGAACAGGATGTTAATGAGATAATGTCTAGGCACGATACGGTCTCACTTCTTGGCATAAGAATGCGCAATAATGTCTTCTACACTGTCTATTTAAAAGGACAAACTCTAATGATACCTTTTCAGTATTTCATGCCTATTTATTTCTATACATTTATTAGGATTAGATTGTTTATGATTTCAATGTTTCTTAGGGTACATAAATTCCGATGTAATGCTTATAAATAGCTTAAATATAAAGCTTAAAGGACAATGAGGAAACAGGAAACACTGGAGCGGAGGGAGGTTAACTCATCAAGGGCAATGCTGTTCCACTGGAAGCTTCATCTGCTGCCTAAAACGGACTCGTTTGCTGTGAAGTCCAATAACGCTTTCAGGTTCAGTTTGATTGCCAAAGCGGGGATTATTCCGCAGCCACAGCCAGAACGAAAACCATTACAGGAACAAAATAGGAAGGCAAGATCTGTGCAGCCAGGCTTTAATTCATGCTAATATGCACGAGAATGCAATTAGGGGAGGCTCTGAATTGCAGGAATGCGTGCCTGACGACATGCAAATCTCATTTCAACAGGGGCAGCCACCCGACGCGACGTGGTTAATAGATGATCCGAGTTCTTATCACGCAGCAAACTATTCGGGGTGGAGTTCATTAATATAAATAAAAGGAAAGGAACATCAGCTCTGAAAGGATGAGCGGGTGGGTCGCCTATGAGATGGAGCAAATCCTCTCCTGACGATACTCTCGCGGCGACCACCTGTAGCTGCCTTTGCTGGTCGGAGAGTTCGGCCCTGCCGAGAGCAGGAAGCACGAGGCAGAAATTCTGTCTGAGCTGCATTTTTTTCCTCCCTTGATCTGCAGAGGGATTGAAAAAAATTGTTGCTGCTGCTAATCGTTAATCACTCTGAAAACAAACCTGGCCTTGCAGAACGAACTGTGCAGTCAGAGCACTGGGGAAATTAAGGAGAGGAAGAAAGTATTCAGATGGTTTCTACATGCTCAGATGTCTCTAATTTGGGGTTTCCCAGATTTCGCTTGTGTGATTATTTTGTAGTCTCCTAAATTACACTGTTGAGAAGCCTTTCTTTTTGCACAGTCTGCATTTTCCTTTGGACAATTACATCCAAATACTTCAATTTACTATTCCCCGCTCACTTCTGACTGTAATGGTGTCCTTCTGCTGTCCCGTCGACCTGCTGCTTCAGTCTACTCCAGCCGAGAATGACTGAACCTGCATTGCGCTACCTATCACAGGAGAAAAATCCTGGTTTTAAAGCCTCCGTGCTCACCACCAGCACCGAAGCCTCTTGATCTTCACTGGGACAAGCAGGGAGCGCTGCACAAAGCAGAAAGTCCCAGTATAAACTGGTGAATGCCAATTAAATGATGCCCATTAGACGTTGAAGTTTCTCTCTGGACCACTGGCTTTTTACACACTTTGTACACTTTGCATCCTGTGATTCCTCTGTAAAAGCGTCACTTAATTGGAGAATGAGGTTCGATTTGCCGATTCCTATTGAGGCTCCTGAAGATGGATGGGAAAACACCTGGTTGGTCAGCGATGCTGGGAAATGTCCACGATGCAGCTTGCATATGGCACGGTCCTGTTTTGGTCCCACATTTGCTCTTAGAGGGAAGGTGGCTGCACACTCCGGGCAGGCGGCTGGGGGTGTTCGTCGACAACCGCCTCAACATGAGCCAGCAGTGTGCTCAGGTGGCCAAGAGGGCCAGTGGCATCCTGGCTTGTATCAGGAATAGCCTGGCCAGCAGGACCAGGGAGGTGATAGTGCCCCTGTACTGGGCACTGGTGAGGCTGCACCTCGAGTGCTGTGTTCAGTGTTGGGCCCCTCACTACAAGAAGGACATGGAGGTGCTGGAGCGTGTCCAGAGGAGGGCAGCGAAGCTGGTGAAGGGTCTGGAGCACAAGTCTTATGAGGAGCGGCTGAGGGAGCTGGGGTTGTTTAGCCTGGAGAAGAGGAGGCTGAGGGGAGACCTTATTGCTCTCTACAACTGCCTGAAAGGAGGCTGTAGCGAGGTGGGGGTCAGTCTCTTCTCCCCAGTAACAAGCGATGGGACAAGAGGAAACGGCCTCAAGCTGCGCCCGGGGAGGTTTAGGTTGGATATTAGGAAAAACTTCTTCACTGAAAGAGTGGTCAGACCCTGGCACAGGCTGCCCAGGGAAGTGGTTGAGTCCCCATCCCTGCAGGTATTTAAAAGACGGGTCGACGTGGTGCTTGAGGGCATGGTTTAGTGGTGGACTTGGCAGTGATAGGTTAATGGTTGGACTCAATGATCTTAAGGGTCTTTTCCAACCTTAACGATTCTATGATTCTAAGTCCTTCCAGACCCACCTTCAGGGCATGCTCCTCACCTCCACGCTCAGTTTCAGGCTCTTTCATGCTCCAAGGTTTTCAGAAGGTGTAAAAGCAAATCCCAGCAGCTGAATTTTCCTGACATACTCAGCTAAAACTCCTGAATCATCTTTTTTTTAAGGTTTCTTTAGCTCTCATTTTTATACAGATGTGCATCTTTTTTAGTTTCTGCTTTGGGTCTTTGCACTGGTGTGGTGCTGCAGGACTGCTGCTTGTGAGAAAGGGGTGGCTGGCACGGGCGTGCGTGAAGGAAACGGAGAGGAAATAAAGGCGGACAATCACGTGGACCTTGCAAACATGTCGAAACAGAATAAAACATCGATGGTTTCAACTTTGGCAGTGAGGGAGTAATGTTGTTTAAATGCAGACACTCAAAGACCATCCAAATAATTTCCAGAGAGGAGAAAGATGATCCTATGGTCTGCTTTGCAGCTTGGACATGCCTTGAGTCTAGCAGCAAACCCTCCCTTGTGCGTAGGACTGCCTTGCCTTTGGTATCTGGCAGGTGAATCGCTCCCTGCAGTGGGCCATGTGTGGGATTTTCCCAGCCGAAACTTTGAAGTTGGCTGTTTTGCCCGTTCTGTGATGTGGTGATGTGTGTTTATAATTTGTGAAGCACCTCAGGGTGAAAGGCCTTCTGTAAATGCTGTTATTCATCAAGAAATAACCGGGCCCGTCCTTTAAATGTTAGCTGGCATCATTCCCAAACCCCACCGCCACATTCAACTGTTTATTATTTTTACTACAGCGGCGCTCAAGGATGAAATGAGAGTGGGGGTCCCTTGTGCTAAACGCTATGCGAATATAAATGTCATCTTCTCAATGACAAGAGAGGAAAAGGCTGTGGGAAGGGAAATGTTTTATACGCCGTGTCTGAGGTTCTTTCTTTCCCAGCTCAGCAAGGGTGACTGGAGGGCAGAAGGTCTTTTTCCTCAGACCTAACCTAAAAGCAGGCCCCTACAATGAGAACAGCCCCATGTGAGCATCTGGACTCCCCTTTCCACTAATGAGGACAGAGTCATCCTGGGGGCAGTTCACCCGAGCTGGTTCAGACACCGAATTTAAGATGAGTTGAACCGCATCCTTTGTGAACCTGCTTCTCTCCATTGATTAAAAGAGCAAATCGTAAAATGAATCCAGATGTAGGCACTTAGAGGTGAGTTGAGTTTGGCCGCTGCAGGTTGGGATGAGAGGAGCACCCAGGGGAGAGACTGGGTGCTACTTGTGGGTGAACCCCATTAGAATCATAGAATCGTTAAGGTTGGAAGGACCCTTAAGATCATTGAGTCCAACCATTAACCTATCACTGCCGAATCCACCACTAAACCCTGTCCCGTTATATCATTCTGTGGAAATGGAAAGGTCCCTTTAGATGTGTTGCCTCGACCTTGGTGCCGAGCCACACACCGATCTCCAAGACCATCCCTTTTTCCTTTGCTTTACAGGAGAGAAAGCAATCAAAGAAGATATGAACCCTCCCAGCTAAAAGTCGTAGTGCAATGGTGGGAGTACGTATGGCCAACCAGCGGGACAAGTAGAAATACCGTAGTGAATTAGATGTTGTGTGTCTGACAAGAGACCAGTCAAAGCTGCAACAAACCTCCATTTATCCCCACAGGAATGTAGTGTGTCTTATAGGATGCCAAGGACAGTATTCATGTTAAAAACAAACAAAAAAAGGTCTTCTGTGTGAAATTAATACTGCGTGTTAGTGCCTCGCATCGGGATTTGGACTCTCTTGGGCTTTTTGGACCGCAGCGCTCTCAGCGTTATTTCCAGGGCAATTAGGATCCCTGGTAAAAGTGCACCTGCTTACAAGCCGTGACGGACCGTTATGGGTTTAATTCCGATGATTAGCTAAAATCCAGCTTCCGGAGCCAGCAGCGTGGGGCTGGAACTTGTGCACGAACAGAAGTGCCTGTGGCTTCCCTGCTTCCTGGCTCCTACTGACTCCGAGAGGCTCCGGCAGAGCCTCTCCTCCTTTTGGCATTGTAACGTCCAATTTTGGCAGGACTCCACCGTATCAGCGGTGTAGAAAAACACAGAATAAAAGAAACGTAACAGAAGGAAATAATTTTGAAGGGAACGCAAGCCCCTCCCAGTGAAAACACTGGGACAGCTTGTTTAAGGATCTCCCCTCCAGTCCCCTTACCTGTTCCTGCTGCCCGTTCACTTGGGTTTCACACGTGTGCAGGCCTCTTCGCTAAGTTGAGACCAGTTTCTTTTGAGCTGGGCCCAGGCTCTTAGCAGCTGGTTGGGAAACATGGAGATATTTTTCCTGCTTGCATTGAGGTTCGCTTTGGGGAGTTAGTCAGTCTCCGCAGTCCAAAACCTCCTGGAACCATCTACTCTAGAATAACACCGCCTTGTGATGGTTGGAGCGTGTTCTGTGTCCCTGTCAGCGGCTGATTGTGCTGAGTTTCACGGCTTGATATGAAAGAATTTATTTTCTTTAGGTCTGGGCTAAATAATTGCAATGAGATTTTAACTCTTCCTGGGCTGGTTGAGGGTCTCTAAGATGTTTTGCTCTGCCAAGGGGGAACCGCTCCCCACCAGGGAGAGGAATCCCAGTACACGGTGCAGTGCTGGTTTGAACTGGTCCCATTTTCTTCTTGCTCTGGGTATGAAGAGTGTTTTTGGAGACTTTGAGGAAGTTTTATTATTTCGGGAATGGTTGCCTCCTACTCCTGGAGTAACTACTGCTACACCTCCTCCCTGGCCTGTTCACATACGCCCGGACCAAAAAGCCGCCGTCGGTACGGTGGTGTTCTGTACCACCACGTGTTCTTTCCGTCTGTAAATCCCTGGGCCTGCCAGTGCTCAGCTCTGCGAGCGAATACCGCTGCAGATGCACCGTGCCAGGTGTAGCAACAGAGACAGACTCGCCCTGTTACCCATTAGCTTTGCAGCACTAAAATTTGTCGCATCACTAAAAAGTGATGTTACTTTGTTTTCCCGTTATAGTGATTTATTCTTTGGACTTTGTGCTGATATTAAAAACACCCAACAACCAAATGTAAACACACCCTCTGACTCAGTCATGGTGAACTTTAAAAGACACAACCTATAAACATCCTTTCCTGCTCAGGTCCAAACAAAGGCAAAGGGCCTTCCTCCGAGCAGGATGCTCGAGGGTTGACTTCGAACGTCTTCTGCAGATGCTATGGAGTCCCCTGCAGCTCTCTACCTTTATCCTATTTCTTCTATCAATTTTATTTATTATTCCCCCGATGACTGACAGACGATACTTAATAGTGGTCCTCGATCACGCCGCCTGGCGTCGCAGGGCAGGGGCCGTTATTTGCCTACAAGCACCTACCAAAACGTGACGGGCAGATTTGTTTTATCCATCCAAGCAGATCACGCGCCCAAGCAAATTGTCCAATTTCCGTTATCAGGGCTTGAAATTCGGTGGCTGTAGGCACACTTTCCTCCTTTCTTCATGTCTCTGAGGCATGTGGGCAACGACGGGAATTGCAAATGGTTGTTAATTAAAAGAAATTTGATATAATTGCCAAAACGGAGTAAGAAGAGGCTGACTTACAGGACTTAAAACTTATAGGACACATTAAAATTTCTGACTACAACCTGCATATGAGCAGTAGTTTGTGCCCAAGAGAAAAGGCTGGGTGGGAAGGAGACCATGACCCATTTAGCTGTTAAATGCAGAGATATTAAAGCTCCAACTAACAAAGTTAGGGGGTGTAGCGAGGGGGGAGCGCGCCTCTGCCTGTAAAGGGGATTACAGACCATGCGTTCACATGAAGAGGTGAGTTACTCCCGGAGCTTTTATCTGTAATAAATGGAAAGAAATACTGGGTAATGGGAGATTTCAATCATAAAGATGTATGCTGGAAGTCTCATATAACCAGAAATAAATCTCTTTGAAGTTTCTTAGATGATGTGTGATCATTTTCTAGCCCAGAAGATATTACACCCAACACGAGATAACAGTATTTCAGATTTCGTTCTGACAGATTGGGCTGTGCGTTGGAAGCTGACGGTATCTTAGGAACATATGGCTGGGACTCCGTTTCAATAGAGGCAGAGGATGGACCGACGCGGTAATGAATATATTGGGTAGTTCAAAAGGGATAATTTCCCAGTACTGAAGCAGAATATGAAAGAATGAAAGTTGGGCTTTCTGTAAGAGGATTTTACCAGCTGACCAACCACCTCGATTTCACAGTGATGCGAGAGGGCGATTTTGATTAAAAACCCAGCCCGCTAAAAAGAGAGAATGTCACACGGTACGAGATAAATGACTTAATGAGCTGATTGGGACAAATAAAATCTACCTTAAAGCGGACAGATGTAAAAAGTGAGCCATGACGGCAGCCACGCTGCCAGGGCATGCCGGAGGGCAGCGCGGGGGTGAGCTTTTGCCTTGGTGGCTGAAACGCCGCATCCAGTTTGCGTGTTCAGATTTAGAAACTGTTGAAGAGTGAGCTGAGCTGGTGTTGGTGGGAGGGAGAAGCTAGAGACAGCCTGAGGCCCACCGAAAATGCTTCAGAGCCAGACTTAGGAGCTCCGTCTGTTTAGTTTATCCAAAAGAAGACCGAGGGTGACTTGGTATCTGTGCTTATGTACTTCGTGGGGGAAGCACCAGCTAACTGGAGGCTCTTTAATCTTGGGCAGAAAGGCATGAGAGCAGCCAGTGCTGGGAGGTTAAAGCTGGACACATTGAAATGAGAAATAAGAGTTTCATTAAACGTGGGGACACGATAACCGGCCAGCGATGGACTCTCCATCTCTTGATAGCCTTGGATTAACGTGCAGCACCGTTCTGCACAGTGTGGTGAATTAAGGAGTAGGTTCCTGGGCTGAAAACAGGGCTGGAGGAGGAGACTGTGCTGTGTGCTCTCGGGAAGTGAGGCGGTGGTTCTTCCCGCCTCGAAAAAACCTCTGAATCTGCGAGAAGCTGGTAAGGACACTGGTGATATTTTGTGATACGAAGTCTATTCAGTGTTCCATGCAGCTTTCTGGAATGACGCAGCATTGTCTTTCACAGGCGGCAGGCTCGATGGGGTGCCGGGAGAGACTGGTTCCAGCAAGATACACTTGGGGAACGTTATTCAAAGGCTCTCTCCTTTCATATTGAGCCTCATGATCTATCAAAACGCAGCTTGGAGCCAGCAGATGGGAATTTTGGGTCCTGGAGTCCTGTCATGCTACTAGGAAAAGAGAAAAGATGTAATGAGGCTGTTGGGCAGAGAGAGCATTGCTTTGGTTCCTGTTGTTTCCTGATTGCTGTTTTCTAGATAGATGGGGACCACATGGTGTCTGGCCCTGGCAGCCGTGTGGTCCTTGCATTCCTGCTCCGCCTGGAGAGCACAGAAACGTCCTGGCAGGAAGCGAAAAAATGGCCAATTCTGCCAAAAAGTCCCCCGGACACCTGAGGACAAAGCAGAGCACGTTTAGATCGACCCCAACACATGGCATGAAGCGGGAGCAAATGTCTTGTTCTCCGTGGGGACGTAAGTTGAAGAAACTGCTTGCTGAATGAATCACAGAATCATAGAATCAGTTGTCAAGGTTGGAAAAGACCCTTAAGATCATCGAGTCCAACCGTTAACCCAGCACTGCCAAGTCCATCTATACCATGTCCTCGAGCACCACATCTATCCGTTCTTTAAATACCTCCAGGGATGGAGACTCAACCACTTCCCTGGGCAGCCTCTTCCAATGCCTGACCACTCTTTCAGTGAAGAAGAAGTTTTTCCTAATATCCAACCTAAACCTCCCCTGGCGCAGCTTGAGGCCGTTTCCTCTTGTCCCATCGCTTGTTACTGGGGAGAAGAGACCGACCCCCACCTCGCTACAACCTCCTTTCAGGTAGCTGTAGAGAGCAATAAGGTCTCCCCTCAGCCTCCTCTTCTCCAGGCTAAACAACCCCAGCTCCCTCAGCCGCTCCTCATAAGACTTGTGCTCCAGACCCTTCCCAGCTTTGTTGCCCTTCTCCGGACACGCTCCAGCACCTCCATGTCCTTCTTGTAGTGAGGGGCCCAACACTGAACACAGCACTCGAGGTGCAGCCTCACCAGTGCCCAGTACAGGGGCACTATCACCTCCCTGGTCCTGCTGGCCAGGCTATTCCTGATACAAGCCAGGATGCCATTGGCCCTCTTGGCCACCTGAGCACACTGCTGGCTCATGTTCAGGTGGCTGTCAACCAACACCCCCAGGTCCTTTTCCACTGGGCAGCTCTCCAGCCACTCCTCCCCCAGCCTGTAGCGTTGCATGGGGTTGTTGTGACCCAAGTGCAGGACCCAGCACTGAGCCTTGTTGAACCTCATACAGTTGGCCCCAGCCCAACAATCCAGCCTGTCCAGGTCCCTCTGCAGGGCCTTCCTACCCTCCAGGAGATCGACACTTCCACCCAACTTGGTGTCATCTGCAAACTTACTGAGGGTGCACTCGATCCCCTCATCCAGATCATCAATGAAGATATTGAACAGGACCGGCCCCAACACTGAGCCCTGGGGAACACCACTCGTGACCGGCCGCCAACTGGATTTGATTCCATTCACCACCATGAGTGACAGGGGAGGAAAACAGGAGGAGAAGGCTGGGAGACTGGGAAAAAAGAAGTTCAAAATCAGAAATACTGTGAAATGGCAAAACATTGTGGAAAAGGCTGGAGGTTTTAGGCGAAGCTGACTTTAACTATGCCCCTACATCCCCCTCAGGGGACCCGTATCCTCGTCTCGGCTCTACTGAACGGCAACAGGCAAGTCACTACCTTCCCGTGTCTCCATTGCCCTGGCTGTAAAACAACCTTTTACAGAGCACGTTGGCATCTGCTGCGGAGAACGGCTTTTCAAGTGCTTGCTGTTACGATTATATTATTATTCCAAAGCGGGAGAAAGTAGTTTCTTTCCCTTTGCACCAATAATTGAACTTATCCAAGAATGACACATTGATGGGCTTTGGAAAGGGAGCAGGAGTGATGTCTAAACTGGCCTGAGATTCAGCCGACAGCTTGTAGCATCTCTGGGAAGCCTTCTGCGTACTTATTACTGTGTCTCCTGTCTTCGAAATCATGAAGGAAATCAAAGAGAGAAATCTGTGAAGTTTTAGCAAGTGGTCAGATGAATTTATTTCTTAGGAGTTCTAAGGTAACCCAAGTTTTCTTATCTTTTTTCCCCAAAATTGCAGCCCTTTTCTTGATCTCACATATAATACTGGATAATCTGCCTCTTATTACAGTGCTTTCCTGGGGCAAGACAGGATAAAAAGACATTTAGGATCTATCTAGCATTTCAGAATGACCATTTCCAAGTGGGTCGATAGGTCTATTTCCGTAGAAAACTGGAAGAAAGAGCCTTGATCTTGCTGAAACTCACCCGTCAGCATAGCTTTATTTCTATAGGTGTAGAAATCAGCCCTGCAGTGAGACCTCGTGTGCTCACAAACCCCTCGCGGTCATTGTGCAGAAGAGCCACTGCGGTGAGGGGTAGGGAAATATTTGTTACAAGCCATTCTGCAGCTGCCCCGGATTCGAAAGAGAGAAGAGCCCCAAAAGACTGAAAACACCCCGAAATGCAGCATGGAAATAGCTCGCACAAAAAGCTTGGCTGGGGCTGTGTGAATTAGTTCATTTGAACTGCCAAACATACCCAACCTCACTTATTCTGGCCTAACACCGCCTGTTATGTTTCTAACATGGGAAGGGCACGGGTGTTCTTTGTCTGTAGTAAGTATTATGAAAGTCAAAAGAAAAAGGGAAAGAAAAAACCCTTCAGCTCCCCATAGCTAATCAGGTATTCCCCTTGAACGAGTACTAATGAGACCAGCACCACATCAAAGGGGAAGCTGGCTCCAGCCGAGAAGGTTATTAAAAAATTTAACAGTACCAGACGGCCCCCAACCAGCCTAAGTGACTACATTTTAAGTTCTGTTTTGTGGAAAGAAATGAAGCCCTGTGCTTGCCCTCTCAGCTGCCACCTGCTTCGGGGCTATCACAATCAAAAGGAGGCATTGGGGAAGCCATCCTTGCAGGCAAGGATGTTTTTTTTTCTCAATGACTCAGTATTTCTCTTCCACTCTTCGAGCAGTCGAGCTACCAGTACGTACTAACGCGGGCCAAAACCACCAGGTGCCGACTTGCTTTTTGACGTAACGGCAATAGCTACCTCCTTTCTGTCATCAGAGTAAAAACATGTTACATATTCTGAATTAGGGAAGAACCAAAACATCCCACTTGCAAACATAGTGGAAGAAAAATAAACATGGTTTTGCGGTAGCGATGCACTGGGAACGGGATACGTACGGTTCGGCCTCCAGCTGTATGCAAGTGTAAGAGGAGAGGAGGGAGTCCCAAGCTGGGAAGGAGCCACTCCTGCGCTTGTAGGTGGCTTCTGCTGCCACAAAATGGATATTTCTATCAAATAGCGCTGCAGGTGAGGAGCCCAACCTGCCTCTTTGCCAGGGGCAAGGGCGTGGGCATCTCCATATCCCTCCCAGCCTGAACTGCAGGATGATGCTCCAGAGATGCTCTTTTTAATGACAAGTGCACTGAGATTTCTTGGTGTATCAGCGTGAAGGAGTCTTTACTACTACCGTCACTGGGGGATTTTCCACTAGACTTTGATAGCATAGAAGCATACCTGCATGCTTGTGCACATGGAGACTGCGGTAAAAATTCGTCTCGTGTTAAAGTCTTAAAATCCTTAATTTTTCTACCATTTTGGACTTCTGTTATCTGACATGGCTTCCTTTGAGTGCAAGCAGAAAGCATCGAGGGTTTTATCTTCAAACAATGGCATAGCCACCCGCACCTAAAGGGTGGCCTAATGTAGGGCCATTCCTTTAGCCAAAAACACCTCTGTAGGTCATCAACATCCAGATTTCAGAGTCAGCTGATGCCAAATGAATCCACGTGATCTTACAAAATGACAGAATTGACGTGGCCAAATATCTCTCGACTCCTAAAGAAACCCTCTTATGTTCCTGTTTTAAAGGTACTAATTGGTTGTAAAAGAATATTCACAGGAAAGTGAAAACACTGTGTATTTTATCTCAACAAACCCAACAACTCAAAAGCAAAAAGCCAAATTCTTTAATAAGCTGCCACCAGGGAAGATGCGTGTTGCCACGAGTTCAAAATGACAATTTTACCAATAACAGATCTGAGATGTAGAAATGTCCCTGTCAAATCTTCAAGCAAGGCTGCGCCGCGGATGAGCTGCTAACGGCGTTTGGGTGTCAACAGCCAGACGCTGCGTGGGGCGAGCGTGAGGGCAGTTTTTCTTGCAAGGGCTGGAGACATGCAAAAAGGGGGTAAAAAGAACATGGTAAGAAAAAGAAAGCGGGAGCTTTACTGTAAATGTGGGGGCAAAGAGAAATGCCTTGCAATGCTCTTTGCAAAGAGAAATGCCTTTGGTTCTTGCCGAACTCCCACCACGTAGGATTCCAGGGACCGAAATGATAGTCCTGAAAGTGTAAGTTTGTGAATTCACACCTTTTCTACTATATGTTTCTGGCATTAGTGCCTTAAAGTGCTGGTGTAGACGCAACAGCGGCTGTGTAAAAGTGCATCTTCTGGCTCGGTGTGCCTGGTCCTGCGCTAGGTCTGGTGGCTTTACTGAGCAAAAGCGTGTTTCAGCCTGCAAGCGAATATTGGCAGGCTCTCGGCTCAGCCACGAGGCTGGCTGTTTGCAGACTATCGACTTCAGGGTTTTTGCTGCTGGTGATGATGTGAGAAGCACAAGGAACAGCTGGATCCCTCAGTTTTCAGGCTACGTTTACATCGCTCGCAGGGAAGAGAAATATCTTTTGATTTGGAAGTGTTTGAACATTCAAAGTGTTCAAGGCCAGGTTGGATGGGGCTTTGAGCAACCTGGTCCTGTGAAAGATGTCCCTGCCGGTGGCAGGTGGGTTGGACTCGATGATCTTTAAAGCTCCCTTCCAACCCAAACCATTCTATGATTTAATGCTCAGAGCAAATTAGATCTGCGAGTCAGAGTCCCACCACGTCAATTGTACAGTAAGGCCTGTGCTGGAATTAAAAGAAACGAGCCTCTATAATTAATTCAAACTTAACACCCAAGGGAAAGAGTCTCTCTTGTCTTCGCGAGTGCATATCACTGCTGAAAGCGTAGGCAAAGCATGCAGGACGGGAAGCTGCGGTCAGAGCGAATCAGCCTGGGGTGGCAAGGTTTGCAGAAGGGAAACTTCACACGGAGGAGTTACGCAGCAGCAGGAGATGTCTCTGCTTGTGGCGGCTGGTTTGGGGTTTTGCTCGCTACTGTTTTATGAAAACGTCTGTGCCTGTGAAATGGAGGCAGAAAGGCTCCAGAGCAGCTAAGGAGGCAGCAGGAAAGCACCAAGCACCGCCTCGGGGATGGACGAGACAAGGTTTCCAACAAAAAAAGGCGCTGAGTGGCAGGGAGGGAATAAAAACAGAGAGAGCAAAGATAGTCCCTGCCATTTGTGTCATGCCTTGCCAGGAGTTTAACTATACAAATACACCGGCTTGTGCCAATTTTACCTGGCTCTGTCATTAGTTTCTTTTCCATCCTGAGGTTTGAATAACCACGCGTTTTGTATGAACTGAGCACTAGCGCAGTTCAGTCTCCCCGCGGTGTTGCGGTTCACGTGGTTCACTGGTTTTCCTGAGTCTGGCCATGGTGCAGATATGTTGATGCCCTGACTAGGTAAAAAACAGGCCAACGTCCTTCAAAGCCTTTAATGTATTTATCCACTCAGTATCCAGCGAGGTGGACAAATGGGTTTCCCGTGTTACAGAGGGGCATGGAGTCCAAAGGAAAAAAAAAAAAAGTCTTATTAAGTGGTACAGAGCTGCACGCAAAGTCGGTATTTGTGTATTTCTGTATGTGTGTGTTTTCCTAAATGGATGGAGTGGGCTTAGAAAATGTCGTTAAAAAACCACAGCCAGGAAGTCTAAAATTGTGATTTAAAAATGACTGCAGCTGACAAAATTACCCTGTTAAGTAGAGGAGTCAGATTAGAGCGATGGAGGGAGCCCCTCAGCCCAGGACTGGCATGGACCTTGGTGGAGACAGCCACTCTGCAGCACAAGGGGCCGAACCCCAACGGTCTAAGAGCACCGTGAACCCCCTCTTGCAGGAGACCTTGTATTTCCTTCACCTCCTGAGCTTGGCAAAACAGCTCCCACAGGCTGTGGTGAGCCTCACCCAGGAAAGCGGGATCGGCGAAACCCGTCTTACTGACCTTACCGGAGGTTAAGGAGGGAGCCCTGACCTCGAGCATCCTTTCTCCAGCTGTGTGACCCGTCTTTGTTTGAGACCTTTATTGTTCAAGCCCTGGAGAAGAATAGGCTGTCGCTGGGAGCAGATCGCAAGGAGAAAATTGCCACACAGGCGAAAACTGTCCTCATGCCCTGTTTCCAATAAACCGCATTTTTTTGACTGCCTGGTTTCAATAAAACATCCAGAAAGAAAGAATTGAAGGGGGCATTGCTTTTCATGGAGTGCCAGCAAATAATTGCAAAAAGTTGCTTGTTTTTAAAGAACTGCATGACTAGGGACAACGCAGGGTGCTCGGGGCTGCACAGACATGCCAGATTCTGCACCAGTTCTGCTTCTTACTCTTCTCCTTGAAAACGTCTGGCCTGGGCATTTATCTTCATCTTCTAAAGCTTCTCCTGGTGCTGGCTATAGCAAGGACACAGCAAGCGGAAGCATTGGCTGCAGCTCGGCTGCTCGACAGGAGTGTTCAGTCACAACGGTGTTTCTTTATGAAGATATCGATCCTGGCACTTGGCAGACCGCACGCAGGCGTTGGGGCTGGTGCCGTTTCCTTTTGGCCACTGCAAGGTGATGGCGTGGTCGGGGCGTAATTGCACCAGCAACGCTACGTCTTCTGCTTCAGATTTCACCGAGGTTGGGCATGCTCTGTCTCTTCTAATAGCCTCAAAATAACCCTGAGACAAAATATTGCCAGAACATACAGAAAGTCTTGTAGAATTTATGACTGTAAAACCACCAAGCATACAGATCTATGCTATATATAAATCACGTTGTTTTTTTTTTTCTCATCATTTACTCTGTTCTCCGGTGAGTGCTGTTTGTTTTGTGTTTAACTGCTCTATTTGTACAAAGTTAAAGCACTTCTGGGTTTTGCACTCACCATCACTAAACTAGCGAGTCCCTCAAACCTTTCTGCTTTGCACCCCATGGTAGCTCCTGCCAAGCTCCCTTTGCACGTCTCTTCATGCCACAGAAAGCATCACATCTGCTGGCATCTGGAGTGTGTTCGTCATGGGGTCAAGGAGCTTAGACCCCATGATGTAGGAGTTTTTTGCATTTCTAACGCCACTCTTATTTGGAGCTTTTAGCCCAGGCTTTACAAGCTACTGACAACGTGCTGACACCAGAAGCATTGGTGGGGAGATGTTTTGCCTCCGTTGGGGAGGCAGGAGGCTCTTCTGGTAGCTGCACAATCCCTGCAGGCTCCCTTTGAGGCTCAGCAGGTCCCACAGACATAGGCCGTGCTGGGACAAGCCAGGATGCCGTACCCCACATCCCACAGTATGTCCTGCAAGGTGCTCATCCTCCGTATAAACATATGAGACGACTTCGGAGGAAATTCCCATTAAATCTCTCTGTTTCATCCTAGATCAGCTCTTCTTTTGTTCTGTTCTGCCAGTTTGCTACAGAGGCATGGATGTGGAGTGACCATCAGGGCGGTCTTCTGCATTATAAGCACAGGACAATACAGTTTGTGGTCTGTGGGATCAGTTGGGAGGCTCCTGAGGACAATGACGGGGAGGTTATAAATACTACAGGCATTTACCCCAGTTTGGGGCCAGATGGGGTAATGCAACCCCCCAGTGCGGCTCTTGTCCCTCTGAGTTCAAAAAGCTTTGCAAAAAGCCCTGGAAAAACTTTGCAGAAGCGGAAGGACAGACAGCAGAGGGATTGCTGCTGGGGGCCCTGCAAAACCACTGTTGCCACTTGGTGGGTAATTGCAACAAAACATACCAAAGTCAGTTGTTTTAAGAAATCTATAGCCATAGGTGCCGCTCGGTCTTTTAACTCCCTTGGCTCATGGTTTCCCACCCTCCACAGCCCATCTTGAACGACTGTATAAAACACACCCCCTCTTCAGTGTGTTGAACAGCACCGAGGGAGTGGGAGGAAGACTCCTACTGCGTAGCGTGGACCACAGATAAATAGGGATGACAATAAGAGTGATAAATAGCAATAACAATAGTGATAAAGAGCAAAGAAACAGGGCCATGGGTAGGTGGTAACAGGCAGCAGAAGATAACTCTGTGCTTGGCCTTTCTCCGTCCAGGACGCAGAGCAACATGGAGAGCCGCAGAGGCAGTGTTGCTTCAGACGCCGGTAACAATGCGCAGCCTCGGGATGCTTTTAACCTCTCCGGTCATGAAGAGGGGGGCAGAGTGTGGGAGCTCGGGCGAAATATTCAGGATGGCAAATTGCTGAACTTCTTAGAGGCAACTGTAAGCCTTAGGGATGGTGAGGCTCTTAGAGGAAGAGAAGACGCATGAGGGGGGTCACCCTGCTGGGCTCCCAAAAATTCTGACTTTAGGGAATGGCGTGGGAAGGTGTCCTGCCATAATAGGAGAAATAAGTCAGCTCTGCCTTGAAATGTCTGGGCACAGATTAAATGCTACTTGCCGGAAAAAAAAAATGCTGTGATATTGTGCCAACAGGCCACATAGCTGTTCATGTTAAGATTAATTCTTCCCTCTGTAAGTGGCACCGGGCCCTGCGCCTGCCAATTAGCAAGTTTGGGGAATGCATCTCGCGCTGCCTCTCCTCTCCTGCAGCAATGCAGGCGCTTGCTGTGCCGCTGCCTCTGGTTGGGCTGGAGCATGTTCTTCTCTTCAAGAGGCCGAGAACCCATCGCTCCAATTTTTTTAACATGATTTTATTAGTTCAAAGCAAGCAATGCTTGTTTTAATTAATGACTATGTTTCTCTTTTCTTGCTTCTTGGCTTACTGCCTGGTACTGCGTTTTCATGCCTCGAGAATAAAATGTTTCATTCAAAACAGAATCTTCTTTGTCCCTGTGTGTGGCCGCCGCTTGGAGAGGTGCGGGAGCTGGGGAGGCGGCATCGGTTTCGATTTTGGGGGTGGAGGGGGAGGGAGGGAGAAATGGCCAGGATGACAGAACTGCAAAGAAAAGGCAAGCTTTGTAGCACTCATCGCACTTAACTCTTCCAATTTTCCGAGAGCCGTGGTAAATCCTATTTATGCAAATCCTCACCTTAGCAGATTTCAAATATTCTTAGAGCCGCTGGTGTGAATAGAAGTGGAAATTGGCAGGTACGTAATCCTAGCCAAATGCTACGTACCTGCGGAGCTTGCTGCAAAATTTTTGAGTAACGATGTGGCACATTTCACTTGTGTTGCCGACCACTACCCCCCAGCATCAGCTGGTTTTCACAGTTCTGCCTTAGCTTTTCAGCCCTCCTCGATATTGGGCTAAATTCCAAGTAAAGCAGGAGAATCAGCTGGCAATTCATTTGATGTGTTACATTTTTTTTCTCCACACTTAATTGAGCATTCCACTTCGAATAATCCTCAGCATTAGATTAAATCTCTACTGATCTCATTTTAATGAGCTCACCACTGTGACCAACAGCCCTTTCTCCCGTAGTAGATGGAGATGTGGCCATCTGAACATGCGGCAGAAATACTTTTGTTTCAGAGGACTGACACCTTCTCCTCCATACGACCGTCCTTGGCACCCCATTACCCCTGAGTCTGCGGACCCAAAGCCAGCAGATATGTCCTGTTCTGTGCACCGTGCCTTTGTGAGATTGCTATTGCAGTGAATTTCTGTTTAAACCACTGCCAATAATTTCCTGCTTCGAGATTTCATTTCTGAGCAGGCAATGTCCACGTTCATCGGTATGAAGGCAGGTAGCCGAAGGCTGTATGTGAGCTCTCTCCTGTGCCGCGGGGAAAGCAGGTGTGCTTGAGTGCTTGCAGCTCCCGACTGCCTGCTTGAGGGGATATATTACAAATTCAGGTCTGGGGCAAATCAATTTTGTGAGCTACAGAATTGATTCCACTCTTGCATTTCACCTTCAGACACCTGCATTTAAATTTCCACTTGAGATTAAAATACAAAATGAAAGAAATCTCCCTTTCCTTCCTTATGAGGAAAAAAAAAGTGATTAATGAGAGTTTAAATCCGAATGACAAACAAATCCTAATGACTCAGCACTTCTGATGTCAAATAATTTGCTGCACTGTAGCATTTTGTAGACTTCATGGACCAAAGGATCTTTAGGGTCAGCTAATCGCACCTTCTACCTAACAAAGGTCATGGGCATTTTCTCGGTGATTTTTGCATACAGCCTAACAGCTTCTATGTGAACTGAACAGTTTCACTCTTTCTGAAAGACCTTGATGTAAAGACAGCAGCAGGGGGGTGTCCTTGCGCGGGCGGAGAGCAGTGTGGCACTATGGAAGAGACAATTCGTTTAATTGAAATCTCATTCCCACATGGTTAAAAGCTTGTATCTTCAAAAGGTGTCATATACTAAGTAATATTTTAAAGCTGTATGCCCAGTTTGCTGGCGTGCAGTTTTGTGACAAGTGGCATTGCTTAAACACAGTTGAGATGCAGCCGCCGAGGCAGGGACGTTGGCTTACTTTTAGCATGGGGTTTGCAATGTGAATTTGCAGGCACTGCCCATCATAATTTTCAAGTTTGGTTATTGCTTGCTTGCTTTTTTTCCTCTCTTATCTACGAGAGACAGTATGTCTTGCATCAGCAGATTATGATTAATAGTCATGATGCGTAATGACATTAATTAGCAATAGCTATTGCTAATGATTAATAACAGCAGCTAAGTGAAACCTTGGCTGCAATGATTTATTTCAGTACTTTTACTGAGCTGTGCATCTGGCAATATTGCGATGCTCTAACGTCTTCAGGAAGGAATGTCTGCGTGGGGAAGCGAAGAGCTGAGAAACGCTTTGAGTGAAGCAGGTGTGTGGACTTGTCCCTCCTTATTGCTGCATACAATGACCCACTGGGAAATTTGGTTCCTTCAGTGGGATGGAAGACGGGAGCTCATCATACCATGTGCCACGCAGCTTCAGCACAGTTCCCCTTTGACCGTAAGCCCCAAAAGGGCTTGGGGAGAATGCTGTAATTACTCATGTTGGAATGAGACATGGGATTCCCTCTTGTGAGGTGTCACACGGTTCATAACACATAGAAATGCTGTCCGGAGTGTAGGAGCTTTTGTCCTGGTGCTTAATCTCTGAGTGCCCGCCTGGAGAGGAATTGCTCTTTCCTTCCACAGGACGTTGAGGCCTCACTGCAGAAATGGTGAACTGAAGCCATGTTTAGATTACCAGCGAAGTCCTGCCTCAGAGGCCAAAATGTAAGTTGCGTTGCATAGGTTTTATATAGCTCCTTCACAAGGAGACGTTGTTTTAATGTCTGTAACCTGTTTTGACACTGGATGGGAGACAAGCCAGAAGCACAAAGCAATGATCTCCAACGTTGCTGGGAAGGACCTGAAACTAATTCCAGCTCTGAACATCCCTGCACTTTGGTAAAACTCACCTCAAATTGGAAATGAGACTCTGCAATACGGGCACATAATTGTTGTTCATTACCCAGCTGAAAGGAACGGAAAGGGCCCTCTTTAGCACGGCCTCAGTGCTGGTTCCACCTTCTGGGAGAACTGAACTTGCATTTAAAGTACACTTATTTCTTTTTCCTCCTGCTTCCTATTAATTATATGCAATTTACTCTGAAAAGATCTGTTACTGTGCTAATCTTAGCAATCACCATACTGCAGCAAAAACATTGCACAACACTCTACGTCTGCAAATGCTTCCAGAGATGAAATTTCAAATTAAAAAGCAGCACCAAAAATATCCTGGACTACTTTTACAATTTCCCTCTGTGGAACAAAGGTTTCTAAGAGAAACATTTTCCTTTCCCTATTTATAGTCACTTCTCCTACTGCTGCAGTTGTTCTTGTGGTCTATTCTTTCTAATTTAAGTTGCAGGCAGCGTGAGGCAGTACCCAGTTATCTGATTTGTCTTGAATGAGCCAAGCAAACGAGTGATGCCGGCTGTGTAATAATAGTCAACTTGTTCTGGGCAGGGACTTGCAGTCTGGTTTATACAGAAATGTCCAACTAGCTTGAAGGAAGTGTTGGGCAACAGAAAGCTGAGGGGTTGGAAACCTTTCAGTTAAGAGCTACTGGTTGGAGTGCAGCTCCAGGTAATTGTGAGGGAAGGATAGTTTCTGAGTGTTGGGAGACCCCGTAGTGTTTTTTCATGGTACAGATGAGAAAATGAGTATATACAAAGATGTGAAAAGGTGAAAACCACAGAGAGCACCACTGCGGAAGTTTGACTGACATGAGTCAGAAGTCGCTCCTGCACCACAGGCTGTCTTTCTCTGCAGGCTTTGCTGAAGCTCACAGGCAACGTTGTGAGAAGGAACCCTGACCTCCCGTGGCCCACATCATAGTTTTTTCTGGGTGACTGGGCGGCAGCAGTCAGGTAACAGCCACCAACAGCCATAAAGGGCCAAGATGACCCTCTCCACTGACATCCAAGGAGCAAAAGCCTCAGAGTGTCCTACACTGGGCCCAGTAACCAGCAAATCAGTTCAACCAACTATTTTAGAACAAGGCGCTGTCTTTTTAGTGATCTTTGTCAAGTGCTTTGAAGACCATTACAAGAAACATCCATTTTTATTGCCTTCACAGTTGGTGATAGTCTGTGACCTGAAAGATCCAAAGGATTGAGCCAACAAATTCTTCTTGGTTAAAGAAATGATCCTGGTACAGTTGCAGTCCATCCAACCCTGCCTAAGCAGCTACCACATCTTGAAAACTCCTGGGCATGGGATTCATTTGACTAGATGTGGATCTATAGCGTAGGTCCCGAGAACTCACTCAGGTCACCTTTGCAGTCAGTAGGGTACAAGGCACCAGTCAGTTGAACACAGCGTGTAATTAACCTCCTGAAGAAGACACCTGCATTTGTTTTGGGTGAATGACACTCTACACTTAATGCCGATGATTAGACCTCTTCTAACCATGACAAGTACCCAGACCATTAGTTCAGATGTAGACTTCTTGGGTGACATTTAGCTGCCTTAACAGAGGTGACAAGAGCGATGCTGGCTGCCACTGCAGAATGTGCAGGTCTCCTGTATGTTCAGTGTCACATCTGCCAGCCCTGTATAGAGGTCTCAGGTGACACAGCATATCCCACATGGCACTAGGTATCTAGTACCTAGATAGGTGATTGCATCCCAACCCTGCGTTTTGCGGACTGCTGAAGTGAGGTGAGATGAATCATATCCTCAGTGTCATTGTCCGATCTGAAAAGTCTTTTTCAAAATTCCTCTGAATGTCCCTAACTGAAGACCAGAGAGGGCACTTAGAGTGACAAACCAGCCAAGGAAGGGTTTAGTGAATACTGCACTCCTCCCCACAGTGCTGAGCCCCAGAAGAAGGCTTTGAAAGCCAGGCTGACAGAAGGGGCCCATTTTGCAGCCCGTGGGCTGCTCAGAGGGGAGACGTTCTGGCGCAGCCATGTGCTTGGTGTTTCAAGTTGGTTCATTCCATCCAGCTCCCTGGTCAGTGTTTGTGGTGTCATGTTGTCCGTACAAAATGCCTTGCTGTCCCCATGGAGCGCAGAAGGACTTCAGCATCCCTCACTGGGCTTTTGAATCCATGGTGGGACCGATTTTGCTGAAGAATTTGTGAGTCTTTGCTCTGACACATAAAAATATGTTGTTTAGTGCCTGGAACGTGGCTACAACTACAGAGTGAGAGTTTGCGGGGCTGCACATTCTCTGATCTGAGCTTGATGATAAATGAGTACATTAGACTTTGCACTGAATTTCCATACAATGATGCAGCTGGATGACTCGCAAAAGTAATTTGAAACTGACTTTCAAATTCATTCCCTTTTGCTTTTGGTGCAGTCTGGTGTACAATTTTTCAGTGGTAGCGCTGAGCTAAGTAGACTCAACAAGGGTTAAGAGGGCTTTAAGAAAAAAAGGGAGTCATATTTGGTCAGGGTATTGCTATCCCAGATCGATCCCTGCAGGATTTATTGGGCAGCCCATGGAAAGTTGTACTGGCACAACTGAGCGGGCAGCACGAGGAGATGTTGCAGTTGCTCGAACTGGCATAGTAGCTAGGAAAAGTGTTTGCCAGCCTATGGCACAAAGGGAAAGTACTCCTTTAAAGTGAAACCCAGGGGAGTGACTTATCTACTCACTGACTTATCTACTACTGACTTATCCACCCAGCACACCACCTCCAGTGCAGTAAAAAAAGACAAAAGATAGTAGAAGGCCAGGTCTTTTTTTAAGTTTTGTTGAAAAGAACCTGATACACAGAGATGTTGTTCATGGAAATGTGTTCAAGACTTTTCAGTAGATAGTATGGCCAGCTGTTAAGAAACTCCTCAACGTAATTCATGTGCACAGAGCCAGAAAATGAAAGCTAGAAATGAAAATGGGGCAAAGCAAGACAAAACTAAATACCTTAATGATTAGTAAAGCTTCAGTATCAGAAAGAATATTGTAGCTTTAAAGCTAGTGACTAATAAAATAATAATTTTTGATCTGAATGTCCAAACAATGCCTACAGATTCTGTATGTGTAGTTTGTTAGATTCTCACCCTAAGATGGCTATGTGAGCCTGATTTTTAGAGAGAGCATAAGACTTGACTTCTCAGAACTGAGCCCTTTCACGCCATCTGAAATAGGTGATCCCCCATCACTGGGGACTTCTGGAAACTTAGGACTTCATGGCCGTGACTCTCAAGTGAACTAAAGTAGCCTGGCAGCTCCTCTTCCACTGAGCAAAGTGCTGAGCCCCACTAGCTGCCTTTAAAACTTCAGCCTGTGTTTCTTATTACCACAATATATGGAGTCTCGCCCCAGTTTAAGTGTAATACATTGAGCTTATTATCCTCATTTTCCAGCATGGCAGAACTGAACACAATTACAAAGCCTCTTGGAGGTGATTTGACTATGCAGACACTCTACAGCCTGCTGATTTTTCAGCCACATTTAGCGCCTGTTGGAAAACAGAAATCCTTCTAGGCTGATATTGGAGCCATCTGGTGATGTCTTTTTCAGTCCAGTAAACACTTCTGGGTTCAGTTTAGAGGATGTCAGTATATAACAGCTTATTTAAGAGCCAAAATGGATGAACATAGACTGGGTGACTATGAAAAACACATACACCTTGGGAATGCTGTATGAACACAGAGATGCAAGTGTGAAGCAATGATTTTTCCTAATGGTAGACAGGAGAAACCTGAATAGTTTCTCTTCGAGCATGGGTTAGGGGGTTTAATGGAATTTCAGTGTCATCTCTGGAAATGATAGCAAGCCTCCTATTTTGTGGGATGACTTGAATGTAAAAGTGTATCTGCATTGAGTGGTCTCCTGCTGTACCGCTTGGAGCAGAATAGCAGCATTGATCCAGCAGGCTGCAGAGGGAGATGCAGAATTTAAAGGATGCACGATGTTATATACATGATTAGGCCGTGTTGCTCCGCTGCAGGTGTTCTTCATCACCATGCAAAGCCCCTGGCTCAGCACCGTGTCCGATGGAAACAGGTCACCCAACGCACCTTCTTCCCACACCCTGGCTTTTCTTTAGACCTTTCCCATCCGTGATGGGACCAGCCTAACTCCACAGGACTAGCGACCTCTCATGAGCTCATACCCGTGGCTGGCTTTGCCGTTGGCAGCTCCTGAACTTTCTGTTTCAGGCCAAGCTGATTTACCTGAACAATACGAGTCAGTGTGGGCAGCGATTTAGAAATAACCCTCTTCTGCCAGTGTTTGTAAAGAACAGAAAGGTCTTTTTGTTATTGGTTTCTCTCTTAATTGAAGTGCCTCTCCGTAACTTGTATTGACACCACGTCTAACTCTGGCAGTTGTAGGAGCCCGTTCACCAATCGATATGATACATGCTCACATATCCAGCAGCTCACATCCCTCCCTGTCCCTCCAGGTCAGTTTTTCAGGCAGCAGATGTGTCCCTGTCACCCCCTACTTCTGCACACTAATCGCTATGCTTGCTTTCTGCATCAACGCCTGCAGCAGCGCAAGGCCATGCTGAGAGCGGGGAATGCGCTGCAGCCCCTTTTCCTTCAGGTTCCTCCCTAACAACTGCCCTTTTCCCATGTATCTCCATGGGGCGAATCAGTAGGAAAAACTTCCAGAAAACTTGAAAACAGCATTGGCCAGATATTCCCCCGGTCCCTTCACTGCCAGACATTGGAGGCTCTCCCTCCTCCCTGTCTAGCAAACCACTACGTTGTCCCCATGACTAAGCCACATGCCGGTACTTGTTGCAATCAGGAGCTTCACCTGGTGCCCTTCCATTTCTCTTTTATCGACGGTGGCCCTCGTGCTGTCAAGCGTTAACTAGATTGCAAGTTCCCCAAGTCTGCAGCCCTGCCTGTCAGTCTGTGCTGCGAGGCATTCGCGTACTTTCAGGTGATGTTAAGCCATAACTAATACTTTTAAAATTAACAGCTAGAGGACAAGGTTTCGAGATGGTTCTCAGACATTTCATATTATAAGCCATATTTTATGGCAGAAATTAATTCTCACGGTCATTCATGCCTGCATGTTTCTTCCCCTTACAGCCCTTTGCTTCTTCCCTGGCATCCACTGTTGTTCTCTGCATGGCGTGGTGGTATTAGGAGGCTGAGAATGAGATTTTATCACATTTTTGATCCTAATTAATGGGTAGCTGTTGCTGGAAAGGATGGTCAGGCTCACCAGGCCGCACATTTCCACTACGTCCGTTGTGCTGATCCTGCTGCATGCTGGCGCTGGGAACTACACCAGCAAAAAACCTTCTGTGGCATAAAAACTGGAAGGCTCCGTGCCGGTTTGGCTCCAGTGCGGGTCAGGGACATAGTGGTGTGGTGAAATGGAAGTTGCAGGATGCATGCCGGGGTCAGGGACAGCATCAGGGAGCCGGACATCCTTCTTGGCAGTGGTTAAAGGTAGGTTGGCTCCACTGTATAATCAAATCACAGTTACCCAGACCCCTGTGGAGCTGCGTATCCTGTAACGGCTGCCCTCCAGTACCAGTGTGAGAAGTGATGTACTGAAATTTGTTCAACAAATGCAAACTCTTTTCTTCTTCAGGAGCTAACAGAGCCGGTTATTATTATTATCATCACATTTATTTTGTATTTCTCACATAATTTTTTTTCAGTAAGTCACGGCTTATCGATTGTCCATTAGCAGCTCACGGCAGATGGGTTAAACTGAATTGTAGTGTCAGTTTTGACAGGACACATGAATCACAAGTCAAGTTTATCTTCTCTGGCTGGAGAAGTTAATCCAGAACTAGCTCTCCTTTGCGGATATTCACAAATGACCTCCACATGCATTTCCATAGCAGGCAGCTACTCCCTAGGCATTTCCTTCAAATTTGTGTTTATATGAACATTCCTCACTGTGAACTATGCAAAAGGCAAAAAGTAGCAAACATAAGCTGGAAGCAAATGGAGATGGAGTGATTGCAGTTCAGGTACTCTTCATCGTGTACAGCTGTACAAGGTTTGCAAGGAGAGTCAGTATATTCCAGATTTTCCTACAGCAAACCCTGTGTAACTGAGATGAATCACAGCTTGATGATACAGGGATGTAAGTGGCAGCTCCAGGATTTTCCATCCATCCTCTGCTATTGTTGCTTGTTTTCATCCGGCCGCTCGTTTTCATCTCTGCACTGCTCCCATAGATGTGCAGCCATCCCTGCAGCTGGACAGAAGATGGGATCTTAAGACAACACTGTGAGTTTTCCATAGGAGAACTTCCTTTGCTGCCTCTGGCTTTCAGGGTAGATTTCCATGCATGAATGAACAAGGACAGCTCTTTGCACTGCAAAGAGGAGAGACTGTTCTGCATATTGGAATTTATCTCAATAGATATCCGGAAGAACAGAGCAGGCTGGGCACAGGAGATCAACGTAGCAGCTATATTTAAAATTCTCCTTTCTTCTTTGCTGTCAATATGCCGGTGCATACAATGTATGCTTTGTACAGGTCCAGCATAAACTGAGTAACACAGGAGTAGAAAAGTCTAAAATTGGAAACTAAATTAATCCAATATTCTCCTAAGTAGGACAGTCATGATTTACAAGGCAGTTCATTCATTTATCAACCTCCTTATCAAAACTACCTAGGTTTTTACCTACTGGAAAGTTCTGCTAGGACATTTTGGAGGAATTTGTCCTGCATAGACAGCTTCTTCTGGAACAAATGGGCAAGGCACCAATTTCTCTTAGCTGTCACTTTATAACTAGTACCTTTATACTAACTTGGGGACGACTGCTAGAGAAGAGTGCCTAGAAGAGACTAAAGACTTTGCATTGCTCCTGTTTCTCTGAGGTAGAGTACAAATAAATCAGCAAAAGGAGATATTGTCTTCAATGAAGGTGCAATTTTGCTGACAACTCACATTTCAGATTCCATGACCATTTATTGTGGCATTTTCATGGCAGCTATTCTGTGCCTGTACTGGTATTTTAGACTGTGGTCCATGTTATTTTAATGGCTTTTCCATTTATTCCAAAAAAATGCATGAAAATGACTGATTTTATTCTCATCATCATTCACCTACAGTCAAAGCTGTAGGTGGATCTTGGTCTTCTGAATTCATAAGGCTTGGGGTTTTGTTTAAGATTTTCCTAAGTCCTTTATTTCCCCTTCATGGTAACTTCTTGATGTATTGGGAAGGGGTTGAATCAAAACATGGCAGAGGCTTGTGTTCAAAACTTCCCACAGGATATGGATACTCCTTACTGAAGTTAATAGGAATGAGGTGTCCAAAGTCCTGGTAAATCAGATGGGATTTAGACTACCTCTTCCCTTCCTAAGGGAATGAGATACGTAGCAGAGTAAATCATAGAATCACAGAATCGTTCAGGTTGATTTACAATCATAAAGTGAATCCTGAGGTCTGCCAGCCTACAGACCCCATCTTCCTTCACAGTGGCTGATCTCAGGAACCTTCTGAACAAAACCAGAGGCTTCTTGATTTGGTAATCTGAGAGCATCCCAGGGCTGCTGGGATGAGAGGCACGAGGCATGGCAGGCAAGCATGCCATGCTTCCCTTGGTGCAGGCAAGTGGAAGCTCTTCTCCATGGCAGGGGACAGTGTGGTTCACATTCAAAGTACTGGGAAGCCATAATATAGACCCCTGAGGTCATCTATATAAGGACACACCGGGTTACACAACCTTATGCATCACACCCAGCACGTACGTGCCTTCAGGTGTCGCGCTTGTGCTCACCTGCATTACTCAGTCTGATGAAGGTTTGCTTCCTGCAGCTCTGTGTTCCTGCCAGCAGCACTCTGTGAGGTGAGTCACTCTGCCGTGGGACAGCTGGTTCCTACCCGTGTCTGCTAAAACCTTTACACCTCTTCAAGCTTCCAAGAGAGGTCAGCTTTGTGCTGCGAGCCCAGTGCAATATATGGGAATGGGCTTTGTGAAAAGAGTCAAAGCAATACATTCCCTGGGGTAGCGCAGGGCTCGAGAAAGATCTCTGCAGTCGATGCAAGTCTCAAAAGTGCTGGTGTTTCACTTCGTTCAAAAGTTGTTAAAACCTAGAACGGGATGAAATGTATTCCTCATGAGAGGGAAGCATGCTTGTTTACCTTTCGGTGGTTTATTTTTGAGGAAATGACCACAGGGCCCTTCTTGAGCTGTTTAGCAGCTGCTCTTTTTCCATCATTTATTTTGCTTTCAATATTTTCCAAAATTTAAAGAAGAAGTCATAACCCCATCACCCCAAGAAGAGGAGCAGTATGACACTGGTTAGATGATTTAGCCAGTCCTCTGCTTTCCCAGCTAATCAGTGCAGACAAATTGATTGATCAATCTGCACCCTCAAAACCAAAAATCATCATTGAAATGATCAGGAAATAATTCACGTTGGCTTGTTCGATGACGCCAGATTGTCACCTGCATGAACTTCCCTCTTAAAAGGGAGGGCGAGGTTTGGCTGTCTGGGAGCTGTAAACGTGTTCCTGATTCACCGCACAGAATCATTTCAGCACACACTCAATAACCGCGTTCCCTTGGGGACTGACTGCAACTGGCAGCTGGCAGCAACTAACTTGTCTGGTGCTTCCTCCCCTCGTTTGGCAGGACGCCCACCCCCAGGTTTTTAGGGGACGCGGTGAGAAAAAGGCATTTCCTACCCCTTGGAGATGCAGCCGAAGGGAGGCGAGTGCTCACCTTGTAGTTCTGACAACGTGGAGGGGACTGACCACAGCAGGGAATTTTGCTTGTAACATTTTGGGGTAGGCAGAGGAATCCTGACATGGGGAAACGATGCTGCTCTCTCAGCGTCGTGCACTCACTTGTATATCTGACCAAAACCAAAAATAAACACTAAGAGGAAATTCTGGAAAAAATATCCCAACTCCTGCTCTTCCGGCACCTGAAAGTTGCAGTCTGGAAAATACAGATCCAGTGGGAGCGCCTTTGTCCCAGCCTTTCAGATTACCATGAGGTCTCAGCTCTTCCAGCAGCATAAGAAGCTAAGTGCAGATTGGTATTGTATTGCTGCTTTGTAGAAACTAGTGAAAAAAATGGAATTAGTGGACACATCGGTAAATGTGATGTGCCGTGGAAGAGTCAGCATGGCTTTTATAAAGGGAAGTCCTGCCATATGGTCCCACTGGAGTTCTCTGAAGGTGTCAACAAGCCTTTGGATAAAGGATATCCTGTTGATATAACCAGCTTTTATTTCCTGAGAGCTGCAGACAGCATCTCTCACCAAAGGCTTTTAAGGAAAGTCAAGGCGTAAATGGGAAGGTCCCTGGATGAATAAAAAAGGAATGAATAAAAAGCCTAGGAAACAGAGAGTGGGAGGTTATGGTCAGGTCTTGTGGCAGAGGCTGATCAGCGGTGGTGTCCCCTAGAGAAACGTGCTGTTTGCTCAGCAAACACATACATGAGCTGGAAAGGAGTAAACAGTGAAGTGACATGGTTTAGTCATGATACAAAGCTACTCTGGGTATTAAAGATGGGGATAGACTGTGAAGAATTGCCGAATCTCAGTGAATGGCCAGTGAAATGATGCACAAGGGGAAACGCACCCCTCAGCTCACATGTGGCCCTGAGCTGGCCGTTACTGGCCAGAAGTGACAACTTGGGGCTATAATAGATAGTTCCATGAAAATGTCAGCTAAGCATTTAGTAGCAGTCAATAAAGCAAATCAAATGTTAGGAAATCACCAGGAAAGGGACGGAGAACAAAACAGAGAATGTTGTTACGCAACTGTATAAATCTATGGCTCTTCTAGCTTGAATCCCATGTGCAGCTCTGGTCCTCGCCCTTAAACAACAGAGCTAAAAAGATTCAGATGAGAATAACAAGGATGATAGGAGTACAGAACTACTCGATATAAGGAAGAACTATTTAGTTCACCTCTTCAATCTAAGAGATGACCAGGATAAATCTATAACATCACAAACATCATGGAGAAGGTGAAGAGATTGATTTTTCACTGCATTTTCCAATAAGAGAATAAGGAAGCAGCAGTTTTAAGTAGGAGAGGACAAGCTCAAAGCGAACGGAAGGAAGTGACTCTTCATGCCTGTAGTTAAACTTTGGAACTTCCTGCCACAGTGTGTTGTGGGAACTAAGAGCTGATGTGGCTTCAAAAGCATCCCTTCAAGCAGCCTCTTCAAGGAAGAGAAAGCGATTGAGGGTTATTAATATACCGAGCCCACCTTTTCAGGAAGTCCCTGAACTGCAAATGGTTGCAAACTGGGAGTCTGCTTTGTCCAGTTCTTACCCTCTTCCTGAAGCATCTACTTTGGCTGATGTCAGAGAAGGATTCTTAGAGACAGCAGAGACTGGTCCTCGGGCTGCACTAAATCAGAGACTAAGCTCATGCACTGATCATCACCACCTTCACAGTGGTTAGAGCATTGCACATTTTTCTCAGCGTCGCTGTGCACTTAAGACCTCAAGGATCTGGCCTAGGAAGCAGACAAAGCAATGATCTCAGGCATTCGGGTGTTTTTTTCTTTTTATCTTTTTTCCTAGAGCCTGTGCTTGCCTTGCTGTCCTTCAGCCTGTTATCTCCAAATTTTCGTTTCTTCTCTTATGGGAACACCGTTTGCAGTCATTAGCAGTTTGAGGATTTTGCTACTACCCACTGCATAAAAAAGGTAGAATGACCACAAAAGACGTGAATTCTTAGTATATTATTTCAAGTGCTATATTTAACTAAATTACCCCCTCTTTTGGAATTGTTTGTTATTCCTTTGGTGATAGAACAGCATCCTGTTTGCCTGCACACGCTGCAGCTGCAGAGTTTAGTGAAATCCTCATGGGTTTCTTGAAATAGCTTTATAACTGAAACCTCCCAAACACTGCACTGTACTTCTAATTTATTTAATCAGATCCTAGTATGAACCAAGACTGTTCCTATCACATTGTTGTTGTTCTTCAGAACGCATGACCACAGTGTTTGCTTAGTGCAAGTGCATAAAAATATCCCTGAATTATGCAACTTTATCTTTACCAAACTATGTGACTCAGATTGGGTAAATTCCAGAAGGTATGTTTGCTTCCATAACCTTAACTCAATTATGCCGCACATCCTATGTGAATAATCCATTGTCAACCACAGGAAATGTGGATCTCGTTGAACTACCACAACCTGACTACAGACAATGATCCATAAACTGGTAGTTCTGAGTAATATTAATCACTTTCCTGAACATTTGAGTTTAGATATATGGCTAGGTAATTAATTCAGCACTGATAAATTTGGAGAGTTTGTAAGTGTTAAGTTGTGCTGCTGTTATGGCAAACAGCTACATGTTCTAGTAATATTCCTTGCTTTCTATATTCTACAAGTATTTCTGTACCTCACAGGGAGAGACTGGGAGCTAGGATTGCTTCTTGCTTTTCAAAGAGGTGATCTTCACATTGAGGTTTTATTTTGTAAACGCCAAACAGGACTGGGTCCAACCTAAAGCAGGCGTATGGATTAAGGATTCTGGTGTTAATTATACCTAATAATAATTGGGTAGCTTTGGAAAATACTCAGAATCTGAACATCTGCTGCTACATAACAGCAGAAAGCAGAGTTGAAAAACTGACTGGTAAAAAATCCAGATGAGCTAGCTCCCAACTAAGTCCTGGGAGATGAGAAACAGGTTGGACAAACTGCCAGTGCTAGAGGTTTCACAGTCTTCCTAGGCATCTATCCACTGCCCTTTCCTCTATAGAACAGGTTTCCGTCATCTCTAACTTAACTCTTCTGTTTCAGTTTAAACTCGTTACACCTGACCCAGCCCCAGGGGATGTGGAGGGCAGTTTACATTCTCCCTTTCCACAGCTACCTTGCCCACTCTCATATAAGATTCTCTGAGGAACTCTGGGCACGAGAACCTGCCTTTCTTATAAAAAGAGAAATAAGGATGAAGATGTTGGCTGCAATAGATTGATTGTTCAGCATGTTACACAGATATGGAGAGTGACAGCTTGTTGCTCTTTGGTTAGTGGGGTAAGCCTAAAATTAAAAGCACAGGTATGGCAGATCTTCAAACCAGACTACGCTCCTCATCCAAGATGATGTTTCTCAAAGGTATCTGGACACTGGAATCTTCTTCATGCAGAGGCTCCAAATTGCGTCAAGAATAAAATTAATAAAATAGCAACATTATCTGTCTGCAGTCCAAAAAAAATGAAGAGGGGCATTACAATTTTGAAAGTTACCAAAGAAGAGCTCGCTCCACCATCACGGCAAGTCAACGTGCTGGGGTAAATGACAGTGTATTTCATCTAGGAGAGCAGAAGGACTTCTTAGAAAGGGAGCTAATCACGGTGCCTTCTGCATGACAGACGATCTCACATATGGAATCCATTTGGCCACAAGCAAAACCACCCATCGAGCCGATTACAATGATCAACTCTGCGGCTCTGCGCAACTCCAGCCACTCTGCCAGGACAGATGGGTTTACACCTAGTACTTAAATCTTCATTACCTCCATCCAGCAGATTAAAGAAAAAAGAAGTGCGAATTGTGGAGATACAAGACTCTAAAGCACGCAAGAGCTGACAATATAGGAGATGGTTAGGATTGTTGGGTACATCTGTTGCATGAACATACTGAGCAGCAGTGGGAGAAAAAGGAGTCACTTCCCAGATTATTAACTTTATTTCAGATCTTATCGTTTCAGTGTACAAAGATGCAGTCCCCAGCACTGATCTATGTATAAGCACAGGAAGCCCCCGTGTCAGCATAAAGCTCTGGACCTGCACGAAGATGAACAAGAGCACAAACACTCAGAAAGTGCCATCTTAAGGGACCAGTCTTGGACTGCAAAACAGAAATTACATTGTGACACTTCATCAGAAGAGATCCTGGCTGAGATCTGGGCAAGAACCTTGGAGATCCTTGAAATACTGTAACAGGGGAAGAAGACACAGGCAAATAAAATGCAGAAGGGCTCTGACCATAGAATTATAGAATCATACAATCATTTAGGTTGGAAAAGACCTGTAAGATCATCAAGTCCCACTGTTAACCTAGCACTGCCAAGTCCGCCACTAAACCATATCCCTAAGCACCACATCTACATGTCTTTTAAATACCTTGAGGGATGGGGACTCAACCACCTCCCTGGGCAGCCTGTTCCAGTGCCTGACAGCCCTTTTGATGAAGGGTTGTTCATATGGACTGGGGAGTCAACTTTCTCCTTTGCCAGGTGAGAGCAGAGGTTACGGATAAGGAGTTGTACTGCTGAGCCACAGCTTTTCTAGAAATTCTGCGTTGGAGGACATTTCCCATGTGACAGGCTCAAATCCTGCATCTCTTTCAGAGTATGTGGGAGCTGCCCCTGCTCCTTCTGGCACCCTTTTGAGCCTCCTTGCAGCGTTTAAAGGTGCTACATGGGGAACAACAGTGGAAACCAGAAAGGCTGAGAAAGGTGTTAGGCTTCTGCCTGGAGTTGCATGGCACTGTATATACAATTAGGGCACTGTATATACGATTAGGGCACCGTACCCAGTGGAGATGGGCTTCCCTGTGTTTTCAAATATAAATCACTTAACCTTATTGCTCATCCACCTCCATTTTTCTTTCTCAGCCCAATTGCAGGATTGGGTGTGCAGTCCATGATCTAGGGAAGAGGGGCACAGTCCTGGGTCCGCAGGCCTCCTGGCATTGAACAGTTTTCAGGTCAGAAAGAAGACGTGGAGCACCGAAAATCATCACCTTTACTGAGTGGCATTTTGGTGAGTCTGAAACAAGGGAGTTGGGACTCAGTCTGGCAACCTGCAACTCGGTGGCAACTGATGGGTGCAGTAAGTACATCCTCAGTGCTCACTTGTCTTGTTCCTTCTTCATCTTATCCTGTCCCTTGTTTTTCTCAGTGATGTTGTGTTTAACTTTGTGCTTTTTGTACAACTAATATTGGTTTTTTTCCCCATTTTGATGGTTATCACCACTGACACCAGACTTGCAGAGCAAGAAACCCCAGTGAGTGCTGACTGATCAGGATTAGGTGGCACCTACAAGTGAGTGGCAGAGACAAGGGTCAGGCCAAACACATCTGCTCAACAATTCACCCCACACACAAGTGCTGCCCTTGCCTCCGACTGAACTTCTAATGAACTGCAAATTGCAAACAAGGTTACCAGCAGCTTATCACTTTCTTAAAGTGCTGAGGATAAAGACAGGTTACAAGGAGTTGCTAAAAAATACAGGAAGAGGCAGGACAAGTGTTCCATTAAAACAAATTAAGGGCAAGGAGAGACTGGTCATTTCTAGGGTTACACTAAAGGGTTTTGATGAACGGCATCTCCCAAAGAATGGTATCAATTATCTATTCCTAGCCTGGGCAAACTGGTTGCTGTGTCAGCATCACTGCACAGACAGTTTTTCTGATGTCATCCTAATCCACATTAGAACAGTCATCTCTTCCTTCTCTCCTTCTCCACGCCATTCCTCCCCTCCTCTCACCAGCATAAAACTTTATTTACTCTGTTTTTCTTCCTCATCTTTAATATTTCTCTCTTTTCTGACTCTCCCCTCCCATAGCCTCTGTGTACTCTCACTGCTTGCAACCATCTTCCGCCTGTCCTTCTCTTTTGGTTGTGCTGTCCCTGGAACCCTTGCTTTATCACGGCCAAGATCACAGCTTTCCAAGATAATTTTCCACCTCTGAGTCTTTAACACTGCATCACTTCAGGGAATTCTGCCATTTGTTGAAAAGGGAGAGGGCAGCAGAGTGAAATTTAAGGGCTGTGCTATACAGGACGTCAAAGGCAATGGTCACATCTGGCTCTATTTCTGGTATCTTTCTCCCTCCACCTTCTCAGAGGTCTTGTCCTCTTCATCTGGCGGTTTTTCTCTTACAGGATACTCCCTGCTGGTACTCCCATCTTGTATCAGAAAGAAAAAACGTTGAACTTTTTCTCCACCTGCTGCCTTTAACCCCATCCCACTTCATTTCTACTCCTTCCTCTTTTGAACAGTTCCTTCATTTGATATTCTTCTCCCCTCACCGATCCATGCTACTGCTTATCTGTACCTGCCCAGCTTCCCTCCATCACCCTTCTTCTTTAATTTCAATTGCTTGCCTTTGTTTATTTCTCCACAACCTTCCCACTTGGTTCTCAATGAATTTGTTAATCTAAATGGGAATTGGGCACCCAGCTGGCTTTTAGGCCCAGACTTTTCAGGGATACCAAAACCAGGACAGCCGCAATCTATTTTTTCTTTTTCTGACTATTTGCAGAATAGATGTTCAGTTCACTATTTCCTCATATTGATTTCCTCAGCAGCTGTTCACAGGGTTTATTCTGTGAATTGATTCAACATTAGGGCTGTGTTATTTCCACCTAGTCGGAGAAGTAATGTGATGCTGTTTCCATTCCCTGCATATTCAAGGGCATGAAGGATCAGGCATGAATATTTGTCTGAAAATGAAACTCTTCTTATCCATTCATTCTGAATGTGAAATGTGCTCCCTATCAATGCTTTTACCTGAAAAGAACTTTATAATTTGCAGAGTTACGAACTTAGACATTAAATATAAACACTATCTTTTCCACTGTTTTATCAGTTGATTAAAATTGGAAAGAAATATTCAGAAGCAGTTATTTCTCATACCGTTCCCTTAACTGTAATTGCTTCTTTCTCTACCCAGTCAATAAATCCACAGCAGAGCTGATGACAGTTTCATGATTTCTAGTCCACAGACACTTCCTCCCATGTATGTAAAAGAATTAATAGAAATGGAGGAAATTCTGTGGCTTTCTTCCCTAAATCAGGTAGATATGGGTTACTGTTTGAACCTGTTTTAATCTTGAGTTGTTTACCTCATACACAGTAATCATAAATATGTTCCTGACATATGGACTGGTTACTAAGGAAACAACTGGGAAGCCCATTTAGGGTTGGGTAGCTTGAGAAAACAAGAATCTAAACCAAAGGTTGTGTTTAGTCCTAATAGCTACTTAGCCTGAATGCATTTATCAGAAACATACCTGTGGAAACCTTGCCCACAGCCAATCTCCAAATCCACTTTGACTCTGGGTTCTCAAGCTGGTATGCCACCGGTGTGGTCTGACAGCAAGTGTGGAGGACAGTTAAGCTTCTAGCTCTGGTGAATTCCTCTACTTCTGTTTCCTCCATGGGTCTCTTTAGTTAGATATATGGTCTGCAGCTTCTCCTAAGTTGAACATCCCATAATCTTGAATAGTATCATCCTGCCGGTGAATCAGGATGGTCTTATTAACCTCATTCTATTAATACGGAAGTTAAAGGGCTGATAAGTGACTTGCCCCTGGTCATAGCTATCACGTACATCACAGAACAGGGCCATCAATTAAACCAATGCAGAAAAAGCTTGTGGAGATTCTTAAGTGGCAGGCACTGGAGAGAGAACAGTAATTATCATAATTAATTATGGTAGTCATTAACTACTTGCTTCTTTTAAGAAACAAGCAAGCACATATCAGTCATGGTTGGGTCCCAGTCATGATGTTCTGGCATGTGCTCATCAGCTATCATAGCTATTGAGTGCTCTGCAGTGAACACTCTCACTCAGTTGCTGAGCAGCTCCCGTGCTGGCACGATCCACACCTACAAAATAAACCCCTGGGGAGCGCTAGCGACCAGGGCAGGCAAACAGGGTGTGGCGCGGTGTGGCGTGGCAGGGTGCTGTAGCTCTGCCGGCTCAGCCAGGGAGCAATGGTCTCCACCCGGCAGAAGGCCATGGCCTCTCGGAGCTCTGCGCCCACCACGACTGACGCAGCTGCCCAGACAGAGCTCCGGTGGGAACACGCTGCCACCCAGGTGCCAGGCCGCAGGCTGTGCCCTGCTCTTAAACCAGTACTGGACTCACCAGAGGTGAGTAGGCTGAGGAGTATCAGGGAGAGCAAGAGAGAGAGACTACTGGAACTGCACCCTGCCTTCCTGGGACAGACCTGTCAGGCAGACAGGACCCATGATACGGAGGACTCCCTGTCCTCTCTCCGCCTGGCTGAACACAGTGACTTAAGGGATGGGGGCAATGGCGACAAGTTCCTGCCTGGCGCAGCAGGCGCCTGTCCTCTGTGACTCCCCCACCTTCCCAGGTGCCCTTGCGTAATAGGTACGAGGCTCTGCACGTGGAACTGAACAATAATGAGGACAATGGTTCATCTAGCTTGGAGGTGTCGCCGAGGTTAAGTCGGCCTACGCCCTGCGTCAAAACCACTTCCATAAGGAAAAAAAGATGGGTCCTTGCCATAGGAGACTCCCTTCTGTGGGGAACAGAAGGCCCAATATGCAGACCAGACCAACTTCTTGCCATCACGGAAACACGGTGGGATGACTCGCACAACAGGAGTGCTGCAATGGAGGGCTATAAGCTCTTCAGAAGGGATAGGCAAGGAAGGAGAGGCAGTGGGGTGGCCCGGTGGCCCTGTATGCTAGGGAGTGTTTTGACTGTCTAGAGCTTGATGATGGTGATGAAAGTGTCGAGTGTTTATGGGTAAGAATCAGGGGAAAGGCCAACAAAGCAGATATCATGGTGGGAGTCTGTTGTAGACCACCCAAGCAGGATGAAGAGGCAGATGAAATATTCTATAAGCAGCTGGGAGAAGTCTCACAATCACTAGCCCTTGTTCTCGTGGGAGACTTCAACTTACAAGATGTCTGCGGGAAATACAATATAGCAGAGGGGAAACAGTCTAGGAGGTTCCTGGAATGTGGGGAAGAGAACCTCCTGACACAGCTGGTGAGGGAGCCAACTAGAGAAGGCGTCCCACTGAACCTGTTGTTTGCGAACAGAGAAGGACTTGTGGGTGATGTGGTGGTCAGAGGCTGTCTTGGGCATAGTGATCATGAAATGATAGGGTTTTCTATTCTTGGAGAAGTAAGGAGCGGGGTCAGCAGAACTGCTACTTTGGACTTTTGGAGGGCAGCCTTTGGCCTGTTTAGGGGCCTGGTTGAGAGAGTCCCTTGGGAGGCAGTCCTGAAGGGCAAAGGAGTCCAGGAAGGCTGGACATTCTTCAAGAAGCAAAGCTTAAACATTCAGGAGCAGGCTGTCTCCATGTGCCAAAAGACAAGATGGCGGGGGAGAAGACTGTCCTGGATGGACAGAGAGCTTTGGCTGGAACTCAGAGAAAAAAAGAGAGTTTATGACATTTGGAAGAAGGGGCAGGCAACTCAGGAGGACTGCAAAGATGTTGTGAGGCTATGCAGGGAGAAAATTAGAAGGGCCAAAGACCAAATAGAACTTAATATGGCTACTGCTGTAAAAGGCAATAAAAGTATTTCTATAAATACGTTAGCAACAAAAGGAGGGCTAAGGAGAATCTCCATCCTTTATTGGAAGCAGAGGGAAACATAGTGACAGAGGACAAGGAACAGGCTGAGGTACTTAATGCTTTCTACTAGAAAGACATTGGGGTGCTGGAGAGCGTCCAAAGAAGAGCAACGAAGCTGGTGAAGGGTCTGGAGAGCAAGTCCTGATGGGGTTGTTTAGTTTGGAGAAGAGGAGGCTGAGGGGAGACCTTATTGCTCTCTACAACTCCCTGAAAGGAGGTTGTAGCGAGGTGGGGGTCGGTCTCTTCTCCCTAGTAACAAGCGACAGGACAAGAGGAAATGGCCTTCAAGTTGCACCAGGGGAAGTTTAGGTTGGATATTAGGAAAAATGTCTTCACCAAAAGGGTTGTCAAGCATTAGAACAGGCTGCCCAGGGAAGTGGTTGAGTCCCCATCCCTGGGGGTATTTCAAAGACGTGTAGACGTGGTGCTTAGGGTCATGGTTGAGTGGTGTTCTTCGCAGTGTTAGGTTTACGGTTGGACTCGGTGATCTTAAGGGTCTTTTCCAATCTAAATGATTCTATTATTAACTCCTGGAATGCCCTATAATCTGGGGATTTAGATCGTGGCTGCATAACTTTTTTATTGGACTTTTATAAAACCTCGGGATTAAGGGAGAAACTTGGTCACAAAATATCATCCTTTAGAGCAGATTAAAATAGGGTCCTGGTCCGAGAGGCACTGAGCACACATAACTCCTAATGAAATCTATAAATGCTGCAGTTTCTCAGTTTCATGTAGCACGGAGGCCAGGCAGCCGTGAAGATTAGTGGAAAACTGGTAACGGAGCCGAGAAGAATAGTCGGTCTGGCTCCATCTCGCAATGCAACTGGAGAACAGCTGTGTGTTTGGTAGCAAACCGTGATACAGTGGCCAGAAGTCTATTCACTGTTCACTTTTTTCTAGGATATGTTTGAACTGCCTGAGCTCCCTCTGCCGCTTCATCAGGGCAAATAAGAGACACGGTGTCTGCACCCACCTAGGGGAATGAGTAACTCAAAGCCAGAAGCAGCTGCCATAGGGCACAGATGTGCATTTGAACTAAGAAAACTCAGCTTAGAAGGTCTGGGCTGGATGTGAACCAATATTAATTCCAGGAAGGAGCAATTTGACCCACCCCGCAGTTGCTGAGTGAAATCAATGCTCTCGTTGGTGTCTCGGCAAGTGCTGCGGTGCCCAAGGCTCCCGGAGCTGAGCAAACCCCTCAGACAAAGCTGCCCTGAGATGAAGTGTCTTCAGCATCCCAGTGTTTCCAGGGCAACCAGAGCTGGAATTCAGATCTGATGAAAGTTCACCAAATCTGAGCTCTTTCAGACATAATATTTTTCACTGGCTGAACTGGCATCTTTGAAAGTTGTTTCTGAACAGTGGCTCTAGTGTGTGCAGCCATGTTAAGCATCAGCAAGGGCACAATAGGCAGACGTTACACATTTCTGGAAATAAGAGGCAGCTCCTTTGCCTTCAGTGCTGTTATTGTTCTTTAGGAACACAGACATCACTGTCCTGTTGGATGCATGGCCATTTGGTGGGATAGCTTGTTTCTGAGAGGGTTTAGTAATGGAGACATCAGTAGAGGGTGGAAACAAGCCCTGATATCTCTTTTTCCCTGATGGTGTAATATCAATCCCCTATATATAATAGATACTGAAGCATTTATCTCCCTTCTGTTTTTTTAGCTTTCAGTGTTGCAACTGTATATATTCCTGTTACCGCATCAAGGTTTCTCACTTTTGGGTTTTAAGTAAATTCCCGAGCTCCGTGGTTTGTAATTATGTCGAGCAAGTGCTGCTGCTGTAAAATCGTAATTTGATATTTCACATGTCTTTGAATGACACTTTGCTCTTTTATTATATGAAAGGGAAAACAGGCATTCTTAATCCACATGTCCTAGACTGTTCATTATTTGATTTATCACATCTTATCCTTCCCAGATAAATAGCTCCAATCCTTCTTTTAGATTTTTTTGTTCATCGGTATAAGAATGCTGCTTGTCCCTGAACTCCCCAGTCCTGTTATTTATTTTTGAAACAGCACTGAAAACAGTCTTCCGAGGACAGCAATCACATACATTGTGTAACTGAATTACATAACCCTTCATCCCATCCTTTATATAGCCTCATATATGTTTGCTTTTTGGATGCGGCCACGCAGTGTACACAGTTCTTCACTGACCTTTCTCCAGTAATGGCCAAGGACTTTTTCTGAGTTAGTGCTTGTACTAATTTATCGTGGCACAAAGGCACAGTGAACTATGACAGCTCACTGGTGTAACTCCCAGCTGTGCACACGTGTGCTGCAGCAAGTCTTTCCACAGAGAGGAGTTATCCCAAAATCTCTGGAAAATTCTCCCATGTAGATAAGTCCTAATTTAGGGCGACATTCCAGTCTCGAGAGTCAGTTTGGGAAGAATCATGGAGATGCATAAAAGGAAAAATAAATGTATGAGCCATGAAGGTTGCCATGGATAGTGGAACAGGGAGTACACAGGGCTGGTATGACAGGGTAGCTAAATAAAGTGGAAGTGACACAGCCAAAGACCTTGAAACATACAGCACAAAATAAAATATTTCCCCAAAAGACAGATCACTCAATTAAAAAAGAAAAAAGCCCCATTTCTAGGCAGAATGAGCTGTAAATCTCTATAAGAACAGAGACAGCAACATTCTTCTCAAGTTACATTGAAGGGTAATAAATCTGCAGGTGATTCTCGGAGCAACTGTTCAGCACGATGACGGACAAAGGTCTGCAGGGCTCTGCAGCGTGGCTTGCAGCTTCTCCTGCTTGTAGCACGGAGATGTAGCTTGGAGAAGTATACACTGAGTCAGGCTACTGGGACTGCTTCTGGGTACTGCTGCCTCAGCAGATGGGACCTGTGTCCTGAAGATACAGGTGATGACAAATGTACGTGGCCTGCCAGTCCCAACAGACTGCTTACGAGAAAATTTAAGAACGGGTGGTTTCAGCTGAAGCATCTCTGGTGAAAACCAACGGAGCTTTGACAGACACTGTAGCCGCTTTCACAGTATGTTTCCTTAGCTGACGTCATTTAAATGGCTGGAGAGCTGCAGCTGGAGGGGGAATCAGTGAATCTCAGGCAGACAAGCGGGTGTGATTTCCTTGGGAGCTGCTCAGGACTGAATTTTTCTTACCAGTGTTGCTGAACATGCCCAGGACTGCTGGAATTTTGTCTGTTACCAGGCTCCTTTGTGCTGCCCTCAGACTGAGAGCAGGACAACCCTTTCTTTCTGTTGTACGTAGGAGCCTGTGTGGAAATCTTCTAGGAAGATTCTCCGTACTCTTCTAGGAAGGTGCAAATGGCGGGGTTGCTCCCTTACGTTGCTGTAAACCAGCGGTGGTCTCTGTGGTTGGGGAAACCCCTGCCTACTGCTTCTGAGTCGAGAGGCCATGCCAAAGAGGGAGGAGAGGAACCGATGAGCCTGGAGGGTTTCTTTGTTGCCTTGCTTATTGGGAAGCTTTGGATACAACAGCATTTCCTTTAGCAGCTGCAGTAATCCTGTCCCAGCCCATATCTCCAACACAATCTGGTCCTAAAATAGCCTGTTCCTCTGCACAGAAGTAGGAGATCTCATTTTCAAAGCATTTCCTCTGCTGGTAGTCTCCCAGCTTTTACTCACGGTGCTGGTATCCAGTACTGCTGCCGTCAACGGGCAGCGACGCCCATGTGGAGGGAGGAAGGGAAGGGACCTGAGGAGAGGAAAAAATCATCCCCCACCCCAGTGCGGGAAGCGGGGAGAGACCACATGCCAAAGGGCCACCGCAGAAAAGGCAAGAGGTCCAGTGCTGCCTGGAGAAGGATGGCAGGTGGGGGGAGGTGTCTGGCGGGTAGCTCGGCACAGCCCATCCTGGGTGCTTCTGCACATCGTGCGTCAGTTCACAACCAGAAACATCTAGTGCTGCATCTTCCAGGGCGTGGCCAAAAGCCATGTGAGAGGCGATGCAGGGTGCTGCCGGCAGGGAATTGTTCATGGTGGGTGGAAAGAAAGACGTCTGCAAAATAGGAATGAGCCACCATGCTTACAGCAACAGCTCAGGTAGCAGACTGCCATCTCAGCTGCAGCGGAAAGGATAGTCTTGCTCAGCCATATCTGGAGGAAGGAAATCTTCCAGGTCCTGTCCTGTTCCAGTGTCTTTTCAGGATCTCTAGCTCAAATCCTTACTTTGAGTCATCTTACTCAGACCCTTTGGTCCAGAGTCATTCATCCTTGTCCAGCCCATTTCCCCCACTTCATATTTTCAGCCTACTTCACTATAAAGTTTAAGCAACTTAAAGCTATTACAGACATTGCTTGCCACCTCTCCAAAGTGTAAAACTTTATGTATATATAGCTGTAGGTTCTCGTATGTATGACCACAGAGTTTCTGATTTCAGTCCTGAATTTCAGGAGCAAATTCTCCAGCACTGCACAGGACTCTGGTAGATGCACCCCAAACAGGATTTATCTCAAGCCCGCAAAGAGCACACACACACAAATTAATATTCATTACTAAATTAATATTCATGCTCTTCCTCTGTGGTGATTTATCTGGTTTTGGCACTGTCCGTTTCCTTCACTCCTGGATCCTTCCCTTGCTCTCCTCCTGATTAATGTGTTGATATGAGGCTTCAGGTAAACGGCCAAACTTTCATTTATCTGTCCTTTAAACGAATTGTTTCTTCATGGCTAATCAGCTCTGTCTTTATTATGAAAATCTGATGGTATTTTGTGCTGTTGGGACATTACTGCTGGCTAAGTATTGCCTCTGTATACCGTAACACCAAAGAACGTGCCATCTTCCTTCTGAGTCTGAACTCCCGTGTCCTGGTCCAGCAGCAGCTCACCTCCTCCTTTCCCATCCACCTGCACCATGTGTGATGGACAGTAATGGATTATTCTCCATGGGGAAGACAATGTGAAACTTTGAGCTTGCCTTTTCTCTTGCTTCCTCTGCTAGAATGATAATTTGAAATATTTTTATAAAAACCAGTCTACTTCCCCAGTGGTTTTTGTGTAGCAGAAATCACTTAGAATCATAGAATCACAGAATCATTAAGGATGGAAAGGACCTTTGAGATCATCGAGTCCAACCGTTAACCTAACTGTCTGGTCCACCTCTAAACCATGTCCCTAAGCACCACATCCACGTGTTTTTTGAATGCTTCCAGGGACTGTGATTGCACCACTTCCCTGGGCAGTCTGTTCCAATGCCTAACTACTCCCTCCATGAAGAAATTTTTCCTCATATCTAGTCTAAACCTCCCCTGGCGCAGCTTGAGGCCGTTTCCTCTTGTCCTATCCCTTGTTACTCGGGAGAAGAGACCGACCCCCACCTCGCTACAGCCTCCTTTCAGGGAGTTGTAGAGAGTGACAAGGTCTCCCCTCAGCCTCCTCTTTTCCGAACATAAAGGGTGTCTTTAAAACTGATGGAAGGTTTTGCCAGGCTGTTTAAATGCAGTCCAGCTGTCAGGAAACAAAATTCTACCTTTTGTAAAAAAAAAAAAAAAAATCTACCACCTCCTTTCCTCCTTCAGAGTCCCTCTCTGGGCAACATCTGGAAACAGAGTCTAATTACTGGTCCTGAACATAACCTGGCGAAATCCTTCCTTGGCAGGTACTAGAGCTGAACCGTAAATGAAAGGCCCTACAATCTCCTTATTGTAGCCAGATCCTTGCTCATCCCATGGATGCTGCTGCCTGGGCAAGGCTGATAAAGTCGCCCAGCACCCTTTGCTGTGACTATCTCCCTATAAAACCTGAGAGCGGCCTCAGCAGTGAGGTGGCAGCTGCTGATGGTACAGGAGAGGGATGAGGAATTGCTTAGGAAGCGGTGGGACTTTCGCATCACACCAGAGCCATCTGCCTCCTAGGGGAAGTCCCACCGGGGGTGAGGAGGTGACTTCCTTCCTGGCAAACTATCCTGCTCCAGCTGCGGCGTGTGGCACGAGCGGTGAGAGGTGGACACGTCTGGCACTTGTGTGCATCCTTTTGAACTCATCTGCCTCTTGGCTTGGCTGTGCCTTGGCTCACAAAGCCTCCCCACAACCTGCAAAAGGGACATTTCCCTTCAGGTTTCCTTCTCTATTGTACCTCAGAAGGTAAGAGTTTCATAGCAAGGACTTTACTGCAGACCCACACAGCAGGAAAACGATTGTAGTGATACAAAAATAGACTGATACAAAAAGAATATGCCTCAGATTCCTGAAGCTTCCCTACATTAGAGCTAGACATGGGCTTGAATTGAATTTTCTAGAAGAGAAGTGATTAGTGCAGAAATCACGGAAAACAACTGGGGTGTGAAGCACTCAAGAGCTGCTGGTTGAAGAGAATATCCAGCAACTCTGGCTCTCAAAATGTAAATAGGAAACAGTCAAAAAATCTTATCTGTATTTTGCAGCTAATGAAAACACTAGTCTCTCCTGGGAGCCAAGTCTTTGCTCTAATTTTAATGCATTTTCTTAGGTTTTCCTTAGCTGTGACTAATTTGCACTGTCAGGTGTGCCTTTTTTGAAGTTAAAAAGCATATCTGAAATACTACAACCTCTAGCCAGAATATTTAAATTAGCGAATACCCACTGAAACCACATCTCACAGCCTGTCAAGTGAGGGGATGGCACTCACATACCCTCATGCTCTGCTGAGCGATGGGTACAAACAATCTCTGCTCCCGTGGGAGCCCGGAGGCAATTCTTCCCGGGTGAAGTGCCGTTTGCTGTGCTGGCCCCTTGCACTGTTTGGGCTGTGCACAAACAGCACTTTGACTATCGAGCACAAAACATTTCAAAGCCAGATCTCAGAAAGCAGTTTCGTCAGTGGGGCATGCAGTGACGGTCCCCTCCCTGAATCCCAGAGTGCTGGCAATTGTATGTACAGTTTGGAAAACACACCGAATCACACCTGCCTTTTTCTTTTTTTAGACTATATCCTAAAACAGTTCTAAATATATATAATTACATATATTTAATTATAATTGTATTATAATATGTAACTTTAAAGACTTTGCCCACATGCTTACTATGGCCGTGTTCACATCATGTATTAAACCTGGGCCTGCTGATCACACCATAAATCCTCTGTCCCCAGGCCACAGGGTGCTTAGCCAAGGGTCAAAGTCTTTAGGAGACCCCAGGGTCGGACCTTGGTGGGGTGGTCTGGGATGGCATTGAGCTGCTCCTAATTGCTGTTCAGCTGCTACTTCCTCTGGTTCAGCTGATCCCCGAGCTCAGCTCTGCTCAATGATCTAGCAGAGAGAAAAATGAGAGGGCTTGAGGAACTCACAAGCAGACACAGCCTCAGCTGGGCAGTTCACCCTGCATGGCAGGCTTAATATATAGGGTGGACATACCTTATGGTGCCTATGACAGATGGAATAACACGGCATACTGAGTTCATGAGAGCAATTCAGGCCACCTGGTACCCATGACTACTAGGCCATGGGGACCAGGCTCTGCCAAGCCTGGATAGGAGGCCTCTGAACTGTTGTTAGACATCATTTAAGATGCTGTAGTAATGTAGGAAGATGCTTAAGTGTGCTGCCTTCTGCATGTAATTTGGGACCAAGATGGCTGTTCCCACCTGTGTGCTGGCAAAGACCAAAAGGAGCTGCAGTCTGTTACTTCAATAAAACTAAGGAGAGTTTTGATTTAGGTATTCAGTGCCATCTAATGTTGTATATTCGTACACGGGAGGGTAAGCAGGGATTTGGACAAGGGCCAGAGATGAGTTTGCACATGACTTACGCTTAATGTTAGGCATGTGACTGGCTGCCTACAAGGCGAGGTGTTGTTTGCACATAACTGTGTCTGTATTGTCCACGCAGCTGAGCATAAACAAATGATTGTGCATTTGTTTGCAAACATTAACCCTGCAGAGTTGGGAGGCTAGTGCTGCAACAGCTGGATCTGTGGCAGCACCTATTAACTCCTTGAAAAGCACAAAAAGGTACAGATGTGTGTGACATAATTAGCATCACGACAATGAATGTTTTTCTACTGGGAACGTAGCCAAAGGAGGTTTTCTTGCTGTCTCCAGAAAGCTGTCAGCTCTTCTCTCTGTGCCCCCTCTACAGAATTTATTTTCTCTAAGCGGGGAAATAAAAAGCAGATTTTGCATATCTACCTATCTATTCTTGCTTTTTATCATGGAGATCGGAGAAAGACCTAGGTGCTTCCTGCGTACAGCAACAACATATGCAAGCTGAGCAAAAAATCCAGTCAGTGCTGGATTCCAGAGGAAAAGGTTGCGTTTGGATGTTCTGTGCTTTCTGGAAAGAGACCTTCACAGAGAGTGAAACGGTTGTTATTTTTTACTGTCAGAGCATTTTCATTCTGTCTGATGAGAGCTGTGTCTTCCCGTCCTTCTCTGATGCTGGCTGGGGTTTAATTTCTTATTTTCTGACTGGTTTCATACAGAGACTTGTAGAACCACGGCACCTGATGGATTTCCCCCCATCCTTCCTTCTCTTGCTAATAATGTTTAAATCTGTTTGCAGTGAAATATGACAGAAGGGCAAAAGGTTGAACAGAAGTTCATGCCACCTCTGTGAAAATAGGCAGATGGGTAGAAAATAAAACACCTGTAAGCATACTTACTGAAGTAAAGGCTGGAAACTCATGCGTCGTAAGAGAATCCAGGTGGGAGGGACACCTTGTAGGTCCTGCTATTGCGGGAAAAGCTTCACTTGGTGATTTTGCTTCTTTAGATATGGAAATCAGCCCATCAGGGCACAAGTCCCCAGGAAACCAGGATTCACTGGTGCTGGTGCTCAAAAATTACTTGTGCAAGTTTTTGCAGGTTGCTAGAAAGACTTCTGTGTGTAGCTGGTTTAAAAAAACCTAGTCCACAGCTGTGACGCTGGTTCCTTTTAGAAAAGGCTGTCAGTGTGTCAACATCACATGCTACAAATGCAGTCTGACCTTTGAAATAATTTATGTACTATTTAATAAAACATCCAAATTTACCCCTTTAATTGGAGGTTCTCAAAGCGCTTTGCGTATGTTAGGAGGTGATTCCCATGGATGAGGGTGGCCTTCTCATTCTCATTTTACAGAGGAGAAATGTGTGGCAGGCAGGTAAAATGGTTTGCTCAGGGTTACACGACAGGCTGGGAAAGGGGGTCCGGCCCTGCAGACGCATGAGGGGCGTGCAGTAGACACAGAGTTTTTTGGCTACTGTGCATCCATCGCGTTGCTGCCACACACCGTGGCCAGGTCTCACCTATTCGGTTCCTGTGGTTTGGTTGCTCAGCACAAGTTTTCAAGCTCTGGCTCTGTAGTCTTTGCAGATGAAGAGCAGAGAACTGTTAAGTCATGTACAACCAGCTTGTTCTATGTAGCTGTAAAAGACATGAAGACTGCGCTATGCCAAAGGCAGCATAAGGCACTGCAATTTCAGTAGCTACTAGCACGCAAGAGAGAGACGTAGCTAGCAGCATATGCAGCCAGCTATGAGTCTTTAGCCTGAATGATCAGGTATAAATGGATACGGTTGACAGCTGAGCCAGCTGACTTCCAACTTTTTTGCCAAGCAAGATTCAAACCTACATCCAAACTGTGACACACTGGTCACTCTGATGCCACGCACTTCATTAAAGATGACTTCAGTGCTGCTTCTTCTCATTCCTGCAATTGGAGCAAGAGGTGTTTGGCTTATACCTGTTGAACTCTAAACCTCATCAGACCAAATTTCACCTGTGGATTATTTAGGTGTTTATTAAGTGCTTGTTCTTTATATGAGAACCACACAGCACTGCAATCCTGTTGCATCACACAGAAGTTAACCTCTGAAAGCATCAACTAATTAATCCTCCTCGCTCACATCTGTAGTAGGCAGGGAAATAGGAGATGATCTGTTTCAGCTTACAGGAAGGTGGACAGTGTAGTGGGGCTGTGGAAGTTGCTATAATAAATCATGGCCATAATATCTAAAAAATTGCATATGCATTTTTAAATGCAGATTTGTTTATTATGTACTTCCTTGGATAATGAAAAAGTGAATAAAAGGTTTGCTTTCAAAATAATTTTCTGAGCTTTTGAATTCTGTACAAGCTTGTGAATTTGTCTTGCAAACTTTTGTGTGTGCGAACTGGTTAGACTGGACAGAATTTGATTGAGAAAAGTGGCAAAGATCTGGATTTTTTGCATTAAGCTCCTCATATTTTGAAGCCTGTTTGGTAACACAGGCAGCGGATAAAAAGATTCCAGTCTTTCTGCAGCTGACCTAGCATACTTTTCTAAAGGCATTTGTGATATCTGAGCTTTGAAATGGTGAATATCACAGGAGTGCAAAATCCCCCAAAAGAGACATTTCAAGCTTTGCAAGAATGAATATTTGAAACAATCAAATGCCCAACGTCATCAGATTTTCAGGCAGATTGAAAGCAAAAAAGAGTATTAACCCATAGAAATCAGCAATCCTAGCCAAACAACGTTTGCCCCCTTTCCAGACCTTTGTGGAGTCCAGAGCTTTGTGAAAACAGGATGGGTCGTTAATGAGAATGGGCCCTTTAGCTGAAGTGACTTCCTGAGAAGTAGGAGTTAGAGCTACAAACCCCTCCGGGATCAGAAAGGCCTACAACCCTCTCTTTGCAAATTTTGCTGAACATTTTTGTGTAAGATTCAGTAGAATCACTTCCCTTCCCTCCAGCTCTGTCAATACTGGCTGTCTGTGCTGGGTGTGATGGGATCGCACTGGGACAGTGAGGAAATCTAGACTGGAGGTAGGTACCTCTTCATGAGTTGGTGTTATAACGGCGCTTATGTCTCAGCTCAGGCTGGGACATGTCGAGCATTGCTGGGCATCTTGGGAGCTTGGCAATCCCAAACACACGGATGGATGAGGTGTAGGTGATTGCAGCACCTGGCAGGCCTGGATGACAGAATATCTTCACTATTCCCTTGACCTAAATGCTAAAATTTGCCAGGTCCGTTATAGGCGGGAGATGGTCTGAATACGGCTCCTAGTGGTTAAAAGCACCCATGACACGTTTTATATGAGCTTTGCTAGAGTTTTGAAGCTCTTGGAAAATTGGATGAGTAGCTCTTCCCTTTCCCTAGAATCACCCATTGTCATCTTCCTTCCTTTTTTAAATGTGATTTTTCATCCTTGCTAGAATGCCTGGGTTTCCTCTGTAATGAGGAGGATGACAACTGTGAGAAAAAGTATGCAAACACAGAAAGATGGATAGTGCCCTGACTCCTAGCCATCACAGGATATTTTAGGCAAGTCATTTTGCCTTTTCCTATCTGTCTCCCCATTTGCTCACTACTGTGCATGTTGCATGTTGGAATTTCAGTCACAGAAAATGATCCCATTGTGACTGAAGCAATAAAAATCTGAAATGAAAAGGTAATCCTGCCCCAAATTGCTTTTGAAGTGTAAGACAAGAAACAACAGATGGATACAGTCACGGAGGGGAATTTAAGGCAACAGTGAAGCATACTGATCAGTGTGATAGGCAGCCAGCACAGGGTATAGGCTGTTGCCAAGGCTTCTGTATTGTGGCAAAAAAAATGTAATGACGGATTTGAGAAAAGCTAATGAGAGAGCTCTGTAAATATTTTTGTAAGCCCAAAGCATGAGAGAAAGCATGAAATTGATTGTTTGAACATCTAACAGTAACTAATTTGTGTAGTAAGTATGATACCCATGAATTCGTAATGGAGGTTATGAAGGTTAATTCATGAGCATGTCTAAGTGTGTTTAAATACCACTGAAGAGTAGAGTATTGTTAAATTAATCATTCCAGGGAAAAGTCTTAGAATCATTTTAAAGAAAGGCAGAATGATTTGAGACAGGTGATGAGTGAAGAAATTGGAAGCCGCCAGGCCATAACCTCCTGATATGAGCAGAGGTCATTAAGATGAAAACTGCCAAAGGGATTTTTTAGCAATTGTAGACTCTGCCATATCAGATTGGGTTTTATTTTCATTTGCAGTGGCTAAAATACTGGTTGTGGTTGCTCTGACTTCAGTACTAGCATGTGTGCTGATTTCAGGAAGGAAAAGACATTTCACTGGGGGTGAGGGAACTACTTACCTGAGTGAACTAAATAATAAAAGAACTAAAATACACAGCCAGGCGTACGGCCAGCACATTACTGTCCAAGCAGTTAGCGTATCTCAGCACAAGTGAGGTAACTACAACGAAGGAAGCGTCATATCTAAACCCAACATTTCTTTTAAGCATGTCTCAGTACCGTATAAAATTTGATTTTGAAACTGTTGTTTGGAACAGAAAATAACTTTTAAAGGACTCCAACTCTTAATCTCACAAAGCTCCTCAGAGTCAATTCCTGACACAGCCCCCTGACCCTGAATACTCTCGGTCTGCTGTCTGCACTGAAGACAACTGGGAGGACCACTGTGAAAAAAGACTTTGTATGAAGTTACAGTTATCTGCAACAGCAGCTAAAATGTATTTCCTGAAAAACAGATCCTCTGGTTTTGTATCCTTTCGAATTACTGCGAAGATTTGTTTATTATTACTTTTTAAACTTAGGAGATTTTCTCTGTCCTAGTTGTAAGAGTTGAATTTGAGGTTGTGAAATCTGATCTTTTTCAAGAAGCCTTTAGAAAGATCTTTCTAGTGTGATTTGTGCAAGATGATTCAGGCCGGAGCAAATGTGACCCCTCTGTGCCCTACTCCTGCCTAGACAAAAGCAGTTGCCTGCAGCTGTGTCCATATTGCCCTCAAAGGATTTTTAAAATGCCACTTGACATGCTGAATGTATTTGAATGGATATTTTCTGTCATTACCAATTGAAATAACTCCTGTCTTCTCCTCATGACCTTCAGAGCTGGAGTCCCATAGAAGAACAGCATTCTTCCTCTTTCAGACAAATATAAGTCTGATTGCCCTACACCAAAAAGGAAGTTTATGACATGGGAAGTATTGCCTTGCTCTTGAAGAGAGGTGGTGGGTTAGACAATCTGTGTAGACATCATAGGGAACTAATTTCACAAGTTCTAAGCTGTAGTTTCAGGCTAGCTCAGGCATGAGCTCACTCTGTGGCTGTGGACACATCTTGCGGTATTTTATCAAGTCCAAATTTTTTAAGTCTCTGGAACTCGAGGGCCAGGAGGATGAAGATACGGACAGTGATCCATCCAAGGGGTTGACTAGGGGGAACCAGTCAGCCCCACGCATTACAATGGCCACTGGTAAGAAAAAAAAAAAGGGTAATTGTCACAGGTGACTCCCTTCTGAAGGGAACAGAGGGCCCGATATGCCGACCGGACCCATCCCACAGGGAAGTCTGTTGCCTCCCTGGGGCAAGGATAAGAGACATTACCAGGAAGCTCCCTAGGCTGGCAAAGTCATCCAATTATTATCCATTATTGGCTGTTCAGGCTGGCAGTGATGAGGTAGCTGATAGAGGCACAAAGACGATCAAAAGGGACTTTAGAGAACTGGGGTGATTGCTTGAAGGATCAGGAGCGCAGGTAGTGTTTTCCTCCATCCCATCAGTAGCCGGGAGGCATATGGAAAGGAACAGGAAGACCCACCTCATGAACACGTGGCTCGGAGGCTGGTGCCAGCGGCGGAATTTTGGGTTTTTCAATCATGGGGCAGTTTACATGGCACCAGGCTTGCTGGAGACAGATGGGGTTCACCTGTCGCAAAGGGGGAAAAGGATTCTGGCTCAGGAGTTAGCAGGCCTCATTGAGAGAGCTTTAAACTAGATTCAAAGGGGAAGGGGATAAAACCAGGCTTGCTTGGGATGAGCCTAGGGGTGGCATGCCTGTGGTGGAGAAGAGATCAATAGCCCAACTGAAGTGCATTTACACCAATGTATGCAGCATGGGCAATAAGCAGGAGGAGCTGGAAGCCATTGCGTGGCAGGAAAAATATGATGTGGTCGCCATCACGGAAACATGGTGGGATGACTCACACAACTGGAGTGCTGCAATGGATGGCTACAAGCTCTTTAGAAGGGACAGGCTAGGAAGGAGAGGTGGTGGGGTAGCCTTGTACATTAGAGAGTGTTTTGATTGTCTAGAGCTCAACGACGGTAATGATAAGGTTGAGTGCTTATGGGTAAAGATCAGAGGGAAGGCTAACAAGGCAGATCTCCTGGTGGGAGTCTGTTACAGACCACCCAACCAGGACGAGGAAACAGATGAAGCATTCTACAAGTGGTTGGCTGAAGTCTCACAATCCCTAGCCCTTGCCCTCGTGGGAGACTTCAACTTACCAGATATCTGCTGGAAATACAACACAGCAGGAGAAAGCAGTCTCGGAGGTTCCTGGAGTGTGTGGGAGATAACTTCCTGACGCAGCTGGTAAGCGAGCCAACCAGGGGAGGTGCCCCGCTGGACCTGCTGTTTACGAACAGAGAGGGCCTGGTGGGCGATGTGGTGGTCGGAGGCTGTGTTGGGCTCAGCGACCATGAAATGATAGAGTTTTCAATTCTTGGAGAAGTAAGGAAGGGGGGTCAGCAAAACCGCTACCCTGAACTTTAGAAGGGCAGACTTTGGATTGTTTAGGAGTCTGGTTAACAGAGTCCCTTGGGAGGCAGTCCTGAAGGGCAAAGGAGTCCAGGAAGGCTGGATGTTATTCAAGAAGGAAGTGTCAAAGGCGCAGGAGCAGGCCGTCCCCACGTGCCGTAAGTCGAGCACGAGGGGGAGAAGACCAGCCTGGCTGAACAGAGAGCTTTGGCTGGAACTCAGGAAAAAAAGGAGAGCTTACCACCTTTGGAAGAAGGGGCAGGTGACTCAGGAGGACTACAAGGATGTTGTGAGGATATGCAGGGAGAAGATCAGAAAGACAAAGGCCCAGCTAGAACTTAAAACTGGCCACCGCCATTAAAGATAACAAAAAATGTTTTTACAAATATATCAACGACAAAAGGAGGGCCAGGGAGAATCTCCATCCTTTGTTGGATGCGGAGGGAAACATTGCCACGAAGGATGAGGAGAAGGCAGAGGTACTTAAAGCCTTCTTTGCCTCAGTCTTTAATAGTCAGACGGGTCATCCTCAGGGTTTTCAGGCCCCTGAGCTGGGAGATGGAGATAGGATGCAGAATGAAGGCCCAGTTGTCGAAGAGATGGCAGTCACCGACCTGCTCCTCCACCTGAATGCTCACAAGTCCATGGGGCCAGACGGGATCCACCCGAGGATACTGAGGGAGCTGGCAGAGGAGCTTGCCAAGCCACTCTCCATCGTTTATCAGCAGTCCTGGTCAACCGGGGAGGTCCCAGATGACTGGAAGGTAGAAAATGTGACAGCCATCTACAAGAAGAGTCGGAAGGAGTATCTGGGGAACTACAGGCCTGTCAGCCTGACCTCAGTGCCAGGAAAGGTCATGGAGCAGATCATCTTGAGTGCCATTACGCGGCACATGCAGGACAACCGGGGGATCAGGCTCAGCCAGCATGGGTTTACGAAAGGCAGGTCCTGCTTGACCAACCTGATCTCCCTCTGTGACAAGGTGACCCGCTTAGTGGATGAGGGGAAGGCTGTGGATGGTGTCTCCTTGGACTTTAGTAAGGCCTTTGACACAGTCTCCCACAGCATTCTCCTGGAGAAGCTGGCTGCTCACGGCTTGGAGAAGTGCACTCTGTGCTGGGTTAAAAACTGGCTGGAGGGCTAAGCCCAGAGAGTGGTGGTGAATGGAGTCAAATCCAGTTGGCGGCCGGTCACGAGTGGTGTTCCCCAGGGCTCAGTGTTGAGACCGGTCCTGTTCAATATCTTCATTGATGATCTGGATGAGGGGATCGAGTGCACCCTCAGTCAGTTTGCAGATGACACCAAGTTGGGTGGAAGTGTTGATCTGCTGGAGGGTAGGAAGGCCCTGCAGAGGGACCTGGACAGGCTGGATTGTTGGGCTGGGGCCAACTGCATGAGATTCAACAAGGCCAAGTGCCAGGTCCTGCACTTGGGTCACAACAACCCCATGCAATGCTACAGGCTGAGGGAGGAGTGGCTGGAGAGCTGCCCAGTGGAAAAGGACCTGGGCGTGTTGGTTGACAGCCACCTGAACATGAGCCAGCAGTGTGCCCAGGTGGCCAAGAGGGCCAATGGCATCCTGGCTTGTATCAGGAATAGCCTGGCCAGCAGGACCAGGGAGGTGATAGTGCCCCTGTACTGGGCACTGGTGAGGCTGCACCTCGAGTGCTGTGTTCAGTGTTGGGCCCCTCACTACAAGAAGGACATGGAGGTGCTGGAGCGTGTCCAGAGGAGGGCAACGAAGTTGGTGAAGGGTCTGGAGCACAAGTCTTATGAGGAGCGGCTGAGGGAGCTGGGATTGTTTAGCCTGGAGAAGAGGAGGCTGAGGGGAGACCTTATGGCTCTCTACAGCTACCTGAAAGGAGGTTGTAGTGAGGTGGGGGTCGGTCTCTTCTCCCAAGTAACAAGCGATAGGACGAGAGGAAACGGCCTCAAGCTGCGCCAGGGGAGGTTTAGGTTGGATATTAGGAAAAACTTCTTCTTCACTGAAAGGGTAGTCAGGCACTGGCACAGGCTGCCCAGGGAAGTGGTTGAGTCCCCATCCCTGGGGGTATTTAAAAGACGGGGAGACGTGGTGCTTGAGGGCATGGTTTAGTGGTGGACTTGGCAGTGATAGGTTAACGGTTGGATCAATGATCTTAAGGGTTTTTTCCAACCTTAACAATTCTATGATTCTATGAAACCTAAAACAGGATTGTTGAGTCTCAGTGACAATCAAATAGACAGTTTTTCCAGAGAATCCGGAACAAGGCCTACCAAGAGTTAAGTGTCAGTGGACAAAAGGAGCTGGGGTTTTCTCAGCTGGAAGATACTGCACATAAAAAGGAAGATAAAAGGAGTACTTTGTGGTGGGGGAAACCCCGACCTCAGTTGTAGGAAACAGTTCACTCCAAGTAGGCCCTTCAAAGAAGACAGGACTTTGATTTCAGTCTGTACACATGCTGGCAAGGAACAAATAATTATAGCTTTTTCTCTTCTGTTATCAGCAGTACTAGGGAAGGGAAGTCCACAGTTCACCAGCATTTTATCTGATTTCTGTTTTTCAGAGAAACGGTAAGTAATTTTCCTCCAAGCTTCCTCAGAGATGTCTTTGGCTGCCAAGAAGCCGTGATGACTGTACACCTCCAGTTTACATTGAATACAACCAGAGTCAGAGAGACAGCATTTCTGAAAATTTCTCTTAAGCTACTTCAAACTCAACATATAAAAACATAGTCAAAATCAGCAGCTACTTCTGAAATTCCTTGCCTCCATTTAGGATGTGCTTACATTCCAAAGACAGAATGAAAGAAGAAAGTTTGTTCTTCATTTGTGCTAAGATAAAGTCAGCTGGGCTTTTAATAGAGGGAAGGGGATTGGTTTTATCCTCAACTTTCCCTTTTAAGTATTCATTTACTACTAACCCAGGTTAAAAACCTCAGCTGCCATACTCATGGCAGTTTTAGCTCAAATTGTCCAGCCCAAGTTAAGAATATACTTTTTTCCCCCCAGAACTGACATATTTTGTCTTATTTGTGAAACGGTTGCCTCTTACCTGTTCCTTGATGGGTATGTTTATGAGTTAATGCTTGCACAGAGCTTGAAAGAAGTCCATGTTTATTAAATCTGGAGATGAGGAGTTGCATAAAATGGAACAGAGGTAACCACCTCCATACATCTAGCCCAGCCTCTTACCTGTCCTGTTCACGTTTGTTTGCTTTGAACAGATGGAGCAGGGTAAATATGCTCGTTAAAAATAAATCCTGTGGAGCTATTGTACCTGCTTTTTCTGCACAGAGGGTGAAACAAAGAAGCAGACAGCTCAGGTCCTGAATGTCAAGGCCTGATGGCAGCCAACACTGCCTGACAGAGAAGAAAGCAGTGCACTGATTCTTCCCATGTGATCTTACAGAGGTGAGTCATGGCAAAGAGAGGTGCAGATACAAGTATTTTATTCATAAACTGGAGGAACCAAATAACAGCATTACTATGCATCATATGGAAAATGCTGCCTGTACTATTCAACGTGAATGGCCTGGCAGGGAAGGGAAATGCAGCTTGTTACTTTTTGTTCATCTGAACTATTAACTTCGGACTAACCTTCCAGGCAGAGTCATTTGCTAGTCTTAGTCACTTGTTGTTAGCAGTCAAAAACAGGTGAAAAAAACCTGTATATAATTTAGCATCTTCTTAATCATTCCAGCAAGAATCTAAGCACTGAATGCACAGATGACATAAAGAGTGGGATTTTTTTCCCCTCAGTTGTAACTGGAAAGATGCAGATGTGCAAATGCTTCTTGAGAAATCTGCAACTTCCTATATGTATTTATTAGTTATTCTTGTGTCTCTGTACTCTTATTAGGACAGTTAAGCTGAGGTTTATCACATTGGTCTTTAGGTACCAATTGAAGTACCTAAGCTGAAATCCACCCTAAGCTCCTTCCGTTCTCAGTGGTGTCTTCATCCCACTGTCAGTTTGAATCCCGGTGCTCCACAGTTATGAGCAAGAGGTACACTTTCAAAAACAACTCATCACCTTTATATACTGCTGTGTATAATCAGTATCTACAAGCCCAAAGCACAACAAGCTGGAGGGAAAAGACTTGCTCTGGTCTGCTAAACATACAATTAGTGACAGTAATGCTCAGAAATTCAAATGTTTGCAGAACATCCTTTTGCAGAGTTTGCTACTTGGGAGTAATCTTGGGAGACAGGGAACTTCTGGTTATAGAGCTACAATTATTTTCTCATACCACATTTGCCCACACTACTACTAGTCAAAAGCAGACCTTTCCACCTTTGTTTAGGGTTTCATGATCTGCATCCGGGATGTTTGCACACACTTACAAAGACAGGTTCCTTCCAGTAGAACCTTGCACGTCTACGCTGTGCCACAAACAGCTGTCATGTCTGTCATATTAAATACATCAATAATAATATAGCATTTCCCCTCTCTTCCCCAGGAAAAGTCATGTTTCCATCCAAGCTTTTTTTACCAACTCACCTCTTGTTTTTTCCTATTCTTTACGTGCAGCTAGTGCTGGTATATGTTGCAAGCAGGGGTGGCTAGATTTGATGTTGCGAATCTAATGTGACATGCTTCATTTGGCATTGCTAATTCCTTAGCTGTCACCTGGGCCTGTAGCTCTGTTCCGCAGCTGCTAAGATTTTGGGCATTGCTTTTGTTGGAGCTGCAAGTTCCCAGTTTTGAAACATTCAAAGCAGGTTTTATCAATACATGCAGGATAAATGCCACACAGTACTCACTAGTAAATGTGTGCAGCCTTTTCCCAAGCTTGTACTTTCCTTATTCCTTCCATCCTCGGTGCTACCAGAAGCATTTTTTACCTCCTTCTGGAAAAAAGTGGACACTAGTGAGAGCAGAGGATTAACACTTACAAAGAAAATAGCTGTGGTGGAGGAAGGGAGATAACAATGACTCCTGCTCACCTTTGTGTGTGAAACCAATCAGCCCTTCTGTTTGGCGTAAGTAACTCTGGTTTGCCATCATTTAGTATTGCCTTACTACTGGGTTTTCTTGTTTTTCTTATCCCTGTTGAGAAATAGTCTGTGTTACATTTATATATCATGCTTGTATTTATTCACCCAATGAATCAGCAATGAAACCAAAGAACAAATCGAGAATTTAAAGTTTCATTGTTTCCTAATTAAATTAGGAAATTATTAAATAGTTTGAGTGATATTAAATGATTTAAGTAGCCTGTCTAGCTGTAAATAGAAAAGCCTTGCTGCAAGATTTTCTTTCACTCATATTTTCCTCAACATTATAAGCAAAAAATACTGGCATTGAAATATGCTAGCATCATTTCAATGGTTTCATAAACAGGTATAGGTTTACAGTTGTACCACATGAGACACATGTATTTTTGTGTGTTAGCATTTTATGCTGTGAGTGGCAAGAGTGCAACGCTTTTTGAACTCTGCTGCGCACAGGCTCAAGGGATTTGGTAGTGGTGGAGATCTAGTACAATCATTAAAGGGCATATCCCGATGCCTTTATGCAATTGAATAAATCCCACTATGAATTCTATAGTGTTGTTCACGTGCTTAATGTGATCAGGGCGCAGCTGCAACTGCTTGCAAAATTCAGTACCTGCTGCAGTGGGTTTGACCTTGGCTGGCTGCCAGACCCCACCCAGCCGCTCTCTCACTCCCCCTCCTCAACAGGATGGGGGGGGACACAAGATGAAAAAGCTCCCGGGTCAAGATAAAGACAGGGAGATAACTTAGCAGTTACCGTTATGGTCAAAACAGACTCGACTTGGGGAAGACTAATTTAATTTATTGCCAATTAAAAATAGAGCAGGATGGTGAGAAACAGAGATAAAACTAAAAACATCTTTCCCTCACTCTCCCTTATTTCCCAGGCTCAACTTCACTCCTTCATTCCCAACTCTTCTACCTCCCCCCTCTCCGTTTAGTGCAGGGGGATGGGGAATTGGGGTTCTGGTCAGTCCATAACACTTCGTCTCGGCCGCTCCTTCCTCCTCACACTCTTTCCCTGCTCCAGCATGGGATCCCTCCCACACGATACAGCCCTTCACGAACTTTTCTAGCATAGGTCTTTCCCACGAGCTGTAGTTCTTCAAGAGCTGCTCTGACGTGGGTCCTTTTCACGGGGTGCAGTCCTTCAGGAACAGACTGTCCCCCATGGGCCACAAGCCCTGCCAGAAAACCTGCTCCTGCATGGGCTCCTCTCCATGGGCCACAGCTCCTGCCAGGAGCCTGCTCTGGCATGGGCTCTCCACGGGCTGTAGCTTCTTTCAGGGCACATCCACCTGCTCCAGCATGGGCTCTCCACAGGCTGTAGCTTCTTTCAGGGCACATCCACCTGCTCCAGCATGGGGTCCTCCATGGGCTGCAGATGGATCTCTTCTCCACTGTGGACCTCCATAGGCTGTAGGTGGACAGTCTGCCTCACCATGGTCTTCACCACAGGCTGCGGGGGAATCTCTGCTCTGGTGCCTGGAGCACCTCCTCCCCCTCCTTTTTCACTGACCTTGGTGTCTACAGCACTGTTTCTCTTACATTTTTCTCACTCCTCTTAGCTGCTGTGCACCTTTTTTGTCCTTTCTTAACTACGTATTCCCAGGGGTGCCACCAGTGTTGCTGACGGGCTCAGTTGTGTCCTGTGGTGGGTCTATTTTGGAGCTGGCTGGAGCTGGCTCTGTCTGATGCAGGGGCAGCCCCTGGCCTCTTCTCGCTGAGAACACCCCTGGACATGGACACCCAATACACCTGCTTTCATAAAATGTACAATCAGAGAAAAATTCAAGCTGGAAGGGATCTCTGGCGGTCTCTAGCCCAATCCCCTGCGCAAAGCAGGACTAACATGGAAATTAGATTAGGTTGCTCAGGAATGGGAATTTCACCACCTCTCTTTGTCAATTAAAGGAAGCAAAACTGGATGGGTAGGTGTTTGCAAGAGTGGAGACTAGAGTCTAGTTTGCAGTTCAGACTTAGCCATTAGTGAGGGTGGCTGAATGCCATGAAATTAGTACTGTGTTTGAAGAGAAATCAGTATTAGCATCCACAGTTTGTAGTGGAAAGTGTTCACATAACAGCAGTCATCATTACAGCTACCATTAAGTGCTTCCATTCTGCCTTGGGGGCAGAATATGCAATGAGGGTGAAAAATGGTGGAGAGTGAATTTTCCCTAGCACAAAGACTACTGCATTTATACTGCATTTAGCAGAGTCTGGATCCTGATGGCTTTAGGTACCACTGGAGTACAAGTACTATTAACTTCTGTAGGAACCATTTTGAGCTCCATTGCCAAAGGAAAGGGTCACGCATGTAACTGAAAAAACTGATGATCTCAGCCTCCTTCCTGACCCTTTTCTTTCATAGAAACCTTGCGTGCTCCCCTGCTGCAAATCAGAAAATGTCTTGTAACATGACAAAAGGAAAATGTGATTCTGGGTATTTCCATGATGCTTTTGAGTGGTGCTATAGCTACAGGGTGAAACCAACATTAACAAATGTTAAGCACTGAAACCAGAGGATACCTATGAACACCCTGTTTTTCAGGTACAGATGGTTCAGGGTTACTGTCATTGCAGGCAAGCTGAATACTGTCATCCTAAGGAGTGAGGACAGATGTCTGGCTGAGACTAACTGCTTCCTGGCATGGGAAACAGGATGAACAGGTGAAAGAGAAGACCTGGGCTAGAAACTCATGAGAAAACCATGAAGAACTGGGTTTGCTCTTTCTGCCTTGAACAGAACGGGAAAGTAGAAGTCAGTAGCTGTTGCTTATGCGCCAGCAACCTCTGAATCTTCATCTCACACACCTTCTCTCTTTTCCTTGCTGGCAGCTGGAGGGGTAAGCACAGGTTTTCAGAGCTCTGTCATAGACTACAGAGGTAACCATGGATGTTTTGTTATCATAGAGTTAGCATGTGTCTGGAGCTGGCTTTGCTGTCTGAAATGAGACTGGTAGTGAACGATAATAAGGGCAAAGGATTGCCTGATGATATAAGTGAGATGCAGTTAGAATTAATAGAAAAGCAAGGCTGAAAATTCTGCATATTTATGCAATCACTTGTCTGGAGGATGTAGCTGTTATATTTAAGTTCTGATATTTATTTTAACTTAGCAGAACTGAACACCATCTGTACTCAGAGAATAAAGACAAAACAAGCCCATGTTGCTTGGCTGTTCTGTAAGCTCTTTGGAGAAAAGACTATGCCATAGGTCTATAGGGCACCAAGCATCAATGGTGTTTCAAGCCCCCATGGGGTATCTAGGTGTAAGGAAAAATAAATCAGAGTACAAAAATATTGTATAGGGGATTCAATAGCTGGCTCAGTGCTGAATTACAGACTTTGCTTAGTGCCAAAGCTTTTGTGCTGTTTATGTTTAGGGTTTGCATTTTGGCTGAGCTGAAAAATAGAAGGCTTGGCTGTTGTTCTTTCACAAGATTTAGATAGGTCCAGATCACTCGGAAACTCAGTTTGAGGGTTGCTTTCTCCCAAACAAAATTTGCTGCTTTTAAAAGATTTTAATTTTGAAATAAACGCAGCCTTTATAACATACTGTAAATACATACTGCAGCACAGTGTCCTGTAGCACTCTTCTCGGCACTGCTTTATTAATAGTCTCTTCGATTCCTTCCTGGTTAACTCAGATTAGTCTTGTTGCAGTAACTCTAAAGACTTCCACATTGAGATGCAGGTTTTGCTCTACATCAAGAGACGAAACGTTTCTGGGCAGTATGTAAATAAATTACCTTCTTTCCTTTGAAATCTTTATCATAATTACATGATTTGCAAGGGTAATCATGCATGTCATTATGAAGAGGTGATCGTATCTTGTTCAAGTCAGTCAGCTCTCTACTGGTGCTGCAATATATTGGCAGCAAATCGCTGTAAGAAAGCTTCCGTGAAAAATCTTGTTAAATCCAGCAGAAAACCCAGGGAAATATGAATTAAAGAACAGACTTGGCAGGAGAATCTGTTCATAAATTCATTTATGAAACTCCACTAGTATGCTTTCTTAATTAAACAATGCTGCTTTCTTATAACTATAGCTAAGGAAAGACAGAAGAAATTTTGTTGAACCAGCTTTTACTAAAAGCATGTACTCTGGTCATTAAAAACACCTGGATTCTATCAGTGTATGAGCAACTTTTTGACCTCTGAGCAACTTGCACTGCCTGAAGAAAGGCCTGAAAGGGAATGTCTCACATGGTTGTGCCAAGCTACACATTCCTAGCGTGCTTTAAAAATTACCTCTCTCTTGGTGCAATATAGGACAGTGCAGAATGATGTATTTCACAATTTATATTAATATCACTCTCAGGCATGTTTGGTGAAGGGGCCAAAATGCAATCTGCTGAAAGATGTAAATCAGCTGTCTTTTAAAACAATGGCAGAACTTTAACAAAGAAAAACCAGAAAGCAATTAGTTATTGTGGTCGTGCTGTTATTCACATGCCTTGGATCAGTGCCCTGCTCTGTAGGATCACTGTACTACACTCAGAGAAACGCCTCCTGCCCTGAGGCATTTACTGTCTAAGGTTGCAGTGCAATAATGAGTTGTGTGGGCTTGATCCTGAAGAAGAAACTGAGGGCTGAAGGCTTAATTTTAGAAAAGATGCAGCAAGTGAACTTGCCAATACATAACATGTGGATGAGAACAAAACTAATAACAAAACATAGTTATTTAAGACTTCAGTCTGCATAACCTGAGAACTCAAAAGAAATCTGTCTCTTGAAGCCAGGACTTAAAAATAAATACTGCCCTCTGGGGAAGTACTAATAAATCTGTTTCCAACTCTAGCTTGGGCTATATATATTTTTAGTTTTTCATACAAATGTACTTAATACAAGCTCTGAAAATTCTACCTATTTTTATATTACATAATTTGACCTCAGTAGGTGAACAGCTTTGGTGACAATATGACAGAAGCTATGAGCAGTGTTTTCTGAGTCACTGCTTAAGAGGAAGCTCTCCCAAATCACACCACAAACTCTTTTTCCACTCTAGAATTCAATAATTGCCTTTGCATTCACAACAACTCTTGATAAAATAAGAAACTCTCTTTTTTGACAATCGCCATGAGCACTCCTGTAACATATTACAAAAGTACTTGGCAGCCGACCAAACGGGGCTCCTGACGCTGTGTGTGCTCTACAAACACGGAAAACTAATAGCCACCCTTCAGAAGGATCATCTTACAGTAGGAAGGCCAGAGTTGTCGTAAACGGTTTGTTCTTCCTGACACTTGAAAATTGGACATAAGGTTAATCTTTGTGGAATATGAACCAACTGTTATAATTTTCAGTCATTTCCACTCATGTCAGGTTATGTTCCTTCATCAAGTTGACATGTTATATTTTGGTGGTTTTCTCCTACTAGAAGATCTGAAGATTTGAGGTAAATCAACTCTGAAAAATTCTCCAAATGCCAAAGAAAGAGAAATTGAAATAAGGAAAGACAGCATTAGATTCAACTGTGCCAGAAAAGAAAGCCTAAATTGCTCTAAAAATGATTTCTTAAAATACCTTTGATGAATAATTCACCTTTGTAGATGAGATATTCTCTCTGCTTTTCAACTAAACGGATACCTTACAGAAAACTGAAATAGCTATTATGGAGGAATAAACAAGAACCGTAGAAACCAAGACAGTGGGGACACACTGCCAATTAAGTTTTTCAACCCCAAATTTGGCAATTCTTTTTTTTAATATTAGGAGAAGCGCAACATGGAAAACAAGCACAGACTATTGGGTGATGTTTGTACTACTCCAATTTTTCTTTATACAGTCAGCTATGCAGAATCCTCCTTGGCCTTGTGGCAGCACAGCATGCCTGCTCTCATAGTAGAAGTTGCCCCATTATGTTCTCATGCAAATCAGGGATTTTGAAGCAGTAAACAGAAGTTACGAGAAGTTACGTTCGGTCCAGTTTCAGTCATACATGACACAGCAACGTGTGCCTAATTGCTATATTTGACGTGTCAGGCAATACTTAAATATAATCCTTTTATAGTAATATAGAAGTACACCTAAAAGTATACGATATGTTTAGCTATGCAAATGGTTGAACTTTGTTCTCTGTCTGCTGCACTTTTAAATCTCTAAGGACCCTTGGATGCAAATAAAACAATATGGGCTTAATTAATTATAGAATCAAAGACAAATGTTGTTTAGAAAGGATCTTTGGAGGTCTGTAGTCCAGCTCTTTGCTCAAAGCAGCAATAACTTCAAAGTTAGATCCGGTTGCCCTGGTCCTCATCCAGCCAAGTTTCAAAAACCTCTAAAGAAGATTATGCTGCCTCCCTGGGGAACCTGCTCAAGTGCTTAATCACTCTCATAGTGAAAACCTTTTTCCTTTTATTCAATCAGAATATCCCTTGCTGCAACTTTCAACTGTTGCCTCATCCTCCCATTGTGCACCTCTGAGAAGAATCTGCATCGCTCTTCTTTATAACCCTTCTCCAGGTAGAATGCAATTAGATCTCTCCTTAGCCTTCTCTTCTGGCAGCTCTGCCCCCACAGTGGCATCCACATCCATTGCTGAGGATGCCTTTCATCCCACCGTCCACGTTCATGATGAAGATGCTAAGTATTATCAGCCCCTGTATCAAACGTTGAGGAATGCTACTCACAACCAGCTGTCAGATTTCAAACTGTTCACCACAACCCTTTGAACCTGATGGTCCAGTTTTCAATCACCTTGTGGTCCACCTATCTAGTCCATTTCTTCCCAACTTGGCTACAAGGAAGCTATGGGAGATTGTGTCAAAGCCTTGTGAGAAGGTAAGCGACATCGATTTCTCTCCTCTCCTCAGTCATCAAGGAAGGCAGACAGGTTGGTAAGGCATGATTGCCCTTGGTAAACCCATGCTCAGCACTTCTAGGTACCTTCTGTCCCTTCCGTGCTTAGAAATGGCTTTCATGAGGTGTTGTTCCACAATGTTGCGCACCGCCTGCTAGAGAACGAGGAGAATCAGCATGAAATGCTGTCAAGTTAGAATGGTCTCACGTTATACATAACCATACTGCTAATGGCCATGGATTCTCTTCTTTCTGTGTTTACATTAGACTGCTATAAAGGATACCTGCTGTGTGCTGCCTTATTGCGGTTCTTCTTGATGCATTTTTTATCTGGGGATAAACTGAGGTCACTTGGAAGCTAGTTATTTTATATGGAAAATACAACTGTTTGGTATTCTGGTTGGATCCAAACCTGAATTAATCTTCTTCAACAAACTTGTAAAGTGAATATTTATAAATGAACAACCTTATCATATTTAAGCAGTTCCCAAGCTTAGAGAAGATCGGTTTATGTATAACAAAGTTAATTTTATTTCTATATGCTGCTTTTCATAAAGAAAGTGATGCAGGGGCAGCTACAAAAAGATCAAGAGGGAAAGTGTTCGGCTTTTAATATGTGTTTCACTAAGCTAACATTAATTACTGGTGAAGTTTACTATATTGTGCTTTTGTCAAGCTACAAACTGCTGATAGATCTTTTCTGAACACAGCAGAGCACCCCCAGAGATACTTCAGATTCCAGGGACAAAACCAAGTTTACTTTATTTTTTTAAAAAAAAGCAGTTCATAGTTACAAATTATGATATCTCTGTTCATGTATTTTAAGGTTTCTTACATTGATGTAAACAAGAAGCTATTACACAAAAACTGTTCTACCTGAAAATTCATTTTCTGTATCTGACTTTCTACCTTTGTGCACTAATTGACATCTGCTCTCTCTTGTCCCACCGCTTCAGTAATTCTGAACCTCCACTTCTTTTACAGCACTGCAGCAAAAGGACAAATGTTATTGCTAGTCTTAATGCTGCTATAAAAGCACATGCAAAACTATCAAAATCTCTTTGGTTGCCTGAGATTGTGCCAGATGGTAAAGAACTGGAACCATGTTAAGCAAGTCAGATTTGAGGGACATGTTATGCATCCCACATAAATAAAACACTGCTAAAACTGACCCTAGAGTGATTAGACTCAGGAATAAGCTCTTCTGTAGCCTCAGGAATATCCCACAATATCTACAATGCAAAGTGTTTCTAATATTCAGAGCACTCACATTAGTCTGGTTCTTTGCCAAGACCTGACAGCTTAGTGTTGCTACATTTCTCTAGATGCAGGAGATGTGATAAGGCTCAGCTTTTTTTTTTTCCCTCTCCCAGGACTTTCAACAGATTCTTCTCAGAAAAACAAAACTACAGCCAGCCTCCTTATCAGAAATACAGAGACGATGAGGAATAAGTGTTGCACTGACACCTAAAGCTATTTCCTTGGGCCTCAGTTATCCCATCACAAAAAAATTATTTGTGTTAAATTGATAGGTCACTGACTGTGCAACTGGCTGAGGATTTTCCCTACTTGGTTGACTGGAATTCTAACATTTTGCTTCGTTCATATAAAATTTTTTAACCCTTGTGCTGTATTTGTACACAGAGTTCCTGAGAATGACAGCGTCATCCAGGTCGGAAGGGACCTCAGGAGATCTCTAGTCCAACCTCCTGCTCAAAGCAGGGCCAGCTGTCAGGTCAGAGCACTTTGCTCACAGCTTTTGAATAAAGACTGAATGTCTCTTCTTGAAAGCCTCTGAAGATGGAGACAGCACATCTCTAGGCCTCTGCTCCAGTGCTCAGCTACTCTCAGAATGAAAACTGTGTTCCTTAGATGCAGTCAATACTTCCTCTGTTCAGTTTATGACCGTTGTTTCTCCACCTCTGGCTGTGCATCTTAGTGAAGAGCCTGGCTCTGTCTTCTTGATGACCTCCCTGTAAGAAGCCATCTCTTCTGTGGCCCTGTTGCCTGACTCTCCTCACAGGGCAAGTGCTTCAGCCCTGACCATCTTGGCAGCTCTCCGCTGAATTTATTCCGGTTTATCAATGTCTTTATCCCAGTCTTGCACATGGTTATCCTACAGTCCTTTGTAGAAGCTTTTATTGGGCTATGGGATGACAGTGGGGCTAAGGAGACTTTATTCTCCTCATTAGCACTCTCTCCCTCCCCGGTGGGGCACAAACACCAGGTCACACGACACAGATGCATGTGTGCTTATGGCACCCTCCTCTCCCTCCCATATCCTACCCTCATTCACAGTGCGGCTTGATCTATCTTTACGTTTAAAAGGAGATGGCAGACATTAAGGTCATTAACTACAGCCATAATATAAACCAAAGAGTATTCTGCATACAGCATATTAAATTAATCTGATTATTTTTGCAGGTTAAGAAGACCACTATTGACAGTCCTAGGATATGTCTATACTGCACACCGTAGTGCAGAGTAGAGGTACCAGCTCAGGTACTTTAAGAGCACTCCCAGGGTGAAATGGCAGCCTTCACTGCTACCTGTTTTTAGTACTTGCACTACCTTATTCAGAGGTGGCAGAGAAACACGACAAAGCCCTTCAGTGTATGTGGACAAATCACAAAGATCTGAGCTTTAAGGGGTGTGTTTCCCTACAAAAGTTTCAAATGGGGGTAACTTTCCATAGCTCAAGAACTGAGGAAATAGCAGACAGTAGCTGACTTCTCCAGTACACGGGCAGGTACAATCTGTGGAGAATACAAATCCCATCTGGTGATACGTTGTAAAAACTGGTCTCCTGCTAGCATTTTTCTGTAATGTCAGTGAAACGTATCTATGTATTATTAAAGACATGCATGCTAAATGGCAGTTAATGTTGCAAAAAATTTGTATTCTGTTCTACCATAAATGGTGGCAGCACAAACCAGACAAGCCAAGTAAAAACAGAAAGAAAATGCAAATGGAACTGGTTAACAGATGCAGAGATCCCTGAACCGCCCTCCTTTCCCTCCGATACATTTACGCTGAACCTGGTGACATTTTACAGAATAATATTGGGGTCAAAGTCATTGCACTCAGTTGGACAATACCTGGGACGATAAAGAATTCTCATAGTAGTTTTTTGTAGCACTAAGAATGGGAATAAATGTCTGAGACACTGAGAGAGGAATTTTAAGACTGTGCAGGACCCTAGTTTGAAAATCATGATTCAATTTGCATAGTCAGTTACCAAGTGGTTGCTTCGTTGCTAACATCAGTGTAAATTTAGAAAGTGTATTGTCCTGCAGTGAAAGAAATGTTGTATTTGTCAACAAAGATCTTTCTCTGCAGATTCATGGAATTGTCCTGCTTCATTATTCTAGAAGAAGGAATATAAAATGAGAAATGCTGAAGTTGGAGAGAATACGTCAAGCTGACTCCCTGAGTTTTGTTCAAAACAAATCCTTCCCCCTGTGAATGACCTTGTTAGTAAGAAATTATTTTAGAGACAAAGGGTTTAAAATCCTGAGATGTGGTGTTTTTTCATGGACTTCTAGACTGCCAAGAGCTGTCTGATACATATTAGAGCTGCATACTTCATGCTGTACTTCCTGGCTTCTCTTTGGCTAGAACACGCAGTTCTTACCAAACAGAATAAAGACTTCTTCTCTATGCAATCTTGCTTACCATAGACACAGAAATCACAGAATCGTAGAATGGTTTGGGTTGGAAGGGACCTTTAAAGGTCATTTAGTCCAACTCCCCTGCAATGAGCACGGACATCTTCAACTAAATGAGGTTGCTCAGAGCCCTGTCCAACCTGACCTTGAATGTTTCCAGGAATGGGGCATCTACCACCTCTCTGGGCAATGTATATTCAGGTGAGCCAGGCAGCAGAAGGAAGCAGTGGTCTGAGTTTCAGTTCCCACCTAAAGATACTGCTGTGCAACAACCTTAATCATAAGCCAAAGAGGCTATTGAACTGAGCAACGTATCAATAAACCTGAAGAATACAAATGATGTCTACATTCAGTTTCAAAACGAAATTCCTGTACTCCTCATACACATCATGGTGAAATGCTGCAAGAGTTCATGTACAAAGTCCTGAGTTAGCCTACGTATCGTTCTCAGCACTATTTGAAAAGATGCACAAGCATGGATAAAAATCAGCACTAAAAGAATATGCTGTCGTGGTTTAACCCCAGTCTGCAACCAAGCACCACACAGCTGCTTGCTCACCCTCCCCCCACAGTGGGATGGGGGAGAGAATCGGAAGAGCAAAAGTAAGAAAACTCATTGAGATAAGAACAGTTTAATGATTGAAATATAATAATAATAATAAAAAAATCACAGAATGTTTTGGATTGGAAGGGACCTTAAAGATCATCTGGTTCCAAGCCCGCTGCCATGGGCAGGGACACCTTCCACTAGACCAGGTCGCTCAAAGCCCCATCCAACCTGGCCTTGAACACTTCCAGGGATGGGGCATCCACAGCTTCTCTGGGCAACGTGTTCCAGTGCCTCACCACCCTCACGGTGAAGAATTTCTTCCTTATATCTGATCTAAATCTACCCTTTTCCTTGTCCTATCACTATGCTCTGTTGTAAAAAGTCCCCCTCCAGCTTTCTTGTGGGCCCCCTTCAGGTACTGGAAGGCTGCTATAAGGTCTCCCTGGAGCCTTCTCTTCTCCAGGCTGAACAAGCCCAACTGTCTCAGCCTTGTCTTCATAGGAGAGGTGCTCCACTCCACTGATCATCTTCGTGGCCCTCCTCTGGATTCACTCCAACATGTCCATGTCCTTCTTATGTTGGGGGCCTCAGAGCTGAACGCAGTACTCCAGGTTTGTACCTCACAAGAGCAGAGTAGAGGGGGAGAATCACCTCCTTCGACCTGCTGGCCACACTTCTTTTGATGCAGCCCAGGATATAATTGGTATTCTGGGCTGCAAGTGCATGTTGCCGGCTCATGTTGAGCTTCTCATCACTCAACACGCCCAAGTCCTTCTCCTCAGAGCCACTCTCTATCCATTCTCCGCCCAGCCTGTATTTGTGCTTGGGATTGCCCTGACCCATGTGCAGGACCTTGCACTTGGCCTTGCTGAACTTCACGAGGTTCGCGTGGGCCCACTCCTGGCCTGTCAAGGTCCCTCTGGTTGGCATCCCTTCCCTCAAGTGAATCAACTGCACCATTCAGCTTGGTGTCTGTCATTCACAAACTTGAGTGTGCACTCAATCCCACTATGTTGTCGATGAAAATATTAAATAGTACCCACCCCAGTCTGGACCCCTAAGGGCCACTACTTGTTACTGATTTCCATTTGGACATTGAGCTATTGACTGCAACTCTTTGGATGGAACCATCCAACCAATTCTTTATCCACCTAACAGCCCATCCATCAAACCCAAATCTCTCCAATTCAGAGGCAAGAATGTTGCATGGGACCATATCAAAGGCCTCACAGAAGTCCAGGTAGATGACACCCGTAGCTCTTCCCTTGTTCGCTGATGCAGCCACTCCGTCGTAGGTGGTCACCAGATTAGTTAGGCACAATTTGCCCTTGGTGAAGCCACGGTGGCTGTCTCTAATCACCTCCCTGTCTTCCCTATGTTTCGACATGTGTTCCAGGAGGATCTGCTCCTTGATCTTACTGGGCACAGAGGTGAGGCTGACTAGGTTGGTAGTTCCCAGGGTCCTGCCTTTTAAAAATGGGCATGATGTTTCTCTTTTCCAGTGATTGGGGACTTCACCTAACTGCCATGACTTTTCAAATATGATGGAGTGGTTTGGCACCTACATCAGCCTATTCCCCCAGGACCCTGGGATGCATCTCATCGGGTCCCATGGACTTAGGTATGTGCAGATTCCTCAGGTGGTCTTGAACCCAATCTTCACTTACAATGGGAGTGATTTCATTCCCCCAGTCCCTGCCTTGAGGTTCAGGTGCTTGAGAGATGTAGGAAGAAAGATTACCGTTGAAAACTGAGGCAAAAAAATTGTTGAGTGCCCCAGCCTTCTCCATGTTGGTTTTAACTAGTTCTCCTGTCTTATTTATCTGGAGGCGTGTGTAGGTGTGTGCCCACTTTTTCTTTAATCTTCTGGTTTTGGCCAACATACCTGTAGAAGCCCTTTTAATTCTTGGCATCCCTTGACAGATTCAGCTCCAACTGTGCTTTTAACTTTCCTGATCCCATCCCTACACATCCGGGTAGCATCCCTATATTCTTCCCAGGATACATGTCCCTTCTGCCACGGCTTGTGCACTTCCTTCTTACACTTTAGTTGGATCAGGAGGTCCTTACTGAGCCATGCCGGTCTCCTGCCTTCCTTGCTTGATTTCTCACACATGGGAATTGAGAGCTAGCTCTTGCACTCTTAAGAATAATGGCCTTAAAGAGCTGCCAGCTCTTCTCGGCTCCTTGAGAGCAGTATCCCAGGAGGCCCCATTCACTAATTCTTTAAACAACTGAAAGTTTGCCCATATCCCTCAAGACGGAGGTGTTCGCAGTATAGGCATCTACAACTCAATGAGTCACTCAGAGCTCCCTTCAGGGTTGATGGTGAGCAACTCAACCATTTCCATGCAGTCTACAGCATGATCGTCAGACAAATCCCATTCACAGTTCCTAATTTACAGCAGTAATTTGAAAGTCGTGAGGGTAGAAGTTTGGAGATGATTTTGGAAGGTATTTCAAATGTAAGGCTGAACATGGAAGGCTGTACTATGTCACCAATGAGTACAGGATTTTGAGGGTGGCCTTGTTAAAGCTAGAGCCAGCTCAAGGCTTCTCATCTGATTGGGTATGTTATATTTTATAAGGAAGATCGCATCAAAGAAACACAAGACTTGTAAAATTATTTTCTCCTCTTAACAGAGGCAGTCTAGCTAAAACATAATCACTGTTATTGAAAGCTGAATTAGATTTCTACATCAAGGGAATCTTTAATTATTCAGATATGGCCCTCAGATCCTAATAAAACCTTACCCATGTTGACGTTATATGAAGATCAGCAGTTGTTTCTGCATACAGCTCTAAGCAGCCGAGTACCGCATCAGAGTTAACAAACAAACATTTACTGTATTTGTGATCTTACAAAAAGAAAACACATAATAAAAGCTGGCATTTCTTCCTCAGTTGACAATTTTTCTTAGGAAAAAACTGATTTAACTACATGAGTCTTTTTGTAGCACAGGGGGATTCTTCTCTATAAGAATTATTTTGCCTCTTACCAGTGACCCCACATAACAGGTTTCCTACTTCCAGAATTCTCGAGATTTTATCAGATTCACATTAGTACCTTTCATCTTGTAGTCCTGTTTTGATAATAACTTCACCGTATCCTTGCTTTGAGGGCTACATTAATTATGAACAAGAATCATCCAGTATTTATCATTGCAGATAGCAGAGAAATCAGAAACTAATAATGATACAGATTAATTAACTACAGGGTGACCTGGATTGCTTAACAGCCTTGGTTCATTTGTAATTTTCTTTTAATGTGGTCAAATGCTAGGTCATAGTCATCGGTCAATGAATGTAAGATGTAGGACTGTCATGTTGGAAGTAATAACCCTAAGTAAACCGTACAGGGTTACAGTGGAGAACCAATTAAACATTACACCCTTTTTGAATGATTCATATATTAGTCTTTCTCTGTTTTAATTAGGCGGGGATATCAGTTAGAAATAGCAATGTGACTTACCACTGTATATTCAGCAATAGTAAAGCTTATTTTTTGTGTTCATAATTCAAAAAGAATATCAGAAAAAATTGAAAAGGTTGAGAAAAGATGCACACAAGTGATTAGGAAAGAAATTTAAAAAGTGTAAACTGTATAATCTCTTAAAAACAAATTGAGATTAATAATCTTGAGCTCTGCAAGGAGAAATCTCTTCGTAGTAAAGAATCTGTTCAAACAGCAGGCAAACCGTAACATGATGCAGTGGCAAAAAGCTAAGCTAAACAACGAAACTAAAAATGAGATGCCTAACTTTTAACAGTGACTGTTAGTGATCCCTATTGCAGGAACTCATGGTGTCAGCCAGAAGTTACAAATTTAATACAGGAATCACTCTGATTCGGTGACCTGGGCTACACAAGCTAAAGAAGATGATTTTAACAATCTCTTATGACCTTAAAGTTTATTAACATAAATCTTTGAGCCCGTGATCTTCTTCTATCCCTTTGAAGAAGTGATCCCTGAACTTCCAGGTTTTCAAGAATTTCCTTCTTTTAGTCAGTGCTATACAAACATAGTTTCCTATGTTCTGCGTTCATGACTTCCTCTAAGTTTGAGAACACCGGAGGCCAAATAATCTGAAGCTTTAATACCACAAAAGTTCAGATAATAAAAATCCCTGAGAAGACCACACCTGGTGTTTCCAACGATCTTTGTACTTTTTGAAGAAGTCTGTTCTGAACCCCGGGCTGATAACAAACTCGTGATAGCCTGGAGCCATTTATACTGGGATTTTTTGCATTTACAATACGCGAACGCTAGACCGCAAAAAAAGTTTGTGGCTGTGATGAAACCGTGTCTCATACCTTCAGTTTCAGAGAAACTGCTCTCTACAGTTTCGCGTACTTTATGCACCAGTCCCAGAGGAAACACATTTCTCTCAGTGAAGATCTACACAGGGCCAATACATACACAGTGACTCACTGTCTATTTAGATAAAACAGCTCAAAAAGAAATCCCGGAGTCTCCTAGGTTGTTTCTCTGCTGCTCAGGCAGCTCCACGAAGAGCGCTGCTGCTCCGCAGGTGAAAGCACCACGCAGTTTGCATTCAGCTCTGTGCTTACTGAAACTATGACCCACGATAAACACCCACCTCTCTGAAGCGCCGGCGGCGGGCAGCCCTGAGGCACCTCAGCCTCTCTGGGCCAACGGCCCCACCGGGAAATCAACCCGCGAGAAAAATGAACTTCCCTTTGGGTCGGGAAGCGTCTTCTCCGGGGGCTCTCCCGGCGGGGCAGGGAGGGGAGGGGAGGGGAGGGGAGGAGAGGAGAAGGGGACCGACAGCAACCGCCGGCCGCCGCGGGCCGCTGGGGCGCGAGCGCCCTCAGCCCCTCAGCTCACGCGCCCGGCAGCCCGCCCGCCAACGGGCGGTGCAGGGCGACGCCCCGCCCCCTCCCCGCCTTCGAGGCCGCCGCAGAGACGCGATGCCGTTCTGACTGGTCATAGGTCCTCAGAGCGACGGGAGAGGTAGCCAATCAGAGCGCGCGTTACGGTGAGGGGCGGGGAGGGCTGTGTGAGGGAGCGGGCGCTCTCCCCCCGCACCGCCCAAGCCCGGTCCGGCCCGCGGGGAGGGGCTCAGCGGCCTTGCGGGAAGGAGTCGCCGCTGCCGCCGCCGGCTGTCCCGGCCGGCCCGGCCCTGCCCTGCCCTGCCCCGCCGTGCCATGGAGGACGTGCTGCCCTCGGGCCTGCTGGAGATCTGCCTGCTGGTCGGTGTGCCCAGGGAGAGGGTGAGAGCGCTCCTCCAGGTGAGAGGGGGTTCGGGGCGGGCAGGCTCGGCGGTGCCCGCCGGCCGGGTGCCCCGGCTGGTCTGTGGGGCAGCTTCTGTCAGGGCGGCTCTCTGCTCGGAGGTGTAACCGGGTCAGCTCCTCCCTGGCCGGGCCTCTCTCTTCCCAGTACGGACTTGAGTAAAACAAGGGTTGCCTTGTTGCTGTTATCATTGGATAGAGCTGAAATGCTTTAAAGAAAGCTTGTTTTGACAGGCGGTCATCAACAAAGTAGGGATAGTTTAGGAGTGGTGGTAAATAATTACACTTTTTCAAAGGTCTGAGTGTAGATGAAGACTGCAGTGTAGCTTTATATACGCAGGAACAGCAAAATGCTTGAACAGTGCATGTCCTTTCCTGGATGATATCCCAGTTCCCGTCTTCTGTTGGGGATAAAAGCTAAAGATAGGGGAATAAAGCCAGGTAACTTGTATCGAGGTCTAAATCCCTCTGAGCTCAGTGCTCTGAATTTGGCACAGCCGGAGCAATTCAGATACGGCAGAAGTTGATGGGTTGGTTTCTGCTTTGAATATGTGGTTTGTAATTTGTTTATGACTATAGCCACTTCACGTGTGAGTTAACAACTAAACGCCTCTTCCTGATTTTGCTTTGTTAAAACGTACCGATGGTTTTGTTAGGTACCTATGAGCCGCCCCACTGTGGGAGTAGCTGTGGGGCCAGCACGTGCTGAAAAGCCGGGCTGCTCCCAGGGATCTCGGTTGTCTTGCTTCAACTTGAATTTGATTGTGTGTTCTAATAGCATTAGATAAAGAAATCTTTGTTAAACTTGTTGCTGCTCACTCACTCAGGAGACGGCTTTTGCTGATGTCAGCTTCTTACGTGATACCAGCTAAGCAGAGGTTCAAATTCCAGGATCTCATTTATGTATACATTCAAATTGGGGAAATAGTTGTGCCATAAATCTCACCACCAGACTTTTGAAATCAGTGTGTATGTGTGGTTTCAGCATCTGCATGAGAAGTAAACCCAAAAGAAGGGGAATTTCTTTTTCATTCCAGTCTGCTCAGTTTGATCTCGTTGCATCCAAAAAACCTGTAGAACAACAAATATGAAATTGGCTACAAAAAGTAGAGGCCATTCCGATCACACTACAGGTTTTGAATTGTTTCTTTGCTCAAGGTATAAAATGGAGTGTCAGAAAGGAAAGTAGTTCCTACGCTTGTCAATATTAACTGTAGTAACATCCCTGCAAGCGGTTGCACCACAGGGATTTCAATCACTGGGCAATTCAGAACTCAGGGAAAGTTTATAGATTTACTCCGCTTCCTTTTCCTTCTGTGGTACTCTCTACATGAGGAAATGGTGGAATATGTTTTGTGTTTAATTTCAGTGAATGTAGAAAGAAGAGACCTTATTGACAGAAAATAAGAACACTTCAACAGAAAGTAGTGGTCCTCTGATGATATTTACAGATGAAACAATAGGATAAAAATCTTGATAGTGCTTCAAATCTTGGTCTTGAAATGTGTTTGTGCATTCTTAACTTTATTGCAGTATGGACTAATAAAGTCGATAGTCAGCGGGAACATGACGCAACCCACTCCCAAAGTAAGAAAAGTGTTATATGACTTACCTGTCGTCGATGGGGATTCCAAGAAAAAAGATACAGTTTTTCACTGAAGCTCATGAAACTGAAGTTTCTGTGCTGTCATCCATCAGTTGTCCTTACTGCCAAGATAATTATCACTGTAAGATTTCCATTTGAAGAGATGAAAGGCTGCTATTTTCAGTTAGAGATAACTTTTTTTAGTGTATTTTGTTAGGAATAAGATGTACAATAGTGAAGATCCTACAGCCATCTTTGATAAGACTTCTTTACCCCACGTTATCTTCATCTCTAAAGCTGGGTTTTGATATGGCAAGTGTGGCGTGCAAGCTGTCTGCGAGAGGTCTCAGATCTTCCTGTCGGCTCCATCGTTGGGTTCTGTATCTACCTACCACAGTCAGTGATACAGATCTTGTCTCTTACAGTGCCTGCATTATGCTTTCTGGCCCTGCTAACGCAGACATAACCACCAAACCCATTGTTTCCTCCTTCTGTAATACCCCCGTGGGTGTCAAGTTGTGCAAAAGAAATGAGGTGTGATCGTTGAGCATTAGTCAGCAGCGTGTGCTTGTGGCAGTGAAAAGTAACTGTGTAATGGTCTGCATCATCAGGACCATAGCTCACAGGCGAAGGGAAGGGATCGTTACTGCTATTGTTATTACTCCACACTCTTGAAGTCACATCTGGAATACTGTCCCAGATTTGGGTACCTTGATACCGGAGAACCGCTGACAAACGGGAGTGAGACCAGAAGAAGCTAAGCTATACGAGGGCTGGAGCACAAGGGGGGAAATCTCCTTCCTAAGGGATTTCTGAAACTTGGCTGGATGAGATCTAGAGCAACCTGATATAACTTCAAAGTGATCATTGCTTTGAGCAAAGGCTTGCACTAGAACCTCCAGAGGTCCCTTCCAACCTGATTTTTCTAAGGCTTCATGCTTTTCCCTGCCCAATTATTCCTTAAAGTAGCCAGTTATTTCATGACATTCAAAATGAAATTAAATTCTTCGGTGATGGGAAGAGGAGAACAAGATCAAGGAAACTCCAAATAGCAGAGATCACACTCCGATCTGTGGTTTCAACACACTACTTCTTGTTTGTGTCTAAACTAGCATGTTCATTGTAAAAAGTCTGTCTCTTATCCATGTCCTAAATGGCACCATTGTTACAGGAACATCATCGGTAAATGGCGTTGGAATATAATCCCTGACTTCTGGAATCTTGCAGAATTACAGGAAAGAAAAGGCATTAGTGTTTATAAGAAGCTATGTATGATGCAAGGACATTTGATAGTAAACAGCGACAAAAGAGAAGCATTTCAAAATGAAGCAGTAACAGTAGAAGCAGAGAATATAAAGTGTTCAAAGAATAGTAGAAACAAGTGAATATTGTTCTGTTGCTGCCTATTCACTATTACTGAACTGAAAGGGTAAGAAAATATGACTTTGGCCATAGACATTAATATGAGCTGACTTGAATGCTGACAACTGAGTCACTGGGTCAGTGACAGTGCTGACAGTGCTGTTCTGTGGAAAAAAAAAATGGTGTTTAATGCCTCTGTTGTAGTTCAAGACATCAAGGACCTGCCATTTTAGAAGCTGTTACACTGTGAGGCTATTAAATCGCTGGCTGTCATCCAGCACTTTGTAGCACAGAGATGCCTTCAATGTAAGTCAGGGATTGCCCTGTCAAAGCAACTTTGTATGAAAACCTCTGCAGGGCAAATCTGCCAAGTTGAGATTGCTAGTGTTTGAGTAGGTCTGTGTTTTTCTTGCATGACAGCCTCAGGGCTGAGCCTTAATTCTTAATTTCCTTCCGAAATGTTTAGCTGCATGTTATTTTGAGAGTGATCATGTTGGATTTATCTGTGTTTCCAGTTTCTTCACTTGAAATGGATGTCAGCTGCCAACTAAGGAAAATGACACTTGAAGTTTTTAGCGTGGCAGGGTATGGCACTCGGTATCCCAATTTGTAACGTGCTTTTAAAAGTCATTGCTGTCCTTTGAATATCCCAGTGGATACTTATCTGAACTTTTATCTTTTCCACTCTAATTTCTTTCTAGTTCAGACTCAGTGTGTTCATTAAAAGAGTGTTTTTTCACTTCTTATTTTTATTGAAGTATTTTCTTTCAAATATCCTATTATAGAATATGGTCGAGCTTAAGGTATAGTAACTAATACATCATGAAAGTAAGTATGCCTTCTCATTTTTCCTATGATGCTCAAATGTGAAGACCACCACTGGTGGGCTCGTCTACTAAGACAAATAAGCTGAGACTTTCTGTTCCAAAACTTGGATGGTGGAAGATTGGCTTCAGTGAAGCAATAGTTTTGTATGTTGTAGCTATTTTAAAAAGTAGGGAAACGGTGAGAGAGGCCAGCGTTAGTTCTCAAGGAATAACTTAAATACAAGTAATACTGATGCATCATGTCTGAAGGTAAAAGCAGCATGTATGCTTCATCTATCTTTGAATCAGTTAGCAAAAAGTTGAAAACGAAACAGCTTTTTAGCCGCAGTGAGGCTTACCTTTCCTGTTTCCAAATATCCATTGACTAAACAAAGCTTTTACTTGCTCTTTTGACCTTGCAAGAAGAATTAAAATTGCAGTGAAGTAATTGAAAATACAGCTACTTGTCTCTATTATATGGTCAAGAATAGAAAAAGTGCTCCCAAGTACAAGGAAATCTCCTGATCACTTCCTCCACAGGTTTTTCATAGCAAGGCAGCAAGGGCTTTCAGTGCAGTAGCACTTTACAAAGCTGCCTACTAGAAAATGTAATTTCATACCTGCTCTTGGGATGCCTGTCCCACTTAGTCATCAGTATACAGAGAAATTTTCATGGCTTCATGTTGTACAATGTCTTAAAATTGTGTTTATTGTAACAGTGATTGTCATTTTTAATTGTATGCTCTTAATTGCCTTATAAAGTTAAAAGTTGTCTTGTGAAAGCTTGTGTGGGTGGGTTGTTTGGTTTTTTTTTCCTCTGTAGAGGAAAAACATAGCTTTTCTTAAAGTTGAACAAAGACTTATCTAGGGAATTCAGCTGTTTTCTTTGTTTGCATTTATTTGTTGCCTGGTTTCTCTTACTACCGGTGTTTATTTTAAGTAGAGCTTAGAAGTGTATCCTAACACTTGAAAAGGACGAAATACCGTATTTGATATTTATTAGTTTTCTTATGCCAGCGGCATAGTATTGATATGGTGCCTTTTGAATGAAGAATGATTCTTTGCCTGCTGAAAATGCCCAGAGTATTCCCCTTTACTACATGCATTAATACATGTAAAGCAAGAGATTAGAAGGAAAAACTAATTATTCAGGAAGAAGAAAAAATGTATTCTATACCCACAGTTTTAGGGGTAAAGAGAAAACAGGGCTAAAAAATAGTTTAAAAAAAACTTTCAGGATTAATGTCAACTTAGCATTGTTTGTATTTTTTATTTTTGGTGTGTTGTTTTTGTTTTTTTTTTTTTTAATAGGGTACTCAAAGAAAACCCAAAAGTCTTCCTCCCCTGGATCCAGAAGTTCTTTCTGTATTTGTGCCTCCATTTATCAGCAGAGATGATATTCAGGTGACTAATACAAGTGGTAATAACTTGAATAAAAGTAAACGCCGGTCTTTCCGAAAGAAGAAAGAGAGACCAAAGATTGAAAATGTCAAGAGTCTCAATGGGGAGCAGAAAGCATCTGACACTGAAGATATTACAGTTCCAAAGGACATTGATCTTATTGGTTTGCCACAGCTATGCTTCCCAGGTATGGCAGGGTTCACAGTTCTTAAGGAGAACTGTTTTAATATATATTTGTTGACCCATACTACAGCTTTTTTTTTTTTTTTTTATGCTCATCTTCTCTATCTCTTTGTATTTCAAAGTATAAAGAAATGTGTCTGCTTGTGAGCAGGTCAGTGATAAAAGCAGCTGTTGCATGAATGGGGTGCCCTTACCCTGTATGGCTACGTTGTGTGAAACAGATCTATTAGCAATAGTAGCTGCAACACCTGCAAGAGAGGGAAGCCGAAAGTCGCTTTAGCCCTTATTGGTAAATCTTGGTTTGAGTGAAGTGCACACGCACACACTTTTAAATCTTTTTTTTCCCCCCAAAATGACTAAGTACTCTTTGACCTTTCAATTGGTATTAAGATACACCTGATGTAGTGACTGTTTCCTCCAGGTTTAATTGCAGAAATTTTAATATGCATGTCACTATTGCAGGCCTTATAAATATCTTGAAAGGAAAAAAAAAGTGAACAAAACCCATCTATTGTATTTTGCCACTTAAAATGCAGAATAATTATATAATATTTTTGCTTCTTCAGAAAGCTTACAGCCTTTGTAACAACCCTTAGACCAAATGGATTGCATATGTGCATTTTAATCCCTTAAAATGAGACATTTCTCTTGAAATTAAGTGGAAATGTGCAGTATTTGTCATGAATCGCTTTTGAAGCCTCTGTAGTTAAATATGTAGTTAAAAAAAAAAGGTTTCTATCTTCATTGCAGGAGGACTTTATATAACTTCTGAATCAAAAGAGGACCACATTCATTTCCTGGTCTTCACAGATGTCTGTGGTAACAGAACATACGGTGTTGTTGCACAGTACTACCAGCCCATGCAAGTATGTTATTTAACTCATGCTTTTATTAAAACATATTAAAAGATGTAAAATAAAACAAAACACTTTGAGAATAATGTCAGGTTTAACTTATGAAATTAGTTACAAGATATGTTTTTATGTTAGTAGGAATACAGAACAAATCATATTTTATATTGCCATTGTAAATGAAGTACCTTGGAACAGCATTGCATTAGGAAAAACAGTTATGGATTTCATTTAGGAGTTTTGAATATTTAGGAGCAGACTTTGTCCCTCGGGCATTTTGTTTGGTGAAGATTGTACCCTGTTCTCTTTTTGTAAATATCTTTTGCACTGAAATTCTTTTTAATACGTATATCTAAGTCTTGGAGGCTGACATTTTTCTGAAGAGCTTCAGGGAGATAGGCACCCAAATCCCCTTGAAATTTAGAGGGAACTGGGTATCGTATCTCTAGTGTTCTCAAGAAAATATCAGCCATAAGTTCATGATTAACATAAACACACTAATCTGTAGTTTTCTTGCAGGATGGCTGTATTTCCTCGAATGGGCAGGCCCATTGGGAATCTGCGCAGACTGGGAAGATGCCTGTCTGTTTTGTACCGCTTGCTATTTGTGTTATATCCAGATATCCGTATTTTAATGCCCTCAAGGATTGTCTCTCTTGGTAAGACTTGCTATCCTGTGTGTTTCTTCTGGAAATAACTGTGTAGGTTTTAATACGTGAATTTGCACGATGTGGTCAGGGTAGCTGCATAATGCTAAAACTGGCGTTAGTTTTAAGTTACAGTAGTGTGAGATGTGTGGGAGAGGAAAAGAAGAAATGTAATGTGAATGTTACCCAGACAGTAAATGCAAGTCCTAAATATCAAGGAAATTAGGTATGATGTTGTCTTTGTTTTCTTTGAGGTTTTTGGTAAGTCTAGAAAATACTAATTTACAGGAAACAGATTTCTCAGATTTTGGTTGTTTGGAAGAGGGTTAACTGTAATTTTGCCACGCTGGTAAAAATCACTTTTGAAAGCACAAAGACCTCTTTATAATGCACCAAATAAATGTCATAAGAACATGAATATATGTATTAATAAGCAGTTAATAACACTTTATTCTTTAACTAAATAATCCAAGTCACTTGAGGGAGTACAGTGGTTACTCGGCTGTCATAGAACTAGGAGAGAAAAATCTTAGGATGCAGAATACTTCACTGGTTAGAAACACTCAAATACTCCACAGTGCAGATAAATTAAAAGAGAGGTGAACATAGGCCTGTCTTGTTATTTAGTAATTTAATTTATTTTGAGGTTGTGTGTTGCTTTATTGTTGAATTATTAAAATCTATGTGCTTCTATTCTGAAGTGGATTAAAAATGCCTTGCGTCAGGGAGCCCGTCTCTGTACATTAGACGTTACTGGGTAATCTTCACTTGCAGACTTGTAGTCCACAAGTAGAAGAGTTTGTTTTTTGGTTTTTTTTTTTCCCCACTAAATTCCAGTCAAGCTTTCTAGAGTCAAATTTGAAGTCAGGTATTTTCCGTTTGCAGGTATTTGCTTCTCATACATAAGTTGAAAGATGTTAGGGTTGTAGGTCAGAGCTTGAATCTTCCAGTTTGTTCTGCTGGCGGTTGGTATGCTGAGCAGATGAGCAAGCAAGGCTGTGCTTCCTGGGTGCTAGCTGAGGTGCATCACTAGCTCCTAACCTGCCTCCGGGCCAGGATGAGACTTGAGCAGTCATTTCCCCACCCCATGCACCTCTTCTTCCTAATGCTGTGAGCTTGGATCTGGTTGGAGCACTGACTGGCTTTCCCTGGCTTCGATGAAGAGGGAGCCCTGGAGGAACAAAGCAGTGCCTTCCTCTTGGGCAGTTCAGATGTTGCCTCCAAAAAAGCTGTGATATCAGAAATGAGTCACTCTGGCAGCCCTTAACTATGAGCAAACACATCACTGATGCTGTTCATGCTACCTCTGCTCTGTCATTTTCAAAGCATGAGTAACGGGGTTTCATGTGGACAAGGGACTTCAACATAATCATAGAATGCTTTGGGATGGAAGGGACCTTTAGAGGTCATCTGGTCCAACCCCCCTGCGATGAGCAGGGACATCTTCAACTAGATCAGGTTGCTCAGAGCCCCGTCCAACCTGACCTTGAATGTTTCCAAGGATGGGGCATCCACCGCCTCTCTGGGCAACCCATTCCAGTATTTCACCACCCTCATTGTAAAAAATGCCTTCCTTCTATCTAGTCTGAATCTACCCTCTTTTAGTTTAAAACCATTACCCCTTGTCCTATCGCGACTGGCCCTGCTAAAAAGTCTGTCCCCATCTTTCTTGTAGGCCCCCTTTAAGTACTGGAAGGCTGCAATAAGGTCTCCCCGCAGCCTTCTCTTCTCCAGGCTGAACAACCCCAGTTCCCTCAGCCTTTCCTCATAGCTAGGTATTCACAGGTTAGTGCGAAATTGAGATAATCAGTAAAATAAAAAGGAAATGTCTGTTTCCCTTTCTCCTTTCCTGCCCAGATCACTTTTTCCATTCCTTATGTTTAAGTCAATTACATCAGCTGTTGGTATTGCAGGAGCTGATTCATAGCTGCCTTTTTATAGTCTCAAATCTCAAGTAAACGCTACTCTGCATATGTCACTCTTAACAGCTATATACCTGCGCTGCGGTGCTTTACTGTTTATATCCAGTCTTTATAATAGCATTCATGCTTCTTCTATACTGTGAACTCAGCCGGGATGAAGGCTCATTACACACTAGCTGTCCGCTGGGTGGGAAATAGTATAGATTCAGCTTTACAGTTGTGGTGTTCATCAGTGGTTTGTAAGTGTATTCATAAATGAGTAATCTCTTCTCTGAAGTGAGACATCTCTGAGCTGGGAGAAGCAGTCAATTTGCGAACAGATTTTTAAATAGCTCACTAAGGGAGAAGAGGGGAAAATGTTCATGAAAACCATGGAAAATTCCAGAAGTAACAAAAACATTTCCAGGTTTCATATTTGTTTAGAGCAGACAGGAACCAGGTGGAGTTAACTCTGTAGAGATGCAAACTTCTGCCTCTGGGTGGGTATTTTAAACATTATAATTGAACATCTCTGCCTTGAGATATATATATATATATATATAAAATATATATATTTTTGCACCTATTTAAAGCATTAATGTCCAAGCTAACTACTATGGATGGCTTTTCCCTTTAAGCTGAGTCTGTACTGGTTTCTAAGCGGAGTTCAGATTTATCAGTGACATACCATCTAAGCTTTAAGTGATTTGTAAATATGTGAATAATTATAGGGGAGTTGTCAACACGACAATAGCCTTCCACGGTAGTACTGTGTGTTGTCCTGGTCATTTAACAGGGGAATTTGTCGTATAGTTGCACAGCTCTTCTTGCTCCTTTTTGTTGCTGCATCTGGGTGTAAGATGCAAGCGTGTGTAACTGGCAGGAGAGGGGGAATGCAAGTGACAAAGCTGCATTTGGTGCTGGCGTTTCCTGCTGTACTGGAAACTTGACTGATTAAGTTTCCATGATATTTTCTTCTGGATTTTTTTCTTCTAAAAATCTCATGATCACCATGTATTTTCCATGATATTATTTGATAGATAATTTCAGAATGTCTGCCTTTCCGTGGTTTTTTTGTTTTGTTTTGTGGTGGTTTTTTTTTTTTTTTTTTTTTAGAAAAAGTATTTTACTATGTCAGAGTGCACTTGAGTGGGAGGAAGGGAAGGGGTGGAGAGGTACCGTTTCTCCTCATTTTGGCTGTGTTACTGAAATTTTTCCATATGGCATGAAACAGCTGCTGAGATGTGTGGCTGTTCTGAATGGAATATAAGCAATTACAGTAAAGACCTCAACGATACATTTTGAGCAGCTGTACAGCTAAGGATGTTTCAGCTTTTTGTAAGGTTACGGAACATTGACATTGTTTTCCTGTAAACCAGAAAGGGAGTTGATTTTCGATTCAGATGCCATAGCTGTAGTCAGGTGGCCAATGGGTTAAAAATTTAATGAAATGTTTTCGTTGACCGAGTGTACTCAAGTAGTAGTGCCTGCTATACTCAACAAATAATAACATGTTCAACAGTGGGCTTGTATCCTTGGTATGCTTCAGTGGCGATTTGCAGGATGCTTCAACTGATGAGTCATTCTGCGAGTCTGGGGATTTGAAAACACTTGCTGGTGGACCTCAGACCACCTCTTTCTAGTGCATAGCCCTTTCCTTGTGAGAACTAGTGAAAAAATACTACTTGTTATTGCTACTGAAGGCTGGGTGTTGGAAGTAGCATCTAAAGGGGTCCTGCTTCCATCCAGGACTTTTTTGCAACAAAAGATTTAATTTTCCTCCAGAATTCTGCTGTGCAGAGCTTATTTTCTCCAGGACCTGCAGTGCACAGGATTGCTTATAGGTGGGGTGGTACTTGTTTTCATTCAGAAGAGTCCTCAAAAGTATTTTATTATCATAAGCATTCCCAGATAAAACCTCCGTTCCTAAACTTTTTCAAAGGGCAGAGTATAGTAGAAATTACAACCAAAAACTGAGATACAAAGGCAACTTCAAACTATAAATCCATGCAGGTGCTTTGATCTGCAAGGCGAACTTGCAAACTTTCATCATACTAATGAAGGTCTTCATATTCTGTATAATTAATTTTATAACTAACTCACATATTGCTAGCATTCAGTGCTTCCAAATCCAGAATAATTTGAATGGAGCGTGTCCGCCTCTCTCCAAAGCAAGCGGATGTGTGTCTAGACCGTTTCACAACACTGCGACTGTTGGATTATTCTATGCCATTATTTGAAAAGGTTCAGTTTTAAATTGAGAGGTTTTGGCACTTTGCACAGGTAGTTTTATTTCAATCATCTGTTACACTACATGAAAAGTGAAATATTCCTGGCAGTCATCTCCTTCTGGATGAACTCCCGCCTTGGATGGATGAATGGGCTCCATTCAGACAGTAAATCTTCCAACCTGTGTACTAGTCCTTTCAGCCGCCTTGAGAAAAGGTGGAAGCGTGCAAATAGCACACAGCATCGAGGCAGTACAAAGGACCTATTCTTAGATGTTCTTGCTTTCTGAAAGCTCTGTCTGTGGACAGTTAATAGAGGTAATGGAAGGTTGATAAACTCCTTAGCTCTCCGCTTTAATGTTTCAGAGATTACTTCCTTTATTCCAGCAGACGTTTGCAGTGCAGAGCTGTCAGCTGCTATTACGTTGCATTAATGGGCACAGCGTACTGATTAGGGAGCTCTTACCGTCCTTTCTGTACATCTGCTGCTTTTTCAGCATCGGGATCAGGTTGTTTCTGTTGTAACATTTACTGGATATGTTGACATGTGCTTTTTGTCTCCAAGAACCCCAACAAACAAACAAAAGGCGGGTTTACCTATGCTGTTAGGCCACATCTAAGGTGTTGCTAAGCGTGACAGCATATTTGTTTAAATTGATGACTCTACTGTCTGGTTTGCTTTGACAATTCTTAAATTCCCCTCCCCCTGCCTTCTCTGTGCCCTTAAATAGCTGATGGGCTTTTTGGGAATATGTGTAACAGCCTAGTACTCAGCCCAGGGCAGTTTCCAAATGTGAATTTAGTAAACTTAAATGTCTCATTAATCCAATTAAAAGCTCAGTAATATACAATAGAATATTTTTATTCAGGAATCTAAATGCCATACACAGATATGATGTCCTGGATTCTAATATATCTCTTGACCTGTTCAGTTGCTTTCTAGAACACTTTCTTCCTGAAGAACAAGTATTCTTCTGCAGGAAACCAGTAAAACTGCAAACTGAAATAAAACCTCAAGGGAGTATATAACCATATTAAGTTCCTAGTTTCTGTATATATAGATTTGCAGGCTTAAATTTCTGATTTTGTAAAGGTTTGCAGTCTTTTCTTTTTTCTTTTTTTTTGCTATAAACATGCATGTGAATCTTATATTGAACAAAATGCCCTTTCTGACTACAAATATCTAACTTCTTAATTGTTACATTTCAGAAATGCTGTTGGACTTAATGGTTTGCAGTCTTGTGTATGCTTAGATGTTGATGAATTGATCTGGCATATAATATAAGCCGCATGACCTTTGTGGCTTTGACACAGCTAGGATAATGCAGTTCTAAAATAGAAACATTTGATAGGTTTGTACAACTGTATTTATTCTTTGTATGGGTAGGAACAATAGCGAAGAGCAGCGTTCATGCAGGCTGAGGCCTTACACTAAATATGGCTCTTGCTCCACATTCCTCTGCTGTTAAGCCCACGTCTACAACCTCTCTTTTCCTCTGATGCTGTTCTCCATCCCAGAGCTGATGTCTGATGCCTGGGATGGGAGGAACGCCATGGCACTGTTGCAGCTGTGGGTGTTTTGTTCCTCAAGCAATCTCTGTAAGACACTTCCTTTAGCTGTGTCTCACCTCTAGGTTTTCTTTGCCATCATCATAGGACCCAGTGTGCCATCTGCATCCTCTGATACATACGATGCAGTAGTATGTTATGCATGGAAGTGAAAAAAAAACTGCTTCTGACACAGCAGCATCATTAAAATTAAATGGAACCGCTAAGGTATCTAATAAATTAGAAATTAATTAGCTGGAATAATAGCTTCATTGCTCCTATTTTCTTTTTTTTTTTTAGTTCTACATTATCAGCAAAAAGGCTCTTTTTTTTTTTTGTTCACGTATTACTGTTTACGAGTAATCTTCTGTAATTTAATTTCAGCTTACTAGTGCAACTGCGACCTTTCAAGGATTTAGATATTGAGGAGCACATAAAAGAATTTGCAGCAAAATTATTTTTAATACCCAGCCCGCCACCAGGACCACTCCACTTGGTAACTACTGATGCTGAATTTTATAATTACTTTAACATTATGTCTTATAAAGCACTAAGATGTTGTTTTCTGTAAACTGGGGGAAATTCTTCACTGTCAGGTCAGAGATGTTACTTGCTGATATAAAACTGATGTCAATACCTGTGCTTTGAAAATAAGGCTATGCATTATTAGCGCACAAAATAATGGTGCGCCCAGGGTGCAGGCTTGAGCACTGGCATAGCAGTTGGTCATGCTCTTTAATTTTTAATACTCTTCTGGGAAGAATTTGGCTCATGCCAACTATTTGTCTGAGATGATGCCTGCGTAGGTCTGGGGACAGCATAATCTGGCTTTCGGTTTCTAGAGGGGCAGCCAACATAGTCTCTACTAGAAGCGACTGGAAGCTCCAGTCGGTAACTGCTCTATAAGAACGGAAGCTTAACGTTCACCTGAACAGTATGCCATTGCCATCTCATTGAATACACATGAATAAACTCCCGTAAATGATGTAACTATCACTCAACCAAAGTGTGGGAGTTCCCTATCCTGTGTCTCGTATCGAGACGTGCTGTCTGATGTGGGTGCTCATGGCTGTCATCTTGATTGTGCGATGGGTGGATGTGAAATGCAGTCCCTCTGAGAGAAAAGAGGCCAAAGAAGTAAGTTGCTGGAACAACACGTACAGCTCTGGACTTGTTCTTTTCTTGTGTCTAAATGACTCTGGGGAAGCAGAACAGTGTGTAGTGGATTAAATGTTGTGGATTGCCTGCTGCCTGGATGAGACCTAGCTGAGAAGAGAAGCTTGCATAAACATTTGTATGCAGTGTAGAAGCTGAGATGTGTGGGCTGTATTTCCTTCTTTATAACCCGTCCCAAGTCAAGGTATATGTTAGCGGAGTCAGTGATTTCAGCACACTTTCTCTTTTGTCTACTGAGATGGCTTCTAGGGAAGCAGTACTTCAGCCATGGACTTCTCCTTAGCTGCTTTCCTTGACCCTGGGATGAGGGGTTAGGAGCGAAGACAAAAATAGCATAGCTGCAAAATTGTCTGAATGATTGGCTGAACCAGCTGCTAAGTGCTGAAATATGGAGCACGTGCAGGATTTTGCCCTCAGAGGTTAGAGCTGGAGTATTTGAAATGCTGAAAGAGCTCATTCGTTTTGGCTTGTTCTGTCTTCTTAACATGAGCACCTGTGTTCAGTTCTTTTGTTCATGTTTTTTCTATTTCCTGTATGAATTTTATCAGTACTTTTGATTTCCCAGTGGTACCTACAAATATAAATTCCATTATTTTATTATGCTTATAAGAAAGCAAGTTTAATTCTGTTAAAGGAATATATATACATTATATATATATATTTAAAGTTTTATTGGCTATGAGAATGAAAGGGGACAAAGTCCATGTTAATCTTTCAAGCTAGTTATTATGTCTTTTAATATTTCCCTCTCTTTCTATTTCAGTTTTCTGTAGTATGCAAATATCTGTCTTCTTGCTCTCAATTAATATTTTGTAGTTGCAAATAAAATCCCGAATAAAATATGTTGTGGGAACATTTTCATTAAGAATTAAATGGAAAACATCTGTTATTACAGGTATTTAATATGAAACCACTTCAAATCATAATTCCTTCACGAGAGGATCCAGACAGTCCAATTATTGACTTGGATCTTCATCTTCCGTTGCTGTGTTTCAAGCCAGAACAGGTGCTGCAGGTAAAACTAACTGATACTTTAAAATGTATTAGATTGACAGTGCTGGTAACTTGCGGTTTAAAAAAAATCAAGATGTTTAGTTACCCAAAAACCATTATAAACCCAGGAATTCAGAACAGTGTTAGTTCTGCATATTAGAGATATGGCACAATAAAATATACTTCTTATTAAGATATCTTGTTATTTATAGACCAGATTAGATTAAGTCATATTGGATTTCTTCTGTGGTTTAGCAATAGGTGCTAAATTTCTTAAGAGTATATTTTAAAATATAAATACCCAAGCAGATTGACAGATTTTATTTTGAATTCTCATTACATGCCTTTCTACAAGATTCATAAGAACCTTTTCATGTGTAAGAAAGGGGTCTGTAGGATGGATTGGTAACAGTTGGCACTCTCATATAAATAAAGTGTAAATGATGTAGAAAGACAGGAAAATACAAAAAGCTATTTGCAAATAATTTTTTCAGTGCTTCATAGAATCATACAATAATTTTGGTTTGGAGCATCCTTTGTAGGTTTCCTGAACCAACTCCCTGCTCAAAGAGCACTTGTGAAGTTAAATCAGATTGCTCAAGGTCGTCAGTATTGTTGGTGCCACTTCCTCTAAAAAGAACAGATTGGAGGCCTCTTTCCAGGGGTGCTTGTAAACCTCCTCAGTCCCAAAAGCAGGAAACACTGGCTTATTTTTTTGGGGGGATATGCCCATTCTTCCACCCATGTGGGCTTCTGCCCGCATGTGCACGTTATGAATAAAACTTCCAACTGAAATAGTCTGTATTACTCTTTTAAATCCAAAATGGTTCTCTGCAACTGGTGCACCTTAAGCATGGAGTTTTATGCGTTAGCACCTCTGTGAGATGTCCCATGTGTGCCATTAGCCTTCTTGGCTTGAATTCATCCCACCTAACTTGATGCATTTGAGTTTGCTGCTTAAATGCCATTGGGTCCCTTTGCATCGGTGGAAAAGGGTGGGCATCTCAGATAGCTTCCTGAATTGCTCTGTGAAAGCGCTGCTCTCCAGTGGCACTATAAGGAATGTGACTAGCTAGAGTCTTGAATAGATGTTTGGCTGAGATGTCTAAAATCTAGATAGTCTTTGTGCTCATCATCAAAGACAGGTTTGCTTATATTCTTCATCTGGGTACTTTTTATAGGCATTTTACAGCCTAATACTGCGAAAGAAAGGCAACAGGTCTTCTCAGTAATTCCAGCTAAATCCTAGCCTCATTGACGTTGGTGGCAAAGCTCTCATTGACTTTCAGTGCCAATTAAATTTTCTCTCCTTTTCTGTTTTCCGCTCTTCTTAATTTTGTAAGAATCCTGAAGTGGACGTTATTTCAATTTATAAATATGTTAAGGTAGCTATTAGAAAACAGAACTTGTGAGGCTGAGTTTTGCAAGCAGATGAAATATTTATGCGTATGTAGTATGTTCTAGATATAACTCTTTATGAACACTTAACATTTTGGTTTTTTCCAGATTATGACCTGTATTTTGACTGAGCAGAGAATAGTTTTCTTCTCTTCTGATTGGGCTCTGTTGACACTCGTGGCTGAATGCTTTATGTTGTACCTTCATCCTCTTCAGTGGCAACACACTTTTGTGCCTATTCTGTCGCGGCAAATGCTGGATTTTGTAATGGCCCCAACGTCTTTTCTTATGGGATGTCATATTGATCATTATAAAGAAGTTAGCACGGTACGTTTTAGACAATTGCCACTCTTGCTGTTCGCTTTCCGTGCATTTGTCCCCTTCTTTCAGATGCATCTAGAAACTTGCTTTTGTTATTTAGGTGTGTGAGAAGTGAAGAAATGAAAAGTAATGGAACCATACTGATGTGACCACTGGCTTACTGGAAAAAACTCATTGTTTTATTACCTTTCTTTTCTTTGCAAGATAATATGATTTTTGTAAGTTCAAGTTTCATTTGGGGAAAAATTCAACTTACATGTCATTTGTGTAGTATAAATAGTTTCCCTTCAGAATGGTGAGGTTATTCTTTCCTCAGAGTTGTGTGGGATGAATTAGGTGCCTTTTCCAGGCATCTGGGTTAAGAATTGAGCATGCACTTGAAAATACTCTAATGATGCTGCTGTTCCCCATTGTGGAGTTAAGTATTTAATAAAATAAGAAAGAAAAAGCAATGTAAAGAATATAATCTTGTGATTTTTCTGAGGGTTTTTTTGTCTTCTTTTTTTCAGAATCTTATTTAACTAAGCCTCTCTCAGTGGGTAACATTAATCTTGATTACCCAGAAAGATTTAAGAAAAACTCAGCTTTGTAGTGGAGAGCTAATGTGAATATGCTTTTTTGAGGGTGTCACACAGGGTTTCTGTGAGTGTTCAAAACCAAACACAGAAAAATTGTGTAAATTTGTATTAGATTAATCTGTCTTATTATAAGCCAAAGTGAAACTGGTCCATTTAGGCAAGTCCAAAATGAACAAAGAATTAAGTTAAAATGAAGGAGATAAATATTTATTTTAGTTAGCAGTAAGATGATGTCACTATCAGAAACAAGTACAGATTAGAGAACATGCTTTTCTTTGATATAATTTGAAAGACTTTATGTTTGCTTGTATATACACTGTGTTGCAGTCTGATCTTTATTAAAATTGCAAACTGAGGGATCAGCCTGTGCTTTACCTCCATGTGACTTTTGTGTATTAGCATGTGTTTCTGTGTTTGAGACTAATATACAAACCCTCCTTCTCCCTGTTAGCCCACAGGGTAAGTACAGGAGTAAATGCTGAATGGAGAAAGCTTGCCGGGAGCTTCTTTGTGTACATATATATGGGTTTGTACATATCTTCATAATGTATACCTTTTCAAGGATGGGCTTAGAGATCCCGGATTAATTTAATACTACGTGAAGCACATATTAGGTTACCATATGTTTATGTACTGAGATTAATATCTATTAATTTAGTGACTTTTATTTTTCTTGAAAGTAATAGTTTAGTTATCCATATGATCTTCTAGTTGGGGAAAAAAAGCCAGTCCTTTTCTGGTTTACCTTCTTGCTGAAATAATTCATTGTCTGAGGAGTACATAAAGGAGAACTAAATGTTTTTACAACATAAGTATATTTACAGCCATTCTATGTTCTTTTGTTAAAAGGAAACTGAAGACTTAATTCTAATTAATATAGATAATGGAGATATTACACATTCAAAAATGGCTGAAGAGGAACCTGAAATTCCAGATGTTCCAGCACAAGCAGCAGAAACTTTCATAAAAAGGTGAAAAGATGGTGAAGTTGTGTTTATCTTAGTGCATAAATCATGCTTGACCCTCTAAGTTTTTTTTTATTTTGTATTATTAGTTACTATCCTATATTATATCATTCATATAAGAACACTATATTTGCTAAGGGCAAATTGAAAATTTCAATTAATTAATAAACAAGTAACTCTAAGCAGTCCTAATCATAACCATATTGTTTTACAATACCTGGAATGCTTGTTGCTTTTTTATTACTGATACTGATTATTCTCTGAACTTTACTGTTCTTGACACAGAAGACTGAGTGCCCTGTGATTTACATGTACTAGTAGGACTTCCAGGAATCTTGTTAGCTTGTCAACACTTGCAAATCAACCTTGCACTTTCTCTAGCTGTAAGATGTGTGAGGCCTAAATGACTTTTTCTTTGAAAGGTATGAAAAAAATCGTTGGTGTTAGGATGTAACTTGATAATTTTCTTCTCTGTGTAGAGTGGAGAGTCTTCAGCTGCATTACGATCTAGAGCTCTGCCATCTCCGAGCCAGCACAGATCTTGGTGAACTCCAAATGCGTAGAAGGGCTTGGCAACAGAAACTGAATACGGAAGTTCAGCAAACAACTTTGCAGTTAATTGTTAATATCTTCAGGTGAGTGGATATAGTATTTTTTTTTATAAGAGCATATGGCACTCGTTAAGACACTTCCACTGTCACTGAAAATATTCTTTATTTTGTCTTACTTAAGAGATTTATGAAATATCGATAAAGTTGTTTGAGGGAAATTGAGAAGGAGGTCCTGCTGGAATATCAATAATTAATGTATTCAGGTACATATACATCGCTAGGACATCTTAGATAAAACCGTTCTAATTTTGAACCTTATTGTGTCTCTTGAATGAAGATTATAGGAAGAGGAGTGCAGTCCTCACATTTCATAATTAGGAAAAGCTTAAGGCCCAGTAGCGGTATTAATTTGTAACTGGAAACGTTCACTCCTATTAGAGAAAAATGAATTTGAACTGGGACAGGGTAGAAGAGCTGAAAGCGGGATCGGGAGTTCAGAACACCTGCATGTGTTTTGGCTAACTGTACAAATTCTGAGAAGGGATGAGAGATCTGGAGATTGCAACCACAAGAGAATGAAGGAGGGAGAGGAGCTGTTTCAGCTCAAGGACAGAGTTGGCACAAGAACTTCTGGGTATTTGGTGTGGTTTGGGAGTGACATTGTAATAATGATGTGGGGTAGGTCGTGTTTTGTTTTGGTTTTTTTCCTCTAGAAAAAGGTCCAGCTATGCTAATTTTCCTTGTTTCTTAACCTAATCTAATGTGTTGATACCCACAGTTGCTTTATCTGGGTACTGGTTGTAACTCCTGCTGTTACTTGCTTGTATTTGGGGAGGGAATGGAAGTGTGATAGGTGATTTGTACAAAAAAGTGCAGCAAATGGATGGCTGGTTTGCATATGCTTCATTTCTTTTTACATGGATACTAACATACTTGAACGTGAAAATGAAACTGCCTACCTGATGTTCCTAAAAAATCTGATTATATGGACAGAGGTCTACAAATAGTGGTGTAGATAACCATCCCCAGCTCGTTCTTGCTGCCTCTTGCTCCCGTTTGGATCAGCTACCGAATTGCTCACATAAATGCTCCCTAACACTTTCAGTCAGAAGGTGCTGGGTTAATTTATATAGTCTAGATATCAGGTCTCTGTTAACCTGCTCGCTTTTGTTGGGTCAGCTTGGGGAGTGTTCATGCAAGTGGCTGGGCCCTCCAGGGGGGACAATAGCTGCTGGGTATGCAGGGTAGAACAGGCTTTACAGCTAGCACGGCTGGATGAGGAAAATGAAATGCATTTACATCCTGATGGGCTACTACTGTGGGATTTGGTGGATTTCAGTGTTTGGCAACAATATGTTCCAGATAAAGACGGGGAGAAATGCATTTTGCTGCTAACAGCTTGAACTCTTTAATGCACTAAACGCTTGGCTACAAAAAATTAACAAATGCCTTGCTCTCTAAGAGGTAATACATTTTGCAAAGGGGTTGATTCTTTTCTTGCTTTCTTTCTCCTTTCCTTCAAACTTTTTCTTTGTTCTTTTTTTCAGCCTTGTTTCTTCTATCTTCTAATGCTATATCTACCAGCGTCCAGGAGTGAAGGAAAGTAAATCTCTGATGCAATTGTGCTGCCAGTTGCTACTGTCTTCAGTGAAACACTGTAGTATTTTTGTGTGCGTGGAGGTTCTGTGTTTAAAGCAATCAATGCTAAATTATGTAGAATTCTACAGAACTACATGCTTTTACTAACCATCTTTTTTCTGAACCCATGTGGCTTGATAAACTGGTAATGGGCTTTTATCACTGATTTATGAAAGACAAGTGATGTATAGGCCTTCTGTCGGGGCTACGCATGGGTATGAGCTTCCCCTTTTGTGCTTACATTCAAATTTTAGCTCACCAAATTATTTTCTTTGTTCACATGTTTTAATGAGAATTTCTTATTCCTCAATACCCAGCATAAGTAGATGAAATGAGATGTAATAATAAAAGGAGCCCTGATTTTAGCTCCTTGCACGTATCTAGCTTAAATAATTATCTTTTCTTACTCACAGACTTCACAGAATTAAATTCTCGTTTTCTCTTTTATTTCGATAGTTCTGTCTCTTTAGTTTAACACAATTTCCAGTTGTTGCTGGCTTTGAGAGTGCAGCAAATAAATACGTAATCTAGAATATTTCACGTGCGTGTTACAGCTGCAATGTAATGGGAGAGTGTGAGATCAGTTCCCATCTTTCAAATTGCCTATGCGGATAGGTGCACTTGTCTTTTTACTGCTCCAGATGGGTTGTACGTGGTTCAGGAACCATGTATGTAAATGTAATTCCAGGATTGGAGCCTAAGTGATGACATAAGTATATAGATTCTCCTCTGTGGGTTACTCAAATCGATCCCACAGACTCTTAAGTGAATTTGCTGATTTGAAATGGCAGTGGCAGCAGGTAGCCTGTCTTACTTACAAGAGTTTGCATTCTTTTTCTATGATTCAGTAACTCAGACTTGTTCATTAGAACCGAGTTTGCCTTCTGATACTGCAGCATGTTTGTATTTTGCCTTCTGATGCTGCAGCGTATTTCTAGTAGTACCAGTGGGCTGCTGCTACTGCAGAAGTGCAACTTGCTTACAAATCTCCAAGTGTATTTATCTATTTATTTATTTTTGTCTCCAGGGAGGTAAAAGACCATCTAAATTACGAACATAGGGTGTTTAACAGTGAAGAATTTCTGAAAACAAGAGCAATTGGAGACCAGCCATTTTACAAAAAGGTAAATTCAGTGTTAAATATGTTGTGATTCTCTGTTATTCATCTGTATTTTAGGATTAATGCCAAAAAGTAATAGAATGGTCACAGTTTGGTCTGTGTGGTGGTGTTGAACCCCCAACTTTCACAGAATGCTTTCACAAATTTGTTTTATTTACTATAAACAGATAAAACAGTAGACAGCATTTTGGAGAGCAAGGTACTATGTAATTCCAGAGCAAACTAACTGTAATTCCTCGGTGGTGAGATTAACCTATGGCAGATGGTCAGTAAAGCTACATCTAAACTGTATTTTAAGCACAGGCACCTGTCCAGACTGTTTGGATCGAAGCCCATACGTAGACATGAGTTTTCAGCAAGCCAGTGAGCGCAGCAGAAGGGAGCTCAAAGGACACAAGTCAAAGTACCTGTTTTATCTGCAGCCTGAGCAACAGGGCGTGGAGTGGACGATGCCTGCTTGGCTCCAGGCCACGCGCCTGTTTCCCACAACGCGCCACAGCGAATGCACGCTGCTGACTCTGAGCACGAGTAGCACTGGTGTCCTTAGGGCCTGCAGTGTGACAGGGCATACGGGACGTAGGTTGATTTACCTGACATGTGCTTTACCTGGTAATGTAACCGTAGCTTACTTTTATGTGCTGGTGAAGCCTATGAAGTAATATTCAAATAGTGCATAGCCTTGGGCCAGGCCCAATAGTGCTGGAGGCTAAAGGACAACCTGAAATCCCCGCTTAGTTTTTCTTAGTCCTTCTGCTAACTTAGCTAACTGATCTGAGCTTGAAACCCTGTAGAGCTGTGGAGTTTTTCTGTATAAGCCCTGAGTCCCTTTCTGCAGCTGCCCTGATCAGCTTGATCCTTCCGTTAGCATAAGCTTGATCTGCTGAAGCTCCAAAATGACTCAGTTTTCACCCAGTGTATACAGTGAACCAGGTTTTTATGCAGGATGCAGGTCTGTTTTCTTCTGGAGCATAGACAGTACTGGCGCATGAATCTGCCTTTTGTGTAACGGCTTTGTGTATCCTAAAGAAGGCCAATAGCATCCTGGCTTGTATCAGGAATGGTGTGGCCAGCAGGACCAGGGAAGTGATCGTCCCCCTGTACTCAGCACTGGTGAGGCCACACCTCGAATCCTGTGTTCAGTGTTGGGCCCCTCACTACAAGAAGGACATGGAGGTGCTGGAGCGTGTCCAGAGGAGGGCAATGAAGCTGGGAAGGGTCTGGAGCACAAGTCTTATGAGGAGCGGCTGAGGGAGCTGGGGTTGTTTAGCCTGGAGAAGAGGAGGCTGAGGGGAGACCTTATTGCTCTCTACAGCTCCCTGAAAGGAGGTTGTAGCGAGGTGGGGGTCGGTCTCTTCTCCCCAGTAACAAGCGACAGGACAAGAGGAAACAGCCTCAAGCTGCGCCAGGGGAAGTTTAGGTTGGATATTAGGAAAAACTTCTTCACTGAAAGGGCTGTCAGGCACTGGCACAGGCTGCCCAGGGAAGTGGTTGAGTCCCCATCCCTGCGGGTATTTAAAAGACGGGGAGACGTGGTGCTTGAGGGCATGGTTTAGTGGTGGACTTGGCAGTGCTGGGTTAATGGTTGGACTTGATGATCTTAAAGCTCTTTTCCAACCTAAACGATTCTATGATTCTATGGTGAATACCTGATTTCTGAAGAGATGCAAGGCATCTTTCTCAGGTTCTTGCACCCTTTGATGCAATTTATATAGTAGTTTTTAACAGATACTTTATTAAGCAGCTTCTTCTAACCTCCTGGAAGACGTGTTGTGCTGTTATTTAAGCTTCTCAAAAGTAAAATACTAGAGTTGTGTCTTTACTTCTTTTGGTGATACTATACCTTGTTTAACAAACCTGTGGGTCAAAACAAATGATGTCAGCATGTGAAGGAAATGATCAGAGAAGTATCTCATTTTACTTCAGCGGTAGTTGACAAACTTGGCAGAATATCTGGCAATTCAAAGATAACAAACTGATGAATCCTAAATAGGAAACAAAGTTTGTTGGATAAAGCTTGCAACACTAAGAAAAATTCTTAAAAACAAGCGAACAAAAAGGAAAAATTAAAAAGAACCTATTAATACGTCATCAGGAGAGAAATTAATCGGAATTGTTCTGACCAGGATTTCAAACTAATAGAAATAATTAAAATATTTTCATTATCAGTTTCTAATACTATAAAAAAAGTAGTGGCAATTCTGTGAATTGAAATTTAAAATTCATTTAAAATTCAGAAGTGCACATTTAAGAAGAGCTTTGAGCAGTTGACTCACTTAAATAGTAAATAACAGTGGCACGTTTGCTTTCAAGTAAATCTGGGAAGACAACACAATACAGAGTAGTTACTAGTTGTGTCTAGAATTATATTAAGAGAACTCCAAAAACCATTAGAAAGGACCCTTTCAGTTCCTGCAGCTTGTCATAGAATTGTACACAGAACTGCCAACAAGATATGCCATCTACTGGAGAAATACTTAAAAGCAGAAATCTTAATGCTTTTGTAGATGCTGTTTTACAGGATACATTTGAAATGGATTGATAAGAGGCATCTTGAGTAAGGATGACCTATTTATTGGTGAAATGTTTCCATTAATTTAAGAGTACCTAGATTACTTATGAATCTTTCTCATTTGCTTTTTAAAAACATCGCAGAAATACACTGATGTCTGATCAGTGGGTTTTTGGGGTTGCTTGGGGTTTTTTTGTGGTTTTGGGGGTTTTTTGGGGTTTTTTTTTTGTCCTGTGATAAAGTCCAGGACTAACAAGGGTACTTTAGGTAAGCCTCTGGGATATATCATTAATCAAAGTAATTTTTCATGGTTACATTCAAAGATACAACTGTCTTTCTGTTAGTAAGTTTGTAAAGGGTGGAGATTGTATAAACATACAGACAGGATTCCTGATTATAACAATGTTGTCTCCTGATGAAGTTTGCATTTGATTTTTCTGAACAGATTCATTTTCTGAATTGTTTATTTCAAACAATACTAAAAACCCTGTGCTAGAACTAACTTTTATATAGTACACATCTTGTATTGCCTCAAATCCTAGCTTTCATCTTACTTTAATTTGCAAAGGTGGGAGATGGTAACTTTCTACTTTTTTTAATTCACACTTGGCATTTTTTATGGTGTCCTCTATCCTAAAAGTAGCAATTTGACTTCTTAGAAATTACTTCTGGATGACACCATGATAATTACCTGAGCAGGGAACAATTTTGGGCGTTACTAGGAGAAAAGATGACTCACTTGTCTTTTCAGTTTGATGACGTAATGTTAATTTAGAGTGCCACAAACTTCTTATTCCAAACCATAGACAATATTATCAGCACTTAGTTATAGGCAGAAAATATACTGATAAAGTTCAGTAGCTAAAACTCTGTTTTTCTCGGTACTTCTCTTTTTTGTTTGGTTTAATGTTTTGGAGAGCGGTCTGAGATTACCAGTTGCCACTAAGCAAATATCCTGAAAGTACAGAATGTGAATGGAAACTGAGTTAGTTTTCTGTTGTCGAAACTTTCAAATATTTTTGGTTTTGTGATTGCTGAATTGGAAGTTCTCAGCTTTGCATATGCAAGGATAATAAAAATGATCAAAACATGCTAATAAAAATGTAATTTGTAAATGATCCACAGTTAACCGGTTTGTGTCTCACAGGTTTTAGAGACCTACATGTTTCACTCTTTTCTTAAAGCTCGTCTGAACAGAAAGATGGATGCTTTTGCTCGACTTGAGTTGAGTACCCAGTCCGAAGAGGACAGGTAAAGTTTTCTCATTCCTTATTCTGTTTTTGAATCTTCTGTTGATATCAACAATAAAAGTGCATTTGACTCTATTGGTATGAGATCAGGTCATCTATGAATAAGATTATGACTAATTGATAGGCCATTTTATTAAGATTACTGTAAAAGGGTGATATGAACACGTCCAGCCATGGCTGTTGGAATTGTAAATTGGTGCTATAAGGGTAATTTAGTCCTAGTATACAGAAAAAAATAAAATCAAGTAGTAATTTAGTGTGTATGTATACTGAATTTTAAAACTAGTTCTATTTTTTTCTTTTTCTCAGATTAAACTTGATGTTTCATACCCCAAGAAGACTGACCATGGAGAAAATGGCTTCTAAACGATTTAATCCACAGTACATGATTAGTAGGCGTATGGTAATCAGTATGCCTAATCTGCAAGATATCAAGCTGCCAGAGGGCCCTACTAGAAATTCCTCACTTCGAAGAATAGAAACAGGTGTTGGTAAGGGAAGAACGTGTTGAACAAATACAGTCTCTTTTCTGTTTTCTTTATGGGTGACATCACTGAGTAATTTTCCCAGAAACAGTGTCAGATGCTGGAAAAAATCAGTCTGTAGCCTGCTGTAAGTTTTGCTGTACCAGAAAAGACTGATGGGTCACAATAGGATTGATATTGTAGAATTGCTTCCTGAGTCAGTAACCATGTTCAGTCCTCACCCACCTTATTTCTGGTTTTCCACTACCTTTAAACGTAGGCTTGGGCTTATCACTGTTTAACAAAGCAAGTCCTATAAAACTGCACGGGTGGGCTTTTTTACTTTTGTTTCTTTTTATCTTTTTTTTTTTGCTTTCCCAGAGTTTATAATATCAGATTAGGGAATATTCCGATAATACGGATGATGGACATAGAAGTATATTTGTGTCCTTAGCACAACTGTAATCTTACTTGAATTTCATGCGATGTAATTGCTTGTGGCTGTGACGGGGATTCTTTTTGTTGTTTGTAGTATGGCAGGTTGTGAAGATACTCATGCTTTTACTTGCTGCTTACACTAATCGATGTACTTTTTTTTTTGTTTTGTTTTTAGCTGTAAAAATGCCCTCCAAATCAGTTAGTACGTTCAAAATCCCAGAAATTCACTTTCCTCTGATGTTCCAGTGCGTTCACTCCTACTATACAGACTTCTTCAACCATCTCAGCAAAGCTATAAATACCTTACCACCTGATAACTCAGCATTGCTGGCAAGGTACTTCTACCTCCGGGGGCTTATTAGCTTGATGCAAGGGAAACTACTAAATGCACTTTCTGACTTTCAGAACCTAGATAAAACAGACTTAAGAATTTTCCCTACTGATCTTGTAAGAAAAATAGTGGAAACTATGCCTCCTTCTGAGCGTTCTCAAGCAGACCGCAAACCGGAGCTGAAGAAGCTCATAAGTCGAGTGATGGAAAAACAAAGAGAAGTTATGAAAATAGACGACCACGTAAAAAATTTTGAATTGCCAAAAACACACATGCAACTGGATGATTTTGTGAAGCGAATCCAAGAATCTGGGATTGTCAAAGATATAGACACTATACATCGGTTATTTGATGCCCTAACAGTAGGTGAGTAGAAGATACATTTTTAGTGACCGTCCACATTGGTGCAATGGCAATTTCAAACTGTTTTTTTTAATGAACGAAAATAAAATTTTTGTCTCCAGTTTTTTTTTTTTATAATTTTTATTCAACATTTTCTGGGCCTCTAAGAACTCACAATATGTGAGCTTTATGGACAACTTAATTAGGATAATTATGGAGAATACATTTAATGTATACAAGAATGTCTATCCTTGCATCCACAATAAAGACGAGGCATCTACTCATATTTGGGCACACAATTTACAATTTTTCAGGTTGTGTAGGTGAGGTAGTTTTGGGATCTAACGGTGTGCAGTTCTCCTTTTGCTTAGATTATGGGTAAAGTGAATACAAGACTGTCCTAGTTGCTAATGGAAAATAGTTCTGTGTTGTAAAACCACTAGGTAACATGGCAGGGTGGCAGTCTGTTAAAAATAAACTAACAAAATCCAGAATTCAAGTAGGTACAGTTAATCTCCTCTTTGATGGTCATCATAGCAAAAGGAGAGGTTACGTTAATATTTGAGAGGACTTTCTTCTCTCCTGAATGAGATCTGAATCGTGTGATTGATTTCTAAAAACATAGTTTGAGAGTGCTTTTATAAAATACTCAGTTCTCTTTCTGTGCCTAGTTACTCTGGTAACTGTTGTATTTTGTGGCCACAAAGGATTAAACATTAGTCAAAATAGCAAGACTATAGCAAGACTTTCTGAAGCCAGAGGTAGCGTACATCTCGCAAGAATGTGTTTGTTTGAGATTCTGCTGTCCAAAAGCTTGAAATTTTAGAACAATTAATTACTTAGATTACCTGTTGCTGAAGTCTTTTAACTGTTATAACTTTAGCTTTTATCCAGGTTGGTTAAGTATGTGATATAGTAGCGTTCAATAGAATGAAGAACTGGAAAGTCATAATGAGAAGTATTCAGTTCAGTAGGGAAGTACAAATCCTTTCCCGTTGGCTGACTGGATTTTTGGCATGAATTTAAAAAAGCGAGACTGGCACAGTGTTTGCTCCCTCCCTCTGTACAGTGGGGTAGAAGGGAGGATGCCAGATGCATGGGACCTATGGCCTAGGCTAACTGCAGAGGAATCTTTGTACTTTAAGAGAAGGATTTTGTCTCTTAACTGTCTTCCAGGCCTATCTGTAGTTTTTGCACCTCGCTTACACATTATGCTGTTAGGGGCACAATTTGAAAGTTAGTATCTTCTAAAGCTATCTTTCTGTGCAGCTATCTTTCTATCGTTTCTCACAGTAAACAAGTTTTTAAAAATTTTTCAGGACATCAGAAACAAATCGATCCTGAAACATTCAGAGATTTCTACAACTACTGGAAAGAAACTGAAGCAGAAGCTCAAGAAGTGAATCTGCCACCAACAGTAATAGAGCATCTAGATAAAAATGAATGTGTCTACAAGTTATCTTGCTCAGTTAAAACTAACTATGGTGTAGGAAAAATAGCTCTGACCCAAAAGCGCCTGTTCCTTTTGACTGAAGGAGGACATCCTGGCTATGTCCAGATTGCTGCTTTCAGGGATATAGAGGTGAGCATCAAGTAACTTCTTGTTCTCTTGCACGCGTAAGGATATAGGCCATGTTCCATTCTGCAGAGATCCGTCTCTCAACTTGAAGTTCCAGTAAGGAGTGTAGGAAACACCTCTGAACTCGTAACTTATGAGTGATTAGATAAAATTCTGGGTCTTTGGACCAAGAATTTCAGAGCAGGTGTAATACAGTTTGCTAGGTGCTAGGATGACATGGAACAAAAATCCAGGGGTCATAACCTCTAGATGTACAGAAAGGTGCAAAGCACAGCAGGATATCGAGCTACGGACGTTTTAATGACATGAGCATTAAGTGTGCTTATTTGACTGTGCGGTCAGCAAGCTGGCTTGTACCCACTGTCTCATGAAGTCTGTATGATGTTGTTTGAAACTTATATTTTCATAAAACCATCTCTGCTTAACAGTGTGTATGGACAATTGAAATCATTAGCTGTAGTTATGAAGAGAGAAAGTTGCCCTGTAGGATGTGTAGTGCACCTTATCTGTGATTGCATGGTGTGTTTTCTTTGTTTCCCTATGCTTCTAGGATGTTAAGAGCACAACTGTAGCTTTCCTGCTTTTGAGAATACCTACTCTGAGGATTAAAACATTATCCAAAAAAGAAGCCTTCGAAGCTAACCTTAAAACTGAGTGTGATCTCTGGTACCTGATAGTGAAAGAAATGTGGGCTGGAAAGAAAATGGCGGATGATCACAAGGTATAAATATGGGAATTTCTAACCAAATAAGTATGAAGTACGTGCTTTCTGTCTCTGTCCTAAATAATTCGTGCATCGATCTCAGAATTTCCAGGTTTCAGCAAACAATAGTGAAGTCATAAATTTTTATTTTTGTTGTTACTTCTAAATATACTACTTCCAGAATAATACAAAAAAGAAAAAAAGAGAGAGATTACATTTAAAAATACAGGATATTATTTCTTATCTGTTGGCATGGAACTTCTAATAAGCTCACAACACATGAGAATAGTGATCCGAACTAACAGAAAATTTTCCCCACCTTGCTTCAAAACATAACGCGTAGAAAGAGTTTTGCCATGCTGGAACCCTGGTGGCTATAGATCCTTTCAATGAATAGACCAAGATGTCTTCTGCCACAGAAACCTTGAGAAAAAGGATTGTACAAGCAGGGTTTCCATTTAAACCACATAATTCTTCATGACTGCTGAATTTAGTGAAAATGTAGCTTGGTGGTCTTTCAGGAAGGATTTGAATCATTTTAGCCAAGAGGAAGCTTGGCTTTCTTCTCTTGTGAAGAGAGATCCAGCCTGAAAATGGGTACCCATCCTGTGCCTGCCGTATGTTTTCCATCAGTGCCGTTCGTGTGGTTTCGTTTGCACATCCTGTATCAAGATTGTGCCAGATCTGAAATACTTCTTTCAGTGGAATGAATTAATGCTGGCTCCTGGCTCCCTGCTCCATGACCGTGCTTGCGAGCGGAACATGTGATGTGCGAGTGGGGTTTGACTGCAAGTAGCATGAATTATGCTGCAGGGCAGCACCTGGCTAGCGCTTGTGCTAAGCGTGACATGCGTGGTGATTATTGAACATAGAGACTTGTAAGAATAACGAGCAATAGATAAACTACATTAAGACTTTTGTCTTTAGGATCCTCAGTATATTCAGCAAGCACTGACAAATGTTCTCCTGATGGATGCTGTGGTTGGTGCCCTGCAGTCCTCCAAAACCATATATGCAGCCTCTAAACTGTCTTATTTTGACAGGATGAAAAATGAAGGTTGGTCACATAGCAGTGCTACAAAGCCTGCTGTTGTTGCATCATTTGTCTCAGCTCTTTCTGTTTATATTCCTGTTTTCAAACTGATTATCTGTAGAAATATAAAAAGATGTTAGTCTGATTGCACTTTCATGGACGTAGTTCATTAAATAGTATTAATAGAAAGCTTAGGGGTGGGGTGTGTTTTGCTTCTGTGCATCAGAACCTTAGTTGGCATGTCTGTCTCCCTGTTGGCTGCTGTGGTTTTGTTTTGGTTGTTTAGGCTGCTTGGGTGTTGTATGCATGCTTCTGCTGCCAAAATTCATACAAATGGTGTTTGGGCTCTCCTAGTCAGCCAAGGCTAGAGGGAAGGAAAAGTGAGAAATGTGAATAAATGGTGCAGAATTATTATTTCATAAGAATTATAGATCTATTTCAGGCTTAAGTGTGCACTTCATGACCTCTTAAAAATCTATTTTAGTGCCTATGATGGTCCCGAAAACAACTTCAGAGACATTAAAGCACAAGATCAACCCCTCAGCTGGTGAGACATTTCCACAGGCAATAGATGTCTTGCTTTATACGCCAGGTAAGGTGATGTATTGCTTTCTTTATGTTAGCCCAGCTTTAATTAGCCAATAAAGCATGTTATCTCATAAGACCTGCTATTATGACTGCCTGATTTTGTTCACATTCTGACATGCTTTGGTTGTGTGTTGAATACTAAACCAGAAAATCATTAAAAAAGAACAGTAATATTGCATATTAAGATACTCCAAGGCATAGCTTTCACAGTCTTAATTTGTCTTCCTGCGTGTATATGCCTTATAATAGACTTCAATTATGTGCTAATGTGCCAATTTCCCTTTAAGATTTCTGCTTCGTTTACTGAGCAGGGTGGATGAATGATGCTCCAATATTGATCAATATTCATTGTTATTTTTTTATTTTTCAGTAGAGACACATGGGGGTGTTTGGTTGAGCCACAGTGCAGGGAATAGCGTACCACCTCTTGAAATCCCAGCCAGACCTATATACCCGTAACTCTCACTGTATAGTATGTGATCTAATGTACTATTCATTGCATGTCATTTAAGTCCAACCCTGAAGAAAGCATTATCAATTTCCTTGTGAACTTTTGTGTGATACTTGGCACGTTTATATCTGACCAATTCAAAAAGCATTGGAGGAAAAAAAGAAAAGTTAAGGACTGTGTGCCATGGACATGAATTTAGGTAGCAGATATGTTAATTCTGGAAATTTCTAACTCTTAACTTCATAACCTTACTAGCTTCTGATGTAAGTTCACGTGTAATTCCTAGTATTTGGGCAATTTGAGACAAAAGAAGAAAGTTAGTGGAATTCCAAAGTTAAGAAAGTGGGCAGGAGCAACTGTATGTGGGTGGGTGGGTGGTGGTGGGTTCAGTGGTGCTTTTTGTTCTTTGTAGGAAGAGGTTTCTAAGTGGAGCTCTAATGGAGCAGATAGAACGAGTGATTTATTAGTTGTATTTCATAGGGCTTAAAAGCCTTCCTGCAATCCCAGTTAGCTACGTACTTAGTCATCAATGAAAAAGATTCTCTCTGCTCTGAATAACTTTGAAGTGTAAGATTAAACCATAAAGTGAGCTCAACAAATAGATGAGAACGAGCACAAATTCATTGTGAAAACTGTGTCATTCATTAACTAGTGATGTGAGTTCCAGAACACAGATGTGTTTTGTTAGAAAGCTGCTCTGCCAAATAGTGGTTCTCCCACACGTCTCCAAAAGTGGTTTATTTTCTTTTACCTCTCTCATCTTCTCTGCTTTGTTTCTAGGGCATCTTGACCCTTCAGAAAGACCTGGCAACGCTCATCCGAAACTATGGTGTGCTTTAAGTGAGGGCAAAGTGGTGGTCTTTGATGCATCTACCTGGTCTATTCAACAGCACTGTTTCAGAATGGGACGCTCTAAACTGGTAAGACTGACGCACATACCGCAATTGCTGCTTTAGCTTGGTGTTTTTATTGCTATAGTCTGTATGACCCTGAATCACTGTCGGTCCTTAAAAGCTGTAGAAAGACGCTTGAGTTGTCTGGGCTTCAGTTAACTTGGAGAAATGGAGACTTATGAGAAAAAAGGAAAGGAGAGAAAATGGATTCCTAACAAAACAAGTCAATGGGTGGGAAGCGATAGATCAGATATCGGGAGGGCCTAGTGGCCTAACGGCGTGGCTTCTTGGGGCAGGAAGGTGGGTTTGTGTCCTGGTTTCAGCTGGGATGGAGTTAATTTTCTTCTTGGTAGCCGGTATGGGGCTGTGTTTTGGGTTTAGGATGAGAACAATGTCGATAACACACTGATGTTTTGGTTCTTGCTAAGTAGTGCTAAGTAGTCGCTAAGCAGTGCTTACACCAGTCAAGGACTTTTCAGCTTCCCCTGCTCTGCCGGGTGCCTGGGGACTGGGAGGGAGCACAGCCAGGACAGCTGACCCAGACTGGCCAAAGGGCTATTCCATACCGTATGATGTCATGCTCAGTATATAAACTGGGGGAAGAAGGAGGAAGGGGGGGACGTTCGGAGTGATGGCGTTTGTCTTCCCAAGTAACCGTTCCGCGTCATGGAGCCCTGCTTTCCTGGGGATGGCCGAACACCTGCCTGCCGATGGGAAGTAGCGAACTAATTCCTTGTTCTGCTTTGTTTGCATGTGCAGCTTTTGCTTTACCTATTTAACTGTTCTATTTTATTTTACTTCAGTTATTAAACTGTTCATATCTCAACCCATGAGTTTTCTTCCTTTTACCTTTCCGATTCTCTCCCCCATCTCACCACGGGGGGAGTGAGCAAGCGGCTGCGTGGTGCTTGGTTGCTAGCTGGGGTTAAACCACGACAGTTTGAAACAGTTGAGGAGAAAGAATAATGGAAAGAATCAATATAAAGAGAAGATGAGATGAGCCCTAAGAATGGATGAAAAGTCACTTGTGCTGAAGAACTGGAAATTGGGGAAAGGTGTAAGGAAACCAGGTAGATGATATTGAGAGATAACACTCTAAAAGAAGATGACTCAACCAGCAGGTTCAAGAGAGTTGCTTGTGAAAGACCACCTGAAAAGAATAACTCTCAATGAAAGGGGAAGCTGAACCAGAGCTGCAGACTGAGTGAAAAACACGCAGTAGAAGGAACATGCAGGAAAAGGGATTGGATAGGTCACTTGCGTGAAAGCTGAGAAACATCACTGTGGATGAGTGTGGGAGAGAGTCAAAAAGGGAGAGGTAAAGCTGATAGTGAAGGCCTGGGTGGAGGGAAGATGGAAATCCAGGAGAAGAGTCAGATACTGACCTATTCTAAAGAAGAGAAAGAAAAGAGGAGGAAAGTTTGGAACAGATGGGACTCAGGAGGGAGAGAAATGAAGAGCTTCTGAATGGGGGAAGGACTTTCCAGAGAGAGTAGAGGAAAATACAGTATTTTCTTAGACACCACTTCTAACTGAAGTAGGAAGTGTGTTTATATCAGATGGTTAGGACGGCTTCCAATCCAGAAGAGAGAAATACACTTAACTTCTGGGGTTTCCCCTGATGCCTTTTGTAACTTCTACTTTGTTTGGGCCAGGAAACACAGCTTTGAGTCAGTTACCAAGATACATTATTAATCCTATTTGCTGAAGGATAAACTCAGCAAAAAGATCTGTCCTCTCTCATTATTTATAGAGCAGAGCAAAGGATAGAATACTGGAGCGCTCAGTTTTCATCTCTTACTGTCATCACCAAAAAACTGTAGCATCTTAGTATAGCCTTTTTCCATGTTACATTAAAGAGTGATTTTTTTTTTTCTTCTAGATTTTATTTAATTCTGCTTTTTCTCCCCAGACTTGTATGATCATGGTAGAACAGAGTCAAGTGTGGATCGGTTCTCAAGACTCCATTATTTATATAATCAACACCCACAGTATGTCTTGTAATAAGCAACTAAATGATCATCGTTCTGATGTTACAGACATCATTGTGGAGATGAAGAATGGAATACCCAGGTATATTTAATTACAATGTTTTCTTCTTAAAAATACATGTACAAGCAAATGTGAAGGGTGTCTGTACCACCGAAGAGTCATGGACATGTGGAGAATCTTTCTGTGGTTGAACAGGAAGCCATTTTATGTAGCTGGAACAGCATTCACCAGCCTAGAGAATTTGGCCCACAGCGAGCAGAGGACTAGTTAAAGATCCAAATGATATAGTATTGTGCTTGAATTATTTGACTGAAACAAAGGCAGAAAGTTAACTTGTGCTGAAGGAAAAGGAGCCCATATAGGAAACCAGTGACTGATTTTCCTAGATGTTGGAAAGAATTTATTGTTTTAAACAGGGGAGCTTATCCTGCTAACGTAAGCCTTCATTTAGCCTGTTTTCTAGCTCCCATATTGTATATGGTAAACTAAGAATTTCCTTTTTAAAGAAAGAGCATTATGTACTTTGGAACAAAGAGGATAAAGGAATGCTTTTTTGGATGAGGATGGGAGCAGTCAGGAATTGGCAGCATCCAGCGATGAATCGATACAGATGCAGTTTAAGGACTACTTAATTTTTGCTTTGAGCACATCATCGACTAGATGTTTACAGCATGCTTCTGGATTTTTTTTCTGCCTGTTTGTAAAAGAAATAATACATTTATTGTTTTGTTCAGGCAAAATGCTTTTGATCTTTTGGTAGCACTGGCAAGAGTGTTGGCTGGAGGCCTTAACCTGCTCTCTTCCCGTGGGGGCAGCAACTCCGTGGGGGCAGCAACTCCCAGGCCAGCCCAGACATCAGCCATAGCTCTGCCAGTGGCTCAGCAGGTGTAACTGGGTTTCAGGGAGAATTTGCTCGGGTGTTGCTGGAACCTCCTGAAAAAGGTTTTCTCATCTGAAGACAAATGTTTAAAAAAAAAAAAAAAAAAAAAAAAAAAAAGGGATGGTATAATTTGTTTTCTCAGGTGCAGTGGCAAAGACAAACAGTTTTGAGATATTTTTGTCCTCACTTGAGAGAAAAAAAGAGAAAATCCAAGAGGCAACAACATTCAGGAGAATTACAGAAGTTTTTGTTGTGCTTAACGACTCCCGCATGATGTAATGCGTGCTCTAGTTCACTTAGAGCTCTGAATCAGCCTGCAGTGTTTCTGATGATACAGAGTTTGTAAAGTATAATCTTAAGAAGAAAAAAGCATCTGTTCTAGAATACTTTTGCTCCAATAGGAGACCGAAGCAGCTTGAAAGGTGGATGCCTGGCTGCAACCCAGAGCTGTTGGTTGCTTAAATGCACTTTCAGCTGCCTAGAGCCAGCTACCTAGAATATAGTGAGGGAAGAAAAAAAGTTTAGATCCTTCCCTAGGCATCTTGGTGGGCACAGGGTGGACATGTTCCTGTCCGCCCAAGACTCTGGTCACCTTGTTTAAAAGAATTGAACCAGTCTAATTGTTTGCTATTAAAATAATGATAGTATCTGGCCTTGAAGGCTTTTGGACTTCAGTCCATTTTCTGTTGGAAATAGTTACTGTGCTCCCAGTCTCTGAAATGAAGAACATTAATTTGCCTTACTGTAAAATAGGTTATTTTGCAAGTAAGTCTCTTCTGTGTATGCACTCTGTTCTGAACATGGAAGTACACTATACTGCTGTTGTTATTTCTTTGATCTGTACCAACAGCGAAGCGTACTCAAGCAGTTTAGATGGAACAGTGATTGCTTGGAACATCAGCACTCTGAAAGTTAACCGTGTCTTTCAGCTGCCCTGCCAAAATCTCACTTCTATCAAGCTTCATAATGATCAACTGTGGTGCTGTAAGTTCATTCCTCAAATAATTAAAAAAAAAAAAAAGTCTTCACATAATACGGTGTTTTATTAGACAGAACAATACATTAATCTCAAACTCAGACTTAACGTGTACATGTGCTAGGTTAACGGTTGGACTTGATGATCTTAAAGGCCTTTTCCAACCTGAACGATTTTATGATTCTGTGATGTTCTTCCCCCGTTCTCCACTTAATCTGTTTAAGCAGCCTTCTGTAGGTAAGGCCTCCAAAACGCTTACATAGGTGGCTGGCTTGGATCGCTCCTGGAGGTATTGCCCCTGCTGCAGGATGTGGCTTCTGGCTACGCTGGATTTGTCTGACCTCTCCTGGCAATGCCTGTAAATTGGAATGGAAAACTTTAAGATAGTCCTTTTAGAGTTTAGAGGGGCAATAGCGGTTGCAAATTGCTTTTGGTATTTCAGCTAGACTTTATGGTATTGGTTTGACTTGGTAATCCCCAGACCTGCATTTTGGCCACTTCTAGAAATGTGATCCCCTCTGTAGGAGTTCAGATGAATGAAGTAAAGCTTCGTGGTAGGGTAAAAGATCATCTTGAAGTTGTTTCATGAATGGTGACCGATTCAAGAATTTTGCACTGATTCTCAGTACTGCCATACACAAGAGCCTGGATCCAAACATATCTTAACAGAACAGCAGCTAAAGCCTTGGGAAATTCCTGGTCCTGCTGTGGGCAGTAGCGATGCTGCCATTGCTGTGGTGGGTAAGGATGCAGCCCCGTTAACTTCGTAGCACAGACACTTGGTCTCAGTTCTGTTGATGAAAATAATTGTGTACTCAGGAACCTAAGTGTGAGATGTCCTAATTTAAGGAGTTTCTTTCCTCTCCTCTCATCATTTTTGGACTCCAAACTAACAGGTGTATGCACTGCAGAATAGCAACTAGCGTTTGGAGAAAGAACAGATCTAAAAAATAGATACTGTGAGAACCAGGAAGAAGTACCTCAAAGATTTCACTGTTGATTGAGAAACAAGACAGCTGTTAGATGCATCCATTTTATTTTGCCTTTTTTCTCTGTTGTTTATAAAGATGGAGGAAGTAGACACTTCTGTTACTAACTCTTTATCTTTAATATTGAAGGTACTGGAAGTTGCATACTTGTTGTGTCTACTTATGAATTTCAACTACAGATGAAAATTGAGCATCACCTGAAGGATGTGTGTTCCTATTTTCTCTGCTTCCAGCTCTTTCCGGAGGTATTATATTTAAACCCTTAATAGAGTTTAAATGAAGCACGACTACGTGGCTTTACAAGCCATAGTTACTCATCGCAATATACTTCTGTCAGCAATGCTCATGTTAAACGTTTCTTTCTGTGCTTTAGAGAGACGAAGCATGGGCATCTTATTCAGGGAGTAGTGACCTGTATATTTGGAACACCAGAGACCTTACAAGTACACCTCAAAAGATTCATCTTCAAGATTGCTCTGAGATTACTTGTATGATAAGAGTTAAAAATCAGGTGAGAGGCATTTGGACTGTTTTTGCTTGTTGTGGAATTCTTTACTAAAGGTTTGTTTGTTTGCAGCTCTCATGGGCTGTCATTGGTTAGCTTCCTTACTGGGTGTTTGCATACATACTGGTTTGAAACCTTGATTCCTCTTTGAAATCAGAGAAGCTAATGACCGCCCAACACAACTGGCTGTTACAGGTATACCCCAAAATGTGTGTCAAGCCAAAAGGAATTAAAAAGTAATCAGTAATTAAATGCATGGTGACTTTTATTAGCCATTGACATTTTCAGGGAACTGTAGAAACTGAAAGTTTACGTCCCTTGATATTTAATCTCAGGGCTCCTAGGACTAAGCCTTGGAAAAGGTTAATAGACAAACAATAAATGCCAATTAGCTGGCCTGTTTTTGTACATGACCTGTTTCTTGTTTAGTTACCACATTCCTAACTCAGTAGAGACCAAAGGAGCCAATGGCTTCCTACGTTAGCATCTTGTGTCCCTGTCATTACTGGCCTCAGGCTGTGTACCTGCGCTGTCTGCATGGCATCAGTAGCTGTGCAAATGATTGTAGTCGTGATACCACATGGACAGGTTTAGGGTTAATTTGCAAATAAATAGCTAATATATATCTATTGGGAAAGCCACTTGCTGAATCTTTTTCTCAGATTTTTCCCTCCTTCCTTCCTCAGAAATGACTTTTTTGCATGAATTGCCTCATGAAATAGGGAAGCTTTCTGTGTATTCAGCCCTTGGTTAGATTTGTGAACCGAAATGGAAAAACCTTTTGAGATATCCGTCCTCAAAGTAGAGATGGATATGTTTAACCCCTGTTTCATGGGAGTTAGAGGATTGTTTGGAAACCCCAAGGCATTAAGCTCTCTTTTGTTCCACTTAAGATTGCATAATGTCTCTATCTGAAATAGGATACTTTCTGGCTGGCAAGCATTACTAATACACAACGGTGAGCACTCGCCCTGTACAAAAGTGTGCACAAGAAGACCACAGCTGTGTTCTGCTGGGTTGGACAAGATGCAGCTGACCCCGTATTCTGCTTCTAACGGTGGCATCGCAGTGCTACGTAGGGAGAGCCTGTGAACCTGGCCTGTATCTGCAGTCCTTTCCCCTTAACTCCCTCGCTGTCCATGCTTCTTATTTAGGGGTACTAAAGAGTACACCTCTGCCTCAGTCTTTTATTATCTATTTTGGGACCCAGTCTCTGTGGATCTGATTTCGTTTCAAACTTGCTGGTGCCACAGTTTCCTGTAGCAGCAGGCTCCAGAAGTTCACTGCCAGCCATGTACAGAGAAGTACTTTCTTCTAAGTGAAACTGAACTCTCCCTGGTTTCCACGTGTCCCTTACTTCTCTAATTGTGGCATGTGTTGAACAATGGTTCTACATTCTGTTTATCTGCACTTTTGTGATTTTGTAAACCTTAATGTGATCCCTCCTTAGCTGCCTTCTCTCCAGCCTCAGGAGTCCTGGCTTTTTCCATCTTTGCTCATAGGACAACGGTTCCTTTCTCTTGGTAGTTTTAGTTACTTGTCCCTGCGTTTCCTCTGTTCTTGCAGTGCAGAGGGCAGAACTGCACACAGCACTCAAGGTATGGGCATGCTGTGGTTTATACAGTGATAAAGTGACACCTTCTGTCTTATTCTCTGCACTGGGTCTGTGGAACCAAAGGCAAATGGAGTTGCTGAGGCAAGCAGCTCCAGTGCCAGCACGATCAGCAGTGGAGCGCTCTAATGTGGTGCACAGAGGGGTTTCCTGAACCGGGGGAACCTCAGGGGAGCCAGGAGACCTGCTGGGAGCCCGCAGCTCATGTGACAGTGGCTGAGGAGAGCTGGGCAGGGCCAGGAGTAACTGTGGCCAAGCCCCCACATGTATAAAAGAAGCCCCTGGCGAGCGCCAGTGACCGGGGTGGGCAAACAGGCTGCGGTGTGGCAGGGTGCTGTAGCTCTGCCGGCTCGACCAGGGAGCAATGGTCTCCACCCGGCAGAAGGCCATGGCCTCTCTAAGCTCTGCGCCCACCACGACTGACGCAGCTGCCCAGACAGAGCTCCGGTGGGAACACGCTGCCACCCAGGTGCCAGGCTGCAGGCTGTGCCCTGCTCTCATGCCAATACTGGGCGGCAGCAGCGAGCACCCCGTGGGGGGCGCGCCCAGGTAGGGGAACTCCTCCGCTTGGTGGCAGAGCTCTGGGAGGAGGCGAGTAGGCTGAGGAGTATCAGGGACAGTGAGAGAGAGAGAGAGAGACATGAACTCCAACAGATAGATATATATAGGAAATTTTCAGTGTTTCCCTTTTCCAGCCTAGCCAGAGAGAGCCCTCGCTGTATCAGTGTGGCATGTTTTTACTCCTTCACTGTATTCTAGACTGAAATGTAAAGCAGTGAAAATGATTGTGGTTTGGTTTCGTTTCCTCCAGATTTGGGTTGGCAGCAGTGGAAGATCACAAGGCAAAAGCAAAGGGAAGATCTATGTGATCAGTGCTGAGAAGAAGACTGTGGAGAAAGAGTTGGTCGGTCATGCCGATACAGTAAAGGCGCTGTGCTCGGCAGAGGACAGATACGTCCTCAGCGGCTCTGGAAAGGAAGAAGGGAAGATTGCCATTTGGAAAGTGGAATAGTTAAGCTATTAAAAATACGTCTACCTGTGCCGGAAAAAAGTGAAGACCTCAGGCTGTGTTTGCTCCAGCATTTTCCATATATTTCAACTACCTGTCAGTGTTATTGTTTTGTATTTATTGAGTTATTTTAGTCCCTGCATTGTTGTAGAAAATCAAAATAGAAGCGAATCTCTCCTTGCACCTTGTACTGCTCCCGCACGTTTGATAAAGAAACAGAAATGTGAATGGAGGGGTCACTGGCTTTAAACTTGACGTGTGGTGGTGTGAAGGGTGAGGGCTGTAGGCCAGGCTGTCTGGTGCAGGTTGCATCGAGAGAGCCGGAGCCAGCTCAGGAGCTCCACTGGAGCTCTTTTGGGCTGTGCACGGGTTGCCTCGATACCGTCTTTACAGCCCATAATAGCTGGAAACGGTCACCGAAAGGAAAAAATTAAGTGCATTTGTTGGATTTATGGAGTTACTGTAAATGCTGAGTATCTTTCTGAGCTGGCAGCTAGATTTGGCTGGGAGGGCTGTCCTTTGCCCCTGTATCTATATTTATGTATTATTTAAAAGGTAGACGCAGACAGGCTCTCCCTGATAGCACTGAAAGCTCCCTGCTGGTGAAACGAGATACTTGGCTCTTCTTATTGACTGTTTTTACTTTTTAAACTTGTTTTTCCTTTAAAAACAATGCACAGCACTTGGCATTTGTAACACTTTGTGAAACTGATTTTTTTTTTTTTTCCCGTCTGAAGCACTTAATTTATTTAATTTCCATACATCTTATACTTGCTTTTGGAAGCAACCAACCTTTCGGCTTCTGTGCAGACAAACCTCTGCCACTCCTCCCTGCAGTCGTCGTCTCTGTAATCAGAGGAACTGCTGTTATTTTGTGTAGAACCTGCTTAATTTTTAAGTACTGCAGAGTCATCAACCTACTCCTTAATTACCGAAGCGAGCGTCATCGGATTGCAGCCTCGAGGATTCCCTCGAGCAGCGTTCCCTAATCACTTCCTGACCTACCGCGTTTTTTCCATTGATGACAATTATCTCCAAGTAAAACAATAAATCTATGCAGAATAGTTTTAACTGTATCAGTGCTGAGTAAAGTGGAATACAATATTTAAAATACTGTAAATAGAAGGAAAAAATGGGCTGCTACTTTTCTGAGTTAGATACACAACAGTGTAGGTCTAACAGAAGTGTAAGCTACTGGAAGTATGCTCCGTGTAATATTCCTAACTCTTTCAATGTGCTGATGAAAGGTTTTATCATATGATGGTAACTGATATTTTAACTTTTTAGGGTTTTTTTTTTTTTTTCAATTTCAGAATATTAAACACTATATTGATACTCTGGCCTGTCTTTGTACCTTGGTCTTTTTCCTGTGTAACTCAGTACAAGAATGATGGTTTTCAGCAGTGACTGACATCCTGTCTGTGCTCTGCAGAGAGTAATTGCCTGGGTTTTTCTTTCTATATATTCTGCTTTCTAAAACCAGCTTCTGCTGGTAACGTGTCCTCTTCTGAGCCCCTCATCTCTAACTTTCAGGTTCCTTGTTTCCTCCCCTGGCAGCCGTCAGGCTGCTGGTGGTAAGCGAAATGAATTATTTACTGAATTAAAAAATGTCTTTGCACAGAGACACAGAAGTGCTGCTGAAGGAGTTCCACTTGCTGCAGAGATGAACCCAGCTCCACCAACCTGCCGCCTGCCCGTCACTGCCTTCGTTGATTTTTTCAGTCCTGCCAGATTTTTTAAACCTGGTTTTGCCTTCTCAACTGGTTCGTACTCAGCTTGTGAAAATGTCGGATGACAAAACTAGCAAACGTCCACTTTCATGCTGTGAATTCTTTTATTGATAAAAGACTCCAAAGTAATTCGTTGAACAGGAACATAATTTATCGAGTAGACGTCTCCTTTTAAAAACACTGCTTTCTTTAATACCAGCTGTTGAACGCCAGTATATAGAAGGGTTTAACCGCATCAGACAAAACCATGAGATACAAAGATCCTTCAAGAAAACGAACCCATCCCCAAAGAGCAGGAGGAGCAGCAATACCGATTCAGCTGACCGGAGGAGCACAACACGCCTTGGTTTGTCTCACCGGCGGGACGAGAAAGCTCGGGTACGTGTCCGCTTAACCACGTCAGCTTTGCTCAGCGCGACAGCTGCAGAGACAAACCCGCAGGAACGGCGCTGCGGGGTTTGGTTCAGTATTCAGTGGATTTTCAGTTCCTTCCCGTCAGCCCCTCAGTGGTGGGAAGGCACAGGGGAAGGGAGCCTCAGAGCTCCTCCTTGCCACGACGGCTACTAAAAGCTTGCCAGGTCTAGTTGCCGGTGCGCAGCCCGCGCTGATCCTGCTGACTGATACTGGCTCGTGACATCCGTGTGTGGTTGTCTCTCTGTCCGGCTGTTGTTTCACCCTGGGGTAAGCTGTTTGAGGCAAAGACCGTTCTTCTGGTTGTGCTCATGTAACGCTTGGCACGATGCTGTGTTGGCCCGTAGCGAGGGCTGCTGCGAACCGTGGCACTATAAATATGAGCGCTTGACGGCTTCGATTTTGTAAGCTGTTTGTTGAGTCTTTCGGTTAAAAAGCAGATTGTCAGGGCTCAAAACAGGCTGACAAACTGGGAAAGTTTCATGCTCTGCCTGAAATTGTCTCAATCTTAAAACTGTTTAGAGGTTGCTACATGAATGGAAAACAGAAGTTTTATAAATACTTACTTACAAATGTATTGATGGACCAGACAGAGCCCCTGCATCCTGCCAGTCTGTTCTCTTTCCCCTTGCTCAGATATTTTGACTCCTCTCTACCTCTCTCCCAGTAGTTGCCTCCCAGGAGCAATGGCAGCCAAGCCCACACGAGTATAAAAGAAGCCCCTGGTGAGCGCCAGTGACCAGGGTGGGCAAACAGGCCACGGTGCGGCAGGGCGCTGTAGCTCTGCCGGCTCAGCCAGGGAGCAACGGTCTCCACCCGGCAGAAGGCCATGGCCTCTCGGAGCTCTGCGCCCACCACGACTGACGCAGCTGCCCAGACAGAGCTCCGGTGGGAACACGCTGCCACCCAGGTGCCAGGCCGCAGGCTGTGCCCTGCTCTTAAACCAGTACCGGACTCACCAGAGGTGAGTAGGCTGAGGAGTATCAGGGAGAGCAAGAGAGAGAGACTACTGGAACTGCACCCTGCCTTCCTGGGACAGACCTGTCAGGCAGACAGGACCCATGATACGGAGGACTCCCTGTCCTCTCTCCGCCTGGCTGAACACAGTGACTTAAGGGATGGGGGCAATGGCGACAAGTTCCTGCCTGGCGCAGCAGGCGCGTCTCCTCCGCAACTGCTCCACCTTCCCAGGTGCCCTTGCGTAATAGGTACGAGGCTCTGCACGTGGGACTGAACGACAATGAGGACGATGGTTCATCTAGCTTGGAGGTGTCACCAAGGTTAAGTCGGCCTACGCCCTGCGTCAAAACCACTTCCATAAGGAAAAAAGGATGAGTCCTTGTCATAGGAGACTCCCTTCTGTGGGGAACAGAAGGCCCAATGCACAGACTGGACCCTCTGTTTAGGGAGGTCTGCAGCCTCTGAGACCTCCCAGCCAGCCAGGATGAAGACACCAATGAATTATTCTACAAGGAATTAAGGGATATCTCTAGATCGACTGCCCTTGTCCTTATGGGTGATTTTAGCCTCCCAGATGTCAACTGGGAATATCATACAGTGGACACAAAAAGGTCCAAGGTATTGCTGAAGCACGTTGCAGATGATGATAACTTCTTGGTGCAGGTACTAAGGGAACCAATTAGGAAAAGTGCCCTCCTAGATTTGTTGTTTGTAAACAGAGAGGCACTTGTGGGTGAAGTGGTGGTTGGTGGCTGTCTTGGTCACAGTGACTACGAAGGGGTTGAATTTCCAAGGGTTAGGAGAAAAACCGCCAGCAAAACTTTGACCCTGTGCAGGGGGAGAGCAGCCTTTGGGCTGCTGAAGGAGCTAGTTAGTAAGGTCTCCTGGGAATCTGCTTTTGGAGGTATTGGGGTCCATGAATCCTGATCACTTTTTAAAAGCCATCTCTTAAGAGCGCAGGAGCAGGCAATTCTGAAGTGTCAGAAGTCAAGCAAGGGGGCAGAAGGCCGGCTGGACTGAGCAAGGACCTTCTAGAACTTAGGCAGAAAAGGAAAGTGTATGAACACTGGAAGCAAGGACAGGTGACACGGGAGGACTACAGAGAGCAGCCCTGCAGAAAGAGATCTGGGGGTCTGGGTTGATGGCAAGTTGAGTATGAGCCAACCGTGTGCCCTGGCAGCCAAAAGGGCCAACCGTGTCCTGGGGTGCATCAAGCACAGCATAGCTAGCCAGTCGAGGGAAGTGATTGTCCCACTCTGCACTGCACTGGTGCAGCCCCGCCTCGAGTGCTGTGTGCAGTTTTGGGCACCTCAGTATAAGAGGGACATCAAACTATTAGAGTGTGCCCAGAGGAGGGCAACCAAGACGGTGAAAGGCCTCAAGGGCAAGACTTAGGAGGAGCGGCTGAGGTCACTTGGTTTGTTCAGCTTGGAGCAGAGAAGGCTGAGGGGGGACCTCATTGCAATCTACACCTTCCTGAAGGGGGGCAGCGGAGGGGAAGGTGCTGATCTCCTCTCCCTGGTGACCAGCGACAGGACACGAGGAAATGGGATGATGCTGCATCAGGGGAGGTTCAGGTTGGACATTAGGAAAAGGTTCTTCTCTGAGAGGGTGGTCGGTCACTGGAACAGGCTCCCCAGGGAAGCGGTCACGGCCCCAAGCCTGTCAGAGTTCAAGGAACATCTGGACGATGCTCTTTTAGTCATATGGTTTAATTTTAGGTAGTCTTGCAAGGAGCAGGGTGTTGGACTCGACGATCCTTGTGGGTCCCTTCCAACTTGAGCTATTCTATGATTCAAACCAAGGGATGGCAGTGTTTGCTTCTAGAAATAACCTGGCTGCGGAGATGGGAGCTGCTTGGAAATTCAGGCTGTCTTGTGCTGGCTGTGATCGCCCCGACGGGGCCATGCCGTCAGGTAGGAAAGCCCCTTCCTCTCCTTTCCAGCGGCTGTGGGCCTGTTGGTAGGAGCAGGCCCCTTTCCCCATCAGTACCGACCGAATCCTGCCTCTCGCTGTCAGCCTTTTACAGCGAATGAAGCAAAAAGCCGTCCTCACCCCTCTTCCATGAATTGCTGTTGCTCTTTCTGCAGCCGTTTCAGCTGCCGCGGTCCCAACCCTCTCCCCACGCCTGCCCGGGGACGCAGCACAGCCCGTGGCTGTGGGGCCCAGCTGCGATGGGGTCGGCTGCCGTTTGGGGGCCGAGGACGAGGTAGGGTGTAAGCTGCAGGATTCTCCCCGGTGTCTGGCTTCCCCCTCCATGGTGCTTTACCCCAGTGCCTCGGCCCGTCCCCCGCTCTCGGCAGTGGGTGGGGGGCCTTCGTGCCACCCCAGGTGTCAGGACAGGGAGGATGCTGCACAAATGCCACCTGGCCCCAGCGCGGCCTCCCAGACCCAGAAAAGGAGGCAACCGCTGCCTGCCCCAGGATTTGGGCCCCTGTCCTGCTGCAGCTCCCCTTCCATTGCTGTGGCCTCCAGGGCTGGGTCCTTGCTGGGTCGCTGCCCCTTTTTGGGTCGTGGGACCCCGAGTTGAGAGTGTGCGTTTGTGGTGTCACCGCCTGGAAGATGGTGACACCCCCCCAGGCACGTCCCAGGTCCCCGGTGAGTGCTGTGCTCACGCGTGTGTCACGCAGCAAGGCCTGGGGAGTGGGCGGTAGCAGCGGGCTGGGGGCGCACGAGGTCTCCGCTCTGCCTGGTGCCTGCGTGGGGGTACCCACGCAACGTGCACAACAGGGTCTGATCCTGCAGGGCACGGGTGGGTCGGGGGTGCTCAGCAGAGCCTGCACCCAGCAGCAGCTGCCACGCAGAGGCGGTGACAAGCAGCCGTTGGCTTTTTCCTCTGTACATACCTAACGACAGCCATTGGCAGCAGGCGCCATTACCTCCCCTTCCAACGCTGAGGGCTGGTGAGGGACATGGGGACCGCATCCCACCCCACCCCCCCCCGGGTGGGAGAGATCCCACCCTGGCTGCTGCATCCTGACAGGGGGACAGACCCCCCTGGGGCAGACCGGGGGGAAGCTACTGGTTTGCTGGCTGTTCCGTCCTCGGTCCAGACTGGAGCGTGGGGGCAGCGCCGGGGGAGGCTCCTCTCCAAGCTGTTCCCAGCCACTCCAAGGCCACTGCGAGCTATTTTGTAACGGTTGCGTTTAACTCGAACAATAGCTCGGGGACTGACGCAGCTCCTCTGTCCTCACCCCTTCCTCGGCATGCTCCGGCCAGCCCGGACCCCACGCCCCGCTCCCACCCCGAGGAAGGACCCGCTGCCCCTGGCTGGGGATCGCAGCGTCCCGCTCCCAGGGCCAGGGGCTGAGTCACGTCTCCTGGAGCCACGCAAGGCGCTTTCTCGCCTCTCTTCCTCGCTAGGGATCACCCTGCAGGAACAACCGCACCCGAGAGGTTTCTGCTTCCTCCCGCTCTCCCGCCACAGCGCTGGAAGGGATGAAGGGGGCTGCCCCGTCCTCCCGCTCTCTTGGCACAGGGCCGACGCGCAGATACGCGGGAGGAGATGCCTGGACAGAGAGGGGCTCAGTGCTGCGTCTTGCGAGACCCAGCCCAGGGAGGCTCGGGTTTATTTCTTTACTGCTTTCACATCCCTTTGGCCTCTGCACGTTTAATTGTGCCAGGAGAGGGCCGGGATGTAGGACAGTCCCTGCCACTTAATCCCCTAATCCCCGCTTCGCTTTGGGCTCTGCCAGGTGGAGCCCCCCGCAGCGAGGACCAGCTGAGCCAAGCGGCTCTTGCCCTTGTCGTAGTTTAACCCCAGCGGGCAACTAAGCACCACACAGCCACTTGCTCACGCCCCCACACTTCATAGGAGCCCTGTACTAGCTACAACAAAAAAAATTAACTCTATCCCAGCCAAACTGGGAGAAGAGGAGGCTGAGGGGAGACCTTATTGCTCTCTACAACTCCCTGAAAGGAGGCTGTAGCGAGGTGGGGGTCGGTCTCTTCTCCCCAGTAACAAGCGATGGGACGAGAGGAAACGGCCTCAAGCTGCGCCAGGGGAGGTTTGGGTTGGATATTAGGAAAAACTTCACCGAAAGGGCTGTCAGGCACTGGCCCAGGCTGCCCAGGGAAGTGGTTGAGTCCCCATCCCTGGAGGTATTTAAAAGCCGTGTAGATGTGGTGCTCAGGGACATGGTTTAGTGGTGGACTTGGCAGTGCTGCGTTAACGGTTGGACTCGATGATCTTAAGGGTCTTTTCCAACCCTAACGATTCTATGAGTCTGTGATTCTAAACCCAGCACAGCCCTCCTCTGGGTCTTCTGTGGGTATTTGCAGCAGCTCCTTCCCCGGCGAGGCAGGGTTCACGCTTTCCCCTTGGTGCTGGTGGAAGAGCAAGGTCACAGCCCAAGCCGAAAGGCAGATTTACCACATTTTATGTTTTCACTTCTTCCTTAACCTCAGGTCCGGTGAGAGAAGAGCGCAGCTGAGCTGTGTTTAGTCAAAAATGAACCAAAATCTCTGAGCTGCTGACACCGATTCTGAAGAAGTGCCTTCAGGAGAAGTCACAGATCAAATCCATCAAGTAAACCGCCAGAAATCAAAGCAGGACAACCGAGTTCTTCAACACTGCAAGTTTAACCCTGTCAGCTGGCATTTGTCATCTGGTCCCTCCGGCTTTCCCCTCTCTCGTCACTCGCAGCGGCCCAAGCGGTTCATCGGTTTGGATGTGAACTGGTTTCTTTGGAAGCTCTTTATGGTTATGCTTATTGCCTCCCGAAGCGCTCCCAGGCGCGCCCGTGCAGAGGGATCCCGCGCCACGCTGAGGCAGAGGAGTGGGAAAAGGCCGATGTGCTGGCAAAGGAGGGCCGAGAGCCTCCCTGCTGCGATGGCGAGAGCCAGAGCCCCCGCCACCCGCGCGAAGGGAAGACCCGACATCCCGCCCCTCGGCCCCGGCAGCGCTCTCGGTGATGGCATGAGAGACGGCGGGGTGTGCTGGCTGCTTTTTGGTGACGGCCGCCACCCCTCGCCTCCTGGGAACCGGTCAGAGCAACCAGGGCAAGAGCAGAGGCCGCAGTCAGGGACGTGCGCCCCTGCTCTGCGCCGCCATCCCTGCTCCCTCCCTTGTTGCACCCGAACCCTGCAAGCGTCAGGTGAGTTTCTCAAGCATTTGCACATTATAACACTTGGGATTTTTGTCAGCTAATATTTCGTAGTAGCATTTTTAGAAAGATTAGTATTATCTGTCTTGCACAGCTTAGGGAGAAGGAGAAGCAGCAGCAGCGCTGGGCCTGGAGCAGGGAGCCGGCGTCGCCGCCGTCAGAGAAAGGACGCGGGCCTCTGCTCACCTTCCCTACAAACACCACAGGAACGCCGGCCACCAACTCTTATTGAAATGTTTATTAAGATTGAACTTCAGAACAACGGATCGGAACACAACGTCTTGTGGAGTAGAATATTTCTAAATTGATTTTTTTTTTCTTTTCTATGCATAAATGAAAAAAAAAAAATCAAGATTATACAAAAAGAACAGAAAGTGCAGAACACAATAAAACAGTTCTCATGCAACAAATCTCTTTTTTTAACCTTAAAACAGAAAATAAGCTCAACAGTGTAGAAATAAAAAACATACATACATTATGCCGTCTACACACCCAAACATTCATCTGCGACATTACTTTTCTTTATCCCTTTTTCCTCATAAATCTTAACATTATGTGTTTAACACATGCTTATAAACATTGCTAAACTCAGCAAGAGCTATTATAGTGCCCCAACTTAATAAGTTGATAAAAAAGTAGTTGTCATATGGCCAGTTCACAAAGGAACTAAATATTCTTTTTTTTTTTTTTTTTTTCTCCGCTATGAGGTGCCTATACGCAGCTTTCTATTAATATGAGGCATTAAAAATAAGCTGGTCATTTGGCTACCAAAAGGGCTTAGTGTTCATGTTACATCAGAAAAAAAAAAAAAAAAAAGATGATATTGGGAACTGCTGATTTGTTGAGAGAAAAGGCTTTCTGCTTTTTGGGGCTATTTGCTACAATTTGGCTGTCACCGGGGACTGAATAAGGGGATGCCTAAACGCCCCGACAGCTTCACCCCCGGCTTCAAAATTTAAGAAGAAAATGTGCCAGAAGGCGTCAAATTGAACCGTGTTTTCGCTAAAGCTTTACAGGTCACAAGGGCATCCAGAGCCTTTTAATTTTAGCAGACGCTCTCTTCTGGGGGGGTATTTGTCCCTCCTGGGCACCCCCGGGGCGAGGGAAGGCGCGGGTGAAAGCCAGGTGAGCCGCAGGCCTGCTTGGGTCGAGGAACCAAACAAAACGGGTTTTCCAGGAGGTGATCTTAATTTAAATTAAAGGAAAAACTAGAACATCTTAACAAGCAGACCGTGCCGCCCGGGGAGACGTTAGCGGGACGTGAAAAGGCAACTGAGCCTTTTTGTTGTTATCCAACACAATTTCCTACCTGTCTGGGCTGCTGAGGCTCGGAAACGAAACGCCAACTGACCTGTGAGCTTCTGCAGCTCGCCTTTGCCCATGGCTTGTTCTGGATGCAACATGAGAAACAGAAAACTTTGGGTAGCTCCGCTTTTTAAAAATGACCATTTTCGACGCACTTTACAAACGTTCAGCTTTGTCGTTTAAGGAAGAATAACAGCTAGAGGACTCTCTGTAACCATAAAGTTTCTGCAAAGAAAAATAAAATTTGGTATTTCTTCTACACAGTCATTAGTAACATTTCTGTGCAACATTTGGTGTCCGTTACATTTATTTGGCCTATTAAAAGGAAACAAGGACAAAACGGCTGCAAGTAAAACCAACTTCTCTTTCACAACAGATACTTCAGATGCCGAAGCTGCTACATGTGCTTGGAATATCATGCAGGAGTTTACTTATTTATTTAAATAGGATACATATTTATAGCTGAGCTCGTCTCGCATTGGACTAGGAGGAGGGAAACCTGGAAGAACTCAGTTGCAAACATTGTCGAGCGCAATGACGACAAGCACACAACCACCAAAGATATTTTGGCCCGAGCAGTGTGTATATAAATGTATATACACACAGATACGTATATACACACACGCGCGCACCTAAAAAACCCCAGCTCTCAGTGACTGAGCTACAACTCGTCACAGGGACTGAACAATGGAGTGTGGCGCAACCCGGCCACGCGTCTACGCAAAAGTACTGAAACCACGAGCGACCGCCGAAAACGAAAAGCTGAGCCCTGCGCCACGCTGCCGGGAAGGAAGCCTCCCCTGGAGCTCTCCCAGGAACAAACCGTGACTTTCTCCACCTTTATCCGTAAACGTGACCTCAGCCCGCGTGGCCGCAAGACCCCACTGGTAGCCATGAAAATCCTGCCTGTAATGGTGGACGTCGGAGGAAGGCCAAGGTCACGGCAAACCGAGGGCGGGCGGATGCGTTTCTAACGATGGAACTGAGGTTTTAATGAGGTACCTGGCAATAATCACTGTTGTTGCCGCTGTCATTCCAAGTGCTGGGGGGGGATTCAGATCAGACGGGGGAGGAATGAGAAAGGCTCAGCCCTCGCTTCCGCGCCTGCGTGGAAAACCTCACGCAAGCCTGTTTCATCATGGGGTCGGCATGCCGGCACCGGCAAGAAAACCGGGAGGCTAAATTTGCAGCTGCCTCCTTTTCAGCCCGCCGAGCCGGGAATTAGTCTAGAAAAAGGCTCCGAGTGAAAGGGGAAAGGACATTGTGTGTTTCAAGGAGCACTAACCTCCGTTGGATTTACTGGCTTCCTCCCTTCTGATGATGAACAACCCACATCTTTCCATAGCTGCTTACTGCCAGCGCTAGCAAACGACCAGATTCATGTTATTAAAAGGCTATTTAGGTAATAAATCTCTATGAAAGTCATCTAACCAGCAAGAAGAGAAACATTCCTAAGAAATTATTGCTTCTGGAGTCTGAAATTGCCATCCACGAACAGTGCAGATCCGACTCGACTCTTGCAATAACCCAACGGTGCAAAATCCACGCTACGCCTTTCCGAGCGGTTAAAGGTTGAGCTTCTCTGCTCTCGTGTGAAACACTTCCAGACGTGCAGCTCACCGACTACAGCACTCGAGAGTCTGAGCACTAACGGTGTCTCGTGTCCGAGGTGTTACACATCACGTTTAATACGTTAAAACTGTTTACAGTAAAAGCAACATGGAATGAAACCACAAAACCTTAAGCCTATTGCAGTGAAGGCCCAAAGAGATGGAGCACGCAGAATGAATTTGACTATACAGTAATACCGACAAAAAATGATGCTTATTGTCACCAGGAATAAAAAAAAAAAAAGCCCCTTGAAATCTATCTTCCCACAACTTTTGCAATAAAGACATAAAATTGCACTGCTTTACCCTTTAATCATGACCAAAAAAAAAAAAAAAAAAAAAAAAAAGAAGTCATTTCTGTATCAAAAGATAAGGTAAGGGACACGTGAAGAAATAAATCATTGCCCACTCTACCCTGAGAAGTGCCGGGGCTAGAAAGAAAACTCTCTCAAATTCAAGAAAAAGCGTTACTATGAAAGATCCCGCGAGCCCTCACCGGCAGCGCGGCGGAAGCCAGCGCGGCGGTTTCACAGGCTGGCCAGCGTACAGGAGGAGATACTTTGGCAGGGGCTCCCCCAAGTTAATTCTTCTGGCAATACTACAAATACTTCAGCGCGTTACAATGGATAATGATTTCCTTCGGCTTTACAGGGGAGTGAAAGAGAGCTTCCTGCTACAAGGCAGCGTACACATTCATGCGTTACAAACGGTAATTAAACAGCTCCATAAACAACTCCAAATACGGATTTTAACATCCAATTCTTAGAAACGAGGCTATGCCAGATGCTGGCTGGGACAAAATTGGACCTGCCCTGCCTTTGATTGAAACCCTCTGGGTTTGAAACGTCCTTCCTCCCTCCTCACCCTTCCCCTGACTTGAGAAAGCTCAATAAATGTGTGTGAGCTCACCCCCCAAAATGGTTCACGTTCCCTCCGCTGGGTGTGAAGGGAGAGGGAGCTTCAACTTCTCCTCCCTCTTTGCTGCTAGACCTTGGTCAGTTCGATGGTGCTGTGAAAGAGATCTCGGCTTACGAAGGTGCTATGTGGAGTAACGGCGATTGGAAACCACGCGGATCCACGAAGCTCATGGGGAAAAGGGTAAGGCTGGCACCGGCCAGAAGATGCAGATTTTTAAACTGTAGAAGAACCTTTCCAGAAACAGAGATTAAAATAAGGGGTACTTGACAGCATTCGTTTAACCAGAAGCAGAATCTTCAAGGAGCTTTAAAAATAAAATATTAAAGTCACTTTAAAATGTCTAACTCAGTGTGTATTTTACACGAATGCCAGTTATAGGGTGAAATACAACGCATCTCTGTTATACATGAACATCACCAGAATATATTAAATGTAACTGAGATGATAAAATTCGCGACAGAAGTTCAGTTAAAGTATTTCTCACAACTGATTTCTTCAATAAGGTCTCATGTTCTTCAGTAGTATTATTCCCCTGTCTGAACACAGTTCACAGTTTGTGTTCTAAATAAAAAAATATTCACCTTAAAGAAAAAAAGACTTTCTCGAGACACTTGAAACAAACAAAAAAACCCCTAAGTCCGGTGCGATGACACGTACTTTAGTGCTCGGCGATTTCACCAGCCTAAAAACATCACTGTCACCCTCGGTGGCATAGGACATCGGCACCGACGGAAAGCCTTCACCTAAGAAACCCACTTATGCCACCAGGAATTCGTCAACGATGCCGGCCAAGACTGCGCGTTAACTTCAAATATACCAAAACATACATTTCTTAAATACATTGACAATTCAAGTAATTTATTAAAAACTGCTTTTCCTTTTGAAATATATATTCTTCTTTTGAATGACTATATTGCAGCATGAGTTACACATGTATTTTAAAGTACTGGAGTATGAGAAAGTTTGAGGCAGCAGAAATCTTACAACGAGCTGTGAGTTGTCTGTTTAGCACACGGATTGACTGCAGCCCGGAGGTCCATGCGAAAATGAGTAAATAGCATCACAAACACTTCTTATCAGACGACAAACGGAAGTTCGGTTTCTAAAGTTTCTTTAAATGGCTGCTGGATCTCTCAGCTTTGGCTGCCCGTGGACTGGGGCACAGTGCTAGCGATCCAAGCACTATTATAAATCAGATTAGCACAACTCTTTCAAGCTCTTCACGGAAAAATGTCTTTGCACTGCAGCTATGTCCTGAATCAAGGAAGGGGGCATGGAGGTTGCGCTGATGACATTGGTACAGCAGCTCGGAAGAGCTCCAGCCTACAATTCCTCCAACACAGGGACTGGAACAGCAACACATGCTAGTGGATTGAATGTTAAGGCCTAAAAACTGTTTCTGACAGATTTTTATACACCCAGACTACGCCATAAAGTGACAGAGGTAGGCCTTCGGTTTACCTTGTTGTACTGACACTGTGCCTTTACCTTGGCCGCCGCGTTCCCAGCCAGCAGGTTAAAGGATCATAAAAAGTGCAATTAATCAACGACTTCCTTTCCCCGCGAGAGAGAAGCCGCACGCCCCCTCCCACGAAGCCGAGCCCAGAGACGCCCTTTCATCCAGAGATGATCAGGTTTAAATGCCAAGAAACACCCCCTCCCCCCCCCCTCCCCGAGTTCACCAGCACGCAAAACTCTGAGCTAAAAATTGTCACAGCGTATTCCAACGACATTCATAAAACTCAGCACTTGCGATAAAAACCTGTCAGTGCTGGTCACCTCTCCCAGTTGCTGCTCCTTCCATCTACAGTTCACGTCATGCACCCAATGTCACCCTCTCCTGACAAGCAGCAGACTTGGGAGTAGTTGTTGAACAGTATGACTAAAAGGATTCACAGCGGTTTCTTAGAAACCGCAGTAATTGCTTTTGTTTTGCTAGAAAATAATTCCAAATAAAACTGTAGTTCTGTAGTAATTGCACTAACAAAAACATGAAGTCTAAAATTAACATTAAAGAACTGTAGTTGTCAGACCAATAATATCATGCTTATGAAAAAATTGATCAAGATGTCTAAGCGTTTCATTCAGCTATTACACTAGTGAAATCTGAAATGTTCAGACAAAAAAATAGCAAGAGACTATAAGTCAAGATAGCTTCCATTTTCAGTTAGTTTAAAAACAGCTGAAAACTTAATTTTTCTAACTGCTAATTGTATACACTGTGAGTCTCATGCAGATTAATAAAACTTATTCGAAATCTAAATGTATTCTTAATAAAAAAAGTGTTCAGAAATGACATTTCTAAGTTGTAGAGAAAGCAATTAGCATCATAGCTACCTGTTCAAGCCTATATTAAGGACTATGGAATTTCATTTACACTTTTGCATGAAACTGCCTTTTCTTCTGCAATTTTAGCTACAAGTAGTGACGATCCTAATTTGTTTTCCGGGGGCGGGGGGGGGGGGGGAAGTTATTGATCCTGCACCTGCCCTCCCTGGAATGTGGGTGAACAAAAACCGACGGCCTCACACGGCTGACTCGCTCTCCAGCTCCGACGCGGCAGCTCCTTTGCGCGTGAGCTTCAGCACAGTCGGCTTCTCTGCGCTCGTGCCGTTGCCCTCGCTTGTCTCTGGACGACCTAGTCCTTTCTGTTCTTCCTTTGGCTCTTCATTGACTTCGGGGTAAATCACCAAGAAGGCAGCTGTCAAAAAACCCAGGAAGGATCCCACTGAAGCCACCATGGGAATGACTCTGACTGTGCCAACCGTGTCTACCACACCACCAAGCGCAGAAGCCACGAGGATCTGAGAGATGTAAACCTGACAGGACAGAATAGCGCAGTCTATGCCAAATCCTCGCTTTGAGTTCCCGGGGCTATGGTGAATGTACTGGAAGAAGACAAGAAACGTGTCAGGAGATAAAACAATGGATGAAATAAAATATTTAAACACTAGTATCGTCCTCGAATTTCTCGTGGTCAACTTTACGCCATCCTTGTGCATCACGCAGGCTATACGAGTCCAGAGCAACAGCCTCCTTACCTACTTACCAATGGCCTCCTCATCTTCCACCAAGAGGCAGATATTTACTGGGGCGCTCCTAGCGTGAACTGGCTCCAAGATTAGGTTTCGTAAAAAAAATTTACATGAAACACTTGGTGGAAATTATTTTTTATGATTATAAAAAGGAATCTCCCTCCCAATCCCAATGCAGAAAGATGTTAACATAAATGATCCTCCTGTAATTTGTAATACAAATGGATCAGTGCTAAAAAGTAGAAAGTAAATCTGTCCTTGTTTCCAGCGGAATCAGTTTGCCTCACGCCTCCCCAAACTTATAGCTGCATTCCCAGACGCACCTCAGTATCTAAGACTGTGAAGAACCCCAGTATTGCTAACATAACACATCGGAAACAGTAGTAACAACGAGGTATGTAATAAATACTCCAATAATTATTTCATCTCTCTTCATCTACCATATGCACCCAAATCCTTTTATACCTCAGCACAGGGTAAAGCACTCATGACCCCACTGAGCTGACCTGATGCTAATGCCATCTGATTTAAGCAGCAGCTCTTGCGATTTACTATCAAGGATGAATCTGTGCTTTGGCACACATCCCAACAAAGCAGGTATCTCAAATAATGGGATTTAATAAATCCATTTTTGCCACTGTGATCTTCAGAGAAATGTGAATGCCTTGCCTTGATTAAAATATTCCAAATATTCCACGTACCTGTTTAATATCATGGTATTGTCCCAAAAGCGCATAGGGGCAGTAGGAGATACTCATCGAGACTATTCCCATAGTGCTGATCATTATCATGGTGACGTACACGTTGGGGAACATAGCCATCACTGCAGTGCCAAGAGAAAAACCCAGCGTGCCCAGGATGTAGATCACTTTTATACTAAGGTCATAGTTGTCCAAGTATTTCTGCAACAAGGCTGCAGAGATCAAGAGTAAAACATAAATATCAGTTTACTCACTGAAGCTTTATGGTATTGATGTGGCTGTGGCAGCTCAATATGCTGTTTGGGACTTGGATGCTCACTGCATATTTGGCTTGTCTTAGCAGCGTAGCTCAGCCCTCGTTGGGAAAAGGACGTATCGCTACTTCAGAAACTGGGGAAACAAAGAGCTCAGAGACTTGTCTAAACCAGGCTACAAGTCTGAGTCAGAATAAAATGCTTTGAGACTCAAACGTATCACAGTTCACTCAGTCCATTCATTAATTTTATCTATTTATTAACTTTATCAATGCAGGTACACTCCGAGCACAGAGGAGATTCTAATACAAGCATATTCGCTAAACAAAGTGATCAGATAATTGACGTTTATAGCCACATTTCAGTCTGTGTTCAGAAACAAGCTGCTCGCCTGAACTTCAATTTGACATGTCTCAACAAAGAGGCAGTCCCCACGATACCGACCTGTGCAGGCGTGCCGGCACACGTGCTGCAAATGGCAGAATTTAAGTTTGGCAAAAGCTTTCAATTTCAGTCTGTATTCCAAGCCTAAATTGTCTGTAGCTGGTTTATTTGTTATTAGAGAGCAAGAAAGAGACTTTCAGAAATATAATTTAATTTTGATTTTAAGAAGTCTTTGCAAAAACCCTCATACATATGTTTGAATCTTCTAACAAGCATAATTTGGTTTCCTGATGACTAGCTTTAGCTATTCCATGTCCTTTGGTATCATTTTGTGCTTTATGCCACTTAACCAATCTGTTCATATTTCCACCTCTACATTTGGAGGAATTTTTTTAATATTGATTCTTAAAGAAGCCTCTCCCCTTATGCCCACGTGAAATGCTTTTCCGAAATATCCTTCCCCCCAAACAAGGAGGCGGATGCTAACTGAAGCAAAACTATTTTTACCTTGCAAATACATCTACGAGGTGCATTCCACTGATTGTGCAGAGTCTCTTACCTGAACAAACGGCAGCAGTAGCAGCATAAATTACCAGTCCCCAGCATCCCATCTGGACTCCAGCATTATAGGCATGTAACTCAGTTGAGTTAGAAGGGGCCTGCCACAAACACAAACGCAAAGCCGTTTTCTCGTAACGAGCACGTCTCAGAAATGAGTAACAATAAGCAGGTTGGTCAACGGTGACTGTTCTCTTACCTTTGGATCGCCCTGAAAGATGACCTGGCCCATGAAATCTGTATAGAACACAGCTTCGGCAATGATCGAAAACCAAGTTAAGAGGTGACAGACGCACAGTCTCAGCAGCTCCTTTGGCATCTTTAGCATCGACAACCACAAGAGTCTGACAGTGGTTTCAGTTTCCCCCTCTTCGCTTTCTGTGTCTCCACTTGAATTTGTCGTGCCACTCTGATTCCTGTGCCTGTACCTCTGTCGCTGCCGCTTCTGCATGTCGTAGATATCATTCATGCTGCGTGAGGACTTTATCAAGACGATGGCATTGGCCCGACGAAAGCGATAGCGGTGAGAGCCTATTTTACCATAGTATGAGAAGGTATAAGATGGCTGACGGTAGAACATGTGCCTCCGCCTTCGCATGGAGTTTGAAGTACTAGATTGCTTCATGCCTATTCTAGCGTGTCCATTGAGGAACTCCTTTGGAAGGGAGCCATTCACGTTTGGGACTTTATTTTCATTTAAGTGATTATCAAGCAACATTTCCTCCTCTTTCTCATTGTCCCTGAGGAAAGCAGACAGGTGGTTGAGTTTGGACTTCATGATCTCTTGGCTGGTGTTGTGGGGAGTGTTTGGATATGAAGCATCCTGAAAAATGGAGGGTTCGATGTCATGCAGAAAAAGCAGCTCCGATTCAATTTCCAATGTAGCATCGGGCATGTGCAGAACTGAGTCACTCTTACTTCTTACAATGTTCACCTCAAGGAACTCCATATTGAGATCATGCTCCGACTGAACCTCATCGGGGAACATAGAGTTTCCATACGGCTCTTCCTCACTAATTACATTCAGTCGATTCAGAGGGGGGAGACTACCACTGAATTTGACGCTGGAAAGTGTGTCTCCTTCATCATCAATCCTGTCCTGCTGAGGGTTATATTGCTCTTCTTCAATGCTAAAAAGGTGGAGAGCAACGGAGACAGAGAAAATAATGGCTGCAAAGAAGAAAAGGACTTGCTCTTGAGATTTAAAAATACCACCCAAGAAGGTCTGTGTCCAGTCCAGCCCTCCTAACATATAACCGATTGCTCCTCCAAGACCTGTGGAAGAGAAAAAGCGAGAACTGAGTTCAGGAAAAATCATTTCAGTCACACATTTCCTTGGTCATCAGCAAGACTTGGCAGCTGCCAAAAACATATCAACTAACTCCGTACCAGCTGAAAACGCATGGATGTTAAGGGCCATGTCTTGTTCTTCACTGTCCACCACATCCAACAAGTAGGCCCGAATTGGCCCTTCTGTTGCATCAGCACAAAAGTCCAACACCACAACACCAAGCACCGTGAGAACTATACCAATGGGCTGCTTGTCTGGGACATCACCAATAGCCAGACCTGAGGGAAAACGGAAGAAGAATCTGAGCATGTCATTCAACAAGGGAAAACTACCGAGAGCAAGCTTAACTCCTTAAGAGAAACATGGCCAACACACTCACTGGAAACATTCCTTTACAGAGTAAAATGGCAATTTCAACTCTTCATGGAAGGTCTGGGACAGAAGATTATGTTTTAAAATTTTTAGGACTGACTTTTATTTTTCAAAATGTTATTTTAAAAGTATCTCTTAAACCTTTGAGAGCATTAGATCCTATTTCATGTTCCTTGTGTGTATTTTCCTTCAAATGCTGAAGGCTGTTTTTATAAAAGACAGCCGTGGTGAGAGAGGAGAGCATCCAAAAACACACTGTCATACCTCACCTATCGGTTACAAACACAGGTAACTGCACTGCTGACAGCATTCCTGACCCCGTGCCTAACATGTAATGGTCGCAGCACAACAGGATAAAATGAAATTTAACCCCCCCACCTCTCTCTTTGCTTTTCTTAAACATTCATATTTCCTAGATCACTTTTGTAAGCAGAACTTTTAAGGATGAAGCAACATGAAGGCATTTTGCATTGCAAAAAGAATCAGATGGCACGGGATGAAATGCTTTTTGTCTACAGAGTAGAAAGGCAGCATTAGTATATAGCTGGAGAATTTTTCATGAAACGAACCACTGACAAAAGCATGAATTACTGGAATCAGAGAGATTTCAATGTTACACATGCAAGACGCTGATAAAACCATTAGCGTCACTGATGAAAATGACAGTGGAAAGAGATGAACTGGCTAAGCCACCAAAAATCAGCTAAATCTCAAGTGCTATGATTCCTGCATATTCAATCCTCATTTATACCAAGTCCTCTGAATGCTAAAGGAGTTTACATGTGTTCCACGCTCGGCTGAATCTTACAGCAGAAAACACCAACGGTGCCAGTGCTTTAGGTTTGCTGGAAACCTGAACAGTGCCTACAGTGGAGAGAACAAGACTTGAATAAGATCTATACACAGCTGTTCTCCTGGGACACGGTCGTATTATTATTAGGATTGGAGAACCTCTTTTTTAGCATGCTCTTGTGCTCCTTGCTCCCCTCCCGATGACTCCTATTGCCAGAGGCCAGGTTATGAAAACGGCTACAATACAACGACCACCTTGGTTTTTGCAGCAAGTTGAAATTAGGAGTGCAAGTAACTGGAGACTAAGGATAGGAATGTGTGAACATAAAATGGGAAGAAGGCAGGCAATGAAAGCACACAGAAGAAAATCTGGTTACAAATGACTGGTAAGCAGTGCCTTTTCTCTCTGAAAAGTAACACAAGCCCCCATTTCAAAAACTTCAATTAAAGAGAGACTCATATTGCTTTATCATATTGTGCATCTGCTCTAAATAGTAGATCAAGTGCTGTTTTATGCTGACGTAAATTGAATGTTAGTGGCAAATCTCTATCTTCTAGTATGGAACAGGTCTAAGAGAAGACCATGGAATGGTTCTCGCTTCAGTTCGCTCCAGGCTCCCTTGGGAGAGGCACAGCAGTGTTTAAAGTGCTTTTCAGAAGAGGGTTTTCATTCAAAATCTACCACAACCACGTCCCAGGAACAGATGCCTAAAGCATACAGCTCACTTCTGTGGCGCACTGCAACAACCTCTGTGTTTTAAAGAAGTGTCATTGCACCAAAGTACCACTGGAGTACCAGGAACGCGCAGGTTTTCTAGAAAGCTATGCAACAGACTCTATACTGTGTAACAAAGAATTAGAGAAAAATCAAAGACAATATTTTCTGCTGATTTATTAGAAGGTGAGAGACTTCAAAATAAACTATAAACTGCGTATGACCTTTCCTTGCCAGTATCAATGGCTACTGACCTAAACCACCGTATGGAAGTAAGAGCTTCCTATCCACTAAAATCTTGTAAGAGGGCTGCAGTCTAACATCTTGGATGTATCTGGACGAGGCGGAATAAGTCTTGGAGACACAACTACAAAGTACAATTGATACCATGGGATAGCAATTGAAATAATTAATAGGTATTGCTTGGGTAAATTAAAAAAACGTAAGCTAAACATCATTCATCTGAGCACTTTGTCCACTGCAGTTTGTAGAAAACTGCAAACCATCATATGGCACCCCAATCCGGCTTTAAAAAGCTAACATGCTGAGCCAAGGTAATGTTCCACTCATTTCCCTCAATTAGTAAAACTTTTTCACAATAGGGCTGCACCTAACCCAAAAAAAAAAGAGAGCCAAGAGGATATTATTAGGTGCTAAGTTCCTTCCATTTGCATCAGTCCAACCATGATGTAAACATTTCCCCAAATGTACTTGCTGTCACCTCTTCTACACTAAATTTACAAAGAGATTAGAGATTGGAGATTAAGTTCGGTAGTAAACTATGTTCAAGGGAAACTATTTTTACCAGCTTTGATGGGGGCTCAGGAAAAATTATTTTCCCACATAGTTTTTGATAAACAAATATTAACTGTGTTCTGGACTTTTTCAATACCAGGTCTAAGAAAAGCACAAGAAAAAGTGAAAAGATAATTTTTGAAATAATGCTGGAAACAGGATGTGTTGCCAGATATGCATTAAAGGGAAAACGGATCACAACAGGAAACATTTCCCTGTGAACAGGTTGCTACAATTTTCCCATGTCAAGGATCGACCAAATTCGTCTCAGCGACTGCAAACATTATGCTGGCAACCATTGTATTAATAACGCTGTATGAACAGTTACAGCTATGATTGCACAATACTTAGTACAGCACCGCAGCTTTCAAATAAGAATAAAAACATGCAAGATGGATAGCTCAAATGCAGTGTTGCAGAGGCTTCTAATGATTTTAACACTAAACGTAAGTTAAATCAACTGCGTATCATTATCTTCCTACATAAAAATCTTAAAGCAGATATGATAGCAGGAGATATATGCAGGGGATTTCATCATTATTTACCTATAACAGAGCCATTAAGGAAAAGTGCAACTCCAAAGAGGACACCAATGCAGAGAGCAAGAATAAAAGGCCGCCGGCGGCCCCAGCTCAGTGTGCAGCGGTCACTAGCCGAACCTATAAGCGGAGTGAAGATCAAGCCCAGGATAGGGCTAAGGAACCAAGTGAGGCTGTAGTATTGTTCAGGAAGACCTAAAACAAAGACAAAAATTACGTAAAGGTTATGTGGTACACACCAAACATTTAACTTTATACATGAGATTTTGTTATACCTTTCAAAACTGTAAATTGATCCGTAATTTACCTACAGTAAATTACCTCCCAAATGAAAAACTCTGTTAAGATTTCTTATCAATGGTTAAAAAAACAGCTAAGGAAAGTACATATCATATATCTTTCAAACACTTGGGCAATAAGAAGTTAACAATAGGTATATTTAAGCTACTGAAATAAAAAAAAAAAAAGAAAAAAAAAATCTTAACAGTGGAATCACTAGTCTAGTGTGGTGGGTTGACGCTGGCTGGGCGCCAGGTGCCCACCAAAGCCGCTCTCTCACTCCCCTCCTCAGCTGGATGGGGGAGAGAAAAATACAACGGAAGGCTCGTGGGTCGAGATAAGGACACGGAGATCACTCAGCAGTTACTGTCAGGGGCAAAACAGGCTTGACTTGAGAAAAATTAGTTTAATTTATTACCAATCAAATCAGAGTAGGATAATGAGAAATAAAAACTAAATCTTAAAACACCTTCCCCCCACCCCTCCCTTCTTCCCGGGCTCAACTTCAGTCCCAAATTCTCTGACTCCTTCCCCCCAGTGGCGCAGGGGGATGGGGAACGGGGGTTGCGGTCAGCTCATCACACATTGTCTCTGCCGCTCCTTCCTCCTCAGGGGAGGACTCCTCACACTCTGCCCCTGCTCCAGCCTGGGGTCCCTCCCAGGGCAGACAGTCCTCCATGAACTTCTCCATCGTGAGTCCTTCCCATGGGCTGCAGTTCTTCATGAACTGCTCCAGCGCGGGTCCCTCCCACGGGGTGCAGTCCTTCAGGAACAGGCTGCTCCAGCGTGGGTCCCCCGTGGGGTCACCAGTCCTGCCAGCAAACCTGCTCCAGCCTGGGCTCCTCTCTCCACAGGTCCTGCCAGGAGCCTGCTCCAGTGCGGGCTTTCCATGGGGTCACAGCCTCCTTCGGGCATCCCCCTGCTCCGGCGTGGGGTCCTCCATGGGCTGCAGGTGGATCTCTGCTCCACAGTGGACCTCCGTGGGCTGCAGGGGGACAGCCTGCCTCACCATGGTCTTCCCCAGGGGCTGCAGGCAATCTCTGCTCTGGTGCCCGCACCACCTCCTCCCCCTCCTTCTTCACCAACCTTGGTGTCTGCAGAGTTGTTCCTCTCACATATTCTCACTCCTCTCTCTGGCTGCAGTTGCACATTTTTTTTTTTTCTCCCTTCTTAAATATGTGATCACAGAGGCGCTACCACCATCGCTGATGGGCTCAGCCTTGGCCAGCAGCGGGTCCATCTTGAAGCTGGCTGGCATTGGCTCTATTGGACATAGGGGAAGCTTCCAGCAGCTTCTCACAGAAGCCACCCCTGTACCCCCCCTGCTACCAAAACTTTGCCATGCTAACCCAATACATCTAGATTACTTACTACTGTCCACAAAATCACACACTTGTTGAATTTTGCTGCATGTGCTGAATTTTTTTTGATGGGGTTGTTGGTGGGGACGGCCTCTGTGAAGAAGTAGCAGCCGAGGTCTGCTGTGCAGAAGCCCAGTAGCTTTGCTGCATCCTCTATCAATTTGTGGACTATAAAAACAAAGATCTTTGGAATGCTTGGAAAGCCGCCTGGTTGTCGTACACGCATATCCCCTTCTCAGCAAAACTTCAACAGGAGTTGAGCATTATAGCGGTACTGTTCACCTAAGACCACCACCATAAAGAGTTACTAAAGATGTAACGGACTGAGAACGACGGACAGAATTTGACGGTCACATGAAACGTCCCACTTCTAAGCACAAAAATGTTTACTCATAAAACTGAACAACGGACAATAAAAGAAAAAGCAATTATTCATTAACCTTTAGAGAACAGCTAAAGAGGCTTGCTTATCTCTACCATCCTTGCTTTTTTTCCCAGAACTGAGGTGACTACTCATAGGATCAAACAGAAACAAATTGCATTTATTATGTAATATTTACCTAGGGGAAAAAAAAAAAACAAAACCAACTTATTACAAATAATAATATCTGGAGAAGGAAAGCAACCCCCAGAGCCCTGCTTTACACCTCTCCAGCATGGAGAGCAATGGCCTGCAGATGGCAGACTGGCCCAGAAGAGCAGCTACGCTCGGCTGCTTGGAGATCTGACCTTGGAGACCTGCTTCCCCCTCGGTTTATCAGCACAGGTCAGGTAACCACTTTGACGTGTTTCTTAGCAAAGCATTACAAACAAAGCAATCAATTTCTTGCAGTCCAACTGATGCCAAGACTGAAAAACTCAGTGTCTTTACCCTAGGAAGGACAATCATTTATTATTCAAAACCACATGTTGTGAGCACGAGTAGTATTTGAACTTTGCTGGTGAGATCAACCTGGACCTTATGCTCCCTGTGCAGCGTGCTGAGGCACCCATTACCAAGCAGGATTATACCAATCCCTGCCCAAAATAGCCTATGCTGCAAATTTGGAAGTCTAATCTCCTGCTGGTTAAAGTGCCGTCAAATCTTGACTAACGATGCTGACTTCTTCCACGAGATAAATCACACTTTCCCGAGACTGGTGCGTTCGGCAGCGATGCAGAAATATTATAGGAAAATAAGACATGTTTTGCCCACAACTTAGCATAAATAACCAAATTCACCATCGGGATTCAAAATCCAGGTCTGACTCAACTTTGGCTAACGAACAAGCTAACGGCGACAGCCGCCTTGACGAGTACAGAGTTATTGGAAGGGACTTGCCTCTTCCGAATCTGCACGACCCGTGCTTTCGGCCCAAACGTGCCCACGAGCACGCTGCCCTCGGGGCACGGGGAAAGCATCATGGTTTAGCCATCTTTCCTTGCTACAGGACTGTACCTGAGGCCAAGACTCCACATTGGCACTTACCATACAACTACTGACTCCTTTTGCAGCAGGTTTTAGATCTCTAGGACAGGGGTGTGTTTGTACAGATGCCACCTTGTTCACGTCATGGTTCAAACCACTACCTCTCGCTTAGCTTTTCCAACTGTTTGGTGATGTCTTGGCTGGCACGGAAGTTTTAGCTGAGACATACTTAGTAGGGAACACTAGGATTGGGGGGGCATATTAGGTTTAAAGCTCTTGTTCAGGAAACCAACGTTCCTCCAGATCCCACCCTGCAGTTGCACCACCCAGCTTCTCTTAATGAGCACTATCCTAACCACAGGTACAACTCAGCAAGCCAGCAATCCAAATAAGAGTGCAGAGAAAACCTCCATCTCCCCGTGGTTTTAACATCCTTTTTGACTTCACCGACTTCAACAACCTTCCCGAGCAAGCAGGTTCAGGCACTGTGTGTTTCACTGGCATCTTACCTGCTCCAGATGCTAACGCTATCACTGATGCTAATGCTTATCAGTGCCTGGCATATAGATGGGGTCGGGGGGGTCTGCTTCAAAAAAAATTAATGATGGGGAAGTGGAAACATTTAGTTCAAGGCAAGCAAAACTACATGGTAGGCAGGGTATGATTCACTTAGTGTGAATGATTTTTCTGTGGGACACAGAAGAAATGGTCATGTGTAAATACTCATCCCATTTTGCCTCCACAGAGCCATCCTGTTGAGCAGCAGTTATGCACCAGAGTTTGCTGTTGTGCGATGCCAACCCGCTGCAGCGAGTTTGTTTTAAACAAAGTTAGAAGCTATAGCTTAACCGTCATCATTGATCTTTGCTGTAGCGATCACCAACAGCTGAAATAATTTGATGTCGTATCACTGCAATAGGGCTGTATGCTGAGAAAAGAAGTTTCTTTTCTGAATTATGTTGTGACTTGTGAATTATGAGCTGGGACATCTCAAATGAGCTCATCCATCAGTAAACACTTGAGAGACGTAGGGAAGGTTTTGCAGTAAATCATACAGTTGCATTAAATAAACACAGGGGATGAAGGCTAGCAAGAGCTCCGTTACTAGCATTACAAGCATAATCCTATCCTATATGAACAAACAACCTTAAATAGATAGATATAAGTAAAATGGATACAATTAAGAGACTCTCTTTTCATATTCCAACATACATTGGGAAAACCAACTCATTTTAACGGAGACTATGAGCAGAAACAACAAGGAAATGCTAGTACAGCTGGGACAAGCCATAGGAGTGTATATCCAGGGACACGTGGGCTTGCACAGCTCACCGTCCCTCTGTCCTTCTGGCCACCACTTTGTCTGTCTCCGGTCTACAATGGCACTTCTCTGTGGTGTATATAAATTTTAACAACAAAAAAAAAGTTTTGGAAACACTTAATTCATTCGAAATGATGACTTCTGCAGAGAATTAAAACCTGTTTACAAATATTTTTCCTTCAACTGTAAAAACTGCACATTTCTAAATTGGAAAGATAAGGGGGCTTTTATGCTTTATAGCCACAGTTAACCAACTGTCATAAAGATGTCCCAAGATTATTAGAAAACACAGTGATTTTTACTGCCAGCATTACTTTGACTTCAGTACTTTCAAGGTCAACTTTGCATGTAATAACTCAAAATCAGATTAAGGCCTGCATTCTGGTTTGATTTTACAGGCCAGTAAAAGAAAGGAAAAAAGGGTTTTTACCCAACCTCTGTTACATGCCTACAATCAGGGAGTCTTATCTTTCCATGTATAAGTCAGAGGAGAGAGACTGAAATGCTTTCTTGAGAAGCCTTTATTTCCACTGTCTGAAAAGGGTGATCTTCCTAGCATCTAAGTATTATAAATAAAAGCTTAAATCCAAATATTTACATTGAAAATGGCTTTGCAAAGACATGAATCTCAATGATTCCAGAATGGAGCTAGGGATGTAGCTTTTACGGAAGGGTAAAAAGGACACTTAAACCAAGAACATTATGTTTGGAGATCCTTCTTTAGACAACCACTTTGGGTTGGGTTTTGTTTTTTTTTTTTTTTTTCTCACTTGAACTACTTTTTAGCAGCCAAAATATCTATCTTTAGAAAAAGAGGCCACGATAAAAATCTATAGAAGAATTAATAGCCCCATGCCAAGAAAAATGGAAGAATTTCTAAAAAGCTTTCAGTGCTCCTCCAAGTAAACAGGAAAAGGGATAAGTTCAAGTGAAACACGAGCGATTCCCACAGATTGTATCATGGTAGGAACCATCAACATGAGCACAACCTGCTTTTTCTCTTGCTGGAGAAGTCATGCTGTAGGACTACTTCCATAACCTAAGTGGCAGGGCTCTTATAAATTGCATTCCAAGCGTAAGCTAGCAGTTTATAAAATCATCATATGTGTTTTATATACAGTTATGCAGAATTCAAAATAGTTATCATTTTTTAAGTGAAGTGTATGACTTTCTTTATCATAAGTATGTAAAGGGTGATATCGCCACATTAGAATTTAGTTGGTTACTCAAGCGGAAAACTACCGAGTGGGGTTAGAGAAGATTCCCGGTGGGAAGCTGGTGCACGTGCAAGCTAAAATAAAACAGCACAGGAAAAATTAACTTGCTAGTGGGAGAATTCCCTCCTGAACCTGCCTGACGGCCAGCAGACTCCTCACCTGAACAATGTACGGCCAGGCAAACAGAGCAATCATTTTAGAAACGGGTCGTAAAGTTAGTTACCCAAAACTTCCCTTTGCATTTGCCTTCTGTATCTTAAAGTTGAGATGTGTTATTGGTAAGCCGTAGTCTACCCGGTGAACCAAAACTCTGCGAGACAACAGTTCTGGTGCCTAGAAGAGCCTTCTCTCTCTGTATAGATTTAGTTGTCACCTCTGATGTCTGCACTCAGCACTGGTGCTGGACTTTTGTAAAACTCACAGCCGTGTTCTACCATGGGTCCTCCAGGTTCTACCATGGGTCCTCCAGGAAAGAGCATTCCGAGGCCCTGAGCAGAACCTCCACTGTCCCATGAAGCAAGACTTCAAAACATACCTTGTAGATGTTCTTAAAATTCATGCTTCATACTGGCAGAGTCTACAAGACCTTCATTTCAACAGTAGGTTTGCTTTAGCACTAGAAATTTTCATATAAATGAGAAAGTTCCAGACAGATGAGGAGAACTCCAAGCCCAAAATACCTTTTTTCCCTTAAAAGAGGCTGTTCTGGTTTTAGTATCTTCAATATCTCCATATATGATATGCATATTTAGGTTGGTGTGCATGATTTGGCAGTAGAAGCAAAATAAATAAGACAACTGAAAATTGAAATACGAGAGAGAGAGAGAGAGAGCGTAAAAAATACAAGTCATCCAAATGTTTACTGCCTCACAACAAGAATGAGCTCCAATAATCAAATTTTATAGAAATTATGTCTGTGAAGGGCACCAGGCTGTCAAGGAAGATAATTACATAGCCTAATGGTTCCTTTCTGTGTGTGTGTGTGTGTATATATATATATATATATGCTACTATACCTACACGACTTGGCCATATTTTAAAATGGGAAGACAGTTAAGAAGGCATCCAAGCCAGGAGAAGGCAGCATCCAAGCCAGGAGAACAAGACGACGCGCAGAAATGAAAAGATAAAGGGAATATTTTGACACCAAGAAGTTCCTTCTGATACTCCCATCTAGTGGCAAGGACTCATATGCAGCCTGGATTTTAAATAAACTTGGCTACGGTGATGTGTCTGGCCAGCAGCCCTGCAGCACCCACTCTCTGATGTACGGAACAGATGTACGGATGCCGGCTCTGACTAGATTTCAAGGCAGTACCGCACAGCAAGCTTGTCATCCATATGACTGCCTCGCCACAACCTCTTACAGCCAAATGTAAAACGTCCCAACCGCTGAGAGCTGCTATACCCACCTGGAACAGGCTATAACTAGGCTGGGACTGATTTCGTACGGCCAAGAGAAGTATCACGCAGCAAATACTTTACCAGAGGCTGCTGCGACTCATATGTGGACTCGAAGGCCAAAGCAGCTGCATCCCATTACCGGTTTAGTGGTGTTCCTTTATTTTGTCTGTAATTTTCCACCGCCATGCTTGCCTTGCCAGGTAGCAGCTCTAACAGCGAACCGCCATCCTCCAACTTGGAAAAGTAACCTGGTGGCCCCTTGGGGGAGGATAACAACAGAAGGATTATTATTTAGCCTTTTACTGACAGCTAATCTGAGGAAACACCGAGGAGGAAAAAAACATATTGGATAAACAAGGTTAGTATTTGTGCTGTGAACTGAATCTGGAGCAGGTCACAAGGCAGGCTCAGAAGTCTCATACAAATCAGTGAGAAAAAGAGCAAAACACAACAACAGCTTCTGTTAGCAGCCACGACTGCCACTGAGACCCTTGTAATATGGCATTTCCCAGCCAGCTACAAACAAACAGGACACTGGCTTCTAGTAAATAAGGGTTTGTTTTTTCCCAGACAAAAAAAGTGCCCAACAATAGTGGGACCAGCACTGCTCACGGTTCACAGGAAATGCTCACTGTGTCACCATCAGTCTAAGGGCTGCGTGAGGTCACGAGTTACATGGAAGAAAGATTAAGTCCCATGCAGCAGTTTCTATTCAAATCCTCTTTTTGATAAGTTCTATTGGGGGAAAAATAGTTCTTTATAAGCTTAACAATAAGATCTGATATGGGAATAGGATGCTAAGCTCTTATTTTCATTTGTCAGAAAGCATCACCTCGAGACTTGTTTGTACTCTTAAAGTAAACACCATACAAATCTCTGAACTAACATAAGAAGCTGTCATACCCTGCAAATACTTTGTATTCTGCAATTCCATCCCTGTATAAAATACTGCGTGCCGCTAAAAATAGTTTACATCGATCTGTTTAAAATGCATTGCTTATACAAGCTGCTTTGTTTAGACTATAGAGTAGCAAGCAAAACCAATGCTTGTCAAAAAGCTGTGAAAAAGTTAGAACCCCAGTATCTGCTCTTCCTCTTGTTACAACAGAATCGTGGAAACCACTGCAAACTCAAGCATTTTAGCTTTGGGGTGTCTATATGAGGAATGCAGGTGCAATCATTTCATAAATGCACCCAGATATCCACCTCCTTATATTTAAAATATAAACATATTTGGGTCCCCCAGAGAAGCTGCCAGAAAGATGCATGCCTATTTTGACAACTGTATCACCATGAAATTTCAACCACGAATCCTTTTGCTTCTTGCTCTCTCTCCCCTCAGATTTTAGGGCTTCCAATGGCTTAGAGCTCATGTGGGACACCGAGCTGCCAAAAAAACCATTTTTGAGCCAATATATGTTGAACTGATGCACTGGAATAGGCTTGACTGGTGGTCTGAGCACTACTGCAGTACAGTCAGCACTTGCACGTTGAGCTTATTGCACCCATGAGAAACCACCTTCTAGCTTCTGGATTGAAATAAGACCTCTGACCAAGAGGGAAGGGGTATGAAAAAGCACAGTAATTTCTCCTGGTGCCCATTACCATGACTTGAGCAGCTTCCAAATGTGGGAGTACAAGCTTTTAAGAGGGAAATAATTTTAAGTACTACTTGAAATCACAGTCTGATATCATACGAGAAGAGAGAGCCTCTAGTTTGTACCTCTGATGCTCAGTATCTTATGGCTGCTGGTGTGAGAAGAAATGAAGCCCAATGCTGGACTTCACTTTTATGTGAAAATTTTGCTCTTCATCAAATTATGCCTGCTCAGCCTGTATCATGAGATGACATTTGCTCAAGCCAAGTGCTTGTTCAGAAGCCACTCTTAACAAGCTACAAATTGCACAACAATACTGGAGGAAAATTATACTGACCAGTATGTGTGATCATTTTGGTTGCAAGCACGCAGGTGGAAGAACTCAGAATAAAATCAGTACTGTGAGGTTTTTAATTGCTGCTAGCTTTCTACATAAAAATGATAGCCTATCAAGTTGTCAGGCATCTTTATTCGCTCAGTGTCTCAGAAATGACCTATTACAATAAACACCACATAAAATAGGAGCAGTATCAAAACCGTGGCTTAAATCTTCCCACTGGTAAAATTCACATCCTGAAATCCTTCTTCTGCCTGTCAAATAAGAGCCCTTCTGCTTAGCCTGCAACATTCACAAGCTGTCAGCACATTATATACATCTTATAGGCAGGAGTACGTGCGCTCTGCAATCTGAACATACTTTTCTGGAACACAAACTATCACCCAGTTGCAAGAAGTCTATCCTCTCCTTCCCCCTCCTGTTTAGCTCTCGTCAGCAGGGATGTCTGCGGGAGCGCGGGGCGCTCGGCCTCCCTCGGCTGGCCCGTTATGGCTCTGGGTGGTGCAAGGCGAGGACAGGGCTGCCTCTTCGGTGCGAAAGAGGAATCAGTCGTGGGATACGGTGGGGATAAAGCACGATTCCCCCATCTGGATGGGGTTATTAGCACTGAGGGGAGTGATAACGAAGAGAACAAATAATGAATAGGAATATTACAGGGCCATAAAAAGCACAGTACTTCGAACGACTGATATCCAAGGGCAAAACACACAAAATTCTTTCCAAAGCTACCAGCAAAAGTCAGCTGCAGCCCACCCTCAACGCCTCGGGAAAAATCCACAGGACCAAAGAGACACTTTGGAGGGGAGAGGGCTGGAGCACTGTCCGTCTTGCTCTTCCAGGACGGCGATCCGCTGTCTGCATTGCTGTGACAGCCAAGACTTTTACAGCAGATGCATGCCTTTAAAATGGACCTACATTTCTGCTTTAGTCACTCCCAGTCATAAGGACAAGATTATAAATGGAAGCTGGATCTAGATTTGAGATACATGAACAAATAATTAATAGGAATACAAAAAGGATGAAATTAGGTTAGAGATGCTGGAAAAACTGTCCAACATTTCCTTAAAACTTGTATTTCAAATTTTAAATTGCCTTAGTAGTTGGATGCAAACAAGTCACACTTTTACAGCAGAAACAAATTTTAAAAATTTGGAAACTATTACAACTATCACATGCCATGCCTACAACCAGACTAGAGCCACCATTTTGAAAGAACAGGTACTAAACTGGTAATAAAACAATGCTCTTGCTTTCCAACAGCTTCACTACAGAAATATTAGTGCGGTGTTTCACATACAGAGTCCTGGAGGTGCTTTTATGCTGTAGAAGAATAATATCCCTTTCTGGCAAAGCTATTCTGCCTTTCGGTACAGCAACAGCTTTTGAAATTACCCATGCAATAGCATGCCAGCAGCAACCATGTTGGGTTAAATAACACTTGTGAAAAATGGAATTAAGGAAATCAGTGACAGGCCTCATAAAGGATTTCATCATCCAGTTTTCCCATTTTCTGTCTCGGCTCAATTATTGCTTCTCAACCTCCTACAACTGTCCTCCCCTTCTCATATTTGGCAACCGTGGGAGTCATCAGCGTTTCATTAAGCTCTGCTGCTACACTGCCATTCTGCCAAAGTTGTAGCAAGGTTTATGTGGCTTCCCTGACAATTTCTAGTTTATAACCCAGTTTTATGATGCTGTGTCAGGAAGGAGAAGCATATGTTAAGAGAAGTGAGCCAAAGGTACGTGTGGAAGGGGGAGCGGGGAAGCAAAAGCCTGAGAACAGCTGAGCTCTGAGGCATCGGAGAAAGAACACATGCGCTGATCTGCAGGCAAGGAAATATGGTTTTCCTTTTAGCATGATCACAAATGCTTTCAAGTAATGCTTTTAAAGCTTTAATTATTTATTTTTACGTTTCTAATCCTCCTACTAACCTACCTCCACAGCAGTAACCTGTAGTAATTCAGGTCGAAGATGATTTCTAGCTTACTGCCCTTATATCAATCCAGCTTTCTACTGCCTTATCTAATATATCAATTATATACTGCGATATAGACATATATGCCAATATTAGCTACTCCTGCTGCTGCTGAAGAGGAGGAAACAAAGGCAACACATATGACATGCCCTGCTCAGGGAAATACCAAAGAATCAATTGCTGTTGTAGATTTTTTCTTTTAATTATAGTAAAAATGCTTAGCAATCCCTATAGGTTGCGCAGAATGACATCCTTACCAAAACGATGGTATTTATTTTTGCCAGGGTACATTCAGACCAGCGAAAAGTGCCAGGTTTACTTAAGCCAGAAGCTGAACCTTTTATACTGAAACACTGACAGTGCCAAACAAGCTTTCTCCATGCTGCAGCAGGTAATTAAGCTCCAGAGAGGGCAAGGAAAGGCAACGCTGCCAAGAGCTCCTATCGACTGCTGAAACTGATTCACTGGAGTTTTCTAGATTATCTGTGCCATCCTCTTTGGCTCCTGGGGAACTTGTTTTTAACTTTTCTTCCTCTCTTGCTCATTAATCAATATTTAGAAATATATCACTTTGACACTAATAAGAAATTTGCATCACAGTGCTTAACGAGCTGATATTGAATGTAGATTAAATCTGATGCAACTTCCAGTGTGCTGAACCAGCAGTAATTAAAAAAAGGCAACAAAATATCCTGTTAACCTCCACCAAAGAGCAGTTTTAGGGGTAAAATAAAGGTGTTTACATCAAATAAAAAGCTGAGAACTTTCTTCACAGTCCCAGAAAAATGCAGGCTGCATTCAACTATATATTTTATATATATTTATATATATATACACACACACACACACACATTTCTGTATCTCAGTAAAACCACCCAAGGCTACTTTCACAATGTCAGTGTATTTATTCCCAGGCTGTCTCCTGTTGCTGGCCAGTTAAGCAAGCTACAGATACAAGAGGACTCAAAGGTCACACACAACTACGCTACCATCCATTTCCCACCACTCCCAAGTGTCTAAATGTATGCAGACATGTATACGAATGCAGCAATCAATACATTGTTTTGCCACGCTAATCCTTCCCCCGCCTTTACGGATGTAATTAAAATGCATCAGCTGTACGTGATGCCCCACTTCGGCTCCGCGCGCATTGCGTAACGCTGCAGCACTCCGCCGCTCTGTCTCGCTGCAGGATCAGACATCGGTTACGGTGACATGTGTTGCCTGAAGATACGCAGCATCCCAGTTTATCCAAAGCTCAATAGGGTTTTTCGTCACCACTTCTAGAATATTGGCAAATTTATAAACAAAGGCACTTCGGCTCAAACGCACTTTAAAATTCCCAAACTCAAAAGACTCTTACATATACAATAGAAAATCTTTCAGCACCAACTCGCAAGCCTGTTCTGTTAATTCACAGTGGAGCTTTTGTTGCAGCGATTAACACATTAATACCCCGGAATATGACTGTCTACTTACACAGCTGAACCAAATCCTAACCAGAAACTGGTGCTAACACCTATTTTTTTCCTGTAAGTAGAGCCAAACCTGAACTGTTAACTCTGAAATCTGTGTTCAGCCCAGACTGAACTGACCCTCTCCCACTCCCTAAAAAAATCTGGTTAGCAAACAACTTTTCTGTTCTGCTTAAGAACAAGTTTTCAATTAAAATCATACTTGCTTAATGGGGCTGCTCATAGCTGGGAGGGGGCTGCCCAGCAGCACCACAAGGCAGCAGTAGGTGCAGCCTGAGCCCTTCCTTGGGTGCTCCGGTCCTGTGCTGCTCTGCGGTGCAAGGATTTTGCATCCAAGGGAAGCTTTGACTGCCCTTCTGCACCGCTCTAACCAGACCTCAAGGGAAGGCAGAAGCACGATTAACATAACTAAGCAAGGGCAAGATGAAGGGCATGGCTAGGACATCCCAAATTTTATGAGACTCGCTCGGAGTTAAGACTTTTAAAATACCATTCTATTAAAGGAAACACTGGGCTAGAAGGCATCACCTAGATGTTAAAACTCCCATTCACTGCAGCAGAAGTTGACTCCTGATGTGTCCGTTCTACCCCAGCAACCCCCAAGCCCTAGGAAACCATAAAAGATCCAGTTCACGCTGCCAAACAAATGACTGGCATATACTTAGCCCAGCATGGCATCTGGTCCGTGTATCCAGGAACAGAACTTGAAAAAGGAGGGCAAACAGGCTTGAAGGTAGCCAAAAAAGTATTTTTTTTTGTTGAGCAGGCAGCCAGGCATAGTATGGTCAGCACAACATTCGCATCCTTCAATTGCAAGCAGCAAAGAAAACAGTTCATTTCCAGCCTCAAGATGCGTTTATTAGAAAATACAGTAAGTGTACAGCAGAGTAAAACGCAAGGAGCTCGTTTATCAACGCACGTTGATAAAAACCAGCCTCTTCTCCCCCCAATTTTTAGGCTTGACTACGCGCTTGGAAGCCACGTGAACGTGGTGACACAAGAAGGTGGTTTTTTGGCCTGCGTCCCCCTGCAGATACCATCTGAGAACCTTCATCTTCTTGGGGATTACTGACCAGACAGTTATCTCTAAATTTCAACTGGGATCACATCTGCATAGTCCTTTTAAGGGTCAGTATATGGTGCAGCCAGCTCTTTCTGTAATTACCCTAGCTGACTAAAAGCAAAACAAATATAATAGCTAACAAACATTAGGTAACTCGTATAAACTTCATATTCTAAAAGCCATTTTTCCAGCTAGAAATGCCCAAACTATTCAGAGGGGGAAAAAAGCTGAACTGAACGTACCTACCCTCCTCAGGCCATCCATGCAGCCTCAGAGTGCTTTACTCCCCATCTTTTCAATACGCGAAGCCTCCCAAAAGCCACCATTCCCATAGCAGACTCACAAAAAGTGTATTGTTAATTGTTACTACATTGCAAAATCAACCTTCTGGCCTTTCTAAAGTCTTTGGGACTGTAGGTTTGTTTATGATAGGAATAAACACACTGCCTGTGATCATTTTTGTCACAACTGTTACTGAGAAGCCCTACCAGTCGGCAAAGAACAGTAACACTGCATTCACTTTTAAATTATTTGCTATTTTTAAAATGTTGCTGAATTATACATAAACAAACACACTGATTCTTCTAACTCATTATTCACTGCACACTTTAAAAAAAAAAAAAGAGGAATTTTTAAAATAACCCATACTAAGCTCCTAAAGAGAAACTGCATTCCTCTACGCAGTTGCCTTTATTGGGGTTAATTCCTCATGTGGCTGTATCAAGCGAAACATAAATCCTATTAGTGCTTTTCCTATTTGCTTTGACAAATGAACTGCAGGTTGTAGTTTGCAGGCATGGTTTTCACATAGGCCGTTGCTCCAGGAAAAACATTGCAGTTCACCAGTTGTTTTAACAATCTCTAGACATACAAATGCTGGTAACAGGAATACTATACAGAGAATTTTAATCAACTGAGGGTTCCCCCCCCCCCCCCCCAAAAAAAAGTGGTCTTCCTCTCTGGCTCTTCATGCCACCAACTGCCTGCCTTGTGGGTAAAGCATTACAGAAAACCATCCTCTCAGATGAAATTATGGCGGCTGATTGAAACGACGGTGTTGGTGTTTATGTAGCCTGCCTCAAAATTTCAAATTTTCCTACACGCCGCCTTCTCTATAACTTGTGTGTTTTGGCTTGAACAGTAACTGACCTGAAACACGTTCTGCATGCGTACCAGAGAGATTTACAAGCAGAGCTGCTTTCATATTGCATTCTTCTAAACTCTAGCTATATAAAAACCTTGATCTTAGTATTTTGAGCTTGCAGGGTCATACTGCAAAGTTGCACACACAGGAAATTTCGGTAACTAGAGCAGAACTTAACCCCCAAGTCTCAGCCAGCACTCCAAATAACAAGCTCGCTGTGCCCCAGAGGAGTGGCTCCCCCACCCTTATTGAGCCGTTTAAAAATTGCATTACTTGCATTTCTACGTGAAGGATAATGAGATCCACGGAGTCACTTTGCACCAAATAACTGGAATTGATAGTTTGGCATAAAATGAAATTACACAAGATGAAAAAGACTTCTTACCGCAGACTCTTTTATATGCAGTCTTTACTCACACGTGTTATGTTTCACAATCAGTGAGGCTCTGCTTGGAAGGATAAATTTACCAATAAAATCTGAAGTTAAACAAGCAGAGCACACCAGCAAATAAAACAGCAAACATTTCCTTCCCAAATGTGCAAATTATGAGAATTAGGCCCTAATGGGGACAAAGTAGAACACAACGCTTTTCCAAACAACCAGGCAAGTATTTTTATCACATTGTGAAAAGCAGTTTTACTTTACATCACTCTGCTTGTGACCTTTTTCTTGTCATTTGAATTTACAGAAGAATGGAACGAGTTATATATATGCGTTACAGGTGTAGTCAGCAACACAGCATTATTTAGTCATCCAACAAAGGAAACCTAAATAAATTTAGAGATTGAAACCTAAATAGTTTTCAAGATGGAATTTGGCAATCCTTTCGTATCTGACTGAGAGAAAGTTGTACCAAACCCCTCCCCTGCAGGTTGCAGCTTAAAAACATTTGACATTTTAAACATATTTGCCACGTCAATGGGATAGGAATCCATAGTGCAGAAAAATAACCTTCCCCCTCATTTATCTCCATAACCTCTCGCATACGCTGACTGCTATCCAAACCGATGGAGTCCCTGGCACAAGATTTATGACCCATGACTTTCAGTACCTTGGAGACATGGGGAGCACTTGTTAAGACTACTCCTTAATTAAATATCAGAGAAAGAGCCACCCTCAGCTTTTTAACCGATTACATCATCTTATTTTCCCACTCCATCCCCAAATAGCCTGAAAGCTCCCCCATGCACTTCTTCAGCTTCTCTACTGTTACACAGTGTGTCCGTATCTGGGGGGACCCAGCAGATCACCAGGGAAGGGGTGTCAACACTGCTGCTCACCGCAGGCTGCTAGTGATGACCTCTTGAGATGCTAGCCAGTTCAGGCTTGTAAACCGTGTTTCTTGCATACCGCTCTTTGTTGAACCGAAAAGGAAAGAAAAAAATTTTAAACTCAATTTCCATTTCAGACAGATGACAGTTTCCTTCTGCTCTCATTTAAAGTCAGTATAAAGTCAGCATCCTTCGATTTATGTTGCAAAGGCATTAATATTAGGAATATATCGTGAAAAAACCCAAACCCTTCGTACACGCAGTTTTCCTGAAAAGGCAGATATAGTGCAGAACCGCTACAGAGACGATAAACTGACTCAAAGTCTAGGAACCAGAAATCTATTTTTGTAAAGTTTTACGGAATAATGACTCAAGGGGAGAAAGAAGGAGCCGAGCACAGGGCATCTGTTCTTCATTTCTGCTGTAGCCTGGAACAAAACACCAGATCAGATGTTTCCGAGGCCGCAACAGCATCGCATCACTACATAAATTGTCTAATTTGCATCAGAGTATGATAAACAATCATTTTTAAGTCACCTGATGTAGTCCGTGTAAGACAGCAGGTATGCCTGCAATGACTCTTCCTTGCCAGAAAATGTCTGGCTTGGTGAGACGCTATGTCTGACTTTCCAAATCAGGCAAGGAAAACACAGCGAATGCTGCAACCGTATCCACTATAACTAATCCGCCCTGGTAAACAATCATTTATCTGAACAACCGAGGCATGTTGTTGGGTTTAGATTCGTGAAGATTTCTCCTGGAGTGTCAAAGCTTAATACTAATTTTAGAATATGTAATTTAATATTAGTTTTCCTGCCACCTACATGAACTCTGAAGCGTGTGAACTTGATCTCCATTCTCCAAAGAAATGCTTTCATTTCCAGAAGTGCCCAGATCTAACATTTGTACATAACATTAAACACCTCCAGATCGAGAGGCCATTAAAGCCAGAAGGATATTTTTGGAATTTGCAAATTATCCTGCGGGGCCTCAATTCTGATAGACTGAATTATTGAAAGACCATTGTTTACAGAGCAGCACATCTGATAAAAGGAGGAAATTCATGTTTTTAACCAGCCTGTACATGAGAACACATAGAAAATGATCCATCTCAGTTTATCACTTGAGCCAGAGAGAACATAAACCGAGATCCAGAGGAGGACAGAAATTCAAGGTTAAGATGATCTGAACAGAAAGCTATACAAAATTTATTGGCATATTAAAAGAGACTGCACTGCGTCGTGGTGGAACCCTTAGCAAAAACGAAACTGATAGCAAGGACAGGACCAGGCCACCGTAGGGACTGATCCTTTCTACTCACTGTTCTCCGTATCAACACACCTGTGGGGAAACGCAGTCTTACTCTGCAAGTGTTAAAGGCTTCTTGAGCCGAGTGTGGAAGCTGTTTCTGAAGACTGCTTGTCCCAATAATGTCTATGTTTTGACATTACTTTGTGGCCACAGTTCTGTCTTCCAGGTAATTCAGTCTCTATTTGCAGAAAGTTTGCTTCCCTAAAATGCTTTTTACTTAGTAAAGTAATCTGGAGGTAGGGGATGAACTTGCGATTTCGGCATTCAACTGCTCTACCTCCGAAGTTTAAGCTCATCTGACTTTCTCCAAAGTCTCCCTCCAGTTGCTGTGCCAAATGCTGGTGGGGTCATGTGCAGGAGCGTCCGCGTGGTTTCAGCTGCCTGGTACCTGTGTCCATGCAAAACGTCAGCTCCGTCCTCACACGGACCACTCCTCACAGCCCTGTAGGATGGCATCTAACTTTGCTGTATAGAGCAAAGTAATGCAGCAGTCACCTTTCCCTATATATAGAATAGAAACTCAGACTCAAATCCTTCTGTTTATCCAAGCCCAAGAAGTCCAAATCTTTACTTTTCAGAAAGCCACACGGACACGGGGCATTTCAAGGTTGAAACAACTTCATAAAGCACCAACTTTACAAAGGGATTCAATATAAATAGGGACAGCTGAGACAGATGCTACAGTGACAGCACAGTTATTTAGAAGACTTGCTTTGATGAACTTTTATGCTATTTTACACAAAGTGGAACAGTTTCCAAAGACTGCGCCTAGAAGGGGAAAACGTTTGCTAGACATCCTCCCCAGCAGTGGGAACGGGGATTACACGTTTTTCCCCAAACGAGGAGTGACTCAAAGCACAAGTGAAATCACGTACCAGGTCTAGCAACACTTGCTAAGTACTTTAGTGCTCTTGCCAGCCACTACCTGCCCATCACTGCCCCCAGCTAAAAGTCTTTCCCTCTCCTTCGCTACCTACTCATCCTATTCTTCTTTGCAGAGTTTAGGCTTTCGGGTCATTCTGATTGCAGGCAAGTTATGCTTGCTTGTCTGATGAAATCCTTTTAAATCCAATTTATTTCTGTAGAAAAACAGGTCATATTCAGTTTACATGCTCTGCATCTACTACACTGCAAAAAATCCACCACGAGGCTCCAACAGAAGATCACCAAATGTTAATATAGTATATTGCTGGTTTTATCTATTTATGGAAAACTCTGCATCTGTGCTGCTTTGTACCCACTGTTACTGAAGACTTCAGAAAGAAGAATATGTTTACGGAGTGACATGAGCTACTGGGGATTTATCCAAACCAATGTAAATAAAATCTATGACCTGGCTTTTCCCTGTTTAGTTAAATGGACTTGTATGAAATTTTATTGTCAAACTGAATCAGCAGCTCAAAACTTTTCCAATAATTTCTTGCAAAATAGCCTGCAGGAAGCATATCTGAAACCTTCTCAACTGCTGTTTGGTTAAAAGAGGATGATTAAAACGGAGTCCCAGAGGGTGCATCACAACAGAAATACTGTTGCAACAAGCACGCAGGAGACTCGGAGGAGAATAGAGCTTAAGGGGCTGCAGCTTTGACAATCCTCTTGAAGCAAGCTTTATTAAAGCATTACGTGATCTGGCACAGCCTGTTGACATTCTTTTCATTTCAGAAGTGGCCTTAATTTTATTTCCTTGAAAAGTAAGACTCCTGTTCATTAAGGAGTTCTCAGCCATTCCCTTTTCATAACCTGTTTCACAATCCACGTTCAATAGAAAACCAGTGATTTGAGTTTTGGCATTGCAAGTTTCAAGAGCTGGGTGCCCAAATCTCGGTTCTGCATCTGCAAGTCTCTGCAACCAGAACCCCATCCAGAGAGCTGAATGTTGTTTTTTTTTTTTTACAGTAAAGAACAAGCAATTGCCTGCTGGAAAATTGCCCTGGTGGCAATTACTTCGTAATAAAGAGCATGGAAACACTATCATGTTTCATCAGTTATCGCTATGGCAAAGCTACCTCTCGGTCGGACGTGAGGGTCAAACTTAAATTCTGAACAGAAAACTGAAACTCAGACGGCCGCTGTGCGTGCACACGCATTCACAGGTTCACCTGGCATCCTGCTCTCCTACAGGGTGTTTAGACAGAAGTATAAAAAGATGCGGGCTTTGTAAATTTGGCTGAGAGCGTACGTGGGTGGAAAGCACATTAAGAGGAAGGGTTTAGGCTAGGAAAGAGGTTGTGTAAAGGTGCGTGTTTAAAACCACGCAATTTTAGCACATTTTCAGGAAGCCAAAGTCTGTCCCCTACTTCTCCCATCCTTTCCCCACTACCCACAGGAAATCTTTGTAAGGGTGCACTAAAAATACAGGGATCCTGCAGTTCCTTGAGTCCTATACGTGTCCCTTTCTACTTAAGAGCTGCCCTCGAAAACAGAAGATGACATATAGGCTCGTCTTGGCTATAGCAACAAGATGGGTCCAGTATGTGTGGGAGGGAAGAATTGCAAGACAATTCAGTGACCCGATGACAAAGACAAGTAAAAAGCACATTGACAACAGACTGAAAGAAAATTTGAAAACTATTGGCTGATATGTAAATTAAAAACAACAAAAAACCCCTGCTTATAATTTAATATAGTCCCATAACCAGTTCAGCACTACTAGCCTGTAGCAGCGTTAACTGGTCCTTATTTCTGTTGCTTTACTAGATCTCCTTGGGGTGGGAGAGAACAAGACATTTGGGAAAGAAGGGGAACAGAGATGTCAAAGTACTCCTAAGTCATTCCAAAAAGCTTAGTCTCTCTTAAACCTTGGCTACTCAAGATAAAAAAGAGGCAGCATGCTGGACAGGAAAGATTTACTGGTAAAAAGAAGCATCTGCATAGGGGCAGAGATGTCCATTTCCTTCTTAGGGAGTGATTATTTTTGGAGGCCTCAAGCTCTTTCCACAAATCACAGACTAAAATGTCCATTGCTGCGTAAAAAAAAAAAATAAAAAATTGAAGAACAGAGATGACGACGAAATTAAAAACTGCTTTTAAACCTCCATCCTTATAAAAGAGCTGACAGTCTGCATTTTTATACAGTTTGCTTTGTCTTGCAGCGTGCTTTTTCTATCAGTCCACAGGTCTCACCTGTTAGCGTTTCTTGCCTGTCATATAGGGTCACTCGCACTAACCTCAGATCACATAGGTCTCAAAAGGAAAACTTCTAAGGATTCGAAGAAGTGTTCTCACACACAGTATTTACTGCCAACGCTCTTTATGCTAGGGCAAAAAAAAAAAAAAAAAAAAGTATTAACATTCCCACAGTACACAATTAAAAGATCAAGGACTTTTGTTAAAGATTTGGAATGGGAGAAAACAGCACCAGAGCAAGTATGAGACTTACTTTAGAAGCAGCTTCTTCGGCAGACCTTATTCAGCCAAAAAAAGGGTAATAAAGCCAAAAAAAGGGGAATAAAAAGTTACCTGCTGCTAAGTAATAGAAAACACATTTCGTGCTGTGGGAGAAGCCTCTGAATTCCTTCTCACTCAACTTCCCTTTCCTAGTAAGGCTATTCATCCAAAGTCCCATGGTCTGTACAATCCTAAAGCCAGCGCGAATCCTCATGTTACCCCAGCTGAAAATCTGCCATGTGTTATCAGTTGTGCCTCTGAAGGCCAGATTCAGTGTTACTTAAAGAAAAACAGAACGTTACTATAAAAAAAGCTCTGTAAGTAACAGTTATTGCACAACCCCCAGACCGCGTGGCATTTGCCTTGATAGGAAAATGAAGCATGTGCTCCTACTGCCCCCAGGATTAAAAATCTTAATAGTTGCATAGCACCTTTCTTTTAAAGTATCCATAACCAAACCTTCCACTAAGGACCCCATGTGTTCAAAAAGTGTGCTGCTATTGATTTGAGGTCAAAAGATATTTTATGTAAGAGAACAGTGATAACGCTATGAAAGCCTTACTGACTTGCTTGTTGGTTAAAAAAAAAAGTGCAGTAAAATTAGTCTTACACAACCCCTTAGTGGCCATAAAATTAGTCAATAAGTAAAAAATGACGGGTGGAGAGTTTTTACAGGGCAATTAACACGTGCCTGAGGCACAATATTTGCCGTTTTATACATTCCACCACTTGAGATCTGAATACAAACTTTACATCATCTTAAAGACTAACTTCAAAGCTAACAAGGGTGAAAAAGGTATTTAATTAAGTGTTTATTCTTCTAGATTTTCTGGATCAACTGTGAAGTCAATTCTTGTCCTTAGGTTAGCTGCGTTACAGTCCCTTCTTGGGACGGGTCAGCTCTCAAGCCATTAATTCTTCCAAGGAGGAATTCAGACCCTGCAATTCACTCTCAGCATCAAATGCAGCTACACCTGGGAGCCCAGATGCGGCTGGATCGTACGGGAATTTAACTTTGAGCGTCAAAGAGCAGGTTACAGCAACTCAAACAGTTTCTTCCTGGTACGACAAGGTAAGGTAAGGCACAGCTCAAATGGTAAGATGCAGCTTTGTAGAAAGACAGTTATAAATACATATAACCTTAACATATATGTAACTTCTGGCAGAGATGAGGAATAAACTCGACTACTTGAGCTGAGCTGAAATAAAGAGTCAGTGCTGCTTTATGTTGAAGAGCTTCCTCCATCTGCGAGTTTTTCCAGCCAGTCAGCCTTTTCTCACTGGAATTATAGGCGGCCTCTAAAAGCTCATCCAATCCCTTTGTTCCCTTCTCCCCCACCAGATCTTTACGGTTTTTAGATTTCCTTTGATCTCAGGCTTAGCCTTAGGAAGACTATCCCCTTCCACACTGAATTGAGGCGGTAATTGATACCTTAATTCCTTCGAAGAAACATACCTAAAAGCTAACTTATCTGTAACATTTCATGCTTGGTTTCTAAATGCGTCTCCATAATCTCCTCTTTACCTATGTGCATTCTTCTCAGACAGGTATCAACACTAAATTTCAATGGGGAGATTCACCACTTCATGCTACAAGTTGACTCCGTAATATTAAATCTCTTCAGCCTAATGACTTCTCAGCTACCACTTTGAGATTTCTCAGAATCAGCAGTTTGAACTATTGCTTAACACACTTTTTCCATACTGGCAATTTCACATGAACTACATTTCAAGACCCTTTAAGCATGATCTGCTAAGCTTTAGGCTGGAAGAATTTTGAATATTAGATAGTTTTTTTTCTGAGATATTATGTCTAAATGCTTTAACTGAGAAATGACAGCTCAAACCCCTAAACAGCTTTTCTACATGTATGAGACACGCAGGAAACGTATCTCATGTCTCATATGAGACATCAGCAACTACAGTATTTTGCTGATTTGAGAGCATTTAATGAGAAATAATTTCTTTTCCAAACAAAAATAACCTATGGTATTCTGCTCTGCTTAGCTCAGCCTTTCTCTTTATTAAAATCTGTTAATTAGCACTGAAATATGCAGTTTCCAGAAATGCTATTCCTTAGTGTTACTGCCTAAAAAGAACACTATGCTCAGGGTCAAGCGTAAAATGACCAATATTTAATGCTAGACTAGCTAATGTTTACTACAAGACTCTATTAACTCTCACAGCAAAACAAAGTAATGCCATCAGAGATAGGCACTCAGATATGAAACGCATAAAAATCGAGGCTATTCCTTTACCGTACCAGAGAAACATCCCTGAATTTAAGTGACATTATAAAGGTAAGCAGCACATGTAAACTGCTCATGTTTTTCCTTATGTAAATGTACATAGTTTCTTTTTAAAAGCACTAGTGTGATATATTTAATTTATGCAGGAGAATGAGGAACAGTTCTGGTGCTGACAGTCACTTTTGTGCTTATTAACTATTCATAAACCACTCAATAGCATTGGAAAGATCCTTTGAAGCAACAGAAAGCCTTGGCAAAGCTTTTATCCTATTAAATATAAAACGTGAAACTTCGTGTTTACAGTTACCACTACTCATTAGTCAGACAGCAAGTTTTTCATGCTGAAAGGCAACAGCCACCCCAAGTCACAGAATACAGATTGTTTTTCTTCCGTAGTCCTAATGAAACAGGGACATGGATCCCACTTTTCAGAAGAACTGAAATGGATTTCCTGGTTGCATTACCACCCAAATTGTGCTTGAATTACAACTGAAATAATCTGAAATTACCAAATTATGTTATTTATTAACGGTTTCAAGTGTTGCTAACAGAAGCCATGTATTGTGATTTCACTGAACAAGCTTCTTCAAAAAGCTAACAGTTTCTCTAAGTTTACACCATACCAGTCATTAGTTTCTCCTCACCTTTATCCACTCAAAACCCCTTGCAAAATAATTTCTAAAATGTACCCAAATTTTCCATGAACTGTTATGAACTGGAAGTAGATTGAGAGATTTAATTCTTAGAAGCCATGTTTAATGATGGAAGAAAATACACTGTCATTTATAAACAATAGCAGGGATTTTAAGTCCCTCTCACCAATAAGCAGCATTAAGCACCAGATGTTTCAGAAGACAAAGGCCTGATCTTGCTCCTATGGAGTTTATAGTATGTGGCTGAAACGTGACAGGGGAAGCAAAGAGTAGTGTTAATGTACAGAACATATTCAATAGTAACAAGAAATCACTGTGTCTCAAAAATCTCCGACTGATGAACAAGTAAACCTAGAGTGCTGAAGGTGCCAGCAGTTTATTTTCTAGAAAAGTTTTAATGCTGGCTGGGAGGAACTGCTGATTGAACAGGTCTCTAAAAAAGGTTAATGAAGATTTCTAGAGATCAAAACTTGTGAAAGCGCCAACTAATATAATTTCCTCGGGAGCCACTCTGCCACTTCTTGTATTTGGCATATTATTATATCCTCTGAATTCTTCTAAACAGGTTAGCTGCTTCATTTTGAATTCTTAAGCTGCAGATAGCAAGAAATCAAAGAGCAAGTTAGAATAAAAAAAACGTGTAATATATATTTGGGTTGTTCTTGTTGCTAAGTTACTAAAGCCCAGTTATGACTACAAGGCTGTTATAGATTGTAGCTGCGTTTCTGACAAGGCAATGTAACATCAGTCTAAGCAGAGCAATAAAGACAAAGATTGAAGTCACAAATCAGAACTTATTTTGGTAGGGGTACAGCAACTTGGGCCCTTCCAGACCTTTCCAATTCACAGTATCCATCGATCCAAGCAGCTCTCACTGTTGCCTTTAGTTCTTTTGTTAAGAATTCAAAACTTAATTTAAAGAAGGAAATTTAAACACATCGAGAATTCAACCACTGTTGAATTGGAAAGGGACTATCCAAAGGACTATCTCCTTCAGTTGCTGAAATCTCGTGGCTCACGGAATAAGTAAGACAGGTCATTGATCTGCCAGATCATAACCACACCTCTGATCCAGGGTACACAACAGCTAGGAAAGTCAAATACCTGCAAGCAGAAAGTATGTAACACCATACTAACATGCCTAAGGTTTGAATGGTGGTATCAGATAAGAATCGCAGAGTATTTCAGTGACCAAAGTTTTCTCTGAGGTATAGAATACAAGCACACACCGTAAAGCTTAATTGTTAATATTCAACATACATCTGTAAGGAAGAGTCTTTTTTGCATACCCAAAAGGCTTCTGGTTCTTCAATTTATTATAAGCAAAGTTAGTTGGTCGAGTCACCAGACTTCCCTGGGTGCCACTTCTCAGAAATAGTTTCTCGAGCCAGTTTAATCTCACAGAAAACAACCGAACATTGCTTTTACCAAAACAAGAAGCAAAGGAAATATTACAGCATTGCGACAGCTATATGCAACCCCCTCCAGTGAGGGATAAATATAGCTCATGTTGAGGCAGACAGATGTTGAGGTTGATAAAGGTAAACAGAACCATGTAAGAGGTAATTACCAAACAGGCTAGATAAGTCACCCGTGAATAACTTAACCCTACAGTGAATCCAACATTGTTTATTCCCCTGCTGAGGGAACATGAGCCAGTCACAAAACAGCTCAATTAGTTCCCAAAGCGCTAACATTTGCAACCGGCTACCTCCATTTCTTATCTCTACAGCATGGAACATCATCATTGCATCCCCGCAGTCTTTTGCATGGTTTTGTCGATTTGCTAGCTTTTCTAGAAGTGAGAGCTCTTTTCTTCCCTTCCCCCAAATCCCAATGTTATTTTGATCACTGGGGTTAGGGAAGGAAGGGAAGAGATATTTCTCAATTATCTGGAGGAAACAGATCCGCTAGAGGAGCTCACAAAAGAAATGTAAACTAGTAGACTGGTCAGTAATTAAGAGGATGGTTTATTTATACTGTCTGACCTTACTCTATGGTAAGGTAAAGTCAGCTTAGCCAGCTATACATTTTAAACATCCACGTGCCAGCACAAACAAGAAAGCGAACAAAAAAAACACAGGTCACTTACAAAACTGGGGGTCTTCTCCATGCAAAGCAGGATGCAAGGTTTTGCATTCATGGTAGACAGTAATTGAACCAATGCTGCTGGTACAAATTACTTAAGTCTTTAAATCTCAACTTACCCAAAAGACAAAACCTCAAAACAAGTTATGGACATTATAAACATTCCCAGATGAAGTTGCATGTGTTTAATTCAGCAAGTCAGGTTGATCAGAAAGCTCCTATTTGGGGAACGCTTATAAGTTATTTCAACTATGCCACCAATAGATCCAAAAAGGACATTTGATGAGCTCTGAAAATGAAAATTTTCAGGAAAACTTGGAGGAATAACTCATCAGCATCTCTCATGGCACTAACTGCCCTGATTATTGACCCCTCTGTTGATTCAAAATAAACCGACTAGTAATTTCATAGGAAAACACATTTTTAACTGTGGAAAGACTGCACAAAAGAATTTGTACATTGCATGCTCACAAGTTCAATCTCTGATGCCCTTTTGTCACATCAAATATAAAAATACAGATGTTTCATTTGAGATGCTAACCTTGAAATTTCTAAACAATGTTGTAAATAGTATTCAGTGAACATTATTTTAGAGAGTTGGTTGAGTGTTTCTGTTCGGCCACAGCTGCGCATGCTGTAAGGTACAACAACTGCATGTATACGCCAAAGCAAACATTAGCAAGCATATAACATGCATATATTATATAGACACTTACACAGTGCACACACACTGTTGACTTATTCACTCATGGAAGCACGCTCAACCCGGTACTTCCATTCAGTTTCATGTAATATTTTCTGATATCTGATAGAGAACATGATTTTCTGGCTTTGATAAAGGTAATACCAGATACCGTTAATACAGTAAGCAGTTTATTGGAAACCCAATTACAGTACTAAACATGAAATTTAACAGTTTACTCCTATTCTAAACCCCATTACCTCCCCCCTTATTATCTAAAGCTATTGGTATCATGGTTCATTCATATGTGTTCATGTGTTATAAACTTAACACATTAATCGCACAGAACAAGACTCACCAGTGGTTTGAAATAAATGCAATATTTCACTAGTAGTTGGAAAAACCAATTTATCTAACTGTTCATTCCAAAGTACTGTAACCTCAAGCATTTCTCCATAAATGAAAAAAAGCTTCACTGCAATCTTTTATAGTCTAATGTTTTTTCTAGTTTCTAGGACACTTACCTTTTAGTAAAGAATTTTAGACTTAAACGAGGTTAAAATTTTTAGAGAGGGAAGCAATATTAGACAGAAGACGAATGCATATAGAAATCCTTCCCACTTAAACATGGTTACACAACTGAATCCGTGGCACAGCCAACAACAAAAAAACAGAATCCTTGTTACCTTGTGTATTTTCAGTTGGCAGACCCCACTTCCCTCTTCTTCTGACTTCAGTCAATAAAAAAGATATAGAAAGTTTCGATTAACAGAAATGAGAATTACTTACCAATTTGTAACAATACGGGTGTTACCAAAGCTGTCTCCATGGCATAACAAAATTCCCTGCCAAACATTACTGCACCATGCATCACCCACAGGCGTATTGGTATCCGGTCTATGGATCCTTCGCTAATGGTCTCCTCCCTACTTTCATTCTCCTTGTTTTCTGGTTTCTGAAGCTGTGCCACAGGTAGATCTTGAACTTGCATAGATTCCGAGTCAGCATTCTGGGGAGCCATTTTCATTACCATAAAAAATATATATATTTGTTATATCTCTATAAATAATACTACCATAACTCCACAAACAAGTTAGCGTGTCTTCTCTTTCAGCTTCTGTTCCTTAGGCAAGTAACGCTTATATTCCTCTTGTACAAACAGGTATCTTGCAACTTCTTGTATAGACATTAAGAACAAAAAGCTATTTGGTAGGAATTTCAACATATGGCTTGCTGGTTTACTGTGAGTTAGAGTTAAAAATCCATAATTGCCATTCAGTTAATACCAGTTTCATAATTATTATTGAAGAAGTGCTGAAGTTGTTATTCTTGCTACAGAGAGGTGGAAAGGCGACACAAAGAGGTGCTCCACTGTTAATCCCCATCGAGTGGCTGATTAATCTGCAACAAAAAGCAAGCATTTAAAAATTTCAATAGCATTTTTCAGGATATTGTGCCCCCCCCCCCCCCAACTATATGCCCTATTTCCTGCTTAGTGCTTTCCATTGTCCTTGCCTAGTGTAGGGTCTTTTATTCCACATTCCCTGCTACCCCTGGACTTTCCATTGAAATGCAGTTACTCCTCATATTTAAACGATGCTTAACTGTACTCCCTAACTTCCTCCAGTTTGTGGTCCTACACGAAGCCACAGAAAAATATATCAGTGTATTTGTCTGAGATCCTCAGAACATTGAGCACAAGACTAAAATTCTGGGAAATTTAATGCAGGTTCCATTTCAGAAACAGCGTAGGATATTCCAGTACTATGCCAGGAAGATGATTCATCAATTACCGTTTACTCACTGGCCACACAGACATCTCCGTTTAGACTTTTGGAAGTTGCCGGTTACTTTGCAGTAGCTATCACACCATCTTATAACAAAGATATTCCTCCAAGCAAGCATGAACAAAAATAAGCCATTAGGAGTATAACTTTGGGGATTGATATTTAAATATTTAAACTTCTAATAAAGATATATACAGCATATGCATCCATCTTCACTTTCTGCACACAAGACCAGAGCCTCTTACTCCCACATCCTATGAGGCTTCTGAAGTCCATGAAAGTAGAATGGTACAAGATCTTCCACCATACACTAAAATTATTAAAATATATTCCAACCAGGTAAGACAAGCTTCCTCTGTATTTCCCTGTCCTTTGTGCCACAAAGTCTAAGCAGACGTACGTACTGTACCGCGTCAATCGAAATGTGTTTAAGCACGTAGGAGAAAAAAGAAAGCATTTTATAAAAAGTCAGATTACACAACGTTTGTACTAGAAGGATGAATATTCACATCTATGCAAACAGTGTGACTGAACTCGTATCCCAGGACAAAACCCCTTGGGGCTATGGTTCCACGAGATGCTGGCTTTGGCAGCAAAGCTGGCCCAAGAAGTCCCCACGCTGCAGTTCACTGCCCCTTCAGTTGTGGCAACAAAAACTCTTTGTGGGCTAGAGCAGAAACCAGATCATTAAGTGGTGAACCTAAAAATGAGCCTTAAGAAAAAAGATGACATGTTTGGGGTTTAAAGCACATCGTAACAGCAACTCTTGTTTGAGCGTGACCCAACACACTGTTCTGCTAAAAGCGCAGCACGGGAACGTCACCTTGAGCACTCTCTCCTGCCGATACCCTCCTTCGAGCTGTACCCCCAGGGCATTTATTGCGTGTTGTTTTGTTCTTCCATTCAAAAGCATCTTTTTTGGTTCGGGCTTCTCCTCCTCCCCGGCTCCCCAAGATTACTGGAGTTCTCAGATTTGATGACTTCAATAACAACTTAATACTATAATTTGCTTTTGAGCTAGTCAAACCTTTAAATCGCATGAGAGAAGTTAAAATAACTTACTGAACGCAAGTGCTATAAGCAGCGTTTTAAGTTCCAAGTATTAATCTATAAGCATTAAATCGCTCAGAACAAAAAGGACTCAAGAAAGCGTTTCTCCACCCACTCAGAATTAACAGGAGGAGTTGAGATGCACTGCCTAGGGTTATGAATTATGGCACAGACACGTACTTATTCAAGTTCTCCCTAAGCACCTTGTTTTTATAAAGGTTTTTCTTTCCACCAGTCAGGGTTTGGATTTGCTAAGCTCTGCACGCGGCAGAGTTCATTTGCCTCCTTCCAGCAGTTAGTACAGCGTTGAACTCGCATCAGGAGGGGAAGGGATGTGGTTCTCTTACTTTGCTTTAGTGCCTGAGGTTTCAACTCAATCCTTGAAGGGCTATTAGTTTATCATAAATATGAAGTTAAGTACTGTGTATTAAAAAAAAAAAAAAACCAAACACAAAACACATCCACTTTTCATAATACAAGTTCTGGGTGAGGAAAACCTACAAAATACCTGGGTGAGTAAAACCTACAATAGGTTCCAGAGTAGGAGCAATTATTTTAATTACAGACTAGTCATAAAACGTTTAATTGCTGGCAGACTCAGGCAAAATTGCACTCAGTAGAATTTAAATGTTTACATATCAGCTCTTATTATTCAGAAATCATTCAGAACATGTGTGTTGTATTACAGACTAATGGTCGTGGATAACACTCCTGTACAAGATGGCTTTAAAGTCTCTAGCATTTTCTTATGCTTAATTTCCCCTCCTGTCACTGCCTATGAAGGATTTAACTCAATTTCCCTAAACACCTCATTTAATAGCAGTTACAGGGTAGCAGAATGAGGCACGGAGAGGAAGGCAGTTCATCACACCAGGATGTTTCATGATGCACTGGGGCAGCCCGCATAGGCAAGCGGGATGCCACCAGGCTGGGAGCATTTGTCACTGGAAAGGATAAAGAGGCAGGACAAAAGAGGGTATCTGAGATTTAGCCCATTTGAGCGAGACTCTAAGAGAGGACTGAAAAAGTTGTTCTTGAAGTAGAAGATGATGGGGTGTGATCAGATAATTTAAAAGACAGGAATAATGGATGATAGATGGAGGTAGACTTTGAAGCTGTAATTGACACAGATAAGAACAGTCTATTTTAAACATGCCAGAAAAAGCAGTTAGAGTATTCAAGTGCAATAGCAAGAGGCACAATGGGCAGGTTTTATCTAAAGGAATAGAGAATTACTGTTCCATTATGCCAATTTTGTGGTAAGCATAACGCTAGTCTTCCTGCAGCACTTTCATCTCACTCCAAGTGCGTGTCTAATACAAGAGCCAGAGAATAACAAGAGCCTTTCAGAAAGGTCTTCCAGTTCTTTCGTAAGTCCTGCTAGGTTGTGTTCATACTAATTTTAGACCGATCCAGATTCTGCTGCTGCCTTTTCTAAGTTCATTGTGAATTTGGCAAGTTTGAATAGTGGCATTCTTCCTTATTGAAAAGGGAGACAAATTCATTTACCTGCTGGGAGTAGGTAGCAAATATTACAGAAGCTTTTACGCAGCAAAGAACTCCAAAGGAAATGGCATCTAAAGAGGAGCTGGATTAAAATACCGAAGAAGGCATGCTCCCATGCCTGCACCTAGCACAGATCTGTTTTTTCATGTTTGTTGGCTAGTAAAACCAAACCTTAATTGACAGCAATTTTTTTTTTAATTGTAGTATTGATTATCCATGGTAATTTCCAATACATCCCCTTTACTCATGCAGTTCAAAGGCTTCATGACGTGAGTAGTCCACCTGAGAAGCACACCAGCATTATTATAATATTTTTTTAAAGAAATGATCAGTTAGGCTTACATTTTACCTGTCATTCAAGCAGACTAGGTACTAAGAGAGCTGGCATCCCTTCCTTAAACAGATGTCGAGAGGCATGGTGGCAAAAGGTTTCAGAAAGACCGCTTCCCTTTCATCTGTACCTTTCTGACCATCCAGCCATGCAGGGGCTAAACAAAATAATTTAAAAACGTAAACGGGCACACGAGCCAGCATTTATCTCAGGAAGCTGAGACCACGTTCCCCATTCTGCCATGCACTCTCACTGTACTTTCCATAAAGTTTTAAAAGGCATTTTCATGACTAACAAAGAATAAGGAAGTAGAGCGAAGAATTTCAGGCATGGAAAGGGGTTCATACAGGGGTATATGGGAGGAGGAGTCTGATTACGCCAGCTCTTCAACCTAATTGCACATATTTTACGTTGACCTTTGGCCACGTTGTGACAATGACAAAACCTATAAAGCGGTAGTTAATATTTCAACAAAACAGGCAAGTAAAATATTCTGAAAACTAATCTGTAAGCAACATTTTATAAAAGCTGCTCAAATTGCTTGTAATCTTATCTGTTATACTTTTACTATCTATCTTCCATGTAGGCATAAGTCATAACGTGACTCTGTGAAGCACTAAACAACATGCTATAGGCTTGACAAGGCTATATCACAATAAACCTGTGTCTCAAATCGGCAGCGTTCACAGACAAAGCACGTGAATCATCGAAGAACCAGAGGAAAATTACTGCCTTTCTTTACGGCTTTGCAAAGAAGAGGAAGAGTTGTATGGGTCATATCCGTGGCCCACAAAATTCAGTGATTTTCTTTTCCCCAGCAAGCACTAAGATGCTAGAGATGCACAAGCATGTTTTGGAAGTTTAGGACTTGGAGTCCTAAAAATACAAGCAGTGTTTTTGCATTTGTGATACCATCATCTGGAGGTCAGAAGATTGGTAATACACCATCAATACCAAAATAAACAGGGTTAACAGTGATCCTGCCCAAATCTTTTAGGACTGAACTATTTTTAATGCACGTTTCCAGATATCTCTTGCTAACAAGGAATAGGAATGTACTGTTCAACAAGCAACTAGATTTTCTGACCCAGTGCCAAAGCATATGACTTTAATTAAGGCATGGAGTATACAGTAAGTTTCAGGTAATCACACACATATTTTATTAAGCAGTAATAAAGCCTGGCCAAGTAGATACAGTTAAATGGGCTCAACTGGATACCATGAGAAAATGTCAACTCCTTAGGAGGGCTTTCTTCCTCTGAAGGCATTAGGCAATCCTTAAGGCATTTATTGGTGTAAGAAACAATTCATTTCAACAGGGTAGGTGTGCACTAGTTACAAAATCCTAAGTTCTGAAGGGAAAAATAAGCACAGCCTAAGAAAAACTGGAATGAGCAAACTGAAGAGGATGGAAACAGTTCTGTCCCAACACTACTGATTATCTAAGGGAACAAGGAGGGGATAGAGCAGAGGCAAACTACTCCCTTCACTCATACTGGTCTATAAAGTTTATTGCATTAACTTCCAGTAACTAATCTAGCTATCTCATGTCTTCAAGATCTGCCTCTTCCATTATCATTACTTTCTTTTACATGCAAGTATACAGATTGATCAAAGTCTCCCCAAACCATAGCGAAGAGCTGAATTCAGTTTTGCTCCACAGGAATTGTTTTCTAGCAACGTAGGATATACTCTAGCTCAAACAAAGATTCTACAGTTTTAAAGAATTCTACCTTCTTGATGCCGAAAGGAAGGATGAAGAGATAGCTTGAGCCGTCATTGCATACAAATGTCTTTTCATTGTTTACCACTAACTTCATAAGGGAAAATAGCTAAGAACCAATTCTTCCAGAATTTAACTAGGCTTTAATGATTCTGGTCACAGTTGTCATTGGATCACTAACAGATCCTAATGTGACATTCTGCTTGACACATCAAGAAAACCATAAACAACAACAAACCAAGGTACGTGTACTTCTGCTTCATGAAATATTCAAATGTTTGACTGGAAAAAAAGAAGTGTAAGAGTCCAGAAGCTGCCGGTCTAATACGATAAGATTTTTTTTCCTCCCAGAGTCTTACACCTTACCCTCCTTCAGTTCTGCAAGAGTAGGTCCCACAGACATACACACTAGTAACCTTGCTGTTTCACCTGTGAATCGTGTTAGGCTGGCAAGCCTTTAATTGCCCAGTCATTCCATTTTTTTGTCAAATACTTAACTTTTCTGCCAAGTTGGTTTATGCTAAGGTCTTCCAGTAATCTGGCCATCTCATGCAAAGTTATCTAGACTGATTTAAGTATAGCTTTAATATTAGCTTTGGAAAGAAAGGCATTCTGAGTTGATCTGGCTTTTACTCGGACTAAAGAAATGTTTGGCTGAGCACTTCTACCCCTATGCTGCAGACAAACATCACTTATTATTCCTTTTACGATTAAATGCAAAATGGACACTGGGTTCTGCTTCAACATCTGACTGGCCTGCAAAACGATACATCGTTTGAACTTGCGCCTTTTCAAGACTAAAATGGCATTTGTCCAAGGATGATTACTAATGTTTTGAGTTCAAATCCTCTGGTGCTCCACCAAGCCAACAGAGCAATAGCATGTTGCTGTGAAAGAGCAGCTCTTAAAGGGGAGGCTGTCCTCTGCAAGCATGGCTACGCCACCTCACAAAAATCTGTCGATTCTCTAAATACGTTAAAAACGATTCCGTTAAGATGCTGATCCAACTGATTTTGTACAGATGACTCCCCTCCCCGGATTAATTTTGTTCTACAGATCTGCCATAAGGACAGCAGCTCCCACTACAGAGGTAGTTGCAGCTGAAACCAGATAGATACTCTCTGCAGTACAAACCTGATCGCAGCTTCAAATTGTAACAGCAAACTATACTTTTGCTACGACAGCCTGTTTTGCTAGCAAGGGTAGGTTTGTTTTACAGTCAGCTGCTTGCATAGGAGTATCACATAAAGTACGTTACCGGCTTATTATACTGCTTACACTATAGGTTTCTCAATCACTTTAAGCTGGCATAAACAAGTACTTCCTCTAAAAGCAGCTGTCTGTTCTTCTTCTTCTTTGCCCCAGGTTCCTTACTCCCACCCCTTCCTGCACAGCCGCACAAGTCTCCAAGTAGTGAACCAGACAGCGTAACTGATTTAGATTGAAAACTAAGCTGACAAAAACACATCCAAGCAGCTAAAGAAAGTCCTTTATGAAGTCAGGTCGGTTTTATCTGATTGCATGGCTGCACGGATCCGTACCAACACAATGGGGGAAGGGAGGAATAGGGGCAGCTAGAAGTATTACTTTGGGTAGCAATACCCAAAGCCAGTATGAAATTGCAGCTCACATAGAAAAAAAGAAGTTGTGGGTGTGTAGCCCTGTGGCTACAAGGTCAAAAAGCAGACTCACCTGCCCAGCTCGAGATGCCTCCTTTTCAGAAGGCAGAAGAAGGATCTTCAGTCATGCTGTGAGAACGATCATGTATTCTCCCTCCCAGTACTTGCCAGATGCAAGGCAGAATACCACTTGCTTAGCCAACAGGCAGCTATTTTCTCCCCGCTTGTTTTGCGGCTCTGTTGCTAATTATTAGCAGCTGTTTATAGTAACAGAACTGGCCACAGGGGAAGTTTGTTTGGCCCATGTCAAGACTTGTGTTCAGCCACTGCAGTAGGAAGAAAAGCATCTAGAAAACATACCTGGAGTTTTTGGCCCAGCTGGACAAATGCGTGCAACTACTTTACGAAGTTCAGCAAAGGGGCTGTGTCCTTCCATGAAGAGACTAGGTTGTTCCTTCATAGAAGTTTAGACTCAAAAAATCCTGTGACTTTCTATCAGCACCATCGCATAAGTGAGTCATGAGGCCTTTGGTTCAAAAAGGCAGCAATTATAGGCAGGTAGCTGTTTAAATTCCCATTAAGACTTCTCACATAGTTAAATGCAAACACTGATTTTTAGCTACTGCTTTCTAAAACCAGAACTGTATTAACCCTATCGGGGAGGGAAGACTATGCTTGTTCAGGAATAATTTAAAAAAAAAAATAAATGCAATTATACCACATATTACTTAACAACAGTCCCGTATGTGAGCAACATCACTCCAGATCTTCAGAGGAAAGTCAATCTCTAATTTTAAAATAGTCTTATATTAAACTGGACTAACCGGTTTTGAATCACTAAAAGCCTGCCAAAGGAAAAAGGTTAAGGCTAACTGGGTGCAATAAAGAACCACATTTGACATGTCCTAACATTTAATCCATCATTCGGGTAATCAAAGGCATCGAAACACAACAGCATACACCAGCTTGTTCTACAAGGATACCGTGCCTAAGCAACCCTACAGCTGACACCAAACGAAGGCTTAGATGAGATTTTTAACGACTTCATCTTGAAACCTGAGATTGGTTTTAAAAAACAAAAACAAACCACTGGAACCAGCACGGTGCTTTTGCATCATGACCTACTTTTGAGGCTACCACACGATTTAGGCCACCGAAGCGAAGTCAGGGAGAGGGGAAATCACTCTGCAGCACATTGCGAATGAAGATGATATGGAGCAATCCACCTCACACGGAGAAGCAGCATTTTTTCCACTTCTTGCAATGCAAACTTTTGCCTGCCCTCAGGACTCTTCACACACTGTAATCCAGCTGATGTCTTTTACAACCTCTGCCTTGCTGTTGTTTAAGCCGGGGCATAACTTTTTAAAAAAATATACTCATCCAAGAGAAGCAAATGATTTTGGCAGCTCTCCTGCTATTAAGGCTGAACACCTCAACATCCTCGACCTCCCCAATAAATCCATAAAAATATCCGAGCAACAATCCCCCCAAAACATAAGAGCGAGGGTGTGTGCCGCTTCATTTTGAAAGGGCTAATAAAGACTTGTTGCACCCTTTCCTTGGTATGTATACAAAATTCCAGAAATTATTAAAACCTGACATAAACAGGCTTCCAACTCCAGCTCTGCCAGTATTAAATCTTCCGCAGGGTTTCCTGGCTACTTCTTTCCATAAAGCATGGCCTTGACTAGATGCCCCCTTGCTTTCTTGGGACCCCTTCCAGCTTACTCGGAAAACGACCAAGAGCAAGACCTTGGCTCGTGCTGGAAGACACGGCGATGGAGTCACAGATGGCAGCCTGGGCATGACAAACTCCCCGATGGGCTTTTTCCTGCCCAGACGTGTGGGGAGGAATAGAAAGCCTAAGCCGTTAAGGTGGAGAGATGAAGGTCCTCGTGGCATCAGGGAGAACATCTTCGTAAGAAAGCACTATTTCCTCATTCTTTATATTTTGGGGGCCAATGTAATTTCCCCAGTCTGATTATATTACTGGGAAAAAGACGTAGGAAACCATGGGTCTTTATGAAATTACTGAAACAATTCTGGAAAGCCATCTTTTTAAAAGGGATCCAGAATTTAATGTGAGACAGACTTTATTCAGCGGATTGGATATTATACTGTTCCCTAAAGGCACAGGCTGTTACTAATATTAGATCAGATTACATTGTTAAATCACTGCTGCTGCTGTTTTTAGTAGGAAATACTTCATTTTCTTGAACTGGGGAGGTAGCATTATCTGATTAAACTTATTTTTTGTTTTACTGCTAGGTAAAAAACTTCATATATGCTCCCATTACCCTCATGTTTATTAATACAGATACATTAAACAAGTAAACAGCGAAGGTGGTATGGGCATAAATACCAATAGAGAAGCCTTCCCAGCTAGCAGAAAACAGCTGGGACCAGTGATGCTGGTAAAACAGGCCCTAAGAAGTACACTACAGCAAAGACACAGGCATGCCTTATTCAGCTGGATCTCCAAGTAACAGGTTCTACCCCCAAAATTAGCTCAAGGTTAAGGGCAAGATAGCAAGCTCTAACAGCTAAGTACTTTCAAAACCAAAAAATAACAACCTAGTCACCACACAAGCACAAAGAACTCAAAAACTCATGGGGATGGAGATCACGCAGGCCAGTGTGCGAATACGCTGTTACGGTCTGACACTGCTGCAAATAACAACTTTCACTAAGAAAATCCACTAATTTGGTCAGATAGGCGCAGTCAAACTTCAGTCTGGCACAAGCTAAGTACGGCCCAGCTTAGGCATGCCCTACTAAAAGATCCTCGGGTTTTTAAACATGTTGAACACGATCATCAAAACACATCTCCCATCAAAATTAAATTGATTCATTCCCTCTGTCTCCATGAGGTAGGACAGAGGAAAACAAAACTAAGGCTATCATCAGGGAACATCTTAATACGTTACCGAGTGGATTAACTGGAACAATCTTACCTTCCTGCAGAAGGAAGGACAATGTCTAACCCAGCGGGGCTGGTGGTGCAAGAATGAGCCTATCAGTACATCGTTGCCACTAGCATTTTTTTTTTTTTGCAAGTTCTTTCACCAAGGCTGTCCTCCTGATGGCACAGTGTGGGAAATCAAGTATACCAGCGCAGCCATTTGCAAATTACTCTCCAGAATGAGCAATACTTTCTGTAATAGGTTGAGACTAGTATTTTGCATGAATATTCATCTATAAAAAACAGTCAAGCCAGGACCGATTACTTAGTCTCTATATGCAAAGTTAGATATTCCTTGCAGATGTTACTGTACCTACGATGAAGAGCGCAATACTTGATTTTCATGTACTGGCATTTGAACTAATTATATTCACTGCTCTGAAAATTTGCAGGCTGGTTTCTTCAGGCTGTAAATGCTTAAGAAACCCAAATACTGCCAGAATATGCATTAGACAATTACAGAAGCTATTCAATAGATCAAGACAAAAAAGAGCACAGCATAGATCTTCATAAGCTGACTTCCTCTAGCATATCATTAACGTCTGCTAAGTCTAATTCATTGGAATTATCTCCAATTACCAGTCCCTAAACGCATTACCATCATTCAATCTCAGAAAACTCTGTTAAAGTAAGCTTTTGAAAGCATCCACTGCATTTTGTTCACCCTCCAACAAAGATGGAGAACTTCGGTTTTGGCTGGATTTTACTAACTCTGAGGAAATAATTACTCCCTCAGAGGAAAACCAAAACAACACAGAAGAGGGTTTCTCACATTTCAGATTCTCCGAAGGGTTTATAAACAACTATATATAACTGGTTGTATCATCTTGCACTAAATATTCTCATTTTGCTGTCTTATGAGGAGCAGCTGAGGGAGCTGGGGTTGTTTAGCCTGGAGAAGAGGAGGCTGAGGGGACACCTTATTGCTCTCTACAACTCCCTGAAAGGAGGCTGTAGCGAGGTGGGGGTCGGTCTCTTCTCCCCAGTAACAAGCGATAGGATGAGAGGAAACGGCCTCAAGCTGCGCCAGGGGAAGTTTGGGTTGGATATTAGGAAAAACTTCTTCACTGAAAGGGTAGTCAGGCACTGGCACAGGCTGCCCAGAGAAGTGGATGAGTCCCCATCCTTGGAGATATTTAAAAGACGGGGAGATGTAGTGCACAGGGACACGGTTTAGTGGTGGGCTTGGCAGTGATAGGTTAACGGTTGGACTCGATGATCTTAAGGGTCTTTTCCAACCTTAACGATTCCATGATTCTATGACTCACAGACCAACTGGTACATCATCACTGTGACAGCTTGGCAATAAGCAACCATTTACAGCCTAACCTGCAGTTTGAGCCCACACTGACTCAGCATGATTGCTGGAAACCGTCTCTTGTCAGAGTAAAGGAGAAAGATCCCTTCCCTTCCGCCTCTTCCCCACCCCAACTTCACACAGCTTCCCTCCATCTGGGCCAGGTAAAATATTCTAACATCCCCTGATAAGGTGTTAAATGGAGCTGACTGCTATGGTATTGAGAGAAAGGAATAAAGGTGATAAATAAATAGAGATAGGTTTTTATTTCTTTCTTACTTCCTCGCTGGCATCCAAGGAGGCCTGCCTCCTCCTAATGCAACCCTGCTGCAGAGGGTGCGGTAAAACAGCAGCTTCTCAGCCCCATGACCTCAAGCTTGCGATGCATTAGGTGCTGCTAATAGAGGAAACAGCTATAGGTTACAGCCGCAGTTTTATGGTGCAGCACCTTTGGTAAACATCTTCAGTGCCTCCCTTTTGAAGCACAAGTGATTACAAACAAGCCTTGAGAAATCGTATGCCATAAAAAGTATATAGCTAGAGCACTTGAGCAGATCCATGCTCCAGTTTTTTCAGGCTGTCCCAAATACCAGCATGACAGACATGTTTATGGTCATTGTCGTGAAGTATAGCTATTTGGTTTAGTTTCTCAATTATTTAAATAAACATTTGAACTGACCTAGCAGTGCTGCATAGTCCATATATTTTAAGTAAGGTGTAAGATAAAGGACTACAAGTAAGAATCCCCTCTTAACACCAATAATTAATAAAATTAATAAATCTGAAGAATACCAGAGGAATGCTGTTCGGTCAATAACAGGGATAAATCAGTGCTTAGAAGGGCTGCATCACCACACCGATTTCAGACCATATCGACAGCATTTAGGAACACCATACAGTAAGAATCTCTAAAAACAGTACTTTAAGCAAAGTAGGTGAATCATACCATTTAAGAGTTACACCTTCTAGGAGAAAGAAATACAGGTAATGAACAGACAGCAGTTTGGCAAATATGGGGTATTTACAAACCATCCGTTTTAGAAAATTTTAGCGCAAGTAATATAATTTAGACAGCTGGTTTATAAGCAGCCCTGTAAAAAGCTGGTGGCCACATTTAAGAGCAGATTGATCAGGACATACTTTGATTTTGGACTATGAACAAATGCTATTTTAGTAATGTGTTTTGCCAAGCCGTAACCCTGTTAGAACTGGCAGGGCAAGTATTTACTGGCACACACACTAAAATAATAAGAGGCTACAAGTGCTTGGCAGTTGAACTTGATACATAAAGACCTGCTAGAAGGGAAATATTTAGAGGACACAGACCTCTTCCACTTGTGACTTCGTAGAACTACGAAACACTTGGCAAAGGCTTGTCAGAATTTGGCATTTTTACCTAATTTGGGAATGACTGTCAGCCACTCTCCTCTTATGGGATGCGCAAGCTCCAGCATCCATACCACTTTAATGGCATACATCTGGACCACTACGGGATGGGACTTGCAGCAGTTCTGTAACAAAGCTGAAGTGCTTCTATAGTCTGCTGTCCTATCAGTGCAATCACTACAGCAGTTCTTACAGCTGACAGTCACCTTTGCAAGTGAAAATTAAAGTAAGCACATCTCACAGTCTAGGTTTAGTCCCGTCACAGATAATTTGACCATGCTCTGTCAGTCCATCAAATTTTTCCTGTACGCTTGCTGCAAAATATACAGTTGCCTTCTCCTTCCAGGGAAGTTTTACATATGACCCGAGGAATCCTTTAGGGACAAAACTGCGCTGTGAGATGGGGGCAGATCTCGTCCATGCATCTGTAAGCATTATCAGATCATCTACAGCATAGATCCTGTGCCCCTTTAAATCCCCACAGAGACATTTGCCAGGGCAGAGTGGTTAAGAGGAATCGGCGTAATGGTTTTGCCAACTGCGCTGTAACTATTTGTTACAAGCCAGACGGGGCTACCGCAAGCAGGCGGTGCAGGCAGTAGAGATGCTAACCTACATTTAACTATCTTGAATATGGTTGGCCTTATGAACCATTATTCCCCCCCCCCAAAAAAAAAAAAACAAACCAAACCCAGCAAATGCTGTTTGAAAAGCATTTAGTCTCTCACAAGCATTTTCTGTTGGAGGTTACTATCAGATATGCAGCCTTATATTACCTAAACCAACCTCAGTGAATCAATCTTACACACGCTAAAGCAGCTTTTCTTGAATGTCCATAAGGACAAAATACTGTTGCAATAGTTTCTACTGGACTAGGTGGGCTTTTTCTAGTAGGGGAGTTTCTTTGCATAAAAAAAGGTATTTAACATCAACAAATCATAGCCAAGATTAATTTAGTTGTAAGATTCAAAGTGATAGCACTTGAGTCATTTCTAGAAGCAGGGTTGCTGGCATAAAGAGCATGGTAGTGAGAAGTTCAGCCTATACAAACATGATTGATTGTTTAGAAAACAAAGCTAATCTAGTGGTTGTTTCTTTATGCACAGCTAATTGCATACCAGCTAGAGTACCTTTCGAGATCATTCTCAGAGGCAGAATGAATTTGTGGTCAGATAGTATCGTATGTATTTCTGCAGGTAGGTAGAGCTGCTGTAATACTTGCAGGCACTGAAAGCAGCATCTGAGAAGAGCAGGACAATGAGGGAAATGCCAAAATTTCAGTACACAATAGCACAATACTTCAGTGCAACAGGGGAGTTGGCAGGTTATCCTACTAGACATCTAATATCCTCAGAAAGGCATCAGATCGTCTGCTCTGAAGTGCATTCACTAGAGTCAGAGAACAAGCAATAATTTTTCTCATTCTATTACCCTGGATAGATCCTGAAGTCTCAAGCCAAGTGGGAAATTCAGCCAGGAGATAGGAAAAGAAGTAGCAACCTGAACACCTGACAAAATAGGTTTGGTTTTGTGCCTTTATTGTTTAAAGAGACATTAAACTACACATGCAGTTAGCGTAAGCCATCTTCAGAGGAAGGAAAACAAAATGGACTCCATAGTCTATGTGAGTATATTTTCAATGTAAATAACAGCTACAACTTAAATTCAGGACCCCAGAACTGACTTTGAATATCGCCTTTACATTTTTTAAAACACATACCAACTACATCTTGGAGAGTAGCAAGTGAAATTTGCTGAGTGTTGGTTTGAAGGATAAACAGGAACAGCACTGTCTTGCTGAGAGAAGTCTTTAAGATTAGTCTAACATGCACCTAACATTAAGGGACCTCCTGTCTCAGGGGCTGTATGGCTATTCACAGAATGTATCGGAGCAAGAACTGACCAAATTGAGAGCTGATCAATGAACGCTGTCTTTAATGCACCGAAGCTATCTGCTTACGCATCTCAGCAGTTTGACAGGAGCCTTCCCTAAACTAGTAGACCATTCCTGAGTAATGTAGCATGTAGCAATAGCATGGGCTTCATGAAGATGGTTAAATAGCTCTCCATTCATCTTCCGTCATCCACACACCTTTATTATGCTTCTTAAAGCTTGTGGCTACACCACTGACTTTTCCTCATCTTGCTCCACTCACATTCAGTCTGGCTTCACCTCCGCTACTCTGCTTGTATGGCAGAAGAGATACCGGTACAAGATTTTTATCCTCTACTCTTTGCTCTGGTTTAATCTTCTTTGTGGTTCAGCAGAAGCTGTTGAGAACAGGCATACCACAAGCTAGGGCATTCAGCTCTTCACTTTAAGCTTTCATTGCTTTTTGTTCTCTGATCCTAAAAGTGTAATAGATGCAGAGCCTTCTCACCGCTCCTCTGGAAAGCTGAGCCTGACCTTACAGTATTCCAGATGTCACATTTTCAGCTCCCTGATCTGTCACTCCTGATCAACTCTTGATGGCTTCTATTTGCTATAATATACTAATTTCTCCATTTTCAAAACTGACTTGATGTTCATCTTGCAGGAGATAACAACTGCCCACAGCAGCAACTCAAGCAAGGAGCATCACGAATCATATAAAGATATAAAGGCCAGATAAAGTATGATGTGAGCACCCATACACCTGGTTGAAGCCGCTAGGTGGTTTTGACTAGATAAATTTCAGAAAGGGATACTTTATTTCTGTGGTGCAGAGGAAATCACAGGCTTACATCTGTGGGGGAAAATAAGAGGAGAGTCGTAATTCCTACAACAAAGGGATGAGTTGAAGTTGCAAAACCAAAGTCAAGTACTTGAATGAATACTGCATAATATTACCTAATCTCATCTTTTCAAAAGAGTTTTAGGTCTTCCGACTATTTCTTTAAAGAACTGCTCTACTTTTAACTGAATACTTTCTCTTATCAGTTTATTCTGGTAAAAGATAGTGGCTTGGCTTCCAACCCAGTTCCCATGAAGATAGTTAACACTTGCAGGATTCCTTTCTGTAACATCAGAACTAGCTAAATCCATTTATCACACATGCAGTTGATAACACATTTGCCCCTGAATTATCCCTTATTTTGCTGCTTTGGGCTGGTTCCTGCACTGTTTGCAAGGTGTTTATAGGCAACAGTTTATTGGAATTAATAGCCTTGTCAGGCAGGTTAAGGAACAACTTTACCATGTACTTGGCTAAGTCCTTGAAGAGCAGACAAAAAGTTGTTACCTTGATATAGTGATGTACATATTAGCCCGAAGTATTTGAAGTGTTCCATCTGCTTAAAGTATATGGCTGTTAAGAGCAGGCAAACATCAAGTGAATGAGGCTTTCAGCAACTGGCAGAGTTATCCAGGTCAGACTGTGGTGACGTTAACTTTGCCTACAACTTCTAAAAAGCCTGTTGCAAGCACTTTGGCAATTTGGAGGGCTTGTTATATATAGGCCTTCTCTGGTTTGAGTTGGAGACTTTTAGAATCAATTCTAGACAACTGAAGTTGCCTGAATTTGGTCACTCAAGAAGTCTTCCAGGAAAACTCTACTCTGAGACACATGAAGGTTTTAATTAAGAGTTATGTAGGATTTCACAGGTCTTACTGATAAGCAGTAGTAGGTGCCATGCATCCCTATATTAAGGCTCTGGCAACCTTAGATGAAGCCACCGCAGGAGTGGGTAGGACACTCAGATGGACTTGGAGAACATTACAACAGCTTCCACAACTTCTGCTATGAAGACCAGCTGACTCCAAAATAGTATTTTTAAGTACAGTTTCAGGAGCTTTCTAGTGTTGGTCCAGAAGCATCATCAGCTCATGCACTGAGAGCAGGCTTACTGAACAGAAATCTGTAAGGACTGCAAAGGACAGTCTGAAATAAAAACAAAACCCAGCAAATATTTATTCAAACACTGCTCCTGCTAGCAGGTTAACCAGAGAAAGGATTATACATTTTTCAGGAAGACCTGTGGATTATAGCAGAAAAGCAGAACCCAAGTCAGTATCCTGTTGAAAGCAGATATTCTTACTTTTGTCCCAGTGTTATACTAGAGGTGAGGATCACCTCAGATGACTAATGATTCCTCATCAAGCACAACAACATTCAGCCTGAACACCTCAGCAAGCAAAGCATGCAGTACATAAACAGATTGAGCCAACTAGAAAAAGCTGTGGAAGGAAATTAGAGAAAGGACAAGAGCCAGAAGACATGACTACAAGTCTGAAGGGCAGGAGCTTATTCTACTTAGACTTGACAGTAGGTTTCAAATGTAAAAGCTGTTGAAAGGACATGATCTCTCCATCGGAGAAGTAATGATCGGCCCAAGTTGTAACCAGGATTATAATATATTCTCTACATGCTATCAGTAACAGAAGTGTTGTCATCCAATCATGACAAAGAAAAAGCAAGGTTCACGCCGTCCTTGCCACACTCATTGATAACGTTCTCATGGCTCTGCAAGCTGAGGTTGCTCCTTACAATTCTTGCATCTTCAGTTGTGAAGAGACACACACTTGCCCAGCTACCAGGTTCCACAAAGGCACAGACACACACGTGCTGCATGTGTAGTCGTGTGCCTTCAGCCATAACACAGGAAGCCGAGGAAGAAAACGATTCTTGTAGCTTGTGAACAAGAAAGTACTATTTACTATTTGACTAACAAAGATCTTAAAGTTGATGCAAGTTACTGGTCAGCACATGGCGGTATTTGACATTTTAGTCACTCGTGAGAGTGAGGAAGCCCTTAGGGTGAAAAATTTCATGGTTGTTGAAGCTTATTTTAATGAAAAGTGTGGCTCGCCCTTCTGGGCTGTATTTTATTTTGGCAGCTTTACCAAGAACACTGTGCTTAGTCATTTTACTTTACCAATTCCAATATGAGCTTATGCAATAAACTAATGTGTTTACTGTTTGAACAATCACCTGCCAGATTTTTAGGAGGAATAAGATTTGATTAAAGCAATGAGCAGTTAAGCATAACATACTTAAATGTCTCAGGTTAAGAGCCTAAATAGATTTGAAATATCTTAATGTTGCTTTGTGGAGCAGTTGAGGTTTAGTAGACAAAACACATCCTTGTTATGTCATTTAAGTGACATGCATTTCTTATCCTGTAAGAGCTTTAAGTTTTTGTTCATCCAGTAGCAATTTTCTAAGTTCAACATATTTCCTCTATAAAAATATTTCTGCAAAATAAATGGGCAGACTTTTGACCCATGAACTTCTCTGGAGAAGTACAGATCACCATATAGTAAAACGGACATAGTTCAAAAGGTCACTTCCATTATTTTAAACCTTTATTTTTAAGCCAAAAGATACCTACATTTCTAAGTTGCAATTCCACATTAAAACAGACATGATGTGACACATTACTATCCTTAGCTTGCATTCTGGTTTTCAATCAGGTTGCAGCGATTTTAAGTTAACTTAATTGTGGTAGACAGTTAGGGGACAACAAATTATTGATTTACTAGGAAAAAATAAATCCTGCAGGAAAAGAGTTCATGTGGTGTCTGTAAAGTTCTTCCTACTTATACATGCTGCAGTTTGCATTGACTGCAGATAACCCACAACAGTTTTGTCTAGGAAAACTTTCTCAGCTCACCTTCCTTTGAGGACTTAGTATGCCCTTGCTCAGCACTCATCACACATGAAGTCTGGAGAAACCGGATGAATATAAAACATGCAACTATATCCTGTATTTTCCCCAATGAAAGAATACTCGTCCTGTAACAGTAAGCTTCAACCAGGCTTAAACCTTCACTGACGTGGAGTGCAAAACTCTGCAAATGAAGTGTTACCAGCCTTCAAAACATGGAACTGAAATTAGCAGAGATACAAGTTTCCCATGTTCAGTATAAAATGTTAATTCCTACTGAAGAAAATAGTGCAATCAAAACAGACTCCAGTTTACTTTAGGACACACATGGGGTAACAGACCCAGGAATCTGGGTAGGCTCTTGAGTGGCCTGATCCCAAATTTCTTCACTGGACAGAAAACAAACTGAACACATGTATGTGCCTTCTCACATGCTTTCTATTAAAGACTTCCTACCATGAGGAGCAGCTCTGACTACCATTTGCTGTGGTTAAGCTGATTTGAGAAGTTGGCAGTGATACACTAAAGCCATACTCCGAATCCCACGAGATTGCGAACTTGTCTGTCACTTTGGATGCATCCTCCCCCCATATGCTGGGAGTGAAACTGTGCACCTAACTGATGAGAAAAGCTACCCAGACTTTCAGGCTTTCCCTGTACAATCTGCAGTTTAAGTCTGTGCCTAAGAGTTCACTTCGAAGTCTGTAGAATGCAGATCTAACATTGAACTACAAGCCCAGATATAAACACTTTGAAATGTATTCAATCGGTCACATAAGCCTTCTTTCTATATTTTCATTCTTTCCGGCAAGGCTGCAAGAGCAACGGCAATATTACAAGCCTAAATCCTTTCGGATGCAAAAAGACACACTTGTGTAGCTTTAGTCTTAGCTGCTCACAAACAACTTAGAGCTACAGTTTGTCCTACAAGGCTAACAAATTAATGAAGGAAAGTTCTGGGCTCTTGCTTGCCTTATCAGATACAGTGGAGCTGAGAAGTTTCCAGCCTTGGCTTCCTGGTTTGCTTTCAGTCTAGTCCAATATTTTGAAAATTTCTTCAGTGAAAGCCAAGAATTAGCCCGTATTCTTATTGTTATTTGAAGAGATATCACTATTACCCAGACAATCAAAGAGGAAGTTATTTAATCCCTACATCAACAGTGAGCAAGAAAATGAAGCATTATAATAGCACTAGCATGATCACACCAGGTAAGAATTAGAAAGTACGCTGGACAGTCATTGAAGCAAAAATAAGGGACCCATTTTTATTTAATATTTGTCACTGGCAGGCTTCCGCTCATTTTCCAAGTTACAGGTAGATGCAATATTAATGAACTGAATGCTGCTACTGGGGATAAAGCATTGCTTTCATTTGCACAGTACTTCCACCCTGACCACACCAATTTAGATGCAAGATGGACAGTACATTGCATAGCGGAGACGTTACAAACACAGAACTGAAGTATTTAAACACATTAACATTAGACTCCACCCTTATTAGGCAATACACCTTTGGTATTAAAGCTTCAGGAACTACTACCAACACCTCTCTAGGTCACACTATTTTTTCAACCACAAAGCAATTTTACTGCAAATGCTTGAAGCACAGAACTGCAGCAGCTTTCTTATTCCATTTCCTAGAGGCAGGATCTCCAAATCATTTGGTCTGCAGCAATTTCTGCATGTAATGTGAAGTCTTATTCCCTACTCAAAGAATTTGTCTTTTGTAAGCTGTGGTGTATATTCCACCTTAATACAGTAATTGCTATTAGGAACTGAAAGCTTTGTCTAGTGGGAATGTTTGACCATGGGCCACTTTACCAGCCTGTGGCTTTGTCAGTGGAAAAAGCCCTTAAAACTTGAAAGATTGGTGAATGCCATCAGGGACACATCAATTACTAAATTCCCAGTAGGCAGAATGAGGTTGTGATCCACAATCAAGGCAACTTGTTGCCAAGTTCCTTGAAGGATCCTGCAAGGGAGATATTTAGAAATACCTACACAGACTCCTTACAACGCCACCCAGACAGTGAGTCTGTTGACCAAAAGCTTCTGAAAGAGGCTGAAGTCAAGGGAACAGCGTAGCTATTATTGTAGCAATGATAAATTCAGGCATTCATTACAACCGGTTATTCAGTAACCGGCCTTAACACAGAACTGGAACTGATCTCTTGGAAAGAGGGTTCATTTAGGAGCATAGTTAATGAGGAAGGAAAAGCTGCTAAGTGCAGCTCAGGGAAATACTGCGCAGTGTTGGGCTGCTGGAGTGAGCTGGAAGTTTGTAGTCTGATGAACGTGTATGTTTAGTAGTTTGCAGTTATTTGGCACTGAGGTTTTTTTGTGTAAGTGTAGCTTTCCACAAAATGACTTGTGCAGAGGTAGCAAGACGCAAAGACATTTGTTCAAGGAGTACAGAGTCAAGTTTATACTGAACATCCCTGAGACACATTAGGTTTTACATAAACAAAGTGGCATTAATTAGATCTAGCCATGAACAGGCTAAGGATACCCTGAGGCAGAGTAGTAAGGCTCTATCTTAAGTCACCACACCAAAGACTCTTACTTGCCCACAAGTATATTCTACTGTTCCTAACTAGTAAAAGAATTACTAACAATTTAATATCAAGCCCACTAGATGAATAGGCATCTGTCGAAGATGCTAGCACAAGATTCACTGGATAGAAACCCAAGCCCTCTTATACACAGCTTAACTGGGGACTACTACACAGCTGAAAGACCATGGCAGATATATTTTATCTAGCACTCCAGTCCAGCTCATATGCATACAAAGATTAGAGATCCCACTAGTACTATAGGGTCAAAAAGATTATTTTGAAATGGCATCCTGAATTGTCACACAAACTATCCCAGAGTGACCATCTGGAAGAGGACACATGTTATCTGGTTCAATGCCATTTCTCCAGTGGCCTGACATCTATTACTGTGCAGCTGCATATTGAGAGTTTTGAACATACCTGGAAGACAACAAATTGGAAAGGTGACTTGAAAGCAAAGCAGTAGAAAAAGCTCCAACTGTAGGAGCATGAAGGGTACAGGTAACTGTCAAGTCACTCCCTTTTCAGCCCGCTGAAGGAGCTAAGTGTTTTTCACTTTTAGGCTGTGACAACCAATGTGAACGGCAGCCAGAGCCACACAAACGCTGTGATGTTGGAAACAATCAGACTAACTCCTGCACTGAGAAGCGTAAGCCTTTTCCCTCTCTACACTGAAGTTAGAAGCAGAAAAAGAGCCAAGAAAAAGAACAAGAACAAACCTACATCACAAGCAGATTTCCCCAGATACATTTCAGACAGCAAACAGGACATGTGCACTAGATGTGTTAGCGTTAAAGCAAGCTGTGCATTTGTTTTGGGTTATTTTTTGAACTCTTGGGAGTTAGCTGGCCAGCCACACTACTCTAAGGAGCAATAGTTCAGACTGCCAAATCACTCCTCTGGGAATACCCAGAGCCAGACTGCACAGGCCAGCGTACTTGCTCAAATATTCCCCTTGTAAAAGGGGAGGAGTATGTTTACCCTGCATGTGTGTCTTCTCCCTCCCCCCCAAAAAAACCCCACCCTGAAGCTCTTGTTACCTGGAAGCAGAGATCCAGCATTGACACTACTTTAACAGTTGATTCCCGTTCCTCCTATTTGTACTCCCACATGACTGATACGCAAGTTGTAGGTTAAACAGTGCTCAAATTAAGTGTATTCCGGAAGACTGCTTGCTGCATATAAGTGATGATAGGAAATTAAGTGGCATAGAAATCTGACTGTTCTGTAGTCATCGCTTGTTGGGTTAAGCCACTGGTTTCTGGATGTGGTCCAGGACGACTGATCATATATTCAAGGACAGAACGGAGAAGATAAGCATGACATGCAGTTGTGCTTTTGTAAAAGAGTGCTTTGGGTTCAGCCCCCAGTTAGATCATTTATTTATCTGGCACCAAAGGGTGATAATGGCTTGTTTTCAAGTCTCCAAAATAAATGAACTATACTGCATGCAGAAGTAGTCCAGGCCAGCCAGCAGAGGATAGAAAATATGCAGGGTCAGCATAACACTGGTTTCAATTTCAGCTACAAAAACATTAGAGGTCTCATTTAAAACAAGATGAGGAAACTAGGTTCTCTCTCTGCTCTGCTAAGAGTGCCAGTCTTGCTCTCCCCAGAACATTGATAAAATCCACCTCAGAGATAGTTTAGCAAAACAATTCAAGGGTAATGCTTTCCTACTGCTGTTCACACATTGAGATTTTTAAAAGCATCTTCAGTCTATTCCTTAGGGCCAAGTTTTGTTTACCTCCTACCCTTTTATGTCTTGCTAAACGAGTAGCAGCTATTGACTGACAATTTCAGTCTTGCAAGGAAAGTAGGTTTCAGCCCACTCCCAGAGCACCTCAGGCCCGCAGATTAGTCTTCATATAACGCTGCAAAAGAGACTGCTAGTCAAGCCTAAAGTGTCAAGCCAGCAGGTGTCTTAAAGCTAAAGAGACTAGTTTAATACCCTCCATAGGTGGGAGTCCCAGTAAGCAAATCCTCCACAGCTCTGAGTTTTATTAGTTGCCCATGTTGCAGAGACCAACTTCCCATCACCTATATATTGAGATTCATGTTTGAGCAGACTATGTGCCAGTAAGAGCCAAACCAAGGTCAGAAGCAGCTCCTAAGCCAAACCAAATCCTTACCCAGTGTAAGCTTTGCATCCTGATGCTTGCCACAGTCACTTGCCAAGAGCAAGTTTGATGAGAAAACCTGGCTGCTTCTCCAGAGTCGTTATAATGCAGTATGCCAGCTGCAGTCTAAATGACTTTACAGCACTTGTTGGAAATACCAGCACTAAGGGGCTTTAGTTAAGCTACTGTGTGCCAGTTTCCCTAAGATGGCAGTTCACAGCACACAAACCGCTCAGTGACTCAGCCGCTGCAGTGTTGTGAATCCATTGCTGAGATGCCTAAAGTTCAGCTTTTAACTTGAGGCAAATTCAGTCTCCAGCAACTCTATCGGAGGTCTAGATTTAATAGCATGAACTCAGCTCTTTTTCATGCAGAGTATCTTATTCCACTCAGAGGAGTGAACTGTGATACAGAAATATCACAGAATAACCAGTTTATTCAAGATAGCAATAACTGTTCAGTGCTAAGATTCAACAGACCCTCACAGTCCCAGCTGGAGGACGTAATATCCTTTACCAGTGGAAGTTTTGGGTGGTTACTCTGAGTAGGGCTGTGGCCCAAATGCAAGATGTGTGGGTAACTGATAAGCTGCTGACTAAAACAGTCATCTGACCAGCAGCAGCTTACCAAAAGCACGTAAAGTCTTTAGTTTACAGCACAGAGCTCCACAGCTTAACAGTGTCTGCTTCCAGGCTTGGTTTCTGGGCTGTCCAGGATCCCCCATCTGGAAGGTGACTCTTGAACTGAAAGATCAGCTGTCAAGCTACACACATGGTGCCACTCATCCTGACAGCAGGCATTCTGCTTCAGCTTTCTGGCAACTGGATTTGCCAGAATCATTTTTATTTTCTGCTTCTGTATGGCAACTTAAGTACACAGCTCTGCTAGAAAGTTTATGGTACTCATTAAAGCAGTTACTGGGCAGGAGTAATGCTCTGCTTAGGAAAAGTATTGTTTCAAACATTCATATCAGTTTAGCACTGGTATATTAAGCCAAGTGACAATCATTGCACTCTGCGTTCCCCAAGTTAACCACACTGTTGAATGGAAGCTGTTTAGTGAGGCTGACAATGTGCTGCAAGTTGAAGGACCAAGAGCTCTAACAGTAGTTATCAAATCAATTAAGCCTTCTGTAATGGAAACAACTGCACACAAGGCTCTGCCATTGTCAGCGTAGTTTCAATGAATCTTATGCCTATAGCTGGAATAGGTTACAGCCTGGGATCTTGCAAGTATTACAGGTAAAGGTCATGGGAGCAACCCTTGCAAACTAAAATGCAGCACAAACAGTTCTTCGTGTTAGCAGTAACTGTGCAAGCTGCTAAAGCTTCCCCCTCCATCACATGATGCCTCATCGCTTCCACAGCCGCTCTCCTGGCAGATCAACTGGAAAGCCCCGTTTCGACTCAAGTAGCTTTGCCTCTGTTCAGCGTGGTTTTACACTAACCATCACATCGTAGTCAGCTTGAAGTGCAAGTGAGGCTTGTTTTTATCTCAAGCATGACACCACTGCAGGCGCATTGTTGCTCAACGCACACCGATTGATCATTTGATGCAAGTATTTTAGGGTGGATTCTACTGTTCTAGCAGAGGTATGGACTGCTAGTTAAGCTCAAAAAGAACTGCCAGCTGCAGCTTCTTGTGATGGGTGATGTGAAAGGATTTCACTGCTTTTGCCTAACACGCAAGTAGAGGTGCCCACATACTGCAGGCAAAACTGGCTCCCTTCTCTAGGAATTGAAGCTTGAAGTCATGGGGTGCTCAACTAAGAACAACAGCAGTACATCACAGGCAGAGTTTACAAATTAAGCTAGGCAAGATCAAACGCTACTGTGTAAAGGAACTGTTTATTGCTTAAATCAGCATCTGCTGAAAGTACAGAAGCATTACATGCAACTGTATTCACAACTGCAGGCATTATCTAGCAGCTAGTAGGTCATTTCAGCCACCAGCTTCCCACCTAGGCATTGATAAGATGCCTCTCAAAGCTTAAGCATCTTTTCCAAGCTACTCAGTTGGCAACACATTTTGACTTCAAGAAGGTTTTTCGCACATTAGACACAGTTTCACTGGTGAAACACTCTGCAGGTACCATCCAATGTTAGTACTCTCGTAGCTTTTAGGAATGATCCATCTAAACCAAGTTTATACAGGGATAGAGGCAGGGTCCACACATTCCAGCCTTAGCACACAAGCAGAGCAATATTAAATTACCAAGACCTCACTTTCTAGCTGTCAGTGAATCCAGGGGTGGAGTGAGTTTAAAGGTAATTAACCTCTGAGGTCACAGCCTTGTGAGATGGGTCCAAATTCAGCCTGCTTTCTCTAAGCTCCTCAGAGCCTGTATTTCCACATGGCAGAATAAAGACAGTTGCTTCAGAAAGCTCCTCAAATAGGCTACACATTCGCTTCAGTTTGAAAAATTTAAGTCACACGTACTTAGACATACAAGCATGTGTATTATTTCACTCAGAGTTACACCATGCTTTGTTGGAAGCCATGTAACTATTACACTTGTGTTGCCCCACTGAAAAGGCACATGAACAAAGCCGCACTACATGAATTTTGTTGTAACATGACAGAGAAGGAGCAGCAAGCTCACCAGCTACATTAGTCTTCCAACCACCTTCTCACCACTAACAAAGGACACCTCCACAAGACATCCTCCCTTGTCAGCTTAAGGCAGTGCAACACAAATGTATTTAAACCAAAGTGAATTGCTAAGACATTTCAGCTTTGAGGGAGAGGACTGCTTCTGATTGCAAGCAGTCCCCATGGGATCCAAACAAGATCATGTCAGCAGATACTGCTCATTTCTTTCTCAATGACAAACTCCCAGAGAGCAACAGGTTCCCACAGGAGTTAACGCACATTACGCAAGAGGGTTATCTATAGCACCATACGTTTTCGATTTTACTAAAGTGCCTCAGTCATACATAATTGAGTGCAAGAACTGCACAGAGAGGCATGAGCCAACCCATGCAAACTGGCCGCTGATATTACAAATAGCTAACTAAAATAGAAGTTGTTCCACTGATCCCATCCATTACATCATGGAAATTGTTATTTTGTCATGAAAACTCCCTTAAATACCCAATTTAATCTCATTAATACAGGAATGAAGCTCTCGCTTCCAAGACAGCAGCTGCCACTACCTTTGACAGACACAGGAACTCAGAGGTCTCTGGATGCCTCGGAGACCAGTGGATGCAGTTTTCAGAGCTTAAGGTAGTGTCAGCTTTTCAAACTTACAGTAAAAAGTAATTCTGGAAGCATTTATAGCCAGAGTATCAACTAAATACCTTAATCTCTTATCTGAAGCTCTTTTCCTTATTTAGGAAGGGAATAATTAGGCCTGTTGAACATTTCATCAAGCCGGTATAATCATTAAACAAACCAAGCGAGGAAGACCTTATCAGTTGCAATACTGGTGTGGAGGAAGAAGCCGTCCAAGCTATGTCAGTGCAGTCACATCAGCAACCACTTCTGCTAGGTGTTTACAAAAAAGCCTGACTTCTAGAGGGAAACAAAGTATTCACTAGTTCGCTCTTTCTTGGAGCTCAAGTGCCTTGCTCAAGCCATATTTCACTAAATATTTTAGTAGCACTGTCTGATCAAGGCAGTGGAACATGACGCAGATCAGGCTGGAGCAGTTTTTAACAGAGCAGTAAGGATACATGCTGTAACAGTGCAATTTCTTCTCACGAATCCTCATAATGTTGCTGTTGTCTGTGCTCTGCACTTACAGTGCTGCCTATCCCTGTAGGTCCGCTTCTTGTAATATCTCTCCTTTCCTGCAGGAGAAATCACCTCCTTTGTCCAACATTCAACATCCTGCAATATCTTTCCTATCCTTTCCCATTTGTAATTCACTGCATTAGCCAAGCTCTAGCAACACTGATTCGCTCACTGCACCCAGTGCCAAGTCAGAGCCTTGGTTAGCTCTTTTCCTCCCCTCCTTTTTTCCTCTATACACAGAGAATACCGGAGGCCAATTACTACAACAGAAAACTGCCCCACAGAGAGAGTATTTTTCAAGGTCAAACACAGTTCCTGCACCTCCTAAAGGTGCTAAATTAGGGCATCTTAAGAGTTCAAAATCACTGACAACACAATCTTAAGGAAAACTGCAGCTTTCATGGGAGATTTAAGAGTTAAGTGCTAAGTAATTTCTTCCCCCAGTACTTCCTCCACCATCATATCAAACTAGGCGAGGTGAGACTCAACTGTTTTATGATAAAGCATTGAGATCAGGTTACAGATTAAGTGTGGAATTATTCAAATGGCAGACTAGCGAACTTTAATAGTCTGAAAAGCTACACTAATTTCCATCTTTGGTCCCTTTGTCAAGTCCTCTTCCAGCCAAAATAAATCCTCACCATCCAACATAATCCCAAAGGGGCACTTGGCCACCTCTTTCTCATCCCATCTTCACCTCATTAGGACTCACTATCCCAGACACACCAAATAAGCCTCTCCAACCCCACCTTACTCATCTTACCATTCATTCCTCATCCCTTCCCAACCTCTGTAGCCCCACATCTCCAATTTCCACCTCTGCAGCCCCATGCCTCCCCCACCTCGCTCACTCATCCCTTTCCCCGCTTTGCAGCCTCACATCTCCCTCACCATAAAGCTCCTCATCCCCTTCCCTTCTTCACAGCCCCACACACCCCTCACCCCAAAGCTCCTCAGCCCTTTCTCACCTCTCTAGCCCCATAAGTCCTTCACCCAAAAGCTTCTCAGCCCTTCCTTACCTTCAGTCCCACCCACATCTCTCTCCTGCAGCTCTCCAACCCTTCCTCACCTCCACCAGCCCCTCACCTCCCTCGCCCCAAGCCCTTCCTCACCTCCACCAGCCCCTCACCTCCCTCGCCCCAAACCCTGCCTCACCTCCACCAGCCCCTCACCTCCCTCGCCCCAAACCCTGCCTCACCTCCACCAGCCCCTCACCTCCCACACCTCCACCAGCCCCTCACCTCCACCAGCCCCTCACTCCAAAACCTTCCTTACCTTTACAGCCCCTCATCTCCCTCGCCCCAAACCCTTCCTCGCCTCCACCAGCCCTTCATCTCCCTCACCCCGAACCTCCCCAACCGCTCATTCCCTTCACACCCCGCCTCCCCACTCCAGGCACCCCTTACCGCCCAACCGCCCCCCGCCCCCCCCCCCGAAGCCCCTCGCCCACCGACCCCCTTACCTGCTCCCGGGTCTCCCCCTGCACCCGGGACCTGCTCCGTGCAGCGGGGAGGGGGGGAGGCGGCGGTGCCGGGAGGCGGCCGGCGGGGAGGGTTGGGGGGGGAGGGGGAAGGAGGGAAGGGACGAGGTCACTCACGGCGGCACAAGCGCGGCAGGCGACACCGGGCACCAGCGGCCGCTTTATACCGGGCTCCTCGGAAACCCTCTCCCGCTTCCGCTTCCGCCCCCTCCCCGCGCCGGGGGTCATGAATATGCAACGAGGGGGGGCGTGGCTGTGGCGAGGGCGGGGGGCGTTGCTAGGGTGACGGGCGGGCGAGCTACGGGGGCGACCGGGCATCCCCCCGGGGGGGGCCACCTGAGGGGAGGCGGGGGCGAGTCAGGTGGAGCGGCCGTTCCCGCCGCCGGGGCTGGGAAGGACGGGCCCGCCGGCACCCCTCCCCGGGCCGGAGGGGGTTTCGTGGCCGGAAAGGGTCCGAGCGGCGACCTGGGGGCGGTTGGAGGTTGCCACCCGTTCATCCCCCGCCGAGAGGGAGAGCGTTTTCCACAGAAACTCGGTGGCGACATGGCCCGGAGCCCCTCTCCGAAAAAAGTTGTGCCGAGTACAGCTCCAAACGTACCTTGGAAAGCGCTGGGGCGGACACCCTTCCCTACCTGAGATGCCGCGAACACGTCGGCCCCCAAATTGTCGAAATTTTCCTTCAGCATGAGGAAAAATGACACCTTTTCCTCAGGTTTGGCCCCGCAGCGAGGTGCCGGCCGGCCTCCGCGCCGTCCAGCCCAGCGCTTCACGGGGTGAGCCGTGCCAGGCAGCCATCGCCGGCCCTGGGCAAGGCTGCAGTTGGCGATCCTCCCGTCTGCCATATACCACACTCAATGTACAGCGTACAGCAAATTAAAGAAATTAAAACGCTTCGGTCCCGCCGCGTCGTAAGCACCCTCTGCAAACTTGCCATAAAAGACCACATTTTTTTAGCACAGGCGCGTGTTTTTTTTATTCCCAATTACTTACGTCTCCTAGCCTTAATTCTGCTAACTGCGTTGGGCAGGGTAGCATAATATTTAATCTTTATTACTTACATAAACTGGGGATGCATAAAGTAGTGTGTGAGCGGCATGTAAAAATGCACATTACATTGCGTATGTGTAATTGTTTTCTGTTTCTTGACACACCGTTAACTATATATTCCAAAACAATTTTTTTTTTAATTGTGAACTTCTTTCTCTGCAGCTCATGAATAAATAAACCACGAAGCATACCAGACTTCAGAAAAAGGAAAACCACAGAAGGCAAAATGGAAGAACGGTACACATCTACGCACTATTAAAAAGCAATATGAATCTTGAGTCTAACAAAAATACTGTGATTGCAAGCCCTAAAGAAACAAAAAAACCGGCATTAACCCTTTATTCTAGAATGGTATTATCACCATGTATTTATTTTTAGGTTAATTCAGACCAGGGACAGAAAAGCGTGCATGACCACAGTCATCCACAACTCACTAAATTAACCATCCTCTGGTGAGGATTCCCAAAGTCTATTCAGAGAATGATGGGGTTTTTGACATTTAAATATTGTTTATAAATATTGTAATGACACTGCTAGGTTTTTGAAAAGAAATGTGGCAAAAAAATTATCTTCCTTAGCCAAACGGTAAAGATAAAGCTACCATACTGATGACAGCCGAGTGTAACACCTACTCGTGACAGTAAAACAACATCCATTGTATCACAACTGAATGTATGTAGTATAGCTTAATAAAACATTGACGTTCCACAGAAGAAATAAAATATACCTGTATTTATAGTAGTAGAAAAGTCTAATGACTCGTGGTAAGAGGAAAGACTACAGTGACTTTAAGTGGAAATTATATGAGACCCTAACCCAACTGAAAACACCAAGAAGGGATCTGAAGATGTGGGTGTAGATACAGCTTCTAAGATGTGCTTCTTGTTACCCATAGATCTGTGGCAGCCTGGGCTACCTGGTGATTTGACACCTGGCTTTAAAATAACTGAAAAAAATTACTTTTTTTTTTTTGCCCTTTTGTTGCCTGCTGTTGTGGCGAAGCGTGGTCCTTACCTCGCCCTGACATTTTAGACCTGTTCCAGCAATGTCCAGACGTGTCCAGACGTGTCCAGATATTTCTCCATTGTATTTCCTCATGTGATTTTCGCTTGAGAGTTGTTAGCTGTCAGCCCTTGGCTGAGCCTAGAGTCAGAAAGGGTAATTTTCCATAAAACAAACATTTTACTTGAAAAAATCTAATTTTTTATGAGAGTGAGGGGGTGAGGAAGAAAAATCCAAGGAAGCAGACCTGCCTTTTCCCTCTGAGGTTCTTACTCAACTCCAAATATTTAACCCATAATAAATAAACGCATCCTCAAGTCTTGGCAGGGGAGAAATGAGTGTCAGTCAAGAGGCTGATGTGCTGTCCAGACGTGCGCTACGTTTGGGGCTGATGTTTGTGGGACTGGGAGAAAAGCCCCTAAACTGTGGTTGAGAGAGAGGTTGGAGACGTGCTCTCCTCCCCGGCGTTTTGAGGGTCTACCTTTAGCGGGTCCCTGCTCAGCAGGGTGGTGGTTGTGAGTCCCGTTCCTCGGTGTGACCCTAGGCAATGTGTAGCGAGTTGAGGCGCTTCAGCGAGAGCTTTCCCTAAAGAAAGCATCCAGAAGTCACCTTAAAATCGCTCTACGACCTTTTTTATGCATGTTTCCATTTTGTGAGTCACGTAGTTGGAGAAACCCCCAAGGTACTGATCCCTCACTTTATCCCTGCTTCCACTGGTTTGTTTGGCATGCAGTACCCAAGGACTTTTTTAAAAAAAAAAAAATCTACAGGACCTCTAAACACTGGAGAGCAACACCCTGATCAAAAAGCCTTGCCCTCTGTCTTGGCATAGAAATTGGAGTGAGGGGTCTTCCCTCTTTAATGAGACACATTAATTAACCAGATGGCAGGACCATCAACAAGCTGCCCTGAGTTCCCTCTACTCCATTTTGCAGGTACTTGGCTTACAAAATTGTTATGAAAATTTACCATCCAGCCAAGCCAAACAAACAACGCCCCCAGTATTATTTTACATGCGTGTCAAAAGAAATAACTTGCCGCAGGCAAAGCGGGTGAAGGAATTTTACGAGCCTGCGTCTGATCCTCCCTCTCTCCTCCCTCAGACAGTTAAAGAAATGTTTGTATGATGAAAGGGGTAAGGGAGCAGAGGACAGCTGGTTAGGAATTAATGAAATGTTTGAGCATTATCATGCGATAATGGATTTAGCTGACTGTTTGCCAGTGTTCAGATCTAGTGTGAATTGCTCTATATGAAACGCTGGGATTCCTAGATTATGCAAACCTCGTGAGACTGCCTTTGCTCCTCAACCCTTGAAAGCTGTGGCTTTAAAAGAAGGTAATTCTTCATCTGGATGGACAAAAGCCCACGGGATTGTTGTGACTTGTTTTCAGACCTCATGCCGGTTGACACAGCCAACTCTTAGAGGTGTCTCCCAACGGGGAGTGGCCGTGGGGTTGGGAAGCCTGAGGCTAGACTTGAAGCAAATCTGAGCACCCAAAAGCCCAGGTGAGGTCTCCCAGCCAGGACACTTGTAAACAGGACATGAAAAATGAGTCTCAACTTTTACCCGTTCGGCCTGTAACTTATCCCCAGGGTATCTCTCACAAAGGGTGAGATATCTGATGGGAAACCAGTGCTCTGGGCTTGAAACTGCTGTTTATCCTTCTTCCCACCCTCCCCCAACATATGCTGTCATTAAATTGGAACTTTAATGGCTGGGTAAAATGGCCCTTGTCCCTTGATGATTTTTTTTTTTTTTTTTCCCCCTGAAAAGCATTTGGATGCTTCTGGTTTCTGCCTGTCGGATGAGGGCTGTAGGCTTGCAGCAAGCCAACCAAAGATATTTCGTCTGGACGCAGACAAGTCATGGACAGCAGGATACCGCGTGCGAGTTTGTGCTTGGGACCCAGACAGGCAGATTTGCTGGTTAATTTAGGTTGCCTGTGGTAGCCAAAATTGACTTTGAATTCTGAGAGCCAAATGGCTTCAGACAGGACCTGCAGGCACAGAGCGTGACCCATCCCTTTGCCCAGTCTCCTGCCCAGAGTTTACCAGTCTGGAGCCAGTTGGCTCATGTCACCCCACAGCAATGTCGTCAGTCCTAAGCAAAACAGGGCGGTGCAGGTGGAGGCTCTCTTTGCCTTTCTCCTGGGCTGAAACCTGGAGTAAAAGCAGTAGCTATACCTTCCCCCACCATCCCCATATGGAAAATAAACGGCTCATGGTGGAGATTCAGGCTGGTAGCAGTTACGTTGGCAAGATGCTAATACAGGCTGTAAGATGCGTTTGCTGCTGCTGCCACTTGTGAGGTCTCATCATGAGTTCATGCCTTGAAGAATGAGAGCTACCTATCATTATTTTCCTGGTTTGCACAGCTAAAAAGTGGTATTAATGGCTGCAGAATTATCCTGCCTCTTGAATTTATGTGGTCTATAATTATCTGCACAATAAAACTGCGAGAAATTAAGCTCCGGTGCAGTTTATAGTTGACAAGGGGTGGCTTGACAGGCCTTCAAGAGCAGTGGCTTTCAGTTCGCACTTAAGCCCTAAGAGCAGTTACAATGACAGCATTTGAGAACTGCAGAGCTTGTTCAGCTCAGTCACTTCTTCCCTTGCAATGGAGAGATCAGAACCTCTCTTTTTTTACTGCTATTTACTCTTTCCGTTTCTCTCCACTTGGGCAATGAGCTGCGATTAGTCAGTTTTCCTTCTGAGCTGCCTCATATGAAACCACGATTATGATGTTTGTGAGGTTTCCGTTGCTGCACAGGGATATTTGTGCTTTGGCCTCTCTATTTTTACTCAAAGCCAAACTGAAAAATGGATACATTTTCATCGTACTGGATTTGCAAAGAACCGAAACCCTGAACCAAAGCCTGAAGTACAGGAGGCTGTTTAATTCTGAAATGATTTTCAAGTGACTTCATTCACATTAGCCTTACCCTGGTGAAAGCTGGCCGGTATTATTGCCAGTTTATGCTGGTGAATACAGAAAAAAGACCAGTTAGTTTTCTGGCTGCACAGGCTCCTGCAGCCTGCTGAAAAGCCGACTTTACTGAAGTTTCACCTGAGAGATCTTGGTTCCTTAATGCTTTCTCATAACAACACCACGTTTCATGGATGAATTTATAGATGATAGCCAGTTGGGCTAGTCCAGTGCAGAATAAAATACTGTATTTTATCTGGTCACAAGACACATTCTTAGCCTATAGCTCTAGACACTACCACATGCCCTCTAGAGAGCTGAGCGTTTATCCCTATTCACAGTGCCTTCTTGTTTTGCAGCCTTTGAGCTACACCTGGATTTAAACTACGCAGGTGTTCTTGGGCACGTCTGTTTTGATCCCCAGGTGGGACCTGAAGCCTCTATAGCCTTCCTGGAGGACTCGCTTTACTCTTTGCTAAGGCCTGTTAGAACCACGTGTTGTAATTTATCTCATCTCTCCCCTTGCCTAATCGGTCACATACCTAATCGGTGTTTGCAATATTCTGGGTCCCAGCAGAGACAGGATTTCAAATTGTTTAGCCCTGTGTCATCAAAACTGCATCTGGAAAACCGGCAGCGTTCTCTGTATTTTTGGAAAATCCTGGGAAACGGCTCAAGAAGGAGCTACACCTAAGCTAGTGACTTCTGCAGCCATGACTCAGTGTTAGCAGAGGTCCACGAGCAGTCGCCAAAATAGGCACTGTTGTGCTGACTGTATTCAGGGGTTTTGTACATTCCCCTGAAAACATGAGTAACACTCACCTGGGTGATGGAAAAGCGAGTTGGATTCGCACTGGTTGGCAATGGGACGGAAAATTAGTATGTAAAGAACCTAGCGATTAAGATAATAAAAACAATGTTAAGAGTCTTAGGTGAAGCCAAGTTTTATAGCCCTCGAGCTTTTAATTGTGAAACTGTTGGCTCCCATTTTGTTTCTGAAATAGAAATCTATTTAAATGACTTAAGCAACCCAAGTCTCAAGAATAACCCTGAGCAGACTGTTATTGTAGTTGTGACTGAAAAACTGAAATGAATTGGCTGAATAGTTTTTATTCTAATTGCTTGAATTTCCAAACACAACCAAACAACTGCAGACCCCGAAGTGTTGCATGTGAAAGTAATTTTAAACTTTGAGGAAAAAAATAAAATGCATTTCCAAAGTCCAAAGTTGATTGGAGTGGAAATTAAAATCCCCAGCAAAATACTGAGATTTTTTTAGGGTTCTTTTAATCGCTTCCCCCCCTAAAAGCTGGATGAAAACTGACAAATTCACAGTTTTTGGAATTAACTCAAAACAGTTGCATTCCACAATTTTTCCCTTTTCTGAATATCACCCCAGTCATCAATTTTCATGCACTGATTTGGGGAAGTCCCTCTACCTGAAGCACAGTGTGGATGCTGCACACTGTTGTTCTTGGGGTCTAGTTTCACTTTACAGCCAAAATGATTTAAAAGCTAGTTTCTCCCCAAAGGAGAAGCTTTTCCTTTCCTTTTCAACCGCTGATTGTATATGCCTAGGATGAGTCAGTTCATCTAGCTCATTTGGTGGGAAACCCTACATAAAGGTATTTAAAAGCCATGTAGATGTGGTGCTTAGGGACGTGGTTTAGTGGTGGACTTGGCAGTGCTGGGTTAACGGTTGGATCTGATGATCTTAAAGGTCTTTTCCAACCTAAACAGTTCTATGATTCTATAAAAAAGGAATAGTTTTCTGCCGGATAAACCATGCACATTGACTCATGCGACAGTCCTGAACCTTGTTTCAGCTTGCAGATGCTGGCAGATAATGGTCAGGCCCTTTCAGATAGTATTGTCTCTCCCAGGGTATCATAGAATCACAGAATGGTTTGGGTTGGAAGGGACCTTCAAAGGTCATCTAGTCCGACCCGCTGCGATGAGCAGGGACATCTTCAACTAGATCAGGTTGCTCAGAGCCCCGTCCAACCTGACCTTGAATGTTTCCAGGGATGGGGCATCTACCACCTCTGGGCAACCTGTGCCAGTGTTTCATGACCCTCATTGTAAAAAATTGCTTCCTGATATCTAGTCTAACTCTACCCTCTTTTAGTTTAAAACCATTACCCCCCCATCCTATCACTACAGGAGCTTAGTCCCTCTCCAGCTTTCTTGTAGGCCCCCTTCAGGTACTGGAAGGCTGCAAGAAGGTCTCCCCGCAGCCTTCTCTTCTCCAGGCTGCACAACCCCAACTCTCTCAGCCTTTCCTCACAGCAGAGGTGTTCCAGCCCTCTGACCATTTCTGTGGCCTCCTCTGGACCCGCTCCAACAGGTCCACATCTTTCTTGTGCTGAGGGCTCCAGAGCTGGACGCCGTACTCAAGGGTAAGTCACCTTCCAGTTCTCACTTCTGACCCCTATAAAAACAGCTGCACTTTCCAGTTCCTTCTCAAGCAATTTCATCGTCTTCCTCAAACACTTCCCAGATCTTCCCAAGGCTACGACACAACCTGCTGGAGGTTTGTAGGGCTGTGTGTGAACACTGTGCCAACAGCAAAGAAACCAGGAGGGTGATAGAGACGTCCTTTCCTGCTGCTCTTCTTACTTGGCCAATCCTATCAGTTCAGCAGCTTCTTTTCTTATTTTTAAAGGGAGCCTGGTGACTAAGCTCCTAACTTAATTACCTCAAAGACCCAGGGCTGCTTTGGTAGGACCAAAAGTTTTGTATTACTGTTTTTTTTTCTCCTATTATTAGTGAATAAAATGCAGCAGGCAATATTTTCTGAATATGTCAGAATAGAAATAAAGGTCCTTTCTCCTTGAATAGGTCTCGGCCCATTCTTCTGGACTGGCGAGGCATTTATGCGGGGTGCAGACGGATGCTCTCCATAAGGACGTCTTAGCACTCACCTGGGCCAGAGCACAGAAAGACGACAGAAGCTCAGAAGGTGACTATTTGAATGGAGATTATTTGCAACCTCGAGAGCAGACTCGAGAGATTACAGCTTAAGATAAAGAAGTTAATAAAACTGAGAGGAGAGAAAGTTCCTAGCAATGAGGTTATTTGGGAGGTTTAACAAGCTCCCCAGGGAAGCAGTGTTGCTGTGGAGAACTTTGCGAAGAGACCAGGAGAAATGTTTTTGAGGAGTTTGGATTTTTCCTGTCAAGTAATCAGTTGTATTTATGCAAAAAAAGGCCCTCCCCAGTCCCAATTAAACAAGAACTGGCCTGAATGGATTGCTCCAAATTTGAACGAAATATTTTTTTTCCAGCTGGCAAAAGTTTCGTGTATTTTCCTCACTCTGTTTTTTTTTCCCTCTTAGTGGTTTTGGTCAGACCAGAAGCATATGCTGCAGAATCTGCCAGAAAAAATGTTTTCACAATTGATATTTTCTTAAATGCATTTCAAAAATAGCCAGTCAGTGCCCTTGGGGACAGAAATCTCCTCTTCAATGATCCAACAGGTACAGAGCAGACACCAGCCACCTCCTCTTTTTTTCTTATCATCTGTCAGACCCAAACTGGAGACCTGCTGGTGCTGGCTCCATAGTTCACTCTGTCCTTCTCCTCCCTTCTGAGATGCCCGGCAAGCCCATGACGTTACCTTTAGAGGTTTACTTTTCGGCCCCTGATGAGCAACGCTGTTCCCCGCGACCTCTCAGTGTGGTCTGATGAGGCTGTGGTTGGAGTGTGGCTGGAGAAGTTCAGAGGAGTACTCAGGGACTATGGGGCACTGAACTGAGCTGAAATTTAGATTCTTTTTTCCTAATAGTCCTGAAAATGACCTGTCAGATGGCCTGGTCCTTTCATATTGATCTTCAACCACCCTGCTGCACAAACTTTTCCTCTTCTGAGAGGTGCGAGGGTGTTTTGTAGGGGATGTCACCCTTATGTCATCCCTTCTGCCTTGTTTTAAACTTCACTTCCCAGAAGTGCGAGATGCTGCTGTACTGCTTCCCTGTCACTCCTCTCCCCGCTCCCTGCTCTGCTTGCTGCGAACCAAGTATTCCCGTAAACCATTTCTTCTTACAGGTCCGTGCCTTGCTGTTGCCTGCAAACTTCAACCAGAAGTTTTCCTGTGGTTTAAGCAGATATGAGGTCTCTCCACCATGTGGATTTACTCGTATCAAATACCACAAAATCCATATTCCAGATGAGCCACTTGCAAATCTCCTCCTCTAAGCACTTCTTTTAACAAACTTGCAGCATTTCATCCGCTCTGTGATTTTGATCTCCCTCTGAAATGCAGCTGAAGCCAAGAGGTTTAAAAGTTGTCAGGAAAGGGGGCATACTGTTGGACCAACCTCACGTCCTTAGAAAACCGGCGTAAAATTCGGAGACAGGGACAAGCCTATAAATTGGAGTCCCCAATATTTCCAGGGCTTGGAGGCAGAGGCTGCGTTTGCACACCTGAAGCTGTGTTTTGCCCCAGCCTTCTGAGCTCTGTCCGAATTCTGCGCTCGAAGCCAGCCCCAGGAGAACTGACAGCTGTTCAGACTTTTTGTTTCGATCCGTATGTGACAAAAAATACAGAGCTGGTTGTAGCAGACCTCGGGCAGCCGTGCTGTTAATGACAAGAAGAAAGTGAAGCTGTTCAGCTGATCCGTGACCATTTCCAACTCAGCCCGCGGTTCGGTATTTGAACCGCAAAAAACTTCAAAAAGATTTCACGCGCTGCAGGGATGGATATTGCACCCCCCGTCTCACCGGCGGTTGGGATGATTTACCTTTTCATAGATCAGAAATAGCGCGCAGGTGCAGAAATTCCCGTTATTTTCGGAGTACAAGATACTTTCTCTGTGTGTGTGTTGCATTCATTGATTTTACTTTCTCTCTAATGACCTATGAGTATCTCTTGTCTCATGGAACTGAGTGTTGTTTGCTTGTTCACAGTTTCCTTTCCTTCCGTTATCCAGCAAAGAAAGTTTGCTTAAGTGGCTTTTGTGAACTCTTTCAAGATCCCCAGAAGGATGATACAGGAAACAGAGAGTTTCCTTTCTACACAAACTTCTAGGGTGTTCCCATAATAGCCTGAAATTTATCTGTGCTCAACAGCCTCCAATTGGACAAAAAATTAATGAACTGTCAAGGGATCAGGCAAAACACAATTAACGTATCGGAGAGAGGAGAGCTTGCAATGAAAAAGAATCCTCCACTTACACAGCACCTTTCATCCCATGTTGCCAAACACTTTCCTTTCTATCCTTATGTTTCCAGTTACTTTACGAGTTGGCCATGGTTTAACCATTCAGCCTGAAATTTTCCATAATTGCTCCCTGCCTCAAGTTGAATACATTTTTTTGGAGAGGAATGAAGGGGGAAAAGTTAAACATAAAAAAACCCTCTAAAAAAGGTGCAGTCATATTTCACTGGGATTAAAACTAAAGAATTAGTTTTGTGAATGTTTAAGCTTTCTCCCTGTTTATTTTGCAGAGCACTTCTGCACCGCGGGGGGCTGGAACAGGAATGAGACACTTGGCACAGAAGCAGTGCTGGGGATCAGCGTCTGTCACCGTCTCTGTGAAAACGCATCTGGATTTGTCCAAATAATAAACCACAGACAAACCTCTGTTTCAATGTGTTACAGGCAGGCTTGCACCTCGTTTTTTATGCCTTCTGACTGCTGTGCCCGTAGTCTCTGCAGCCCCCTAAAAGCAGCCTCCGTAAGCAGAACATCTGGACAGGGCGCTGACAAAATGGATTCTCGTCTTTCACGATTTCACCCTGGGTGACCTGGCGCAGTGGGTGAGATCTGGGAGGATTGTAGTACTGGGAGGGAGGGCAGGGCCTGTGTTGAAAGCCGACAAGGTAGAAATGTGAGTCATTAAAAGGCAAAGACCAAACTGTAAAGAAACAATTACTTACATATTTAAAAAAAAAAAATCAGATCTGGAAGGCACGTTCGCCTGGTGGTTGACACTCCCTACAAAAGCACTGTGTTATTCTAAAAGTCTCCCATGAGATGAATAAACCTTGCCAGGAATAATCGCAGATCTGGAATTGTATAATTGCTCAACTAAACGCAGGCTGAGAACAGATAGGGAACCTGTGCTTTTCTTTTCCTGCCCATTTCCTTGATTTCAGGGCTGTGCGGTGCTCGGCAGCGCTGTGGCTTATATTGGCCGGAGCAGTCAGGACACCAGAAAAAAAAACAACCTTCTTAGCAACAGCTTCACAGCATCTGTTGTTTTTAACTCCATTCATAAAAGCAGTTAGCTGTGCTGTAGCGAGGCAGGCTGGTACGCTTAGCATACCCATGTCTGCGAGAAGCAGAAAGCTCTTGACTTGCTCTGAGCTGAGCGCTGGCAGATTTCATACCCTCCCAGCACTAATCCCGCAATAAAGAAAATGGCTTTAAGCCACTTCAGACTCTAGTGCTCCCATTAGTATCCTCCGGTTATGGAGATCAAAGGACTACAAAGGGCAGTGCAGCGAGGGGAACGAGGTTCGCATCCCTTCTTATAGAATCATAGAATCATAGAATTGTTAAGGTTGGAAAAGACCCTTAAGATCATCGAGTCCAACCGTTAACCTATCACTGCCAAGTCCATCTATACCATGTCCTCGAGCACCACATCTATCTGTTCTTTAAATACCTCCAGGGATGGAGACTCAACCCCTTCCCTGGGCAGCCTGTGCCAGTGTCTGACCACCCTTTCGGTGAAGAAGTTTTTCCTAATATCCAACCTAAACCTCTCCTGGCGCAGCTTGAGGCCGTTTCCTCTTGTCCTATCCCTTGTTACTTGGGAGAAGAGACCTTCTTAGAGGGGTTTGGTCCATTTTCTCAAGCGGCAGGGACTGAGTTTGGGGAGCAGATGCCGCGGCAGCATGGGCGGTTCGGCAGCACGCCGGCGCTCCCACGTTGCGAGTGTCTGGGCATTGCATCAGGCAGCGTTAACGCCAGGGCAGTGGTGCCTTTATTTTAGTGATAATTCATGGTTAACCAAAAATCAGATACTTAATCTGCTGCAGCCCGGAATGGCAGGGCTGTATGCAGAATGACCCATATCTGCATGGCCACAGGCAGGAGCTGATGTGAAAATTGTTTGGGTAATAGCAATTAGCACAGCAATAGTTTTTATTAATTTTCTAAAGCGGCTTGGGGAAATTAATCCTTTTTTTTTTTAATTAAGAAACAATATTTGTCACTTTTAAAGTCAAAAGCCTCGTGTTTACCAAGAAAGGGCTGTCTAGTGACGAGAGCCTGTGTTTTATTCAAGCCAAAAATTTCCTCTGAAACAGTACTATTTATAATAGTCTCTGAGAAAAAGTAAAGAGGTTCTGCTATAAAACGTCATGATGCAGAGAAAGAAACCGAGGAGGACGGCTGATCTGGGACTTCACATGCTCGGCAGGTTTGGAAACAAGAGCGTGGTGGAGCTCTGGTATGTTTGCCTTGCAGGAGGGAAGGTTAAAAGGGATTTGATCGGTCCCCAGAAATACCTGCGGCAGAAGAAGGTGCCAGGTTTGAGCAGGCTGCCTGATCTATTAGGCAAAGCGCTACAAGAGCTATTTGCTGGAGACAGAAACAAGAGATGTTCCTGCTGGAAATAAGGATCAGAGGTTAATTAGCTATAGGAACATCCTACCGAGGAGGCCATCCCCTGAATTCCTACGTGACAGCTCGGGGGCATTGCCGTCAGGTGTTTTAGGTGTTCCTGAGCTGCTCACCATGTTGTCGTGGAGATAACCTGCTTTTCTGCTGATTACAGAGGGACGCCAGGGCTCCTGCCTCGGGTACCCGGACCTCAGGGCTGTGAGTACCTCCTGGCTGCCTGCTGGAGGACTCTGCCCTACTTTTGTGTTTCTCAGTGAAAGAACCACCTCAAGTCTCGGGGAAAAAAGCAAAACAAGGATAAATGTGTGCACTTCCACTACTCTGTCTTCATTTACAGCCAAATTCAACCAAACTTCGAGTGTCTATTTAAAACTTTTATTTCCTCCCCACTGGCCTGTTTCCATGCTGGGGTGCATGTTCCTTTTATTTTTTTTTTCCTTTTTCTTTTAATAACAGTTTTGAGGTTGTTTCACAGTCTACCTGATGATACATTCATCAGTCCGGACACAACAGGACTCTGAGCTGAGCACAGCCTACGTGCAAACGCCGCTACGTGAGGTTTTGGAGCCTGCCTCGTGTCCAGGGGAGAAGGCAGAACTGCGACAGACTTTCCTCGGCTGCGATACTGTGGCTTAGCCTGTAACTGGTGGCTGCGGCAAATTAATTGATGGGCTCCGTTTCCGAGGAATGGCCGGCAAGGTCACGGTTTTGAGGCTGTAAGGGCACAGCCTTTTCCTCCTTGCAGCCACTATGCATGCCAACTTTGCTCGTCTCCTCTTCGGATGTCACCGGATCGCTGTCACATGAGTGAACCGTGGGTGGGGGAATGCCCTGGCTGCTCTGAGCACGGTGCCATTGGCTGCCCAGCCTGTTTTTGTGCATGGTAAATCTATGAATACAGCCTGACGATTGCTCGAGTTGTAACTTAAACCTACTCTTCGGAGACACAGCTCCTGGCTGAACTCTCCTTGTCCCTGGGCAAAGGAGTTTGTTTAAACCAGCCTTGAAGGCAGCGTTGCCCCGCGTAGCGTGCAGGGAAGGCGCGTGATGCTGCGTCTCCGCTGTGGGTACCGGCTTCTTTAGCCGCCCTTCTGGATCTGCTTGGTGGTGAGCCCAGCTGAATGGAGACAATTTGGATGGAAAGAAATGAAATTTTCCCTGGCACAGAAGCCAGAGCTGATTCCTTTTGGACATGGAGGGCCTGGGCTTGGTGTACATTGAGTCCTGTCCCTGGGCAGTTTAATCTCGCTAGCCAGAAACCTGTATGGATTTACACTTCCATATGCAACTGTTTGATAAACACGTTGCCATGGCTACATTTGAATCTTGCAATAAACGTGTAATTTCACACATTTACATCAAAAGAAACTCCAGGACATAAAGCTGCATAACAAAGCAAGCTGATCTCTCTCCATAAGCACTTTCCATTTTTAACACCATATTATTGTAGTCATTGGGGTTTTTTTGGGGGGGACTGAGGGCTATGGGGCAGGTTTGACAGCCTGGAGGTCAAGTTCTTGAGGTCTTGTCTACATCAAGGCTTCCCCCATGCTGGAATCAGGGCAGTTGCCCTGCTGGGGTCTAAGCAGCCCTTTCCAGGGCAGTGCTGGTTCAGTAGCCACCTCCTGCTGCCAGTCTGCCTGGGAGCTGCAGGATACTGAGATCTTTTGCAATTAAAAAAAAGGCAAAGTTGAACACAAGGTCCTGGTGTGCCCAAAATGCAGGGCCAGCGAAGGGGAGTGGAGCGTGAGGCTCTGCTTAGGGATCTGATGCCCACCTCTCTTCCCAGTCTGGTCCCTTTGCCCCCTTTTCAGCCCAGATCTCTCATATCCTCCTCCCTGGCTCGTTCTCTCCTTTTTTCCCCCCTTTTCCATCAGGAATCCTCCTTATCTCAGCAGCCACCTTGTCCCAGTCTCTTTGCCCCACTTGCCCTGAGGCTGCCTGCCCATCTGTCCCTCAGGTGCCTTCTTCCAAGTGCTCTCCTCCTTCTGACGGCTCCTTGTCCCACAAACACCCTCTCCTAATCCCACAGGCAGCTCCTGTCTTGGTCCATGCCTCCTTCTCTGCCTCTGGCAAGAGGCAACGGGCACACAAGGGTTATTTAGAGAGGGGCAGGTAGCAGGGGTAGCAGAGAAGAGGCTGTACCCAGGGTACAACTTCAGCCAGCAGCAGCTGAACGCAGCGGTGGATGGCAGAGATGCACCCACCGAGCAGCAGCTCTGGAGAGAAATTTGCATCCAGACTCTATCCCTGCTGATTTAAACAGATTTTTCAGGAACTCGAAACTTGGACAGTTCTGTCTTTGGTTTTTTTTCCTATAGCGACGGCAGCTGGAAGAGTGTCCGCACCAAGGCAGGGTTGCAGCTGGGCTCTTCCTTGCTCAGAAGGAAAGAGGTGCTGGAGAGTCTTTAGCACTAACAGAATATGGGCAAAGCAAACGTTTCACCTCACTCTATGAATTTACTGTTGTGTAGAGAGGAAATTTGACTGAGACAAGTGCCCAATACTGACAATTTCTGTGTGAGAAACTGGAAAAGTAAAAAATATTGGAAAAGCTTAAGATCTTTTTTTTTTTTTTCAGTTGTTTACACAATTGGAAAAGTTAAGTAAGCCTAATTATTGAGGTTATTGGTTTTAATGAGTCACCACCTTGCTATTATTATTCCTGGTTTCTGTTGCCATAGGACGAGAAGCTGCAGCTGGGCTGAGCTGTGCTACGCAACAAACCCTTACCTTTGCTATTCCAAGATTGAGACATAGGAAAATGGGTGGGCTCAGCCAAACAGGGGAACACGGGGAAGGAAAGCCATGTTTGTCAGTATGTCGTGTGGCAACCTGAGCATTCTACTGAGGGCAAAGATGGGTTTCTATCAGGGACTGGGGGGGGCTGTCATGGGGTTGATTTGTGGATGTTTCCGAGGAGCCCTTCCAAAGACACGTGGTAGAAGGTATGAGGAGGTTGACCGCAGAGGTTGCCATCGTGGGATTGGTTTTGGTGGGAATCACCATGGTCAAAGAAGTCACAGGGCTTTGAGAGCGAAGATCTGAGTTCGATGTTACGGGAAGGGAGGAGCCAGTGGAGGGATACAGACTGGGAAGCCAGACAAAAGAGAGAGGTTAGGAGAAAAATCTCCATGGTAGTATCCTGAATGGGTAAGAGTGAGGCATGAACAGGGCCCATGGAAGGTACTTTAGTAACAGAGGAAGGAAGAGATATGCAACAGATTTACCTTCAGGGCTGGAGAAGCCAGGCTTGAAAACATCCACAAGGTTTAACTGCAGCCTAAATCCATGGACCTTGAAAGAGAGGTGTGAGGTGGCATTCAGGAGCCGTGTCTGCGTGGCAGATAACACATCGTGTTGCTCACTGTGTTTTTAGAAGATTTCGGGAGAAGGCTTGGGAGGAAAGGGATGTCAAAAACTCTGTTTTACCCAGGCTGAGCTTTACATAGGGCAACAAACAGGAGGAGCTGGAAGCCACCATGCTGCTAGAAAGCTACGACCTAGTTGCCATTACTGAAACTTGGTGGGACAAATCCCATGACTGGAGTGTGGCTATCGATGGCTACAGGCTGTTCAGAAGGGACAGGCGAGGAAGGAGGGGTGGAGGGGTTGCCCTCTAAGTCAAGAAATGAGTGTGAAGAGCTGTCTCTGAAGAATAGCCATGAGCTGGTTGAAAGCTTATGGGTAAGAATCAGAGACCGAGGCACCAAGGGGAACCTTGTGGTTGGTGTCTACTACAGGCTGCCCCATCAAAGGGAGCCTACTGACAAAGCCTTCTTACTCCAGCTACAGGAGGCATCGTGCTCGCAGGGTCTCGTCCTGCTGGGGGACTTCAACCACCCCTACATCTGCTGGAAAAGTAGCACAGTGAGCTGCAGGCAATCCAGAAGACTCCTGGAATGCATTGAGGATAGCTTCTTAAACCAGGTAACAGACAGCCCTGCCAGAGGGGATGTGATACTGAACCTGTTGGTCACCAATGCAAGTGAACGAATCGGTGACATCAAGACTGGAGGCAGCCTGGGCTGCAGTGATCATGCACTGGTGGAGTTCGCAGTCCTGAGGGATATGGGTCAGGCGAAGAGTAAAGTCAGGACCCTGAATTTTAGAAAAGCAAACTTCCAGCTGTTCAAGGAGTTGGTCAGTAGGACCCCCTGGGCAACTGCCCTCAGGGACAAGGGGGCAGAACAGAGCTGGCAGATCTTTAAGGACGCTTTCCATAGAGCACAAGAGCTCTCAATACCCAAGTGTAAGGAATCAGGAAAGGAAGGCAAGAGATCAACATGGATGAGTTGAGACCTGCTGGTCAAACTAAAGGGCAAGAAGGAAAAGCACAGGCAGTGGAAGCAGGGACAGGTATCCTGGGAAGAGCATAGAGACACTGCCCGGTTGTGTAGGGATGGGGTCAGGAAGGCTAAGGCACAGCTGGAGCTGAACTTGGCAAGGGATGCAAAGAATAACAAGAAGGGCTTCTACAGGTTTGTCAGCCAGAAAAGGAAGGTCAGAGAAAGCGTACCCCCACTGACAAGCAAGACTGGCAAACAGGTAACAATGGACGAGGAGAAGGCTGAGGTACTCAGCAACTTCTTTGCCTCAGTCTTCACTGGCAACCACTCTTCCCACACCTCTGGAGTGGATGGACCGCAAGACGGGGACTGGGGGAGCAAAGTCCTTCCCACTGTAACTGAAGATCAGGTTCATGACCACCTGAGGAACCTGAACATATATAAGTCTATGGTATTTGATGAGATGCATCCCAGAATCCTGAGGGAACTGGCTGATGTAGTTGCCAAGCCACTCTCCATGATATTCAAAAAGTCACAGCAGTCAGGTGAAGTCCCTGGGGACTGGAAAAAGGGAAACATCGCACCCATTTTTAAAAAGGCTAGCAAGGAGGACCCTGGGAACTATCGACCTGTCAGCCTCGCCTCTGTGCACGAGAAGATCATGGAACAGATCCTCCTAGAAGGTATGCTAAGGCACATGGAGGACAGGGAGGTGATTCAAGACAGCCAGCACTGCTTCACCAAGGGCAAATCCTGCCTGACCAACCTAGGGGCCTTCTATGATGGAGTGACTACATCAGTGGGCAAGGGAAGAGCCATGGATGTCACCTGTCTGGACTTCTGTAAGGCCTTTGATGTGATCCCCCACAACATCCTTCTCTCTACATTGCAGAGATATGGATTTGATGGGTGGACTGTTGGATGGATGAGGAATTGGTTGGATGGTCTCATCCAGAGGGTAGTGGACAATGGCTCAATGTCCAGATGGAGATCAGTGACAAGTGGTGTCCCTCAGGGGCCTTTATTGGGACGGGTACTGTTTAGTATCTTCATCAATGGCATAGACAATGGGATCGAGTGCACCCTCAGCAAGTTTGCAGATGACACCAAGCTGAGTGATGCGGTTGACAAGCCTGAGGGACGGGATGGCATCCAGAGGGACCTGGGCAAGCTTGAGAAGTGGGCCTGTGTGAACCTCATGAGGTTCAACAGCGCGAAGTGCAGGGTCCTGCACCTGGGTCGGGGCAATTCCCGGTATCAACACAGGCTGGGGGATGAAGGGGTTGAGAGCAGCCCTGACGAGAAGGACTTGGGCGTACTGGTGGATGAAAAGCTGGACATGAGCGGGCAATGTGCGCTTGCAGCCCAGAAAGCCAAGCGTATCCTGGGCTGCATCAAAAGTAACGTGGCCAGCAGGGCGAGGGGGGGGATTCTGCCCCTCTGCTCTGCTCTGGTGAGACCCCACCTGGAGCACTGCGTCCAGCTCTGGGAGTCCCAGCACAGGAAGGACATGGACCTGTTGGAGAGGGTCCAGAGGAGGCCAAAAAAACCGTCAGAGGGCTGGAACACCTCTGCTATGAAGAAGGGCTGAGAGAGTTGGGGTTGTTCAGCCTGGAGAAGAGAAGGCTGCGGGGAGACCTTCTTGCAGCCTTTCAGTACTTAAAGGGGGCTTATAAGAAAGATGGGGACAAACTTTTTAGCAGGGCCAATAGCGATAGGACAAGGGGTAATGGTTTTAAACTAAAAGAGGGTAGATTCAGACTAGATAGAAGGAAGAAATTTTTTACAATGAGGGTCATGAAACACTGGAAAAGGTTGCCCAGAGGTGGTAGATGCCTGGAAGCATTCAAAGTCAGGTTGGACAAGGCTCTGAGCAACCTCATCTAGTTGAAGATGTCCCTGCCAATTGCAGGGGGGTTGGACTAGATGACCTTTGAAGGTCTCTTCCAACCCAAATGACTCTATGATTCTATGATACTATGATTCTGTGATAATAATTAGACATCCCTGAGATGTCTTGTCACCCAGGATGATTCCTTTGGACTGGTCTTTCCTTAGTGAGAGCCAAAACAAGCCTGCAGGAGGACTTGGGATCTCACTGGAGGAGAGCGTGGTTGTGTGTGTGTTAGCGTGTGTGCTAACTCCGATCTGCTGCTCAGATCAGGCGGCACCACAAGCCTGCGGGGTGGAGGCAGGAACATGCTAACCCACAGTGTTTCATTGATTGGTTTCAATTGATCAGTTGTGTAGAAACAAAGCAAACAAAGTTTCCGGTCTCTTGGATGTTGCAGAGGGTTTCGGGTTTGCTTGCAGCAAGTTCATCTTTTTCAGCTGATCCTGCACTTTCAGTTCTCTCTCTGGGATGTCAGAGAAAAGTCTTTTTTCAGATGGACAGCTGGCCTCAGAAACAAAAGGGAAGATCTGCTAGAAGAACGGACTATCAGACAGATTTTCTTTCCCTCTCAAATGCGTACAAGGGCATCTACTGAAAATGCCACAGGAGCAAGCACAGGAGGGGTATGCACAGAAATGAGCTGCCCCGTGAGTGTGAAAGTCATCCTCGAGCCATTGTGTTTTCTCCCATGTGGTCCCTCCCTGTTCGTCCGACAAGAAGCGTGGCACAGTCTTTCGTCTTCCAGTCTTCCAACCCATGTACCTTAGTGTTCAAAGCCTGGGAGCGGAGGAAAACCCTCACCTTTCTCTCCATGGCGTGGGTGAAATGTGCCTCTCCTTTTCACAGCTACCAAAATCTGGCCTTTCCTGCTCAATTATCCATTTCCCAATACTTCCCAGAGCTTGAATGCTGGACTCCACCCAGGCTCCAGAGAGAGATTAGCACGGACTTGCCTCGGCCATGGATGACCTTCATTCTCTTTTGCATTTATTCCTCCTAGAGGATCAAGAAGGAGAAGGAAGGGGAGGGTGAGCTACAACTAAATCCTGTTCTTGGATCTCCCTTCAGCCAGCGAAGAATGAGCTGTGTGCCTAAGTGAACCCAAAAGGCACCGTGGCGTGAGGCACATCACATCCAAGCAAAACGTGGTGGCCTCTTCCCAAGTGCCTGAGCTGCCACACGCTCCGGCCATGCTCCAGCAGGCAGCGCAGCCCAGGGACCCTGGGGACAGAGGCAGGGCTGCTGCCAAGGCACCGAGCTCCCCTCCGGGCAACTGGAAGATGGCAAAAACGCAGGTCATGAATGCTGTCTGGAGCGAGTGACCTGGATGTGTCTGCCCAGACTTCATACAAAGAGGCAACGTAGTCCCGGCTCCGTTGCTCACAGGGCTTTGTGCCGGAGGCCGAAGCGGATACTGCATAACGTGTGGAGAGCCACAGCTCTTGCCCAGTCGCAGAAGAGGCCACTGTTCTCCTTGGTACCCAGCGTGGCTCTGCAAACCCGCCTGCACAATAGACTTGTCAAAATGGATGCCAAGAGCATCCAGCCTCTCCGCTGTTCCTGCCAAAGCTTCCTGATAGCAGGCTGCTCTGCAGCCTAATGCAGCTCGCTAGGGGGAAATTCAGATGCTCAGGATGTTCAGACAAGAACTGCATAATATATTAGCAGTTGTCAATGTTTCTTCACTCCCACAGCCACTTAATCTTTGGACTTAAGTGTGCAAATCCCGCCTTGTGCAGCACTGCTGCTGTGGTTTTCATAGGTCGCTAAAGCAAAGTTAAGCTGTGTTTTTCTTTGCGTGTTTATCATTATTTTCTCTGTTGGCTTGTGCATGTTAGAGTTGTTATCTGAAACTCCCTCTCCTCCCTGCCAAAGCACAGTGAATCCTCTGGCAGCGATGAGTGGCCTGCAGACTACAAACTGAGAAGAAGCCGGCTCATCCTTTCTTTCTCCTAAGAGGTATTTGCTCGATGTTCATGAATACAGCAGTCAAACACAGGAGGCCCAGCTAATGACACAGTCATGATCCCAGCCAGAAGCTGCTCCTGTGCCTGACAATTAACTAAGAATTATTTCAAATACCCTGAAATAGGTCTGAGCTGCTCCCCTAGAAACATCCCTCCAGCTCTCCTGTGTGGGAAGGGAGAGACTCCGACCATTTCTTTCTCTTAATTAGGAACAAATAGCACATGCCCATCACTCACCACTAACCAAGAAGTACAATTAATGTGTCTGGTGATACAGCCCTGAGGTACTGTTGTGCGGTGAAAGTTCATAAATTGGGCCAAATAAGGCCTTAAAAACTCCCTGTTCTCACAGTAGCTCTAACTCCAGGTCAGAGTGGACACAGGCTACGTTGGGCCAGAAATGTGTGGGATGTTAGCTATGCCCTACAGACACTATCCATTTTCCCTCCACATCCCTTTTTTACCTCCAAGAATTTAGCTAATTTAGCAAAATATCATGGACCCCAATAGCTAATGCCAGTGTTGAAGGAGCAACACCGCTTCTTCAGTGCAACGCACTGCGTGCAAACTGGGAAGAGTCAATGTGCCCTTCCTGGGAAGGCTGTTCTGGGGATGAGAAGAGGCAGGACATGTTATTAGACCGGTATATATGTGCCAAGTCAAAGGCCTCAGGTTTCTGCGGAAGACTGGGATCTTGTCTGACTCCGGCAGAACTGATCACATGAAATGGTTTACTGCTGGGTTTTGTGTCCGTGAGGATACACCGCTCACACTCTGTGCTCACCAGCATAGAGACGCTAAGTGATACGTGAGAGCCCTCCCACCCCTTACAATTAGAAAATAAAAAGCTGACATGAGATGGTAAATGCTGCCTTGCGGTGTTCAAAGAAAACATGTTTGCATGGGATGTGCTGGAAAAATTGCTCAAGAACGGTGCATTCTCATAAAAAATGACCTGGCTGCTGTTCAGGTCAGTGTTTTTGTATTGGAGCTGTGGTTGCTTCAGCATATGCGTGCAGCCGCGGGCAAGGTGTTTGCTTTGCATGTGATCTGATCCCCCGTGCTCTGGGATGTTGGAGATGTTTGCCCTCATCTCGTTTTGGGTCTGGATCCATCTTCTCAGAGCAGCTTGCACTGACACACGACTTCATGGCAGAGAGAGGCACACTGTGGGTGTCAGGACAGGAGAGAAGCTCAGCCAAGATCGGTTTGCTAGTGGTGGGAAGGTGGGAGGGCTAAAATGCTGCAGCCACTTCTATAGCAGATGATAACTAGGTTTCCAATCCCTGCAAGGCAAAGCATTGACCGTGCTTCAGAGATGGATGAAGGGATTCCTGGAGATCCAGATTATAAATCAGCATTAGGTGCTGGCGGAAAGAAATGACCGGAATGCCCAGTTGTTCGCTGGAGCCTCCTTCCAACCGCTGCTTGACGAACTGTCAACAAGCCATGGAGGGACAGCCCTCGCTCTGTCTCCTTTTCCACCTTAGGTGAAGGCAGCTGGATGGTCTTCTGCAAGCCTGAGATCTGCAAGCCTTTCCTCATGCACTGTTCTTCTTCCCATACCACCAGACCTCCAGCCTGTCCGACAATAGCGACGTTGTTCTGCTCTCCGTTCCTGTCATCTTCAAGACTAGAAACATCGGCACGACTGCCACCAAAGCCTGCAGCCGTCAGCCCCTGTGGTTTCACAGGGTGAGGTTTAATAGCCATGTTTTAAAATGGTTGGTCAGTACAGAGGGCCCTTTGTCCTCAACAGCACTAAACAAAATAATACAGGCCATAAATTTAGTGGAAAAACTCTAGTGAAAGAAAATGAAGTAGCGATCCATGGCAGACTGCTACTTCTGCAGAGGAATTGCCCTTACGCTGCTCAACAGTTTGGTTACGATCAGTCCTGAAGCAGCCCCTGGGAATTTGAAACAGAGTAAAGTTATGCAGGAGGAAGGTTGTGCTTTAGGTTCCTTCTGCTACTGCTTTTAAAAAACCAGCCTTCACAGCGACTGTTCTTTTCCCTCTGGAAGCAGAGCTAAAGTGGAGTTTGCAACGCGAACATTAATAGAGAAGTGGGGAAGGAGCAAAGGTCCCTTTTCTTGCAAGCACGCAAAATCTCTCGTTTGTGGCTTTGTGCGCTTGCTGGCGAGCACAGACAGCGATGAGTTGGCGTGGGGAGCAGTCCTGCTGTCACTGTCCCCGTGTGTGTGTACTTACATACCCGTCGCCCCCTCCACACCCCAGGCACCGTCCCAGCACACACAAATGCCATCTCTCCCTTTTGATCCCCGGTCACCTCCTCTCTGGGAGGATTCGCTGCTATTTGCGCTCCTTTCCGATCTCCAGTCCATCCAAATCAACGCTGCCAACTCGCCCTCATCAGCATTTTCGCTACATCACCCTGGCTGGAGCTGCCTGTGAGCTCAGACCTCACGTCCTTGCTGCATCCACGCAGGAGGTCCCCTCTGGCACTGGGCATTTGACACCAGCTTTTGAGAAACAGGCACCAGTTTTAGCTAGGAGATGCCCAAACCTGTGAGCACTGAGAGCACCAGGAACGTTCATCACGTTAAACCCAGCCGGGGCTCTCCTGTTAAAAGCACAGCCCTGCGTAATACCCATCGTCACAGCTACGGTAATACCATGGCTGCAAAGTCAGACTCGGGGTGCAGCGAGCAGTTCACGCCTCCTCCCCCCAGACACCCCCCCACACACGTACCCACGCACAGAACCAGGGCGTGAAAAAACTCCCCTGCGGCCGAGTTCTGCTTGCACAACCAGGGTGTCTGGAAAGGCCTGGCATTCAGACGGCAGGCAAGACGGCTGGTTTCAGCACTGCCCATCATTGTGGTGTCTGGGCTTTGCAAAACAGGCTCTGTCTTTGAAAATCTGTGTGGTTTTTTTTTTTTTTTTTTAAATTAAGACAAAAGGAGCCCTCTAAGCTAAGGTCTCTCCTCTCCTGACTATCTCAGAAGGTAAATCATACCAAACCGTGTTGCACTGCCTTGAGATTATTATACCATTCCCAAACGCTAGCCTGGTCTGGTAATGCTGCATCTTAGCCAGCCTCCTTTAGCTGCCAGCAAACATCCTCTTCCCAAATTAACCCAACCAAAATGAGCTGCAGCAGAATCCGCATAATTGCTCTTCTCGCTCCAAACAGCACGATTTACAAAGGGGACATTTCCTGCAGTAGCCAGACCTGCAATATTCATTATTCTTAAGCTAGGAGTTGCCGCGGCATCTTTATTCGCAGATACCGCCTTTGATCTCACATACTGCCTTTAGCAGCACCCACCGGCGGCAGCAATCCCGCCACATGCCCTCTTTCCGTCCTCTCCCAGGCAAGCAAGGCAAGGGGCTCCAGAGAGAGCCGGCAGAGCAGGGGTGTTTTTCAGCAGCCACCCCGCAAGAGCTGCATCCCCCCTTGGAGACAGGCATGCAACTTCCACCTGCGCTGGCGGGCGCGGAGCACTCACGTTGGCGGCAGCGCGCATCCCTTTGAACAGCTTAGCTGCGACTCATTTTTAACCCCGGCCAGCGGATCTAAGCTGCTCTCCCCAGGGCTGAAACGGAGTTGCCTGCGTGACACCGAGGCACCCGGACGCCGGCTTGCCAGCTGACATGTCAAAGCAACGTCGTAGTTAGCAAATACATCAACAAACCAACCGAGCGAGCGAGCAGCCCACGCGTAGGTGCGAACGGCTCGCTCTGCGGCGTGTGGGATCCTTGCTGTATGGGCAGGCAGCTCATGCCTCCGTCGCTGCTCTTGGCTTTATGCAGCCCCGGCGAATTCAGTGTTGCTAGCTAGCGTTTTCTGCCGATGTTTAAAATAGCATCAGGAACGTTCCCCGTTGCTTCCCCGGCAGGGCTTGCTCAGCCATGCCGGGTACCACAGCTCCTGCAACCTGCCTCCATACAGCACGTTAAAAACATTTGCTTGCTTTCTCCCTCCAGGGGAGGTGGGGGGGGGAGAAAGCCCTGCAGACGTTTCTCCCCCAGCTACCAGCAAATCCCAACCTGAGCTAATTCTGCCATGGCTGAAAGCAGAGGATGTTTGCAGTGCATGAAGCCGAATTGCTGACTTACCCTTCATCTCTCTCAAGAACGCCAGGTGAAGAAGCCGGCCTCTCGCTCAAGAAATAAACCACAAGAAGCCTGGCCGCAGCCACTGCAGAGCTTGCTCAGAAGTTCGCTCCCTCTGTCACAGTGTATGCAGCTTGCCAGGTATAGCCTGGATGAGAACACCCCGTGCTTTTCCCAAGATGAATGAGATCAGCACATATGCAGGCAAGCGAAAAAAAAAATAAAAATTCACTCCTGATCTGTGTGATGGTTTATGACCCAGAGGTAAAGTGTTGGTCTACAAGTTCCTCTGCTTTACAACTCAGGATTTTCTGGGGTGAATTTCACAGGGAGAGGAAGTTTCTTGTCTCCCTTTGGTGGTGTTAGACGCATGTTAAAAAGCACGCAAATGGTATATCCACAGGGTAGCAGGAACCCCGTGCTCAGCAGCATGAGATGGAGGGCACGTGAAGGGTACCACTGCGAGCAGCAGAGATGCCTTTATGCACGCTGATGCTTTTTGACTCAAGCCAGTACCTTGCTGTTACAGTTACCACATGGTTTGAGCAGATCCCGACTCCGTTGGTCCTGGCTTTTCTGAGCAAGGTTGTTCAGCTTAAGCTCTCTTCTGGCTGGCTGCTTTGCAGCTCCCCAGGTCGGCAGAGTGCCTTTCTGCTGCCAGGTCCTTCGCATCAAGCATTTCTCAAGCCTCATCACCTGCCTGTCCGGGAGGGGGGACATCGCTGTGCTGCAACCCTGGGGTGACAGGGAGGCAGGGAAAGGACATGAGCTGCTCAGAGGACTCAGATAGGCTGAAACTTTTTGGTGGCAGGGAGTCAAACAGCATCAGGGACCTCTGGGGTCTCTGTCTTTGTGCTGGGGAGATCCTGTGCTCTTCAGTGCAATAGGACCATGGCATGGCCAGGAGTTTTAACGCCTGCCTTGGCCTTAGCTAACAGTTGGGAACCTGCGTGGCACAAGGACGTGGCATTTTCTTGTACTCTTGGCTAGGTGAAAAGCGACTGTGTTGGAGGAAAAAGGGAGAAGTGAGGTGATTTGCAGGGGATCAGGCCCCAAGGCTTGTGTGGCTCGGAACACAGCTCAGCTCTCCGGGTCTCTACCCATAGCTTTAGCTAGGGCAAACCTCCTCCCTTTCCCTCTCCTGAATCCCAGAGCTGGAAGTCACCTAGGTACTGACTTCTGCCACAGCCTCCCTCCGTAACCTTGGGTGCGTCCCTGCATCTGCCCAGCCCCCTCATCCGCGCAAAGCTCCTGTGCAGCTCATCCGCACGGGGAGCGGGTTCCCTCCCTCCCACGCCTGGCCTCATTCCCCTGCTGACAGCCGAGACTGGGACGTGGGTTTTGATGTGCCTGAGACAGCCTGTGTGAATAGGCTTAATACGGCGGGCTGCAGGGCAAGCCTGGCTTCCCTCTGGATGGTGCCTGCAGCGGGATGCAGCGGGGCAGCGCGCTATGCTCTCTTGTCACTGTCCTGAAGGCCAGGTTTGTTCTCCTGCACTGGCAGGGCTGGTGGCTGGCTGCCCATGGGAGCCCAGAGGAAGGTTTTCCCCACCTGCGCTCAAGGTCTGGCAGAGCCTCAGGCAGCTCGTTGCTTGTCTGACCAAGTTGGCTTCAGCTGTTGGATGTGCAGGGTGTCCCACCGGTGGTGGGAGAGGGGGAGAGCTGGGGAATGAAGCAACCATGCAGGGCCCGAGAAGATGCAAGAGCAAAGCCCATTCAAGGGCAGGCTTTGCAAGAGTCCTGGGCTGGGGACATGGTCCTCTGGGCCCAGTGACCTCTGAAGTCGCGGCGGGTCCTACGACGGAGATGGGCAGTGCTGCATGGGTCCCTTGGAGGTGTGGGCAATGGGGATGTGGACCTCCTATCACCTCTGCAGAACTGCCTCTGCCTTTGACCCATGAGGCAGCCACGGGCATGTTTGGAAGCTACACGCAAGACTGAACTAACCTACCTCAGATAGCACTTGGATTAATTAGTCAATACGTGTTAAGTGCTGCAAAGATTTAAGGTTCTGCTTAATTGTTAAGTAACTCAATCATCAGTGGCTGCGTGGGTTGCCCGAGGCAGATAGTGGATGAATCAGCTGGTCTCTGGCAAGTGCAAGGAGGGAGAAAACTTTCCAAGGCTGGGTGACAGGACGATGGGTTGGTTAGGGGACAGCAGCAATTACTGAGGCTGCTGGGACTTGGAGCATTTAGAAATACCTAAAAGAGAGGTTGTGTCCCCATGAAAGGTGGGGACAGACTTTTTAGCAGGGTCTGTTGCGATAGGACAGGGGGTAATGGTTTTAAGCTAAAGGGGGGTAGATTTAGACTAGATATAAGGAAGAAATTTTTTTACAATGAGGGTGGTGAAACACTGGAATGGGTTGCCCAGAGAGGCGGTAGATGCCCCATCCTTGGAAACATTCAAGGTCAGGTTGGACGGGGCTCTGAGCAACCTGATCTAGTTGAAGATGTCCCTGCTCATCACAGGGGAGTTGGACCAGATGACCTCTAAAGGTCCCTTCCATCCCAAAGCATTCTATGATTCTATGATCCTGCGCAGAGCAGCCTGCTCTGAGGGCTTGCTTAGGCTGTGGAGGTAAGAGGAGAAAGGAAAGGCAATGAATTCATAGCAGAAAGAGCTAAAAAGGCCACAAGGAGCTTCTCTGAGCTCTTCAGGCTTGTTACGGCCAAGCCACTGTGAAAGAGGTGGGTTTGGGGCTGAACTGAAATGCTTTAGGGGATGTGAGACTGATTTGGGTAAAATGGGGAGCACTTACATGCCATGGACTCACCTGTCCTCCCTGCAGGGACTGGCTCCATGTTATAGGCTTGGGTGGGCCATCAAGCTGCTGCCGAGGGACCAGCTTGCATCGTGCAGGTCAGTTCTCCGTGCAGCGATACAAGCCAAGAGACCAAGGGCTCTCAACAGGAACATTGGTGCAGTACGGTCCATCCACCAGCCTGAGACATCTCTTCTCCTGCCACCACGCAGCATGTCCCATCACTCAGGGGTGGGTTTCAGACCCGGACCCATGTCTTCGTTTCTGTGCTAGCAAATTCCAGCTTTCACAGTCTCTCCATTTGCCCTTACCCTTCCTGCTGAGCTTTGCCTTCTGCTTCTCTCCATGTGGGAGATGATACCCACCTGTGCCATTGACTCTGCTCCCGGAGACCTCTGCCCAGGGGAGGAATGGCCTGAGAGTCAGCTAGGGTTTTCTCCACCTTCTTGTGAATGTGTCCCGCTTGAAGGGGAAGGTCACCAATATGAGGCTTTAATCCCAGGGTTAACTCCTGTGCAATGATGACTTCCAGCCATCTATGACTATGGCTGCTCCAGCCAGGTAAGATGGGGACTCCTTGGCACTGTGCCTCAACCACAGACACGTTCCCAGGGCTTTCTGTGAGGCTGGAGCTGGGAAGGACCTGCCTGCCTGGCATCTGGCTGGCTGGAAAAAGCCTCTGGGCTCTGCCCTGGTGAAACATTCATATTTTGGGAAACGGGGAGTGGGCTGGAACGGCCTGCACTGTTGCGACAGAGCTGCTTGCCTGAGCCGAATCTCACTGCCAGGGCTGGGATGGTTGCAGGTGGTTCGCACAGGATAAGGGTGTGAGCACTGGAAGGAGACACAACCAAACACAAGCCCCGTGAAGGGCCAGCGGGACAGCATGGAGGCCTCGGAGGAATGCCGTAACCATTGCTCGCTGTCTTACCAGCAGCATAAGCGTTTCCCTGCAGACCCCTGGTCCCATCCTTGCCCTGCAGCTCTCCTTACAGAGCAGCACTACAAGAGGCAAGCAGCCCGGATAAGTTGCCTGGGTCTCAGATTAGACCTGCCATAGTCCTGGGGAAGCTGGCGTCACCAGCTGACAGCCCACTGTCCCAGCACCAGCTGTGGGGCTTGGCGTAGGTTTGCAAGGCACCCCCTGACCTCAGCCGCCGCCCACGTCCTTACAGCCTGCTTTAATCCTTTTTTAATTAAATGTGGAGGGGTGTGATGGTATCAGGAGGGTGGGAGGGGGGTGGCCTGGGGTGTTTTGGGCTTGGGGTGTGTGCCAGCCAGCTGGGTTTGTTATGAGCCTGTCAGATCTCACACCTTAGCTTTCCCTCTCTTGCTCCTCTCGAGATCCGGCTGCAGCTCAGGCATTAGGTGGATCATCCCTGCGGGTCTTCCACTGCTCAGGGATCCTGCGGTGTCCCACCTGGCAGGAGCTGGCTTATCAAAGACGTCCACAAAATTGGCAACTGAAAGGCAAAGTGGCTTCTCTGATGGCGCTGAACACTGGGGAGGGGGTTTGAAGTAAATCAGAAAACAGCATTGGTGAGATAACCAGAGTAGAGATGAAGTGGCCACAGGGATGTGCGAGACAGAAACTGGGGGTAAGGTCTCCAGCTGGTAGGCCACTGAGGTCATGCAAAAGGCTCTTCATAGGGTTTGGGTTTATCGGCACTTGTGGGGGGCTATCGCAGGGATTCAACAACCCACTTGCCGGGGGTTTGGACTCGAGGACAAGGCAGCGCCAGACTTTCCCCCCTCCCCATGCACCTCTGGCATGGGGAGTTGCAGATGCCTAGAGCGTCCCCAGGGATCTGCCGCTCCTGGGGAAAACAAGCTGCACGCTGGACCTGAATGCAATGAAAATGTCTCCAGGCTGAAAGCAGTCTCTCACTGGAAGGATGAGATGCTCTGGGGACAGATCACCTGCCTCTACCCATGGGGCAGCGAGAAGGCAGGACAGCTGGAACTGAGGTTCCAGGCTGCTGGCACTACCAGGATCACTGAAAATGTGTGTGCTGGGCGTCACTGGAGACTGACAGTACATGATGTTGAGTTCTAATAAAAATACAACCAGATATTAGCATCCACAGGCCCTGTGTGCCTGTCCTGCACCTCCACTATGATTTCTGTTAGAGAAACCTACCTGGCAGAGGCAGGATGGTGGTTTGGCCTTTCCCAGCCCTGGGGTGGCTCTTCCGTTGTTTGAACATCTGAGAAGATCTTGTGTAACACATGGCCTTGAGGGAAATCAAGGGGATCAGAGCAGGGAACAGAGCACAGCTCTTTCTTTGCCACTGGGGATGACCAGACACCACTGTGCCCAAAGCAGTGGTGAAGCAAGAGCACAAGTCTTATGAGGAGCTGCTGAGGGAGCTGGGGTTGTTTAGCCTGGAGAAGTGGAGGCTGAGGGGAGACCTTACTGCTCTCTACAACTGCCTGAAAGGAGGTTGTGGCAAGGTGAGGGTCGGTCTCTTCTCCCCAGTAACAAGCGATAGGACGAGAGGAAACGGCCTCAAGCTGCGCCAAGGGAAGTTTGGGTTGGATATTAGGAAAAATTGCATCACCGAAAGGGCTGTCAGGCACTGGCACAGGCTGCCCAGGGAAGTGGTTGAGTCTCCATCCCTGGAGGTATTTGAAAGATGTGTAGATGTGGTGCATAGGGATCTGGTTTAGTGGTGGACTTGGCAGTGCTGGGTTAACAGTTGGACTTTATGATCTTACAGGTCTTTTCCAACCTAAACGATTCTCTGATTCTATGAAGTGCAGAAGCGAAGGAGCTGATCTGGGTGAGGTCGATGCAAAGAAGTGCTAAGGGGTGAACAACACTCCAGCCACACTGCGAAAATGGAACTGCATCCAGTGATCTGGAGCAGAGGCCAGATACATTCAGACTCAGTCAGATAGATGCTCTCCTGTTTTTAACCGGTGGAGGCTACGAACCACTGTGACCAGCCACCTGGGGTAGTTGCTGGAAATTTCTAAATCAAGACAGCAAAATTATTGCTCGGAGGCAAGCTGATGGCTGGCAGAGGCAGTCAGTGCTGGGTTTTGCAAGAGGGCAGATTGCTTATCACTGTACACTCCATGTGTCTCAAACCCTGTGACTCTGTGAAACAGCAGCTGCTCACCAGTCCCTCTTAGCCAGTCATTTGAGAAGCCACGTGGGTCCATTACACAGAGAGGGAGGTGCTCTGCAGCATTGCTTACAAAATTGCTGCTCCCCATGCAAATAAATGTGGGGAGAATTTGATACTGAGATAAGGGGAGCATCCTTATGCCTTGGCTTTGAGCTGGCCACAAACCACTGAGCAAAAGAGCTGCTTGAAAGGAAGGAGACCAGGAGATGTGCAGTCTTTCTGTCTGCAACACACCAAGCTTTTCTTGCAGGGTTCCTGCGCTTAACCCGCCCCATGTTTCCTGGACCCTCTTCCTTAGCTGCTCCTTTGGCACCCCAGTGTGCCCACAGAAAGCAGAGCAGGGCCCGGCAGAAACGCCAGAGAGGTGCTTGGTGAGGGGAGCCTCATCTTCGGGAAGCCGATGCTTAATCCTAATCAGCCCAGAAATGTTCCTACTTTGCAGTGCCATGGCAACTGCTCCCATGCTAACTAGCAAGCTGTGGCCGGGCACCACGGTGCGTTGCAGAAACTCTTTTCCTCTTAAAAGCAGGAGCCCAGTTTACTGCTCAACTCAGCGGCACAACCAGGCTGTGCTGCTGTGCCTGGTGGATGAGCTTGAGCCATGATGCTGAGAGGCAGCTCTCCCATCACGAGAGGAGGATGCATTCTGCATCAATTCTTGATGGCTCACACTGCCGTCCTCCGTCGAAGCTGGGAAGCTTGGCAATAGCAGGAACCTTGCCTCAGCAGAGGCTCCAGGACGGTGAGAGGCTTTTCATGGCTGGGTCAGCCTAGCAGGTACCTCATGGAAAAGGTTTCAGGACTGTTTGAAAGCTTGGCTGGATGAAGGTCCTCTTAATTGCCGAGATTCCTATCCCCTGGCTGCCCTCTTTTTGATTATGTTAAAGGATAAGGTTTAAAAAAATCCTGTGGATCAAGGCCTCATGAAACTTCCCCCTGTGACTACGGGAATGCTTCGCTTTGGGCTTTTGTTGTTGGGTTGCTTTTTTTTCCTCAACATCTGCCGGTTCTGGGGTTGGCATCAAGTCAAATGCTGTTCATTGAATTCAGCCTTTAGTTGGAAGCGAGTGCATTTATTCATCCCCTTTTCCCTGCTGCAGCCAGATGTGTGTTGCTCTTCTGAAGCGATCCTGCTGGTTTTGTACCGCTGCTCCCCCTCTGCTCTTGGACACCCCTGCCCCACAGCTGTGCTGGTCTGCAACCCAGAAAAGCCTCAGAGAAGGGCTCAGCAATCAGCATCAGCTGGTTCAGCTGGTAGCAATGTGGAGTTTTGCAGGCACCGTGCTGCGTGAGGGAGCAGAGCTAGTTCAGAGCTAACCTGCCTCTCGTTCCTGGGGACGAATCCATCGCAACGCCTACGCATCAGGCAGTGAAGAGGGAGTGGAGCAGGGCAAAAGCAGGGTCACGTAAAATGGGATTTCTTTCTTCATTCCTCAAATAGTAGTTCGGCTGTGCAGACCCGTGATGCTGCTTGGCTGCTGCTTTTCTGCATTCGTGATGGCTGTTGCCCACGGGGCTCATTAAAACCACAGTGTTTGCCACCGTGGCGGTGTTGGCTTGGAAAAATGGCCACAGCTCTTTTGAGAAGCAGTGTGGAGCAGAGCAGCATGTGCTGTCTTTAGGCCGTGGCTAGAGGAACGGCTAGAGCAAAGACAAACATGAAGGGGTGTCAGCTGGGGAGAAGATCAGGACATGGTGGGAAGAAGTGAAGGTCTGCATAGCATAGGACATGGCCACAAAACCAGAGCTCCTGACATCACCAGCCTCATGGGGCTGCAGGAGTGACCAGCTTGGCCACACTTGGTCTGTCTGGTGCTTCCTACAAGCTGTGCATGTGTTGTACCCTGATCTGTGCCCAGACAGCAGAAGGGACCCATGGGACACAGCAGCCCAGACTGACAGCTCAGACTGGTCTTGGAGGCATCAGGAGATGCTCAATGAATGCAGGCAGTCCTCAGCATGGAGAATGACAAACCTAGAGGGACCATAGCTGAAGTGAACGGGATGTCCCTGCCAGAGGCAGGTCCAGGCTTGGCTTCGTGCTTTTGAACTAGCGTAGCTCTTGGCTGGCCACCTGCAGAAGAAAGGCTGCTGCATTGCAGAGTGCACAGAGCGAGTGGCAGCCAGGCTGAACTGCACCCTCTTGCAGTGGCACTCTGGTGTGTGTCACCTCTGCGGTGGTGTGTCACCACTTCCAATTCCCCCCCCCTCCCCCCATCTCAGACATAGGGACATTGTGCTGCTTGCTTTAGCCCAAGTGCAGTCTGAGGAAGGCAGCGAGAGCTGGGGGGGGACCCTTTTCATGCCCCAGGGCTGATGGCCAAGTCAGCTTTCGCAGATAAGGATGTTTCTCAGCTTGTCCAGAGTGGAGCTCAGCAAAAGCAAGGTATGAGAAAGAAGAGCTTTTTAAGAGCTCTGATTTTTCCCATGAGAAGGTTCCTGCTGTGCTGGGTGGAGAGGCTGTGCTCTGGGACCTTGGTCTGCAAGGGACACCAGAGGGGAGGAGGCAAAGGCAAGCACAGGGATCCTGGCAGGGCTTGAAAACATCATGAAAGAGAATTACATTTGCTCAGTGAGAAGGAAGAGCTGGCAGGGGACCTTTCCCCTCTCCTCGCATCTGTTGAGCGCTGAGCAAACACCAACTAATCTTCCTGACACTTCCATAAGACAGTGCCATAATGGTAAGTGCAGTGGAAACCACAGCTGCAGTGACGCATGCTGCATAAAACCACCGCTCAGGCAGACTCGGCCTCGACATCTGCGAACGTGGCCCATCAGGAGCAGGGCCGAGCTGTGTTTCCCACAGCGGGTCAGGGACAGACTTCAGAAAGGAACCCAGACATCCTGTCTTGCAGCCTCCTACTGTCGCTTCTGGACCACAACGAGCTCAATCAGCCAGGGGAACAACTTGCCAATGGAGGCTGTAGGGGTGAGGAAATAATTAAGAGCTGATCTGGGCTCCTGCTTTGGAACAAGAAAAAAAATATTTTTTTCTTAATGATTTAAAGGCACCCTTTCATCTCCAGACCAGCAGGAACCTTCTATTGTTCATTTCTCTAAGGTTTGCTGCTAATCGGATTTTGCTCAGCAGACATGAAGATGTGGGACCCAATTTATCAGGCAGAGCGGAGTAGACAGAGAGAGCGGAGCGGAGAATGTTAGTTCACGTCAGCAAATACTTAAAGCTTTGCCATCAAAGATGCAAGAGCTTGTTCTTGCTGCTCACACAGCCAGATATTTGGCGAGTAACAGGAGGTATCTGTTGTCTCATTCTCAGATGAGATTTCCGAAGACATGGTGCAAGACTATCAGGCCCTTCTGAGATGACTTTGATTCATCCATCACTGAAGTTAGTGGGAGTTGGTGTCCTCCTGCAAGGCCCACACTTGTGCCTTGCAGGTTCCTTGCCTAGCCAGCAGGTTGAGGGAAGTGATGATTCCCCTCTGTTTGAAGCACTGTGTTAAATTTTGGGTCCCCCAGCACAAGGGAGAGACCAACAAACTGGACCAGGTCCAGTGGAGAGCACAAGACACATGAGGAAAGGCTGAGGGAGCTGGCTTTGACCAGCCTCAGAAAGAAGATGCTCAGGGGAATGCAATTGTTGTCTTCTGCTACATAAGAAGAGGCTATAGAGAAGACAGTCGGTCTCTTTTCCGAGGTGCACCGTGAAAGGATGAGGCAACAAACACAAGTTGCAGCTATGGGAAATGATGTTGTGACAATATGGTAATGCATGATGTGAGACCGTGCAGGGGGTAAGGTGATTTAATTTTTAAACAAAACTGAAACAAAAAATGTTGCCACTCATTGCACTCACCTTCATGCCCACAAGCACCAAGAGGCGTGCACCCACCAGTTCAGCACCAAACCACTTGTGTCCAAGTGGTCTGTCCAGGATTCCCTGCAATGCCACGGAGGACAAGGGATGCCGTCTGTTGAATCTCTCCATCCTGGCCCATGTCTGTGAGTCACCAGGGTTTTCTCACTGGCCTTTGTCTCCCAGCCTGGGTGTCCTGAGATGGTGCACAGAGATGTGCTAGCATCTTGCTGACTTGTTCTGCTAGGTGCCATCAGCATTTGCATAGCCCTTCCCCTGCCATTGTTCCTTCTGGTGCGTCCACACAAAACATCCCCATTCACACCAGTCTGAACATTTCTGTTACGGTGCCCTGCACAGCAAAGGAAACATTTTTCACTCTGAGAATGGCTAAGTGCTGGGACAGGTGCACAGGGATGCTGTGCTGTCTCCACACCTGGAGATACTCAGAAGTCACCTGGGTAAGATCCTGATCAAACTTTGAAGATAACCCTTCTTAGGGCAGGAGATTGGACTGGAAATGCCCAGAGGTCCTTTCTGACCTAAGTTATTCTGTGGTTCTCAGACAGCACAGGAAGGAGAAGATCTTTGTTTTGACTAGGAGAAGAGCGAGCAGGGGGAAGCGATGACCTCAGTGTCCTTCATTACCCTTAGTGATATACTTTGAATCATCATCAGCTGGTTTACATGGCACTGCTAATCACTGCCTACAGGAGAAACCTTGCACTTTCCATTTTCAAGGGTCAAAAGGCTAGGCTTGTGATGGCTAACGCACATACCTTGCCTCCTTCAGAGCATTTTGGAGCCCAATGTGGAGATAGCTCTGTAGCCTAGTTTTTTCCAGAACTGGAGGCATAAGAGGATGGGCAGCTTGCCCAGCTCTGCAGTGACACACTGGCAGAAGCCAGACTCCTGTCTCCCAGCCCTCTTCGTCTCCAGCCATGCTATCTCCTATGATAGTCCTGTGCCAGACCACAGATGTGGGACTCTCCAGGTCCGTCCTCTGTGCACAGCCTCAGTGTGTTCACCAGGGTCTCAGAGCAGGTCCAGCTCTGGCTGCAGGCAGGCAGAGATGGTCCCCACTGGATAGCAATGCTCTCCGTCTCCTGTCCATCTCTACAATCTGATGTGTGTTTGAGGGTGGCCATCTTCCAGCTTTTCTACAGAGACTGGTCCTCTCCCCTGGTGTTACAGAGGGGACAGAGGGACTGTGACCCCATGATGCTTTGCTCAAACCCTTTTATCCCAAACTCCCCCCTCTCCTCGTCCACCCATTTTCACAGCATGTGTAGGCAAACTTTTCTTTGGATTTCTGAAAGCTCTGGGTTGGTAGGGTAAAAATTGTTGGGCAGGAGGAGAGTTACAGACATACGCAGCGATTGTGTAAGGGGATTTCCTAGCACTTTGGAAACCTGGCTGAAAAACAAACCCAAGCAAAAAAACCCTTCTTGAAATCAGCTTCCTCAAAGAGCTCGGGGATGTGGTAGCTGGGCAGGATGGACCCTGCCCCTGCCTCTGCTCAGCCACACAGGTTTCCTCAGACGCCCTCCCGGCCTCAGCTGAGTCTTCGGTTTGCAGCAGTGATTTATCCCCCACCTGCCTCAGAAAGTTTTAGTCATCACCCAGCTGCTGAATAACCCTCTTGTCTGAATTCCCCTCAAGGCCCAAAAAGACTCTCTGCTTATCTAACGCTCATTCGGCTGGATAATTTGAAGGCAGTTTGCAAGCTCTGTGGAAGTGACCTGCTTTAAGTCAGCTCAGCTTTTCAATCCCCTTGGCTGCAACATCAGCAGTTTTCCTTGTATTTTTTTTTTCTGTCTGGTGCAGGCTCTGACATTTCTACTGTCCCAGGATCATGTTTACCCTGTTGAGACTCAAAAGGATGGAGAGGTGCCCCCGGTTCCCACCACAACCTGTGTGTTACCTTCCCCAGACCCATGGAAACTCGATTGCAGGGGATCATTTGCAAAGACTAATTGATCTTAAAAGCCTTTTTTTCATTTCATCCTAGAGTATTTGAAAGTGGCTTCCCAGAACAGATCTGTCCTCTGAGTACAGTATTAACAGCTTGTTCCTCCACTTTCTCTTCTTTGAGTGCTGTTGATTAATCCCGCCGCTGTCTTCTGTTTTGCTGGCAGTGTTGGGTTGCTTTCTCGCTGCTGGGGAGATAAGCTGCAGCCTTCCCATGGGCAGAACACAACAGGTATTTAGTTCCAGCGCTAATGCTTTCCAACAAAAACTTTGTTTTCTGCAACCAATCTCGTGCCTGGCTTTGAAACATGCTTTCAATGAGTCTATTCACTGCACAACCGCCCACGTGAACGTATGTCAAAAATTAGTCAGACAATCGCCTTGTGTTTACTCTCCTCCTCTCAGTGTGTGCCCAGCTTTTCCTGAAAATACTAACTGGAAGTGGCAAAATCATCTTGAACCTCTGAAATGACTGGGCCATCTTTTCAGAGCTTTTCAAGGCCAGATCCTGCAATAGCTAATGAATATCACAGTCAATAGCTAAGGATGTCGATTTCTGATATACGAGAGATAAAAAGCTAATACTGCCTTGCTTTCTCTTGATGTGCTTTTCCCCCCTCACTCTCCCATACCTTTGAATCCTTTACCCATTTCAGCTAAGTCTGGTGAAGCACCAAAGATCTTAGATATCAAAATTCCTACCACTTTTGCAAATACTGGTTGCTGGATAGAGGAAACGTCTCTTTTCGTGCCTCCGCTAATGGAAATACAATGCTATGAGTACACTAGATATTACCGCAGAGCAGAAGTCTCTAAAAATCTCCAAAATCTCTCTCTAAAAACACAGGTTTCATTGTTCCACTTCTCCAAGGACAACTTGTCCATTGAAGTGGATGATTTGCAAGGGTTTGCTAGGTCCTCTCGTGTATCTTCTTGGGCTTGTAGTTCCCCACTCTGTAAGTCCTGGCTTGGATGAGCTGATACAACATCGAAACTGTGCTACTGCAGGAGGATGGATTTGTGGCCTGGGTCATACTGGGTCGAAGTCACTTGGTCTGTTCAGCGTGGAGAAGAGGAGGCTGAGGGGAGACCTAATCATGGTCTACAGCTTCCTCACGAGGGAAGGAGGAGGGGCAGGTGCTGATCTCTTCTCCCTGGTGACCAACGATAGGACCCGAGGGAATGGCAGGAAGATCTGCTGGGGGAGGTTTGGGTTGGACCTTAGGAAAAGGTTCTTCACCCAAAGGGTGGTGGAGCATTGGAACAAGCTCCCCAGGGAGGCAGTCACGGTGCCAAGCCTGACAACATTCAAGAAGCAATTGGACAACGCCCTCAGACATATGCTGTGATTTTTGATGTTGTCCTATGCAGGGACAGGAGTTGGACTCGGTGATCCTTGTGGGTCCCTTCCAACTCAGGACATTCTATGATTCTATGATACTGGTAATAGAAGGGAAGACCACAGCAGTATCCTCCAGCCTTGGTACGTGCCTCTGTGCTAGTTACATCAACTCCTTTTGCCACCATGAGAACCAGCTGCAGCTTCAGAAGCAGGAATATATTTGCTGGAGAGAAGTACTGAGGTTGGGTGGGTCATGGTGGAGGGATGTTCCATCATTTTAGCCTTGAAACCTAAGGGGCCTGAATTGAAGCCAAAGAAACGGCAGTGAGAGATAACGTGGGACTTTTCGATCACAACTGCATCAGCCCGAATATAAGGTGGGATCTTTTCAGAAATAAAAATCTGAACAAAATCCATCTGGTTTCACATTTTTGCTCTGTAGAGGAGATGGTCCCTTGAGGAAGCCCAGAAACATTAGCAGGTCATAGCAGTGCTGTACATCAGGACTCTTCCAGTTCTGCTCCAGGTGGAAACTCTCTGGGGATACCCACCTCCTGCCCCTCCGTCCCTGTCCCATTTTGTCCTTGCTAATCTCTTGGAGCTCATGACTCTGTCCTGAGCTGTCTCACAGCCTCTGACCTCCTCCGTAGCGACCTTGCTGTCATGGCCTCCTTCTCTTTGCTTCCCACTTGCCTTCATCCAATTACCATGTTACCTTCTACTCTTTTAGAGGAACTCTGCCAAAAATTGCCGCTCCGTGCTGTTTGCTTGCTAGGTCTGAGCAGGAAAATACTGTTTCCTGCTATTTCATTAGCAGCAGTCAGGAAGGTCTCTCCTGCTGAGGGAAGGCACTTCAGTGAATTACATCCCTCACTCAGCTGCCTTAGAGGAGATCGCGTGTGTTAAATCCGGGCCTTTTAGTCCTTTATTTTCCCCGTGCAGACGCACCATGAAGAGGCAATAAGCACAGAGTTGTGAGGCCCATCTCAAACCCAGATGGGCAATCTCAGGGCCCCTGCACAATTTGGCCTTATCTTCCTTCAGGACAATATTTGCGTCCTAATCTGAGCCACCAACTCAAGAGGAAGCCCCAGTGAGGGCAAGAGGTCCCATGTCTTTCCTGTGAGGCAGCAAACTGTGCTAGAGCCCAGGCTCTCCCAGCAGCTCTTGTTAACAACACAGCAGAGATCTTCTGTAACAGGTTAGTTAGCATATTTGATGGTTTTGTAACTGGACATCGTTCTTTCGGACACGTATATGGGTCTTGATGTCATTTGTCCTGAGACAGCTGCTGTCTGTAGCTCTCTACTCATCAGGAGGTGGTGCCAATGGTGCCCATTGCTGTATCTGTTTGCAGAGCTGATGCAGGGAAATAGTAGGAGCGTTGCAGATTGTGACAGATTCACCCTTCGAGAGGACCAGGCATGACTAGGACATCTCTTATTAAGCATTGTCTCCCCATGGATGCTACGGAGTCTGGATAACAAGCTCACGTGCAGACACCCACTCCTGTCTGTGCTGACCCTAAGATTCAAGCAGTAATTGCCTTAATTTGCAGACTTCATTGGGATTTAGGGTAAACTAGGAACTAAGGGACCCTTTGGCAGAGGGAGCAGCAGAACTACTTGTCCCTAGAGGAGCTTGGCTGAGCAGGACAGTGTCTTTAGTTCTTCAGAGTTTTGCCAAGGATCAAGTGAGGCTTTTTGGGCAGTTCCGCACCCACAGGTCTTTCAGCCAGTCTTGCTTGACCCCCTTCTCCTTTGTAGGTACAATCCTTGTTTTACAAAGAAGGATGGGCACGTGTGATTCTAAGCACAGAGCCTTGCGTGTTGGGGACCATGGTTCATGAGTCAAAGGGTCTTGGTGCGCTCCTTCAACCATACTCTTACAGCTGGAGCTAGAGATTAACAAAAGAAAATAGCAAGCAGGGATGAGTCATTAAAAGATTAAAAATCCTCTTTCCCGGTCTGTCAGGGGACGCAATCCAGCTACCTTCCCTTCCTTCCCATTTGAAGTGCACTTGTGGGCTCACACCAGAGCATCTTGTTTAAGGAAAAGGATTGCTTCTGATAGGTGAAGGCTTCTGATTGTGTAATTGCCCTTGTAAGGAAGCACAGAGGAGAATTTTAGCAATATTGCTGGCTCTTATGCAAGACTGTTGCCAGTGTTTACTCTGCAGAGACGTGAATCTCCTCTGTCATTTGGGCAGAAAATGATGCCTTAATCTTTTAAGTCATTTATGAAACATTGGATTATGCCAGGATCAGTGTGCTATCATCTGTAAGAAATGTACTGGCTGATTGGATTGCACAGAACTTTTCAAAGCAGGTTTTATATTTAAACTTTGCATTTCCGTGCCGGAAGAACAGCAGCTATCAAGCTCTTAAGAGCCTTGGATAAATCATGAAGTCCTAGTTTTCAGCAGTTACTATCAATGGAAAGTTGGGCTTGTGCATCTGTCAAGAATAGAAGCTGTATTGCTGATCACTGGTCTCCTGGATACATTTTCATCATCTTTCTCAGCTAATGGGAATTAAACAGAGCTAAATTACACCGTAATGCTGAGAGGCCATCCTGAGTCTTAACTGTTCCCTGGAGGGCTGTGAGATGATTTAATGACACAGGTTTAGTGTTCTAAGTAGTGACTGGAGCAGGGACTTAAGAGCTAATCTAGGAACATAATAAGGTATAGGACAATGAGCCAATGTCAGCTAAGTTTGCTCTGGTCTTCTGACAGGTACCAAAACTATTGTCCAGATTTGAGAAAAAAATCCTACTTGTCTTTGCTTTTTTTCCCCAATCCTTTGGCAAATTGGAGTCACTGGAGGTTTCTGGAATGTATGTTTCAGTGCTTGTTACAGGGCAGGAGAGCATCTGGGCATAAAAGCCTGGTTTTCAGCCTCACTTTGTTTGTGGCTCCCCACATTTTCCAGTGGAGGTGCAGGTCATTGGATAGTGATTTCGGCCAGCTGAAATAGGCTTGTGCCTCTGAACGAGCCCCAGGACCCAAAGGACTCTATGAGCCACAGCCTGTGTTGTAGCCTTCACCACCTCCTGTCTCCAAACAGGCTCTCTTCTTGCTTCTAGTTACATCTAACATAGTTGTTGAGGCACTGGCTTAGGCTGACAGGTCCTACTAGAGAGATGGTGTCCATTTCCCTGTCTCTCACATGGCTGGGTAGGAGATGGTACCTGTGGGAAGCAAGGTAAATGCTTGCTTGCACAGGGACAAGCCATAATGTTTAATATGGGGCACTGGAGAATCACACTAAGAACCTGTAGATCCTGGGCAGATCCTGCAACGTCTCTCTGCAGTGGTCAGGAGGGGCTGGTAGACACCTGTGAGGTTCTCTGAGATGTCTGCTGCACACAGACCCTGTCCGAGGCGTGCCTTGATGCAATGGGAATATTCAAGCCCAAGCTGATCGCATGATTTTGCACAAGACTGAGAGTTATCAATTCAGGCAAAGCATTGATTTGGTCTTGACCAGAGACCTGGACCCACGTTAACCAGCTCTGGAGGCTCAGGATGTCTTCCGAAGCAGTAGAGTTCAAAGCTTGAGGGTAGTGCCATAAAAATGCAGCCCTTTTTAAAACACCCGTTTGAGTGTACTTGCAGTCATGTGTCCACATGAGCATCACATAGATGCAGTATTGGACACAAATAATAATCTTCTTGCCACTTTCCTTACTGAATTAGGATGCTGGCCCAATCTACCAAATGTTGACCTTTTTTAGGAAGTCCAGCCCTGTGATTCCCACACTTTTCCATGCCCAATAGAATAAAAAAGCAAAGCGTGCTACAAACTACAGTTAAAAGGAGATACCTGGTATCACTTGGAAATCTGGTCGCGGTCCTTGCACTGGGAACTCCTCTGCAAGGCAAATGCCCACCTTATGCTTGGAGGACCGCAAGAAGAACCAAATGTTCACGTGTGTGCACACCCAGACCATCTTGCGTAAGACTCCGACAGCACTTTGTAGCTGTATCAAACTCACATCAGCAGGTGTAAACACCCATACATACACAATACTCAATGCTTATTTCTTGCTTTTCACGAGATGTTTGCAAATCATCAACCATCAGCCAAAGATTCCCCTCCCCACTGCCTTCCTCTCCAGTAACCCAGCAATGGATCCATTTGTTCTGGTTGTTCCTCCTTTTACAGGTCGGGAAACTGAGGCAGGGACTTGGCAGAGCTGGGGGCAACAAATGTTGTGGACCTGGATGTTCCAAGGGCAGGTTAAACTGGGAGCTCTCAGGACTGGTTCAGGCATGCTTGATCTTGCCTTGGGGCAGAGGGAAGGACGAGGTCACCTCTTCATGTCCTTTCCAATTCTGCTCTCAGTGGTTTGAAGGCCCACCCAGTTACTTTGGAAACAAGGCCGTCCCATCAGTGACACACAAATTTCTCTTAGTCTTCCTGTTTATGTCTTACTGATGCTCTTGTTCCCACAGGGTTTACAGTGCTTGGGGCTCTGGGGCTGTGAGTGGACGATTCAGTGAATGAGATGCGCAGAGCTCCTTGAACTGCGTCACCAGTACATGTTGCAAAGAGATCCCTAGATCAAGCCCCGCTGCTGGTTCTTGCTTCTGCACAAAATACTGATGGGTTAATGTTGTATCAGCTCTCTGCCACATCAGGTGTTTGCTCTGCACACCATGCTCTCTCTCTTTGTTATACCAGGTACTATCTTTCCTCCTGCAAAGCTCTCCTAAGAGCACAAGGCCAGGGGCTCACCCACCAGAAATGTGAATACCTACCCCAATGCATGCCACTGGGGATGGGGAGTCCAGAGGTGCTCCTGACCCCAGGGCGGGGGACCAGGATGCCCCCTGGCACCTTTCGGGGTTCAGAGAGAGTGTCAGCATCGTGGCATGGAGATTGTGTTTGTTAGCAGGTCACCAGGTAATGGCCGGGGCTCCCTGGGTGTGACAGGGAGTCTTACCGTGGGTGGGAAGGAGTTAATTTCTCTTTGGGTGGGGAGGGCAAGGAACTGGGTGTGAGTCAAGTACTCAAATAGTGTGAAGCACAGGAATGGCATTACCTGGGAGATCTGTGGCTGGATGTGGACCTTAACAGCGGTTTGAAATCCCTTCCAAAATAACCCAGCCTGCCAGGAGGACTCTGCCGCAGCAGGGGCTGAGTCCCTGGTGTGAGGCTGCAGAAGCACGCTGGGCAGGCTGGGGGTCCTGGCAGTGTGACACCTCCCCAGGCACTGAGGTCCTGGGAACACGGTGTCTGTCCCACCTTGACTTTGCCCTGGTGGAAATGATCAAACAGGGCGCTGTGTAACAAAGAGTCCTTCCCACGGCCCTAGGCCAAGAGGAGGAAATCACGGACTCCATGTAAGAAGTATCACCAATGTTAGCAGGGAGGAGCTTTGTTTTTTACACCTCTCCCGCACCACTTATGGTCCCATGGAAAGATGTGTCTGTCCGTGGTGTGAGCAGACCAGCTGAGCGGAGGGAGGTTGTTCTATGAGATACGGTGAATGGAGGACCTGGATGGAGAAAAAGAAAAAGCACCCTGGGATGGGGAGCCAGTCTGGTTGTGTAGCCATAGTCCAGGGCGCAAAGTTGTCATCCTCACAAAGCGCATAAGGAAAGGCAACTGTAATAGCAGCGGGTTAACTGCTATTACCTGCCTGGCTCGCAAATAAGTACTGATCATGTGTTTTGTTGGCAAAAGCCCTGTTCAGAAGAGGGAAGGTCAGTCACCTGCTGGAGAGGGGCCAAAGGTAATGCTTTGGCCCTCCTGTGCGGTTACCCAGAGGTGGACTGAGGTGGTGGTGTGCCCCAGCTACCCCGCCTTCACAGGCTTTCCACGGCCATGTCTGCCCAAGCCAACCTGGGCTTTGCTGTCAGGGCAGAGCCCCCCAGGGCTCCTGACACAGGGATGTGAGCGAAGGACAAATGGCACAAATGCTGTTATTCTGGAATCAACAAACCCCTGCCCTTTGAAGTGTCCTTCCTGACACGACGTCACACCGCTGGGCACAATGTTGACATGGAGGCATCCATGCTTTGTTGCAGGAGCCTACGATCGCAGGATAATTCAGGTGGGAGTGGACCCTGGGAGGTCTCTAGTACAACCTGCTGCATACTCGCACCTTGAGTACTGTGTTCAGTGTTGGGCCCCTCACTACAAGAAGGACATGGAGGTGCTGGAGCGTGTCCAGAGGAGGGCAACGAAGCTGGTGAAGGGTCTGGAGCACAAGTCTTATGAGGAGCGGCTGAGGGAGCTGGGGTTGTTTAGCCTGGAGAAGAGGAGGCTGAGGGGAGACCTTACGGGTCTCTACAACTGCCTGAAAGGAGGCTGTAGCGAGGTGGGGGTCGGTCTCTTCTCCCTAGCAACGAGTGACAGAATGAGAGGAAACGGCCTCAAGCTGCGCCAGGGGAGGTTTAGGTTGGATATTAGGAAAAAATTCTTCACCGAGAGGGTGGTCAGGCATTGGAAGAGGCTGCCCAAGGAAGTGGTTGAGTCTCCATCCCTGGAGGTATTTAAAGAACGGATAGATGTGGTGCTCGAAGACATGGTATAGATGGGCTTGGCAGTGATAGGTTAACGGTTGGACTCGATGATCTTAAGGGTCTTTTCCAACCTTGATGATTCTATGATTCTGTGATACCTGGGGGGAGGACAAGGAGTCCCTTTTCTTATGTGTCACTCCTGGAGAGCAGAGGGTGGCCTGCAGGACCAGTGCTGGTTTCTGCAAAATTCCTGACTGATAGGTGGTGAATTAGTGTTAGGGATGTGGTCAGCCCATGGAGCTGGACTGTCTTCTCATCCACAGATGTCATAGGCTTCCAGGATGGGCTGAAGTGTGCAAATATATGCAAAATATATGTAGTGTTTGGCTCATCTTGAGATTTGACATCCAGACATGAGATTCATATAGGGGCCCAGCACTGTGAGTTATATCAGGCACTAAGCATCGTGACTTTACCACAAAACAAAACTCTTATGTTGTTAGTGATATAATTGATGTCTATCAGCCAAGCACAGAGCTCTGGACTCCTCTTATCATGGAGGATGGCATGTTGAAACACGCAGTTGTAGAGGAGTGAGCCACAACATTGTGTAACTGATGGGGAACTGCGCCATGAAGAGACTCAGTGGGTTTCAGTCAAAGGTACGTCCGAGCATCTCAAATAACGTGTGGTGCTTATGTTTAGGCAAGTGGGTTAGCTGTACATCAGTCAGTTAAATTGCTTATTAGTCTCCACTGACAGTGCTGATTAGCTCCTTGGTGGCTGTAATGTGAGATCAGGAACCTAACGCCCATGGAGACACCTACAATTAAGCATTGTAACCTGCAGCTGCCTCCTGTCCCTGGTGGCTTTCCAAATGCCTGCTTGGAGGTCATGCGGAAAGGTTGTGGTGGAGACGGGGAACGCCTCTGTATCTCCTGACTCCCCACCCTGCATGCTAGCATCCATTCGCTCATGCCAGGGTGCTGACACTGACGCCTTGTGTGCCCACTTCCTTCATCTCCATTTTAGCATCTCCCCAAGCTGCCTCTTGGCCTGTGCTTTGAGGCTTGGGCCACTTCAGGAAGGACATTGAGATGCTGGAGTGTGTCCAGAGAAGGGCAACAAAGTTGGTGAAGGGTCTGGAGCACAAGTCTTATGAGGAGCAGCTGAGGGAGCTGGGGTTGTTTAGCCTGGAGAAGAGGAGGCTGAGGGGAGACCTTATTGCTCTCTACAGCTCCCTGAAAGGAGGTTGTAGCGAGGTGGGGGTCGGTCTGTTCTCCCAAGTAACAAGCGATAGGACGAGAGGAAACGGCCTCAAGCTGCGCCAGGGGAAGTTTAGGTTGGATATTAGGAAAAACTTCTTCACCGAAAGGGTGGTCAAGCATTGGAAGAGGCTGCCCAGGGCAGTGGTTGAGTCTCCATCCCTGGAGGTATTTAAAAGCTGTGTAGATGTGGTGCTCGGGGACATGGTTTAGTGGTGGACTTGGCAGTGCTAGGTTAACTGTTAGACTTGATGATCTTACAGGTCTTTTCCAACCTAAATGATTCCATGATTCTATGATTCTATGGCTGGCTTGGATCACAGAAAGCCTAGAACAGGGGTGTCCTCACCCATGACCAGCACTCCGGGGTGCTTCAGGGTTTCAGGTCAATGACAACAGCATATGATAACAGCAATAACACTATTGCTCTTCTAATTGCCAGAGGAATAATGACAATTGCTATTATTAATATTAATAACAATGGCAGTAAAAATAGGCATTAATATCTACTGGTAATTACTGTTACTCCTCCATCATATTAATTATCATCTCTGCTATTAGTCCTCCTGAAATTGGAGGGCAGCGATTTGGCATTGTGAGACACGTTACTTTCAAAAGGCCACAAAGAAAAGGCTCAGCCTGGGTCAGACCAGGTAGAAGAGGCAGGAGTGACCTGCTGCACATTTGTCTGTGAAGATGCTCAAGGCTATTCCTGAGAGGAGAAAAAGAATCACAGAACGGGCAAATTCTAGGAGTGGAAGAGATGCACAAATGTGTAATTTCCAGGGTTAGGAATTATAGCAGGAATATAAGGAATATTTGGAGTGCAGAGGAACTGGTGGTGGTCAAGGGTTGGCTTCTGGCAGTACATCAGAGGGATGCTGCTCAGAACTGCAAGGGTGGCACTTGTCATGTTCACCCTGAAGGTTTCCCACCTGAATTTTCAACCCTGTGTTTGGACGACAGCTTTGTGTGCATCGCTGCCTGTAGCCACAGATCATCCTGATCACACAGCAATGGAGGTACAGGTAGGAGGATGTTCCCCTGGGAGGTCAATGCGCCTCCACCGCAAAGTGGGGGTTCCTGGAGCTGGGGGGATTTCGCCCACTTTCTAATGATAATGATGGTGTTTGAGGACATGGTTTAGTGCTGGACTTGGCAGTGATAGGTTAACGGTTGGACTTGATGATCCTAAAGGTCTTTTCCAACCTTAACGATTCTATGATTCTATGATTCTATGATAGAGAAAAGCTGAGGTTTAGTATTTCTGAAAGATATTTTTTGAATCTGTGTTTTGAGAAGACCGTTTCCAACTTGTGAAGTAATGGTGTTTTAACGCAAAGTTAGCACTTCAAAACTGAACCCCAATTAGAAAAAAAGGAAATTCCCCTTCCATCCTCCTCTGTATCACCTGTCACATAATTTTCTTCTGTGGAAAAAAACCCAAACCCAAAAACTTCTGGAATATTGTTGTGATGTGGAATAAGATTCTGAAAACTAAAACCTGGGAGCAACAGCAGCTCCTGTCCACATGGTTTTCTGAGATGGCAGGCACAGTCTGGCCCAGGTCTCTGTGTTCCCATGGTATGCAGTATCGATGATGTTGCTTGTTTTGCAGAAGCAGAGACAGAGGTGGAGAGCTAGCAGGGACGTGGTAACGGGGGCAACTTTACCCACCATGGAGGACAAGGGCTCTCTAGGTCTCCTTTAGCAGGTGGGTCATACAGATGCAGGGAAGTCACTACTGTGGCTATATACCAACCTGCTTGATGTTCTGTCACCAGTGGCACTTTGGAAACTGAGCACTCAAGATCCATTTTTCATTGTTTGGGGATTATGCCAGCTCTGGGATTGTGTCAGAAACTCGGCAACGTTGCAGCTCGCAAGCTACTCTGCTGACATCTGCCGCTTGCCGCTTTATTTCCTGAATGGGCTTTGGCTAGCGCTGCGGGAAGGACTAGACGTGAAGGGGAACAGTCTGAATTCTGATTACCCTGATGGTGCTTGAGCACTCATTATTGCCAGGGTGGCTGCTTGCTAATGCTGCATCATCACTCCAGCCTGAGGATGCTCTTACCATGCCCCTGCTGCACATACTGACCTTGGCAGGTTGCACCAGTGGTGCCACGTGCTGTGAAACTGGTGGACGTGCTGTCTCCTCCAAGGTGGCACACAGGAGACCAAACCTCTGTCTCTGGTGATGAAACACAGAAACTTGTTTCCAAAGGGAACACAGGCTAGTTGGGCTACTGAAGAGTGGAAGAGAGAGTACCATGCCAGGGCTGCACGTGGCTGCAGAGCTGCCAGGAGGAGACAGCATGTTACAGACCTCCCCAGGATGGGGCAGAGAGAGCTTGTGCTCAGCTGAATGGTGCTGGAGGGGAGGAAGGGAGGGTTGCTGTTGTCTTAGCCTTCCCAGAGATAAATTCACACCAATGCACTACCAGCAAAGAGAAATGATCCCCTAGGGACAGCTCAGTGTGAACATATACCCCTGGCTCAGGGTATGTTGCTTGGCTGATTACACACACAAACTTTACAGCTGTTTCTAACGAAGGGATTTGAAGAGCAATAGCCCAAATTTGTTGATCCTGCAATATTTTCCACAGGAGCTTGGGACTGTGTTTGAAATGTCTCAGGTGTACTTTGCTGCTCAGCATATACAGACGTGCCTTTCTAAGCTACCATCAAGCAGTCAGCAAATTTTCCCCTGTCCAGATAGCTGAATAGCACTGCTTCTGGGCAATGCCATTCTCCTCTGTTTTCCCACATTTTAGTTGGTTGGTGAGAGGCCCAAGAGTGTGTGTTAGTCCCAGATTTGCTCTTAATGGGCCTGCAAGGCCAAGAAGCAAGGTTCAGACCAGGTTGGTTCAGCTGCAGTCTGTTTGTGCAGATTCCTGTGTGGCAACATCTTTCCCCATCGTGAAGATGTTATGCTGTCAGTGGGAGAAGGGATTTTGCGTGTGCTGGGGAGTTATAATGGAAATGTTGAGACTGGCAAGAATGGAGATTGGATGAAGACTGGTGTAGAAGCACCAGGAGGGAAAGACAGCAGAAAGGCCACAAAAATAGCGGGTGTAAATGGCCCCTAGATGAGCAAATCAGCAAGATCCCAGCCCATCTACGTGCACTGACTCAGGACACCCAGGCTGGGAGACAAAAGCCAGTGAGTAAAATCCTGGTGACTCACAAATGTAGGACAGGATGGAGAGACCCATCACTGGCAGCTCCTCCAGGGGAAAAAAGAGTACATCCAAACGCAGCACACTGTCACCAACCTGGGAGAAACCCAAGGAATGTGCTGAGGACTTGATAGTCATTGTCCCTTGTGCTTGGAGCAGAGAAAAGCTGAAGGGCGATGGACTGCACATGGCTTAAGATGTGACATTCAACAAGCTCCCAAGAGGGTGCTGGGGCAGGAATAAGCCTCATTCGTTCATATTTCTGTAACCAGTGAAAAGCTGTCCTTGGATATAAAATTGGATGTGAAATTGCCTTTGCCTCTGAGTCATTCCTGAAATCTCTCCCACTGCTATTTGTCAGATGCAATCACTCCACAAATAGCAAGTAATGGCAGAAGCAGCAGCTGTGGCCCAGGGAATACACTGTAGACTGCAGGAAAATGGTGTCTGTAATGTGCCCAACTGATGCAGAATTAATCAGGTTTGAAAAAAGAACACGGCTCTCGCACCCTGGGGGAGTGTCGCTAAAAATTCCTGCCTATGCGGATCTTTCTGTCGTGCTCCTTGACATAACTTCTAAGAGAAATAAATGAGTTTATCTCCCACATTGCCTGCAGACCTTTCACATGGAAATAGTGGGATTAAGGAGATTAAGATTTAGCTTCAACTTGGATAAAGAACAACAAAGAAGAATGATTAACACTTGAAATGGTTCCCAGTCATTAGATCTGAAGTCCAGTCTCTGTATATTGCCTCTAGTGAGAGCTTTTCTCTTGTGTTCATTGCTGTCACATCTGATCCCATAAGAGAGCAGGAGTAAACCAAATGGTTCCCTGCAGTGGGGTGGACTGGCTCTAAAACACCCATGGTTTGCGCCTTAGAGGATGTAGATGGAAGAGAAAAAGGAGGCTGGGTGAGGTTGATGGGATGGATGTAGGGAAGGCTTCTCTTGAGGAGGACAGGGAATCAGGGAGAACAGGGTCAAGGAGGTGGAGAGCAGAAGCTAAGAGTTAGGGTCTTGGTTTGAGGTGAGCAGGAAGGAGAAGGTAGGAGGCCATAGGCTTGGGGACCTGGGTTGGGATGGAGGACAAGACCACAGGAGGAGTTTGGTGTGAAGTCAGCTGCATCTCAGTATTGGTGGGCAACACATGGAGGTGAGAAGTGGCCATAGACTGTGTGCCCTGTTATGGGTCTGGTCTGGATAGCAGATGGGGTTGGACTTAAGGAGGCAAAGGGTGTAAGTCTGTAGTGATGCAGGTGAGAGGGTGTGTGTTGGGAAAGACAGTGGTGCAAGGTCCAAGAAGACTGCCTGAGACTTTGGGCAGTGGTTGTGGGGCTGGCTGGGAAGGAGGGAAGGAGATTTCTCAATGTCCCTGATTTCTGTTCAAGCTCTTTTACCTCGGTTTTGATGTCAGGGGAGCATTCGAACACCCAAATTTGATTTAGATGAAAGAATAACTCTTCTGAATGGTTCCCCTCTTCAATGAATCTGAAACTGAACGAGGGATTTTGCAGTGATGTCTGAGATGTTTGAGTCATTTTCCCACTTTAAGAATACACTTTCAGTACACGTGGCCAGGTGTTCGGGCATCCCGGTCTGAAGACTCCAAAGCAAGGTTTTCAGCAGTGGCAACTGGGAGTTGAGGCTGAGATGCTCTGCTGGGTGTTTGGAAGTCCTTAGGTTCCCCCGGGCCATGAGTCTCAATACCAAACCCAACCCAACCTCCAGCAGTCTGGGGAGCTTTCTGCTTTTTTCACTTGGAGCACCCCACGTAAATTGGGCCTTGCTAGTGCTGGAGAAGTGAGCATCATGCAGTTCACTGGCAAGATGTTCCTTTCCCCCTCAGTGTCCATCAAACTGCCTGAGGGAGACCCTTGGCTATGTTTTGCCTGTGTGTATCCATGTTGACCTGCCAGTGAAGGACACAAGCCACCATGTGACACCCGCGTGTGAAAGCAGAAGTGTCCAGTCCCACACAGACTCCAACACTGCAACCAGAAAGTGGTTTCCCCTTTAGTCCAGGCTGTCTTTTCCCAGCAGCAGTATCTGAGACAGCCTCCCAGGTCCCTTTGAAGGCTGTGGCAATTCACTGCTACCAAGATTCACTGCTGCCAGTGTGGAGGCACCTTTTGAAGGAGTTACGGCTCCTGCATTATCCTTCCCTCAAGGCCTGGATCATGAGGCCAAGCCACCAAGAAATGACATCCTTTGGGATGGCAGTTCTCATTTCATCTGCAGTGTTGTGGCTCCGGCTGACTAAAAGAGCAGGAGCAGGTAGATCCTCTGCTAGTAAAGGGGAGCCAAGCAGGATATTAGAGCTCTTGGAAATGCACGGGACAGGCTGGAAATGAGCAGAGGCAGCAGGTACAACTCTGGACTCTTGTAGCAAGTTCAACACTGGACTTTTAGCATTGTGCATGGTTTGATGTCTCTAGAGTTTTTCCCCATGTACACAGGGATGTGTCAGCCTTCCTTGGTCCTGCAGGTGTTAGAGGCTCAGATCCAGCGGATGTGTAGGCCCCATGTTCAACAGAGTAGGGCTACCCACGGCTTCATTACCTGGGCTGATGGCGGGAAGGAGGTAGGGGTTTGCTCAGTGGGATTCCCAGATCAGCTCTTCGCCTGGATGGCTGGGACAGAGCAAGGTTGTGTGGTCTCTGTCCTTTGATCTTTTCAAGACCAGGCTGTGTAAAGCCCTGAAGAACCTGGTCTGACTTCCATACCAGACCTTGCTTTGAGTAGGAGGTTGGGCTAGACATGACCTTGGAGGTAACATGCTGGTGACAATGCAGCAGGATGCCTCTGGGCTCAGTTTTCTCAACGGATGCCAGTCATTGTTGCTGGTGACATTGGTGACCTGAAGCCAGCTGGCCTTCTTGCCTGCTCCAAAGCCAGGGCCCTGAGCAAAGGTACCCAAAGGCTAAATAACCATGTTTAGCATGATATGCAGGCTCCCAGACTCCAAAGTGGCTCAACTGTCCCCCAGCATGGCATTTTGCAGTTAGCTGGGCCATAACTGAGTCCAGTTTCCAGGCTCACCCCCAAAGCTGGTGTGACTGGAGCCATGCTGGAGGCTGGGGGTTCATGGCCAGCATGGGACAGCTAGATCGAGTACAGGGTCCTTCTGAATTGCGCCCCACGGTGCAACTGTTCAAACCATGTCCCAGGGTAGATGGAGTCCCCACTACCACCAGTGGCTTTTTGAGGACAACCCTTCCCAGTGTGACCCATGGTGTCACTTAGCTCTAATGACATGGCCCAGGATCTCAGTGGGCTACGGTAACTCTGCCTGCTCATCTTGCTTTCCCCATCTGAGAGAGAAAACACACCACTCTGCACACATCCAACATGTGTCACTATTTCTATTGCTTAGTTGAAAGTAGAAGCCCTTCTTGCTGGCAGAATCTTCCTGGACTCCTTGCAGTCTTGGTACAGTGATTGTTGGGACTTTTACCTTTCAGAGGAGATCCTACTCCTGCCCTGAAGGATTCAATCCTTCCTACTAAATCCAGGCTTGCTTCCCAAGTAGCTGGCTGCTCACAAGTTGTGGTGCTCAGTATCTCTAACTTGGATGCAGCATATGAGGTCACAAAAGGGCATGTGATCTCCATTCCAGGTCTTGCGTATCCTTGTACATTTAAACAGTACTCTAGAGACTGCAGAGCAGTGCAAACCAGCTTGAAGCCTTCCTCCTCTTGGCCTGATCAGCAGGTCATTGTTGGTTTCTTTACAGAATAACTTGGTCCCTTTCTGTGCTGCACCATATGTTAGATGAGACACAGATGTTTGCTCTGACAGTGAGTCATTACCACAGTTGTGGCTGTCAAGAAAGCTGGTGTTTTTTGCAGCTGGATCAGGGAAAGTCAAAGGCTTTAGCATACTTAAAACTACAGAAGTTCATGTGCATTTTTGGGAGTCTGGGGTCAGCCAGACCAATCAGTCCCAGCAAAGGACTCCCTCTCTGTGGCCAGTGCAATAATAAATTTATAGTGAAGGGGCTTTGAATCCCTTCTTACCCTGCCCAACTGGGGAACACTTTGCCTGTCCCTGCTCTGCCTTCTCTGCCCTGCCTGTTTATCCTGCTTGAGGTCAGGATTTACCATGAGATTCAACAAGGCTCAGTGCCGGGTCCTGCACTTGGGTCACAACAACCCCATGCAGTGCTACAGGCTGGGGGAGGAGTGGCTGGAGAGCTGCCTGACAGAAAAGGACCTGGGGCTGTTGGTTGACAGCCGCCTGAACATGAGCCAGCAGTGTGCTCAGGTGGCCAAGAGGGCCAATGGCATCCTGGCTTGTATCAGGAATAGTGTGGCCAGCAGGACCAGGGAGGTGATAGTGCCCCTGTACTGGGCACTGGTGAGGCTGCACCTCGAGTGCTGTGTTCAGTGTTGGGCCCCTCACTACAAGAAGGACATGGAGGTGCTGGAGCATGGCCAGAGGAGGGCAATGAAGCTGGTGAAGGGTCTGGAGCACAAGTCTTAGGAGGAGCGGCTGAGGGAGCTGGGGTTGTTTAGCCTGGAGAAGAGGAGGCTGAGGGGAGACCTTATTGCTCTCTACAACTGCCTGAAAGGCGGCTGTAGTGAGGTGGGGGTCGGTCTCTTCTCCCAAGTAACAAGCAATAGGACGAGAGGAAACGGCTTCAAGCTGCGCCAGGGGAGGTTTAGGTTGGATATTAGGAAAAACTTATTCACCGAAAGGGTAGTCAGGCCCCGGCACAGGCTGCCCAGGGCAGTGGTTGAGTCCCCATCCCTGGAGGTATTTAAAAGCCGTGTAGATGTGGTGCTTGAGGGCATGGTTTAGTGGTGGGCTTGGCAGTGATAGGTTAACGGTTGGACTTGATGATCTTAAGGGTTTTTTCCAACCTTAACGATTCTATGATTCTATGTGTCTCCATATAGCAGCACAATGGGGCCTTGCTGGCTTCTGAGGTCTCCAGGTGTCACTGCAATAGCAGTTCTAGGTTCACCCCTTGTGTGTGTGAGTTGTATTTTCAAATACATGGGGGGAAAGGGACTGGGATTCTCACTAGAAAAACAATTTGTGCTAATGGCTTTTAAGATATGGTGGCTTATCTGCAGGACTTGACCTTCACAAAGGTCTCTGGATACACTTCTTGCTCACTCTCAACCCAGCTGGATTCTCATGTCCCATTCCCACCTCCTCTGACACGCACTGCAGTTCTGGAGTTCACAACTCTATGTCAAAAACAAATAGCGTTTGAAGACCATTAAAGATAATTCATAAGCTTTTAAGCAGAGCAGACCCTGCCAGTGCAGAGAGACAGTCTCTGCATTCGCCACTCAGAGCCAGAGCCAGGCGAAGGCAGTGACAGACAGCATGGGAAGAAATGGGAAAAGTAGTAGGAAGAAGTAAAAAAATGTAGATCGCTTGAGCGGAAGTAATTTTCCTGGTCCATCGCTGTCATGCTGTCTAGCAGTTGCAGATGTGGCTGCTCTTAGGGAAGAAATGGAGCTTCTGGAGCATGTTCTCTTGCCCTAGAAACAGGTAGGAAAGAGCCTCTGGGACTTTCAGGGGTTGTGTGTATTTCGTTTAGAGGAACAACAGAAGACACAAGCAATCTTACTGCTCTCTGCTATGGGCATGCACTGAGAGCCCACACTCTCAGACAAGTATAGGAGCCCTATAGTAAGAAGATAAGGCTGAGGATGTTGGGAAAAAAACAAAGAAAGGGTGAAATATTGAGTTAAAGCTGTGTATGCATAAGTAGGAGTCAGAGAAAATGAGGGAGAGTGATTTTCTGCCCTTGTAAGGAGGGCATGGAGATCTCCAGGGTGAGAGCACTTCTGCAGAGCGCAGAGGAAAATGGCACATGCCCCCAAGGGATATTTGTGTTCAGCTCTCCTGGAGAAACAACCACCATAAACCTAAAGAAGGGAAGTTATCCATAACCCAGAAAATACAGGGAAATATTTTCCATGCCGCTCTGGGAGACCAGGAAGTTATTTTTGGTTTCTGTAGCACAGTGAGTGTCGTCGGGAGCATGTGCAACAACAGAGTTTTCAGCAGCTCCCATTGTATTTGCTCCCATTGACCTTATCACTAATAAGTGCAGGATGTGAATTATAACGGCAAAGATGTAATCAGAGAGGCCTGGAGACAGCTCGTCTGCTAGAGACAGGCAGTTGCCATGACAGAGGCTCTTGCGTTGCTCCTTTTCAAGTGGAACGTCAGGTAAAACAAGGACTCGGCTGCTTCTGTTGGCTTCAGTATAATTTAGGGGATAAGTGACTTCACTGTTTCCCTGGATGTGGGAGGTGAGGGCATTTTTATGATTGTGAAGGACAGAGAAAGTCATGTTATTGGACTCCTGGTGAAATACTTTGATATTCTGCACAGCACTCAGGCTGGGAGACTAAATGTTATTCTTAGCTATTGCTTATTAAGTCGCAACACATGCAGGGATGCACCAGAGGCAAAGGATCCAGATCCTTCCTGATTTACACCAGCTTAAACAACTTCAGTGGTGCTATACCCACTTATAACAGCTTAGAGTCTGGCCCGAATTATCCATGAGGTGTAGCACCAGGGGCTTAAACCCTACAGGTATTATTAAAACTGATATGATCATGTTGGTTTTGCAGGGGAAAAACAAGCAGCCTGTATGACTAACGGCACAAAACCAGCGTCTTCCCTGTGCTGAGTAGCCTGGCCAGGTGAGCGAGGACTGCCTGACACTGACACCCGTCCTTATAAACAGGCCAAGGGAAAAAGATCTGGCGCTCAGCAACATGTGCTTTATGTCTGTTAGAGAACGAGTACATCAGCGCAGCCCCTTATGGCCCAAGGTGGGATGGGAGAGCTTGGCCAGGCGGAGATGTTGCAGAGGACTTCTAAAGGGCTTGGAGACACAGAGGTCTTCCAGATGCCTCTGCCTGACTCTTATGCTGGTCGTAAGGGCTCTGGTCTGGGAAGGTGTTAGAGAAAGGAGTCTCTGTGAGTGTGTCCTTTTCTTCCATCCTCCTGTTTTGTCTCTGCTGTGAAGTCATCTTTGAAACAACAGGGACTGCCACTGGCTGTGGGGCCGTACAGCAGGCTGAGGGAACGGGCCTGGGCTGGTGGCAATCTCCGGTCTCTAGAGACAGCTGAGGAAGATGGTCTGAAATTTAGCAGCAGCGATGGGTGTAGAAATTGTTTCAGGTCATAGTGGTTTGAAAAGAAAAAGGCAGAAAACATACCTTGCAATTATCTATGTGGGTAACTGACTGTCTGTGGGCAGGTTTATCAGAAGATGGGAATGCAGCATTACAATCTGCAAGTGTCTGTGTGTCCAGAAGGACAGTGGGAAAGGGGACAGATTAATGGGGGATGAGACCAGCAGGCAGTAATATCGTTATTGTCAAATGTACCAATAGCAATGAGTCTTGTTTTAAAAGCAAGGGACCCATTGTCATTTTAACAGGACAGATTGTTATTCCTTGACAGTACCTGATTCACAGCACAGCACCTGGATCCAAGAGTCAAGACTTTCAGATGGAGATGAGAATCAGCACAGAAGAGGATTTTTCCAAAGTGCTAAAGAAACAGAAATGATGAAGGGAACTGGGGATTTCAGGCCTTGTACAGTTGGAAAAAAAAAAACCCTAGCCTCTCCTTTTGACCTGAGAAATGCAGTTCAACTACCAGATGCGTGGACCAGGTAAGCAAATCCCAGGCATCTCCCTGTGTCTTTTGCCAAGACCCCACTGTATTTGACAAACGTCACAAGATCTTGAGGTGGATCTGACTGCTGTTTCGTAAGGGGAGAGACAAAAGAGGATTTTGTCTGGCTGGTGTATGAGCAGACATCTGCTACAGCTCAGCCTGTACTCTCCTCTGAGCCAGATTTCTGCCGCCTCCTCCAGCCATCGTTCACTTTGTGTAACTTTTATGGACTACTCGAATTTGCACAGTGGGTGTTATCCCCCAAAGAAGAAAGGGAAGGCTGGTATCTCGCAGCAGAACTTGTTCCCCATGTAAACAACCTTCCACTTTTGGCCTGTCTCTGAGTTCCTCTAGCCAGATCCCAAGGAGCCTTGTCACTTTTTGAAGTTTTGTAACACATCACTAGCGATAGCAAGGCTGTTCTTCTGCAGAGCTTCATGGTTGAAGCACAGTGTGTTGTGTAGGATGACAAAGCAAAGTCCTGGAGATATGGGAAGGAACAGGGCACGTGTCTGGCTGCATTACGGCTCTGTGATTTTCTCCTTGTATTCTCTTACATGTGCCCATCTGCACATCTCAGCAAAGTATTGCTGCCAGTTTTAGGGCATTGTGGAAGAGATTTGGCCATGACACACCCATAGCTATGCTTTGCAAGAATAAAGAGTTGTTGACATTGCTGTTTACACAAAAAAAACACTGAATGTTAACCATTAATTCATTTCTTTGCATGATCTGCTCTCCCCAGTGCATCCAATGCCAGAAACACCATCAGGCCAGTGTTCATGTTGCTGGATCAAGCTCCTATATGGCTCATGATAACAGGGTGGTTCATAGCCTGTGGAACATACCTTATCATGGTCAAGTAATGAGTACAAGGATGGATGACCTGCTGGATGGGTTCTCACTCCATTCTCCATTTCTCCTGAGAAGGGATGCTCCAAATGCACACTGGTAACAGCCACAGCAACAACAATAGCAAAGATTTAATTCCTGATCTTTAGCACTGGACATAGGCACATAGAAGAGACATTTTGCTTTAATGAGGGCAGAGTCCACAGAGCAAACTCTAGTGACCTTCAGCAGACCTCCATCCTCTGCAGCACAGAGCAAGAATTATTCTGTGCTTTGGCTAGTCTTAGCTGTCTCTGTGGACCTGCTGCTGGGTCAGGCTGGGCAGCGTAGAGTGGGGTTTACACCTCCTAATACAGTGGCTATGCTCCCCATAGAGCCTAACTCACTCTCAAGCACCAAAAAATACCTTAAAATGGCTTGTGTTGATCTGCAAAAAACTCAAGGTCTTTGAAAACCTCAGTGTTTGAGATTTGATATAGCAGTCCACATGGGTCCTCAGGCTCTCCTCAGCATCATGGTGCAACGTGGGACAATCCCAGGAGCAAAGTTTGTATAAACAAAATATATGTCACCTCCGGCCTTGCACCTGGTTGCAATGAGCCAAACTCCCAGCTTCTCCAGAGCACCACTGATTTTTCCATCTGCCTGTTTCTCCCAGTGGGGAAGGCAATGGGACTCAGTGGCTGAAGCTAGATCCAGGAACGCATCCCTGGTGACCTCTGTGCCTCAAAATGCTGGGAATGGTGAGGGTGAAGGGGATAATTTGCAAGTACTGTAACTCTTCACCTATAGTGACCACGTGTCACATGTGAATACAATCTCCGTGTGCAGACAAAGTCTTGTGCTGTGCGTGGAGGGGCTTGCAAACAGCATGATTTAATGTAGACTGAATCTGAGCTTTGCAGCAAAGTAGCAGACTCTTATTTTTATTCCTATAGCTGTAGTAGTCTATAAATACCGTATCTATATATTTTAACCATTTGTATTTAAAAGGCTGTCAGAAACACTCCTCAGCAATTTGCTGTGGAAATAGGAAGAAGGAAGGGAAGCTGATCATAACTGCTCATATATGCCTGTTGTCTGGATAAATTTTATGTGCAGTGTGAGCTAAAACCCAAATGCAAATTCATGGTGCTTGATCCAGTGCCAAGGGAAAGCTCGAGTTCAATTGCTTCAAGGCACGTCTGTGTAGACATCATAGGCAATTTGAGGTTAACTGAGATGAAGCCACTGCTAATTTCACTTATTGGTTATAACCTTGGGCAGACTTGAACCTTCTCCCAGAACCAGAATGTCAGCTGAAACACAGTGGCTGCCTGTACTGCAGCAGCAGAGTGAACTCTCCAAGCAAATTGCCCCAGCTGGGGGGATTTTGGAGAAGTTAGTGTCTTGAGTGCACAATGGCTTCCTTCAAATGATGAAACATTTGCTTGGTTTAATGAAGACCGGGCTTTTATGGAGATAGATACAGATCAGCTCGGATGTTCCTGAGAATGCAAAGTTTCCAATCCATGGGAAACCTAATCTATACCTACAAGCAGAGGCATAATTTACACTTAAAAAAATACAGTAGCTCCTTTCATCTTACTGGAGCTTCCCTTCACATGCTCAATAGTCCTCCTGAAGACATCCATCATGTTCTCTGTTTTGGTCATGATTTACACGCAGAACAGCCAGACTTTGCTGGCTCCTGTACTGTCAGCAAGCAAGATTATTTGGGATGCAGCTGGGCCTCTTCACAAAAGCCACTAGTGCCTTTTCTTTTCCCTTGTCTTTGGCTGGGGTCATCCTCTGCTGATGAGGTTGACTTAGGTCTTACCTCTTCTGGAGGTGAAGGAGGACCCCCTCCCACCCCATTTCTGTGTGTACAAATGATGGGCTAAGAGTTTCAAATGAAGTCTGACTGGGGTGTCCTACGCTATTGCTGTCTGAGCTGTTAGCACTCTCCTCTTTTCAACCACCATGGCCTGAGACTTGCCAACAAACCCATATCCTCAGCAGGACACCCTGTCTACCTAATGCTCCTGCCCCATTCATTCTGCTCCTGCCAGTTTGTGCCAGCTCCTCTCCCTGGATGGGCGTAGCTGTATTTTCCCTGCTCCACATGTCTCTCTGCCCTCCCATGCTATGGCTTTGGTATCAACTCAGATCTAAAGGGTTAGGCTGAGCTCACCAGATGGGCATGACTGGGAAGAGGATTAGGTAGATCCTGTGTTAGCAAATGCAAGGGAGAGCAGATATACAGTCAACGCTTATGTTGAAATTTCCAGCTAGGATGTAGATAGCACCCTACAAATAGTAGTCAGGTTAATCCTTCCTGCTGGGGTTTTCAGAGCTTCCACTTCTAAAACCGGACTAAATAAGTGCAGAGAAGCCTGTGGTGTGTAACGAAGAAGTAGCATGGAGTAGTTATGGGGGAGCTCATCTCTGCAGAGACATCTTTGCAAGTTAAACTGGACTACCCAAAGGGGTGAATTTAAAGTGTGTTCATTAAACCAGGTCAAAGTGAATGAAGCTATGTAGAAATAAAGTTACTTTACTTCTCACAGTGGCAACAGAGAGGTTTAATGTGGTCTAAGTAAGAAAGTGTCAGTAGACTGAGAAAACTGTAAGATCTGTAAGGGTAGAGGATATAAGAGGCCCCAGAGCCCTGATGGACAACGGTGCCAAGGTGGTATAATTTCTCCGTATGGATATTTAGCCAGATGTAGCCACTCACTGTGCTTCCTCCATGGAATCTACATTTCACCTGCAAGGCTGGGGACTCCCCTGCCTCTGAAATAGCAACGACCCCTGGGATACAACACCGCTTTGCTAAAAGGGAAAAGGGAAAAGACGGCAGTTTCTGGGGTTGCCTGGCTGCTGCGCACAACTGTTTCCGACTGTGATGCGTCACCACATTTTTCTGCATTGACTTGTCACTCAGAAACACATCAAATCACCAGCCAGGCGAGCTCCCCGCCTCTGTAGGTTGGGTTGTAAAAGAGGCTGCTTATGTCAGAGCCTTGCTCTGTTTTGGGCTTGTGCGAATTGCTGTGTCACCTTTTCGTTGTGGCTCTGTGTTTTGAAACAGGCTCTGCAGCTGCCGCTCCTTCTCCTGTTTTATTTGGAGCGAAGTAGGGGAGAGTCATTGTGGGCAGTTTTGAATGTTCTTCCTTTGTGGCAGTTTGCCCGAGATGAGTCACAGGCAGGTTACATGCCCTGTCCGCGTGAGTGTGAATTAGAGGGAAGGCTCCAGGATTACTGAGCGGCCCACTGAATTGTGCATTTCACAGGGCTGGAGGCTGCCGTGGCCTCCTAGTCCTTTGGGTCCTACTTAAAGAAGGATGAGCTGTTCTGCTCTGACAGCTGGTAGCAAAACCTGTTAGGTCTGCCTGACCTGTCAAATTGTTAGGGTTCAAATGGATTAGGAAAGGAACGTCAAAAAATGTTCCCAGCATATGGATGCCTCATGGCCTTGCAGTAGGCTATGTGTCACGGAGAGAGGTACGTGCAATCAGGGATGGAAGGGAGACAATAGAAATATTGGCTCCCTTGCTGCATTTTGAGCCATGAATGTTTCTCTGCCTAAGTAAAACCAAGCAGGAATTAAACATTGGGTGTTACAAGCCGGTCCCCAGAGGGCTGCACACAATCTCAGGGAGTTCAGACTGTCCTTTGGATGATCAGGGAAAGGGGGGATGTATTTTGTGAGAAAAGAACATGGATCACTTTGTCAACCAAGGCTGAAAGATGCTCTTTGTGAGCAAAGCAAAAGAAGTACTTATGTTAAATATGTTGGGGCAAAAGAGGTATTTATGTTAAAAGATAGTACTAATGGAGGATCAAATGGGAATCAATTGGACATGGGCATCTTTGGCTTGGGAAAGAGAATAACATTTCCAAGCCTCAGAGACATTTTAGGAAATCTTTCCAAAGAAAGGCATCAAACCTGTTTCAGTGTGCAACAGGTAAAGTTGAGGAAAGGACTGCACAGGAGAGGTGCCATCCCATAGGCAGAGGTGAAGAGAGCCTGGGTGAGGGTGTGGGATTTGTTGATATCCTCAAGAGGGCATTGGAAGGGGATAATCATTGCTGTTCTTAGTTTGCTACATGCTGCTTTGACTGTGTTGAATCATTCCCATATTTCAGGGTTTCTGCCAGGAGGAAGGAAACCTTTCCTCCTAGATGCAGAACTTGGCTTTGGGTTTGATATGTTCTGGGGGCTTTTTTCTCTCCCTTCCCTGTTAGCACTGGACTGGCCCAAGTGAAAATCGGCTTGGGGGGGCAAGCACTCCACTTGTGCTTTTAGAAGGAGAAAGAAATGTTTTGAGTGCCCGTCTCATCCACACACCCAAAATTTATCCCAAAGTCAGACCTAACGTCAGGGAGGAACTGGGCTGGGTCCTTCCTTCTCTGTAATGCAGAGGGTGAGTGATGTCATTTGACATGGACCCATGACCTTGGCAACACACTTGCTGTCTCCTGCCTTTTTGCAATGGCACATTGTCCTTGGAGGCTTCTAAGTCCTTTGTATTTCATGTCTCCCCTTGACTGCGAACTGCTTGAGATGCTGTGTTGTATTTTGTGATGCACATGGAAGGTGGTGGACGAGCGAGGGTCTGAACAGGGCTTCTTGGGGGCTCTTTCAGACACGCAGCTAACGCCTGGGGAAAATGCATAAGGTGACCATGGTGGTTTGGCCTGGAGTTCTGCACTCTGAAGTAAGTGGTTCACAGGACTGACGTGTGGTGACTTATTTCCATCAAGACCTTTTCCTTCCGTAGTGACTTGGTAACCCAAAGGAAATTCCTGATGCAGGCATTGCCTAACCAGGAGCGCTTTGTGTTTGAGAATGGAAGGGATAAGTCATAGCTTTTTTTTTTTCCCCTCTGATTTACTAGCAATCCCAGAAGATGACAAATAAAGCAGTTTCACACAGGAAACTGGTAGAGTCTAAAGCAGTGTGTAACTGTGCAGGTTTGTACTGGGGCTGAAGCATTCCCACACATGCTGTCTGTGATATGCCTGACCCGGAGCATTTCCAAGTCCTGGATCCAGCAGTGCACCCAGGCCAGATACTAACTGGTGTTCATTTGGAGGCCTGGGCTTGGACCGGTTGTCCCTGGGGTGGATGAGTTGCAGACCATTACAGCAGCTCTAGCCAGGTGTGTGTAGGACACTGATTTCAGCCTGGCAAACAAGTCAAGACACAGACAATTACTCGCCCCCCCATGTATCTACAGGATGAAAGGGGTCATTTAAACCAAACCAAGGCTACAGTGTAGAGAGGAAGGACTTGTAGTGGGAAAGGTTATCCCAGGGCTATCCCACGGTGATCTATGCAACAGTATGCCAAGGCAAGAACAGGGGAACGCTTCTTGTAACGATGCCAGCACCACCCAAAGAGAAGCAGGGTCTGTAGCAGGCTGACGTCCCTTCTGCGTGCTTAGTTAGAGGAGCTGCTCCTGCACAGCATCGCCCAAAGACAATTTCCAGCCGCGACCTTGTCTCATGCCTGACTGCCGCTGGCTTTGGGAGCATTTGGGCAGTTCAGTGCCCAGGGGCTGAGCAAATGGGGCCAAACCTCGGCTACGTTACATGCCGGGGTGGGCGAAAGAGATGAGCATGTCCCCTTTCTTCGTCTCATGGACTATGGGAAGCAGGGGGTGCCTGGAGCAATCTTTGGGCTTCCTCCATTGCTGAGCCCCGGTCCCCGCGGTCTTCTTGCCCGGAGTAGTCAGTGCTCTGCAAGCAGCTGCAGCAGTGCCTGAAAAGCTCCAGCACCCTGGGCCCTGTCATGGAGGGCATGGAGCAGGGGTCCAGCCTCTGCGGGGACGAGGTCAGAGCCACACAGCGGGGGAGTCCTGCCTCTGAGGGGACGAGGTCTGAGCCCCGCCACCGACGCTCCTGCCTCTGAGGGGACGAGGTCTGAGCCCCGCCACCGACGCTCCTGTCACTGAGGGGACGCTGAGCTCACCCCTCCGCTGCCGTCCCCGGCCCCGCCGCCCGGAGCGGGGCCGGGTCGCCATGGCGGCCCTCGGCCTTTCCCGCACCGCCATCTAGCGGCGGCGCGCAGAGCGGCCATGGCGGCGCCTCACTCCCTCTCCCCTCAGCCTCCCCCGCCGGGCACAGGGCGGGCGGCCGCCTTACACTTTACCAGCGAGGTGGCGGCGGAGCCAGAAATCAGATCTGAGCTCGCAGCTCGGGCAAGGGCTGCGGAGAATGAGTAGGGAGAACAGCCCAGCCTGTGTTTGGGGCCCTGACCAGGGGTGCTGAGAAGCCCCAGGGGATGACATGCAGCTCTCTGCCACTGCCCCCCTCCCAGGCAAGGGTGAACATCAGTTCCCTCAAATGCTGCCCTAAAGACGCTTTGTCGTGAGCTCTGACACAGTTTTTCGCTTGTCCGCAGCTAAAAGTAGCACCAGGGACCTCAAGATGGTCTGCAGCCATCTTGAGGGGAACGGGTGAAGCTCCAGGGCCAGAGAGCCTGAAGCAGGGGCTGCCCTGGGGGCACCGGTGGTGACCCTCAGAGATTTGGGGACAGCTGTACAACAAGCTCTGGGGGTGACAAGAAATCCTTACCGCCCTGAGCCATGCACAAGCTACGCTGTCTGTTGCCAGCAGTGGCCTGATGCTCAGGACTAGAAGACAAGGATTTCTCTGGGCTCTTGCCCACCAAGGCATGCATGAGGCAACCCTCAAGGCTCCTCGGGCCCTCCCAATGAGGGAAACTGATCCCAAACTGTGTTAGTCAAGGGAGCGATTAATATTCTGAAGTTGAACGAGGTCATTACCTAGTCTGGCCTTCACCCAAACAGGGGCTAGAGACTTCACCTCTCGCCTGTGGCTGGATGTTGGTGTGCCTTTGGGGAGGGCACCCAGCCCTCCTGTCTTTCCACAAGGTCCCTTAGAAATTGGTTGCTGTGGGTGATTCCCTTCAAATGTAGTACGTTCCCCACGTCTTTGCCTGTTTGGATGCGCTCCTGTGATAATTCTCATGAGAAACCGTTCTCTTTCTTATATATTTGCCAAAATCCTTAACCAGGGTGGCTGGTGGACTAGCCAGATGTACATACAAAGTGTGCTCGTTGGTCAGCACAAAATAGCAGCCTTGTGTAGCAATGCATACTTAAATGTACTGTAGAGGTGCAACGGTGTAGCAGGGATGCGACACGGAAGCCACAAAATACAAGACTTCAGCAGCTGACCTGAAGGAGAGATTCATGATCTGGGATAAGGAGGAGTTTGAGTTTTCCCCATCCTCCCAGGAAGACAGGATTTCAACCATAATTTTCTGGACCCTTGGGAGCTCCGTGGGGATTTTGGGCTGTGTTCAGCAGAGGGCAGTGGTTGGTTTGGTCACTGCTTGGCTGGCAGCGTCAAACCTCTTAAACCACCGCCATGGAATTTGCCGTTTGCTGAAATCTCTCTGCTGCAGAGTATCTGACAAAGCTGTAGAAAAGGATGGTGCAAGCAGATCCTGCTTGCGTTGCAGCAGTGCAATGCAGAGGTAACGGTGGGTGAGTGAAGTCTCTTGGGGAAATTCAGCAAACATCCCTCTTCCCACCCTGTGCCAGTTCACAAAACTAAAAAAGAGTTTCCAAGGAAAAAAATTATGATTCCTTGACCTGGTTTAAATCTGCTGATTTACTGCTGGTTTTCAAGAAGTTTGGCATTTTGTTATCTGCAAGTGTTTAATTGAAATAATAATAAAAACCCCTTAAACCTGATATATGTGTTTATAAAATTTCCCTAAACAGTAAATGGAACCAGTACTGCTCATGTGAGTGAAGAATACCACACAGCGTCTCATCATCCGGGCATCCTGTTCCCGTGGGAAGGGAAGAGATGCAGGAAAATGGAAAGATTCCTCCAACACAAGGGTACCAGCCACCTGGACCGAGCAGTGTATCCTAGGTGGCCTTGGGAAAGTTACTTAAACATAGCAAAATTGGCATGGAGCTGCTCTGAGCTGCTCCAGAAAGCCTGGGAAGGGAACACTGGGGGACAATTCCTGTGACGGTCCCCCTGCGGCTGCTGGCACGCCAGATGCTGCTGCAGGAAGGAGGCCAAGGCTGGGGATTCCCGGCCAGTTGCTCTGTACGGGACTGATGACAACCAACATGACATTGAACTTGTAGGTGCGGGGCAGCCTTGGGGTTGCTGGAGTAGCCCAGCTTTAGGACGCCACCTCTGTGGAGGAAGAGTTGGATTCCAGTTCACTGACACTGGGTGCGCTGGTGTGAGTAAGGGTGGATGAGAGAAGAGGGGAGAATGACTGCAACACAAGTATAAATGCAGAGCAAAGCTTGTGAGGAACCGGACAGGCTGGGAGGACCAGGAGTGAAGAAGGTCAAGAATAAAATCAAGCACTTAGCCATGACCTGCCTGCCCCGCTTGGGCCCTTCATCTCATCGTGTGCCTGCCATGGCCCTCTGTCCTTCCCCACACAGATATATGGGTCTCTTAAATGTGAAATCTGGGTCAAAATCCACATTCAGCGCTGACTGTACAGGGACCAGCCACAGCCCAACAGGGCTACTCTTAGGGCACAGAGGGGATATGTCCTGATGGCCCAAGTGACAGTCTCACTTTGACTTACAGGAACGAGCCAGAAAATAGCAACTGTTTGATCAATTCCTTGCTCCTGCACTTCTGCTGGCAGGATCAATCCTTGGAGAGAGGGATCAGGGCTGATGAATGGCTCAGAAAAAATTAGCTGTATTTGTTAATTATAATTAATATATTATATTATATCATATATATTGTATCATATATGTTCCAGCTGGGAAGAGCTGTGAAAGCCTGGAAAGATGGAGGGGCCCAGGGCAAACGGGAGGCCTGTTCTGGTGTAATGCCCAGAACAGGTGTAACACCAATCCTGCCTGGTGCTGAGCACCCTCTGTTCCCGCTGCAGGCAAAAGGGATGAGCCACTTCATAGGATCAGGCCCAAGTCTAAAAAGAGCTGGTGGGATATTTACACCTGAGTCCCAGAAGCTTTCTCTTTTCTCCAGTTGCTGGAAGGACCTCAGGCAGGCTGTTTCCTGTGATTTTACGGATCGCTAGCTGGGCAAAGAGGCCTCCCTAGGGAGCCATTAAAACATATTTAATCTGAGAAAGATTTTTGCTGATGGTAGGGGAAAAAAATTGCACCTTGCCACGTACGGGTGGCAAAGTTTGTCCTTGAGGGGACTGGAGAGAGAATGAAGGGATCCCCTTCCTCTTTGTGCTTGCATTACAAAGCTCACCCCCCAAAAGTTGTCCTACGTATTTTTCATCTGCTCATGTTGTCTGGTGGTGCCCACGCTGCCGGCTGCTCTCCCACCACAAACACAGCTCATGGGAAAGGGAATCTCCGCAGACCTCTTAAGGTGACTCTGGATGTGGTGTAGGTAAGCTCCTGACATCTTTCACTGGAGACCGCATGCAGAGATTGTGCCTCAGTTTCCCTCTCGCTTTCACCCCGCACCTCCCTGCTGTACCTGTGGCCTCTCTCTCGTCTCCGTGTCTCTTCAGGATTTGTAGCGTTGTGGTAGGGGTCTGCAAGTCCTCTCCCCAGCCACATTGAAGCGTTTCTTTCTCTCTTCACATGCACACACGCATGAACACATCATTCCACAGACTTGGCCCTTTTGGGTTTATTTGTTTTCACTGCTTCTCAGGGTGTTTGTGTCCTCGGGTGTTCAGCCGAGTGCTCAGCTCTCTCAGACCCCAGGGCAGGGGATCAAGAGTGCTTTTTCTTGCAAAGTCACCAACGGCACCACGCTGCTGGAACTGCAGGTGAGAAGGACTTCCATGAATAGCCCAGGACAGACCCAAAGCCCTCCACTGAAATCCTCCCTGGCTGCCAGAGAGTGCTGGACTGGGATTTGGGTGATCTCTGATTCGCATCACGTAGTAGGAATTTGCTGATGTATTAAACAGCCCACAGGCTCCTGCTGCCTGCCACAGATGAGAGGACTTCCCTGCCTGCAGCTGTCTCTGCCAGCCTCCTTGCCCTGTTTTTCCATCACACAGTTATAACTGCAAACGCACACTCTGCATTGCCACCCATACTTGCTCCGCATGGCTCTGCGCACCTGCGTCTCTCTGCAGGTATCTTACTCTGTTCTGTGCAGCTCTCCCTTCGGACTCTCCTGCTCCCTTGTTCAGCATTGCTGACAAATGAGCCTCCAGGATACTCTTGGCAGAACCAATTGATTTTTCTTGCCCCCCAGGAGCTTGCAGGACAAACAGCCGCTCTATTGATTGTGAATGTTAAGTTGCAAATAGCACATCCGCATCCCCTGTACTGGCAGCTGCTGCTGCTGGTATTAAACATGGCAGCTGGAGAGACAACATGCAGAGAAGACCTTCCATCTCCTCCAATCCTTCTGGACTTGGAAGAGCTACACACATGGCTGCCAAATGCGGAGTACATGGGCTTTGCTAAGCAGGTCTGGCCAGATAGTGTAGGGACTGAAAGGAAGCTAAAAATGTTAAGGATACACATTGGTGCTGGCAGACCTGGAGCTCTGGGTGGTGGGTAGAGAAGCACTATGCTCCCATCGTCCTTGAGCACCAGCTGTGTCCCCCAGTCTGTCTGTATCATCCTCCATCTGCCCCACTGTAAAGAAGGGGTTTAGCCTACATTAAATCAATGGACTAACACCCCTCCATCCCCCATGCCCATCTTTCTCTAATGCCCCTACCTGAAAAAGGCAGATGAAACATATGAAGAAGCTCAGCAAATAACCACCAGAAAATCTGACCCTGGAAACATGCCTCACAGGAAGAGACAGAGTAATTTAATTTTTTCAGAGTGCAGGAATGGAGTGTTGTTTACAAATACCTTTGCTGGAAGAAAAAAAAGTCTGGCATCTGGGGGTGTAGTAATCTGTCAGACAAAGACAGAGCAAATATCCATGGCTTGGAACGTAACACTGCAAAGACAAAGAAGGTGCTTTATCTTCTCTAATCCTCAAAGAGACATTAGAGCAAAACTGCAGGCGTTTCTGAAAAAAGGGCTCCAGTTTAAATGGGTTGATGCTGGGATGACTGGGTGAGGCTTTCTCACCTCTGTTAGGCATGCAGTAGCCTTAGGAAGAAGTCCTGCCAGCTTCCAAGTCCTTACAGCCTTGGGAGGCAGCAGGGTTGTTGTGCCTGGTTTGATATCGCATGGGTTAATACACCCCACAGCGGCTTGCTGAAACCTCTGCAGGCCAGGTAGAGCGTTAGGAGTGGCAGAACTGTTAGGATTGTATAGATAAACCATCCAATAGTTTGCTTTAATTATGACAATACCAATCTGTTTGCTTTATGCAGTGTTTGTCATAAGATGAAACATGGTTACCAAAATTACCGTGTAGACTAGTCTGTATATAATAGCAGGCCAAGAGGTTAGAAGACGAAGGGTTTCCGGGTTGGGTAGGAGGCACAAAGTAAAGCTACCAGATAAACAAGCCATAACTTCTGTCAAGAACCTATCAACAGATTCCCACCACATGCACTGCGAATGGGCAGCTGTGCAGAGAAGTCCGTCTGAACCGGCGTCTTGAGCACTGCCGTGTTCTCCAAGCAATGCTGGCAGGACGGCATTTCCAACTCTAAATAATATCAATCAAGAGAGGCCTGCCCTGGGAAACCAGGATTTGGGCAGTCTCTGAGCTATCCAAAACGTCCAGGGGTAAGATACTGGGCTTTGGTCTAGGCTTCTGTCTCATGAGCTTCACGGATGAATTTATAGGGGTCCTTCTCTGGCTGGAGAGATGCTGCCTGCGAGATCAAAGGAAGGATGAGCAAATGGCTGGGCTCTGGCCCAAGGCTTTCATGCCGTGCCCTACTCCGATATGGACTTCCCCATGGCAAGTCTCTTGGGGGAATCTGTTTAACTGACCTGCAGCAATCTCCACTTTTCTCTGTCTGTAGAGACAAACAAGCACTTCTAGGCCTGTTTTAGAGGCCTCTTTTGGAGGAGACGGAAGTAAAGCTGCTCTGAGTAAAATCTTGACTGTTATTTTGCTCCTGGGTGCTTGAACCGTGTAGAGGGAATTTTGTTTGGTTGCTTTAAGGTCATGTCAGGAAGGTCCTGTTTGGGTCCACTGAGGGACAAAAGAGAAGCCAAGGGGTATTCTGCAAGGGAGAGAGGCAAGGCCTTCAGGGCATCCCCAAGAATACCTCTTTTGGGGCTGGAGCTCAGAGTAGTACTTGCTCTTTGGTTATTCCTACTGAGAAGAGCAAAGGTGACATGGTTAGAGGAGATCTGTTTGGATCAGAGTTCTTGATTGATATTTTGACAAAATAAAACCTATTCTGGCAGATCTACACATTCATGGAGCATTGCTTAACTCCACATGGCTGTCTGAGAGTCAGCTGGTGCTCAAATATATTTCTCTCCATGACCTATATGAAAACCAAACTCTGGATCACATTTGCCCACCGAGGCATGGCACTGCAGCCCATTCTGACCTCTGCCCACGTTTATCTTTCAATGAGCAGCTTCAAGTCAGGTCTCCAGAAAGCCCTCCTGAAGCGACCCCTTTCCCTCCTTACAAGAGGCCTACACGCTGTACCACACCTACTCAATCACATCTTGTAGTCAAGAGCAGAGCGCTCGAGGAAAATCGGCTCTTCACATCCCATTCATCCCTTTTACAGCAGCTGCAAGTCAGATGCGTTACCTGAGAGAGCTGGACTGAGGCGGGGGTAGGGCTGGAAGGAGGCAGGTAAGGAGCTTTCTTCGTCCAGCTCAAACTGAGTCAAAAGGACGTAACATCGAGAGTGATGGGGGACATGCTTGTCCACGTTATCCCTTTGTTTCATCTCTCCTTGTGGTCCTAAGCATGTTTCATTTTTTTGGTGGGCTGTTGCCAAGATGGCCGTATATTGTCAAGTCAATGGAGAAAGCAGACCAGCAAGGAAGGGCTGCCAGTTGTTTAATTCCCTGCTATTACTGGTGCTTAAACTAAACATCTATGCTAAATATTTCCCTTGCTTTTCTGTGGCCTAGTGTTGACCGGTGATGGACAGCAGTCTGCCCTTCCCAATATGAAGACTTGGGTTTATTAAGGCAAATACAAGAAGGGGGTTGGAGCTGGGAGAGGTCTACTTACCTTCTCACTGGGATGGCAGAAGCTCCTCTCTGCGAGCTTTCACTGAGATTGCCCTGAGGTGAACAGGGACTTTCTCCTGCACATAAACTGAGCTTTATTTCATCTGACAGGCTCTTTCTTGTTGCATGGGCAGCTGGAAAGGAGAACCTCAGTCCTGAGCTGGGCTGTTAGCTCTACATAGAGCCATGAAGGAAAAGCAAAATCACTTGTGTTAGAACTCAAACCCATACCTAAATTAATCTGATCTCTGATGCTATAGGTAAGCATCCTGAAGGAGGATAGTTTCATGAACTAAGACCTTGATACGCTGCCAGCATTGGCAGATTATAAAAACACTTAGAGAATCTCTCATCTCTGTCAGGAAAGTTTTGGTGCTTTTTGAGCATCTGCTGGGTGTACAGAAGGGATGGAGCCAGGTCTAGGCAAAGCTAGTTCTTTGCCCAGGGTAAAGGACTCTGCTGGTTCAATGTCCTCTTCTCAGCTTGGTATGGGACTGTTGTGTAGATGATTATATGGACAGCCAGCAGTCAGCAGAGGAAGACATCAGGCTGCAAATCTCAGAGAGCAACTGACTCGTGGCTCCACACCCTGTGATGGCAAAACCCCAAGATGGCAGGACTTGGGACTTCTCTGCAGATAAGGCCTGGAGACCCGGGAACATACAGGGACAGGGTCTTGCAGCAAAAGGAACAGGGAAGGAGCAGACTGGGGACATGAGGAAAAGGAATTGCATGTGGATAAGAAGGGATCGGAGAGATGGAAAGTGGGTGAGTATTGCAGTGGATATTCCCCTCTGCATCCCTATTAGGTCCCAATAGCCCAACAGTACCCACCAAAAACCACTGAAATACTGCAGTGAATCATTCCTTGTGCTTGGGAACATGCTGCCATCTCCCAGTCTGCCTCTACCTGGGATGCCCTGCAGAGCATGGGACTTGTGCTGTGATGTGACATTTCAGGTGGCACCATCTAGCATAAGCCTCACCCAGCACTCCCCGTGACAGTCCTGCTCATCACGTAGCCAACATACACAATGGATGCTGCTACCAGCCCATGAGCACGCACACCGCACCAGATCCCCTCCTGCACCCCCTGCACCCTTTTCCCAAAGGTGGAGGGATGGAGGCCCTTTTCCTCTTTCCCAGCACACAGGAGACCTTTCTGTCTTCTACCACAAGACCACAAAAGCTCAGATGGGTGTGGGGAGATCACTCTTGTGCCTTTCGTGGGCCTCACCATGGGAAGGGGATAAAGTGCTCTGCTTTTAGGCTTTTTCTTCCTAAAATGGGAGTCTTCCAGCTCTGATCCAAGCACTGGAATCCTCCCCAGAGCTCCTGTTTTGGGACTAACGATGCCCAGAAGGGGAAAAGCAAGCCAAGCCCTCACTTGTTTTCCCATATTACCCTTTGCTGGATATCAGGTCCCTGTGTTCCCTGACTGCTTTCTCCTGTATTAGCTTCCTCGTCGTTGTTCTCACCAGCCCTCCCCTCCGTGGAACTCCACTTGTTGTTTAACCCATTGGCTCCCTCTCCTTTCTCCTTCCTCTGTTATTACTTTGTCCAGGGCTCTGGTTCCTCTGCAATATCTTTCTCATCTTCCCCTGCCCCGGAACAGCTGTGGGGATCAGACCTGCCTTCTCCTCCCAAATCCTTCCCCAGAGCCACTCCTGCCCTTACACCTGGAAGGAGGCAGCCAACAAGTATGGAGTAGGCAGGGTGCCAGGCCCGTGTTTCTTCAATGCTAATGCAGGTGACCTGTGCTGACAGCTCTAACATGGGCAATTCCCCTTTCCTCAGCCTTTCCGTAAGTCAAGCCTACACCTGCTAACAGTACTTATTAATGCTGATTAGGCTGACTAATGAGACTCTTGTGCACACATCTGAGGGGCAGCAAACCCCAGAGGGACAAGGAAGGAAGAAATTGCCTTTGCATGTAGCTGTGCTGTTTCCTCTTTGCAGTTATATCAGGACAGTTGTAGAGGGAGGGCAGAGCTTGCTCAGGGCCCAGGAGGAAGCTGGTCTGACAGATAACCCGGTGTGTGGAGTCAGAGTCTCCTTTTCTGGTGCAGAAATGGAGATTTTCATCTTTGCAGATATATTTGCAGTATGACTGAGGGATGGCTATTCTGCACCTCTGCCTTGCTACAGGTTTCTGGGCTGTAATTACTATTTCAGCCTCTGGGTAATGATCTGGATCCTCAGAGGCTGCTAAGTGTCTGATTTTGTTTGAAACCATTGGGAATTTGGCATCTAAATCTTTAAATACTCTGCATAAAAGGCTGCTCTGCAAAAGCTGACTTGTACGTGCTTTACCTTAGCAGTCTCTGTGTTTATTTAATGATGCATGAAGTTACTCACGTTGCCCTTGGAGGCTTCCCTATTGTGTCGTGTGTGGTTTTTCTCCTCAGAGAAAGGACAGGTTGGGGTAGGAATAGGACTATTGCAATCCCTGTTGGTCATCAGTAAGAGGCAACCCAAGGAGATACCCTGAGCAGAGGGATGGTGCAGGTCAAGGGGCAAGAGACCTGGCCCCAATCTCCAGAAACACAGAGAGCTGAGGGAGGCTTCAGCAGCAATGAGAACTGGCAGGTGGAAGGTGCCCACCAAAACTCTGCCATTTGGCAGAGTATTTCTGACAATAGCTGAGTTTTCAGTACTGATTTTCGACATTGTGCCCTGAGCAGAAATTGATGACTTTAAATAGGACAGAAGTTTAGCAAGTGCTGCACCCTGAGGAAAAGCAAGATGTGTAAACCATACGGATTAAACAAAGAGCGCAAAAAGTCACTGAAAAAATAAGCTAGTTTGTGGATGATTTAGCCTCTTTCCAATTTTTGGAGACTGTCCTTGATAAGGGACCAGACCCGGCTTTGGAGCTGGTATACAATGAAGAAGGACCACTGGCAGCTCTGGATAAGGCAATAGACATTACCAAATAAAGAGAATTATCCCATCTCAGGTGGCTTTTATGAGGAGTGAATAATACACTGACAGTAAAGTGAATTCAGACTACTACAAGTTAAGTTTACAACAGAGAGATCTTCAACTGAGACCCTGTTTAGGAACTTAAAAATCTAAGCAAAGAATCTTAGAGGTTTTATTCTGACCTCAAATGAGCAACTGCACTGAGAAAGATGTTAAGACATTTCTGTATATGGCAAAAATACTGTCGATAGCAAAAAAAAGGGAGGTGTGAAGCTGTAGCTTGTTGGAACAAAGAAACTAAAATAAGCTATGCACTGTGCCTGCATTTTTCCTCCTGTTTCTCTGAAATAGTCTTGGCAAAAGACAGTACTGTTAACAGCTCTGTATATGTGAGACACATTCTCATTACGAACAGCTTAGGTGGCATGGGAAGGTCTGAGAGCATGTTGTTTGTTGGTGGGCATGAGTTTTGGGGGTTTGCAGGGAAGCGCAGACCTTTGAGGCATAAAATACTTTCTCCAAATGAGGGGCTGGTGGAAAATGGTGGCAGAAATGTGAAGTGGCTAGCCTGGCCGAGAAGTCAGAACGTAGTGCGTGTGTGCTGATGCATCATTTAACAGAGAGCTGCCAAGAAATGGCGTTGGCTGTTAGGTGCCTATGTCAGTGATTTGCAGATGAATAAGGAAATAGAAGAGGCAGAAGGAAAACACAGTACACTTGGGCCCTGGGAAGGCTCACCATGTTCATGGCCGTGTCCAACTGGCAACCCCTCACAAGTGGGGTCCCCCGGGACCAATACTGGGCCCAACGCTATTCAATATCTTCGTAAGTGATCTGGATAACGGGATCAAGTGTAGCCTGATGAAGTTTGCAGATGACACCAAACTGAGTGGGGAAGTAGACACTTCGGAAGGGAGAGCCACTCTGCAGGAAGATCTGGATAGGCTGGAAGAGTGGACTAACATGAACCTTATGAAGTTTAACAAGGACAAGTGTAAGGTCTTGCACCTGGGAAAACATAATTCAGGAGTGCAGCACAGACTGGGATCCACCTGGCTGGAGAGCAGCTCCGTGGAAAGGGACCTGGGGGTCCTGGTGGACAGGAAGCTCAACATGAGTGAACAGTGTGCTGCTGCGGCCAAGAAGGCCAGTGGGATGCTGGGTTGCATCAAAAAGGGCATCACCAGCAGAGATAAGTCATTATCCCACTCTGCTCAGTGCTTGTCAGGCCACACCTGGAATACTGTGTACAGTTCTGGTCCCCATTATACAAAAAAGATGTGGTCAGGCTGGAGGGGGTCCAGAGAAGGGCCACCAAGATGATCAAGGGTCTGGGAAGCCTGCCATGTGAGGATAGGCTGAGAGAGCTGGGTTTGTTCAGCCTTGAGAAAAGGAAGCTTAGAGGTGATCTCATCACCATGTACCAGTACTTAAAGGGGAGCTACAAAGAAGATGGAGACTCCCTTTTTACAAGGAGTCAGATGGTGAGGACAAGGGGTAATAAGTACAAGTTACTCTTAGGGGGATTCCAATTGGGCACAAGAGGAAGATTTTTCACAATGAGAACAGTCAATCATTGGAATAATCTCCCCAGGGAAGTGGTTGACTCCTCTATGCTGAACATGTTTAAGACTCAGCTGGACATGGTGCTGGGCCATTTCGTCTAGACTGTGCTCTTGCCTAGAAAGGTTGGATCAGATGATCCTTGAGGTCCCTTCCAACCTGGTATTCTATGATTCTATGATTCTATGTCTAGAATGGGAAACAATGACCAGGACAACAGTCTTACCTCCCATGGGGTAGTGCCACAGTGTTGGTGGCCCTCATCACAACCTCTTGGAAGGAAAATCCTCTTCAAGGGAATAGAGCTCCCAGGAAAAGGGCACTAAGTCAGCTGTATTGCTTGGGAAAGCCTTGAAGAGTCACATACCCAGCAATGGCAATTGCTGTGCCCCAGGACGATCAAGAGCCTGAGTTAATGGACCAACTGCATCTGACAGCGTCGTGCTGATGTTTTGGGTGAGACCTGTAGGTCCTGGCACTAGCCAACTGAACACTGCCTATTTGTAGATTCCAGATACATAATTATATTTCAGGCACAGGACTCAACTTCCCAAGCAGAAGTGAGTGCTATGGGATACCTGAGGGTAGGGCCATCGGGACAGTGCAGGACTTGCAGGAGAACCACAGTCTTGTGCAGCAGGAGCTGGAGGTGCGGTGACACCCCATCATGCCTACCATGGCGTTAGGCACTGGCCTGTTGGCAACTGAGTCCTTCCCTTGGGGGACTTTGGTGCCAGATTGAGATGCATGCATGCATTAAAGTGTCTGCATATGCAGATGGTGTCTGGGCTCCTGTTATATCCCTGGAGATCTAGGCAACATGGAGGCCAGGGTCACTCAGCCGGGAGGTCTCTGCTTCCATGAGCTGAATAGCTCTCCATGGACTCCACTGCCCAGAACAGGAACTGGGACACCCAGTGCTCCTAGGGACAGCTACACTCATCTCCGGAGAGATCCCTGTGTTGCAGTGATGTTGACTGTTCAATTTTTATTACCATTGGATTGGCCAGGGAAACAGGTTAGGGAAACATATATGTGTTGCAAGGGGCAAATTCTTGCAAACTCAGTGCAAGGGGCAGTTTGAAGCATTGGTTATGTTGTGTTCCTGTGAAATGGAGATGACTGCCCCATGGTCAGACCCCGGGGAAGCAGAGTACTCTAGGATGCCCTAGCTTGGACCAACCATAAATCTTGCCGTTCTGAATGGTAACACCAGTGAGTGCCAGGAAAAGCCGCTCACTAGACTTGATGAATTCATAGTAACCTTCCAGCTGGAGGGGCAATAGGCATATGAGGGAGGAGACATGGAGCAGTAACAACAGTTATTGCTGTTCATGCTGCAGGTCTTGCTGTTTTCCTAGCATAATTTTTTGTATTCGCATTGCTTAATGGGTACAGTGTAACTGAAAACATTTACCCACCATTGTGGACAGAGTTTTCCAGCATCCTTAGCCTAACATACCTATTAAACATGGCTCTTAAATCGTCCCAGTGACTTTATACTGGGGTGAATTTCAACCTGGATGCCTGAGATGGATTCTTTTTCTGTCCTTGGAAGCATCAGTGTTTAAGTGACTGAGTGGATGGACTGATAATGGGAATGAGGACAGCAAGCCCTGATTTCACAACATGCCAGGAAGAAAAATAAACCAAGAGTAGTATAGTATCATAGTCTGGTTCTGCTTTTCATCTTGGCTGTTCTTCAGGGAGAGCAGAACAGCAGAGTTTGCTGGAAAGCATGTTCATTTTCACAGATTTTTGTATGTTTATCTGCAGTTTAGGGGATTTAGCGATCCAAATGAAGGTGGAACGTATCCTTAACCTCTCCCCAAGCCCAGGCAATGTGTATGAAAACATATACACCCACATGTATTTTTTTATTATAGCTGAAATAATGAGAGGAGACTTCACTGCTTGACTTCATCTTCTCTTCCCTGAGAAGATTCAGACGTTTTTGGAAACAAATGAGTAGTTACTAGTGACAGGTGGGTTGGAATACTTTCTTTCCCACTCCATTAGCATCTAAAATCTTTGTAGTGGATAGCTCTGGAAACATCCGTCTTGTCCTTTACTCCTAAGCACATGCCCAAGGCCCAAAAGCTTTCATAGAAAGTAGAGATTTCCTGCTTTCTAAGTCATCCTATGAGTGTCACATTACAAAGACAAACACGAAAAGAAAACCACAGTAAAGAATTTGTTGCTAGCAAAATGTCTGTATTAAAATACAAAGAAAAGTTTCCTGTTTGGAACAGTAATTAATAGACTCTTTTGTATGGGTACTAACAGCACTGCAAGTTCCATTTTCCAAACATACCACAGTGTTCTTGAGGAATAAATTCCACCACTGTCATTCTGAACCTCAGCCTAAAAACCAAAGAGGTCAAAGACAATAGTACTGTACATCCTAGCAATGTTCCAGCATCATTACACTGGCTTACTGCAGTGTGTCCCATCAAGTGTGGGTTATATCTGGACACTGCTTGGTGACGGCAAGCTCACAGGGCTTCCTATTGTGTTTGAGAAGGCGATGATTGCATTGGGGCCCTTGGAGTTCTTGTTCATACCCAGGATGTCCACACTGGTTTGCTCTGGCTCGGTTTTCCTGAAGATGTTTTTCATGGTTGACTGAAAGTTATTGGTGACAAAGCAGTAGACAATGGGGTCCATGCAGCTGTTGAGGCTACTCAGAGTCACTGTCACATGGTAGACGAGGAGGCTGACATCATGGGGCATGTCTGGGTTGATGGAGATTGCTACCTGTCGCACATGAAAAGGAGTGAAGCAGATCATGAAGATGATGAGGACGGTGATAAGGAGTTGCACAGCTCTCATTCTCCTCTCCCGACTCTGGTGCATGAGGCTGGGCTTGGACAGAGCACACAGAATCCTGGTGGTGAAGAAGATGATTATGATGAGGGGGAAGAAGTACTCGCAGACCATCAGGACCAGAATCTTGGACAGGCAGCATGCAGCAAACTGTATTGCCATGGTCAGGATGGAGAAAGTCACCACAGTGGCAAAGATCCAAATGAAGATGCAGATCCCCTTGGCACAGGTGGGGTTCCTCCATTTACGTGAGGCTTCCACCTGTACAATTGCCAGATAGCGGTCAACGCAGATGCACGTCAAGAAGAGGATGCTGCAGTACATGTTGACAAAGTAGCCAAAGATATGAACCAAGGAACAATTCAGGCAGTCCCCTGCACTATAGAACATGATGATCCGGACAGGCAAGGAAAAACCCACCAAGAGATCAGTAACAATCAAGTTGATGGTGTAAATAACAGAGGTGGTTTTTGTCTTGGTACGGAAGCAGAAGACGTACAGCGCTAAGCTGTTCAGCACAACACCCACCAAGAAAATGATGGCATTGACTACCATCAGGGCAATCCACAGGCTGTAAAATTCTGTGTACAGTTCTTTGTCGGGGTGAATGAACTTGGAGAACAAGTAGATGCTGGAGTTGGGTTGCTGGGTGGAGTTGATAGAGTCAAGAGCTGGAAGTTGGGTGGAAGAGGTCGACATGGTCACTGACTTCCCAGTGATCTGGAAGAAAAGAAACAGAGGCATATCAATGGGTATGTCAGCATTCCTTAGGGCTCAGAATATTGTCACCTAAGAACATTTTAACCAACATATTTATACATCTTCAGTAGTTATATATATTGCTGTATTCTGAGCGTCTCATCTGTCAATATGGAATTACCAATAATCGCTAGAAAAATATCTGGGTTTATAATTACTGTCTTCTGTGGTTCCAGATGCATGTTTTGGAGAAGACACACAATCCCCACTTCAAATTTCTCTTTCTCTGCCCTGTGCAAAAGTCTTTTTAAGGCCTGAGCAAGAACAAAGAAGTGAACTATGCTGAGGGAAGCAGAGGAGAAGGGAAAGTCAGGGGACCTACATGTGGTCATGTTTGAGCCAGCCATGTGGCAAATGGCCCAGAGAAACACATGGGGTTGATGGGTCCAAGCAGGGTGCATTGATACTCATGGAGGGCACAGGCCATTTTCTGCTGTGACAGGGAGGGTCAGGCCAATATGCAGCTCACACTAAGTCTTGTTTCCTGAACATGGCTCTTATTCTTTTGAGTCATTGCTCGACATTGGAGCAGCTTCTTCCTGACTGGAGGCTCTTCTTCCCCTGCCATGGGAGCAGGATAGTGCTGGCAGCTGAAAGACATTTGCCCAACCTGTTGGTACAACCGTAGCCCCAGCATCTGACTCCTAAAATATCCCATCCCTTCCCTTGGCCAGGTGATCCCGTTAGAGAATTATGTGCAGCAGCATTTTCAGGAACGGTAAGATTTTCCTAAAATCAAAGAATGGCTGAATTTTCCAGGAAAGCACGAGCAGGTTGTGTGGCATCTTCTAGAGATCTGCACTCACAGCAACAGCAGCTGGGAGATTTCAAACCAAGGGTGTCAGGCGCTACTCCTGCCAGGGTTTGACAGTTTAATTTGCAAATCATTCCTGACTTACACACTATTTTAAACTGATTTGTATATTAAAAAGATAAAAAAAAGCCCAATATATACAGAGACTTGGCTGGTTTCAATAAAAATAAATGGTTGAAAAATGTCTGGAATATCTCAAAGCGGCTGAGCAGAACTTTGAGGTTAAAAAAATCAGCTTGAATCAGCAGAGAATGATGCTGAAAGACTTGAGTTATGAGGGTTTGAAATCCCTGCTACCAGAGCGCCAAGTGCGGAAGGGCTTGGAGACAAGGAGCGGCAAACACATCTTCCAGTGCTCACAGGAACCGCAGTGTGCCTGGGCTGCATGTCTCAATGAGGAAGGCTTGAATTGCTAAGGGGGTCTGGATGTCCAGCTCCCCCAAGCATGCTGGCTTTCTGCCTGCACTCATCCTTTTTGCTGCTTATGGGGACTTGGAGAATGGACTGAAGATGTCACATTGCCTATGAGGTGCTCCAAGCTGTTGGTGACCGTGTAGAATGCAGAGGAGGAAGCTACCTAGATCAGAAGCCTTTGAGTGAAAAGTGGATCCTCAGGAGTGTTCCTGCTGACCAAAAGCAAATGTTTTGCTGGGACAATCCTAACTGGGTCCAGAGAGAATCCCAGCAGCTCTGAGCCTGCCTGACAAGTGACAAAGGCTTTTCCTGCCCAGCCACTAAAAGCTTGCTTGTTGGGCTAATGAACTACTAATCCCTGCTAGCTGTAACTCTCAATCTTTTGAACTCCTCCACACCTCCTGACAAAAGCAGAAGGCTTCCAGCTGTCTGGGATAAAGAGCTGGGGAACTGAGATTTAGGAGAAGAGATTCCCAAGTCTCTGTGCATTTGCTGGACACAGCACTCCTGATGTGTCTCACCAGTGCTGAGCAGAGGGGAAGGATCACCTCCCTCAGCCTCCTGGCAGCACTCCTCCTAAGGCAACCCAGGAGGCTGTTGGCCTTCTTTCTCACAAGGGTGCATTGCTGGCTCATGTGCAACTTGGTGTCTCCCAAGTCCTCTGCAAAGCCAGTTTCCAGCTATTTGGCCTCAGGCTGTACTGGTGCATTCCTCCCATCTTGGTAAAGCCTCTGCTGGACCCTCTCCTGTCTTTCAACATTCCCCTGAGCAGAGAGCTCCCAAACTGGACACCTTGCCAGTGATGAACTGATGGAGGTAATAATTCCCCTCCATCTGCTGACCACGAACCTCCTAATGTGGCACAGTATGTACTTTGCTTTGTCTGCAATGCGTGCACACTGCTTGCTGATTTTCAGCCTAAGATCCACCATAACATCCATGACCTTTTCAGTAGAACAGTTCCTAGCCTGTACTGATGAATAGGGTCAGAGGATATGGCCAGGCAGGCTTTTGTGGAGGACTGAGTGACCAAAGTGTGGGTGCTTTCCTGACTTTTCTCACTTTGGAGAGGGCTGGGAATGAAGTATGTTTGGTAAATGGTCAACACTCAAGATCAAGAGTCCTCATGAGATGCTACAGTCTAGCCGTGGTTACTCTGTGTGGTTCATTCAAGCCAGGTGAGCACAAAGCAGAACATTTGTTGGGCAAAAGCAGAGATTAGGACTGAGAATTTAGAAGACTTGGTGTGAAGTTCCCTCTGGAAATTCTTGGAGAAGTGACTTTGCCATCATCATGGAGTTTAGGTCTGTTGGCCTGGAGTCTGGTGATTGGTCTAGTTTCTTCTTGCCTCTCATCTAGTCTATGGAAGTAGCGTGAAAGAAAAAGATGGTTTTTAGTATCCTTGAACTTGGAAGGATATTTAGAATCAAATGGCAATTTGTTCTGTTTAGGGAGCCCAAGTAGTTGGATTGTCCATTGCAATGGCTGGTGCTCAACCATAAAGCCCTCCTGAGATCAAACCCAGTGCCAGATTATGCCGCAGGACTCAAATCTCAAAGCCTGGAGTCAGACCACCTGTAATGTCCCTAAGAACTGCTGGGCAAAGAGGAGCAACCCTAACTTCTGTCCACTTTGGCAAGTAAGCCATCTCCAGCAGCAGCTGGATGTTGGAACAGCTTGTGTTTCGGGAACGACCAGATTACCTCACCCTGCACTGAACTCCAGTGGCAGCCAAAGGAGCACACATGGTCACGTTATTTTGTCTGGGTCTGATTGAGCCTGCAGACTCCTGGAGGAGGGTCTTGTCTCTTTACATTTTGTGCCAAGCACACTGTCAGTGAATAACAGGAAAAACTGAACCCAAGACTGGCTGAAGGTAGTGAAGTTGCGAAGTCTGGCACTTGAAAAAGATGCACAGGGAGGATGCAAAACGCTGGCCCATTTTCTAATGATTTCCTAATATTCTCACCATCTGATCTTCTCTGTTTGTTTGTTTCACTCTTTAATTACAAAAACAAACTGAAATGAGCAGATGCCTGGATCTGCTCCCGGATTTCTCTTTGCAGATGCTGTCAGGAGGAGCACTGTGGAAGCCACTGCACCAGTGTAAACCAAGAAATAAAGACTTTGTTGCTCCTTGAGTGCAGCGTGAGCTTGTATATCTGTGTTCTTAGAGGTAGTTGAGCAAGTGGAGAAGACAAAATCACCCATCTCATCCCTTAGCCTGCACTAGAGTGTATTGAGTTATGTATGCATTTGTCTTCTTATTGTAACTCTAAGGCACTGGCTGTTTCCTCTGATTCTACATCTTGTTAGTAGTCTGGCTTCTCTGGGAGATTATTCTTCAGTCTCAGATCCTTTATCACAAACACCTGATATTCATCTTATATTTTTCCTTTCCTGCCTCAGTGAAATCAGTAACTCAAAATGCATTCAAACGTTCCTCATCCTCACAATGCTGCTGAGGTATGTGGGGCACTTTACGGACTGATAGAAAAGGATCCCCTATGAGGACTGTCCATACAGAGAAATTAAAATCATCAGCATATATGGTGTGATAGCTTACATAGTCACCTCTTCCACTGAGCCCCATGGGCAGTGAAATAAACTCCAGATATAGTAAACAGCTAAAAAACAAGTAGCATTTTGTTTGCCAAATTGAACATGCAACGGAGGAGCTGAATTAGAGTTTCTGTCTCTTCCCACTCCATCGCTGCTCTGTCTGAACTCAAAATCCAAGCAGCTACATGAAACAAATTTAAGTAATTCTGAAGATGTACTCACTGACAGGCTGTGGAAAAGCTGCCTCTTGGGCTGCAGTGGGAAAAGTCTTCCTCTAATCAAATTGTTACTGATGGATGTTTGGGTGAATGGCCTTTTTCTTTCTTTGTGGCACTGCCCTCATCTCATGGCTCACAAGCAGAAGGGATGGAGAGCTGGACTTGCAAAGCAATAGCATTCCTCTGAGTGCTTTTAATGAGATGGAGCTGGACCAAACCCCTGGTTAACAGCTACTAAGTATTTTTCCATTGTGGGTCTCCAAGCACTTGACAAAGGTACGTTGCCCCATTTTGCAGTAGGCTGAACAAGGCACAGAATGGCAGCGTGACCTCGCATCTGAGGAAAAGCAAACATTTCCAAAGATTTCCAGTTCTGCCCTCCCCTGCCCTCCCAGTGAAAAAATTACGCTCCATCACCATGGAGCGGTGGCATATAGGAGTCAGCAGGGGTCATGGCTAAATACATGAGAAGCTTCGCAGCCTCTGCAAACCTTTATTTTGCTATGTTTTGCACTATTTATTGCTTGCAGCTATTGCATGAGCTCATGCAGAGCTACAAGAGCCGTGATCACCTTTGCTTACAGAGTAAATAGCCCCTGTGCTAACCCCTTTCCTAAAATCTTTGAAGAGTTTGAAGCTCAGCCTTCTTCATGCCTAATGCAGCTCTCAGCCCCCCAGATTTCCATGCAATCCCTGTTTCTTGGAGCTGGCAGTCTGCAAAGCCCAAGATGGGTAAACACGCATCCTTCTGAGCGCTGTCTGACTGCGCCAGTTGGCCTATGCTGTTATATTATACCTCTCAGGCTGGATTTTGTCTGTCTGGCTGTGAGACTGTGGGTAGTATTTCCTTAAAAGTACAGCAGGCATCTGGGTAGAAATGGGATAAGGGGAGGGACGGAGACTGGAGGTTGACCTGGTTTCCCTCGTTCTGATAAAGGTCCCTGCTCAGCACTGGGAGAGGGGGACTTGCTCTGAAATACTGTCTCATTGTTGCGTGACACAACCAATTCCATCATTCTGGGGCCAAATAGGAAACAGATGGTCGCTGTGCTGGAACCGGGTCCTGCAGCCTCTTCCCTCGCTCACTCGCTGCTTGGCATCACACTTGTTCATTGAGCATGGGCAGTTCAGTGCTACGTCTGCCCCAGGAGGATATCCTTGACCATCCTGTGTTTCTTTCCACCCAACTTTTAGCTCAGTGTCAGCCTTAAGCCTCACCCTCCACTTGCTGAAGTCAATGGGGAGTGCTTCCTTGACCTAGGGGAAATTTGGATCTGGCTCAGCAGTTCAAGTAATGGGATACAAAAGAAACGGCAGGTCAGGCAACTGAGCTTTGTCCTAACCTCTCTCCAAAGGGGTTGTTTATTGGTGTGTGCAGATAAGATCTCTGCATTCAAACCCAGAGACAGAGAACAAGAGAGCCATGCACTGGGATCAGAAAGATGAAAAGGACATTAACAAGTGAGAGTGAGTGTTATTTAGTACAAACAGCTTCAGTTTTTCTCTTCTCCCTGTCCTGAATCAGAACATCTGATATGGCAACATGGCTCCTCTATCATCCCCGCTGTGGGATGGCAGCAGCATGTGTTTAGTTTTGCAGCCTTTCTGTGTTTAAAGTTCTCTGGGTGATTTATCATCATATTTATAAATGAAGGGTTAAACTCACTCTCTTTCAGTTTAAATTGTATGATTCTCCTTCTGGCAAGCTCTCACTCAACTCTGGCTCAAACTGGCCAAATATGGTGTTTTTGTGCATGTCGAGGACCTTGCCCTATACGTGGTAGAGCTTATTCTGTGTGCCACATGCTCAGCCCGGGGAGGTTGGGTTTGCTGACAGTGGGAACTGAGGGAGAAAGGGAGAGAAAGGGAATGAATCCAGCTGCTGAAAGGGAAAAGCTGGTGCCCATCTAGCCCTCAGGCTGTGAGAAGGGAGCTAATGTCCGGCGGAGAAAGATCCCACCCCGAAGCAGAAATGGAGCTATTCCCAGGGCAGGGAAGATCCCATATTTGTGGGCATCAGATCTCTGCTCTCACTTGATTCCTAGGCATTGATGTCTCCTAGAAGCCTCCAGGTCTGAGGGCAGCTGGACAGAGTGTGTGAAACACTTGACTGCTGGGGAATTGCAGTTGGAAACGGTCAAACCCAGTCCAGAGTTGGATTATTCCTTCCCCTCCAATGCTGTGGAAATAAAAAGTGCTTTGGAGACACAAAACACATAGTTCTGTGAGTGTCAGATTAAATGACACCTGCTTTCTTACGGTTTCATGTCTTGCAGTGGCTCGCAGGGCTGGATAAATGCTTTGCCCTGGCTGAGATGCTTATTATAACTTTTTCCCATGTGGACACTTGGCTGCCTTAATGAGCACTCACGTTCCAGCTTGTCCCTTGGCTCCGACACTTGTTTGACTTTCTCCTCTCTTTGCTGCCTAATTTCCTGAAAATTGAGGTGATCTTTCCCTTCTGCCAAATTTTGGTTGAATTTAGCCAACAGATAAAAAAACATTAGGAGGATGGAAGAAATCAGAGCTGACAAACACGTAAATAGGCACTGAGCACAATCCTTGTTTTCTCTAATATGAACCTGCAAGGAGTTTGCTAGTACTCTCCACCACACATCCTTTAATTTAGGTCTTATTCGCTGCAACTTCACAGTTGCTTTGGCATTGAAACACTGCAAGCAGGGCTGGATGTCTTCTTTGCAAAGAGCGAGCATTGCCTGCCTCTCATTCTTTGCCTGAAGTGAAATAATTTCAGATTTACACCAAATCATATCTTCCTCATGAAGAACCAGCCTGGGGATAGATGATAGCTGGTTGCCTGGTGTATGCACTGGTCAGACACGGCATGTTTGCCCACGTGCAATGAAGAGCGTGATGGCCAGCAACTCCTACCTTGTCCAATGGTTTGAATGGTAATGTGCTGAATTACAGCCTTTGCCTGGAAGGGGAAAGGTGTGAACTCACTTTGCACATCAGCAAGAGGGACTAATACCACCTACTGACTTTTTGGTTGTCCAGTCCCAAGGACGGTCAGGGGCTGTCTCCTTCAAGCCATTTAAGCAATCACGGCCTAAGGATGTGTGGAGGCTAATGCAATGGTGGTCATTGGGCTTATGTTGCTGATGGGCTGTTGAGCCATATGCCTCCTGCCTGACGTGCCCAGTTAGCCTACGTGGTCGCTCACCTCCAAGGCCCTGCTGTGGATGGGCAATGGGTATCGCTGTGAGTTGTGATCTGACCTCCACCCACCATGCTGTGTTCAATGCTCTGTGTGCACATGGGTGCACCCCATACTCCCCATCAAGCCTAAGGCCAAAATCAGATCCTATGTGAGTGAGGGACCCAGCTGCCTGGTTCAGTTTGGAACAAGCAATAGCCTGTGGGTGCCCAAGCAATGATTTAGTCCAACAGGTCATCCTAGGCCATGAGGGATCACTGCCAGTTAGAAGAGGGAGAGCACAACTCTCCGAACTACATTCCTCTTCTTCATGGAGCAAAGTGACCCAGATGGGAGGGAGGCCACTCGGCTTGGCCCAGATGCCCACTCTTTGCATCTAGGCTTGAACCTGCTGCTTAAAACCAGGTGACGGATCTCCAGTCCTGGACACCCCAGAGACAATCTATTTAAAACTTGGAAAGATCTGCATGGTCCTCCCCCAGCCCTGTCCTGAGCATGCATGGAAGATATGGAATGAAGCTCTCAAAGATATACAGAGCAGGAAATTCATGTGCTGGCAGATTTCTTGTGAGCTTATACCTCCTCTATGCCCATTTGCAGCAGTAATGCCTCAGCCTTTGAAAGAAGGAGCCCAGATGTACGTGTACAAGCAAACATAGAAGTGGGATTGTACATACATTGCCTCTCCAGACCTGCAGAAGTGCACCCAGCAGTGGTGGGCACCTAGAGGTCCTTCAGCACGTCTCTGATGAGGCTTGCTAGTACTGGTCACCTTAGAAGTGCTAATAAAGGCTTTACACCTCCACTTGCTTGTTTATACCACACTGTATAGAAAAGTCCCTCCTGAAATGTTTAGACGTCTACAATGCCTTATTGATACTGTTGCATTTTTCATGGTCCTCTTCTCTGCATTACCAGATCTTGGCCTTGGAATGACAGAAATATTAAGTGTCTTGGTGAATGCTCTATAAATCATGCTGTTAGCATTAAAAAGACCAATATCTCATAGCCTGTCAGGGCTAGCACCAAGTGCCATCTGTCACGAGGGAGCATGGAGTGACATCTCTGCAGTAGATGCTGGGTATTTCTAGCTCTGATACTGTAAGAGAAATCAGAGCATGACTTCCTGCATGTATCCCTCTTTGTCCTTCGGGGACCAATATAACGTGAGGGGAGCACATGTTTTGGGGGAAAATGTTTTCCAAAAGGGTATAAAATTTTTTTAAAAACCTAAATCTGGAAAGAAACATGTAGATTTGGAGTTTTATAGGTCCAGCCAGGAGAGATGGGTGGATTTGTGCCTGTCTTCTTGGGAGGTTGTAACAGTACAAGAGAAAAGTGTTTGATTTTATTGGGATTACAGTAATCCATCTAGCATTTCAAGGGTGCCTGGGACGAAGTGCTAGAATTGTCAGTTTGGAATAAAAGCTGTTGTGGCTGTGTACAAGGGGAACCCTGCAGTGAAAATTACCATATAGGCACATACAGGAACTTCACAGGCAAATGCAAAAACATTGCGGGAGATTAAACTGAGCAACTTCTGGACTGTGCATTGCTGCTTGCTTTTGAAAAGGAAATTTTTAATTGCAAATTTAGGAATATTTGAGCACTTTTCCCTCTTTCTGCCTTCAGAAGCCTGAGAAGACAGTGGGGGAAGAGCAGCAACAGAGGTTTGTTGTTGAGGAATACCTTGGCCCAGGGATGCAGGACAGAAGAGGCAACGCTCACACCCTAGGGAGCACAGGGAATGGAGGTGACCCAAATGCAGGTAGGGATAAAGGGGCGATGCAGCGGGGAGAGGGGTCAGGTGTGCCATGAGCAGCAGACCAGCCCGCCGTGGGTGCAGCTCTGCAGCCCAGCAGAGTTGTGCGGCTCTCTTGGCTGCGGGGAGAAACTGAGGCACAGAGCTATGCCTGGGCTTGGCCCACGGAAGGCAGAGAGATGGGAGACCTAGTCAGGGAGCAGACATTTTTTGAGGCATCCCAGGATGGTTAACCAGATCGTTAACCGTTTGGGAGGCTGGTATCTGTGGTTTCCCTTGCTAGGCATATATGACACTGTGCTGTGCAGACAGACCCCACAGTACCTTCAGGGTTTTGCAAATTTTGGATTAACTAGGTTAACCTGGAAAAACCTTGAGCTGTTGGTGAGTGTCTTGCTATGAAAGCAGGGGGCATTTCTGAAGGGACCTGGTTAAGGACCTCGGTACAGATCTGTTTCTCCTTAGACTGACCCAGCAAGCGGATTCAGAGAAAGAAAACAGCATCTTTCCTAGAGCTGAGCTCGCACCCTGCTGCATAGCCAAACAGAGGTAAAACATCACCAGTTGCAACCGACCCCATGCCAGGCAGTACACCATCTCCTCTCCTGGCTTACAAAACCTCTCTGAATGCATTTCCCCAAAATTTAATTATGTCTGGGAATACACAGATACAAACAAGGCATCACCCCACTCCTCACAAGAGCTGGCTTTTCAATGGGGGAAAGCCGGTACCTTCATACACTTTTCATCACCCCCCATCTCCTCGGGAAACAACGAAATATCATGGCACTGCCACAAAACCCAAAAGCAGAGAAGCTCACAGTGGAGGAAGCCCCTCACAGTTACTGGTGCAGCCTGGATCTCCAGGTCGGGCACCTCAAGCTGAACCTCCACACCTGCCACACGGGCAGAGCCAGGGGCTTCCCGAGCTGCCCTTCCACGTGTTCGGCGCAGGACCCTCTCCCCTCCCATCGCTGCCAGGGCTCCCTGCTGCAATAGCCACGCTTTCCACTCTGGACTTGGGGTAGGGTCTCCAGCAATTCCCTCCTAGCCCTGCGCTGTCACCTCTCCGATCCCATGCCCCCACTTTCTCTCTGACCAATATCCCAAAGCATTCACTGCAATGGTCCTTGCAGCGTATTCCCCCACGATGGACTGACTTACCTCTGGCCTGATCTCCCTTCTATGGTACAGGAGCTGCCGGTAAGAAAATTTCCTTGTGGACCTGAATGCTATCACCCCAGGAAAGAGACATCTGTTCCTACAAGCAGAACAACTGGAGTGACTACAGAACATGAAGAAATGCCTAATCTCTCTCTCGTGCTCTCTCTCTCTCCCTCTCTCTTCTAAATATAGCCTTGCAACTAATGGGAAAAAATACACACTACCAAAAAAAAAAAAAATTTCCACTTGTCTTTAGTGTTCAGAATTTCTCCCTAAACATCTGGCTCCTTGCCCTAAATCTCTCTGAAATTTATGAAGTGCTGGAAACGCTAAAGAGTGCTCCAGCCTTCCTCACAGTGCTAATGCCTGAACATCTCTAGTAAACTAAAACTAATGTTGCTGCCCCGCTCTTGTCCCCTCCCCAGGTCAATTTTCCTTTGTCTCTGTGGGAACAAAATCTCCTTGCTGAGAACTCGCCAGCTCAAGGCCACCACAATGCCACCAAGCCACCGCCGTGTGACACAAGAGGAAAATACCTCTCTTTTCATCTTCCTGATATGAACTGGGATTAGACAGAAGCATGCCTGGCGGTAGCAGGAAGGTGCTGGACCAAATGCCACAAAGCCTGTGACATGCTTTGAACCAACCCAGCTGTCCAGACCCTGAGAAAAAACCTGGCACAGTGAGACGAAGGGTGACCTTGCACACTTTGGTGACACTCTGGCTGCAGTCATTTGGGAGAGTGGTTAATAAGATCTGTCCAAGGACTGGGCTGAAGTGACTGAGCGTAGATGAGTTGAGGGTGGAAACAGAGAGTCTGAGGTTCCACTGAGGAGCCCTCCAACATGTTTCTCCATCCTCACACAGCTCTTCCCTACTGGTAGTAGAGTCCTTGTGGGTATCAGGTCCCTCTCGGAGTGGGGATTTAAGTAACCCTTCACCTTTGGCTGCATGAGAGGAGATTGAGATTGGGCAAAACATAACGAACTATCCAATTGTTGACATGGATTCAAAGCACATGGACAGATCAGCTTTCAAGATGTCTCTGCTGACCAATGCTGTAAGGACTCAAATCTCCCAAATCCCCCATAGTCCCACCTCATGATGGGACACTTCCTGCTCTAAATCGGGTACCAAAAAAGCCATCTTTTGTGGGACTTGCACAGATGTTCTCCCCAGGAGGGTTTACAGTAGCTTTAGAGGACCCTTCTGGGAAAAAAGGCAGAAAAAAATAAAGTGAGAAGTTGCACCAAATTTAATTGTTTAGAAGGACAGGGAGGATGGATGCTGGATTAGTGTCAGCCCTAGACTGCTCTTTTCCCTCACCCTTTAGATAAAGACAATACTGGTGCCAGTGCAATAAACATGCAGGATATGGCCCGTCACAACACGACAGGATCAACTGAGAGGCATTGAATTCCAGGTCAAGAGGCCAAATCCATAAATAGAGGAGAGGTAAACTCCACACATGCATGTCTCACTGGAGCACAAACAGTAGCTATGGTTATTAGAGAAGCTTGACCTCATTTTCTGGAATTAGTTTTTCACCCTTGGATCTTTCCCAGGAAGAAAGAGCTGATCTTTTTTGTCTGGTTATTTTATTGATTTTCTATTTTGAGTTTCCTCACATTGAGGGGCAGATTCTTCCCCCAGTTTCAGGAACATCCTCCTTGACTTTATGTGCCCCCTGATCCAGGCATCCAGCCTTTCACAGCTGACCTCCAGCTCAGGCACGTGCCTGGGCTTTCATGTGCTTTTCACTTCCTTATGACTTGGAAAGCAAGTGTGATTGGAGGGCCTCCCATGAGTCCTGTCTGGGTAATAATCTTGCCCTCGCTTCCTTCCATCTTGGGAGTTGAACAGGGGGAAGAACAAAAAAGAAGAAACCAGCCTATAGTCCAACGTTGGGCAGGGTGGATCAACTTGACCCTATCATTCTTACTGCCTCTGGTGGCAAATGCTTAAGTTTCCCCCAGCCTGTAAATGAAACTTTTGTATTTAGGGAATAGCTCTCTGGAATTACAAATGCAAGACTGAAAGAAAGAGAATTTTCTCCAGGATGAGATATTGGTACCTATGCTCTGTTCACCTGCTCTGGGACTGCCCAGCCCTTCCTATGCGAGGACTGCCTTGGTTTTGTGCTTCTGCGTGATGCATGTGAGCTTTGTTCCCATCCCTGTGCACAGGATAACAAGTGCCCTGCACTCCCCCACTATCCCAGCCTCTCCTTCTCTGCTGGATTTATAGACTCGGAGTGGTAACAGCTGCAAAGTTTCAAGTTGTGCCTGAGATAGTGCAGAGCATGCCATATTGGGAAGCAGATGCTGCTGTTAAGGTGGAGAAGGCACATCCGGGCTCGGGGCCACGGTTTGTCCCAGACGCGGTTCCCACACTCGACTTCAGGAGGAGTTGCAACCGTAGCTGATGAATGAAGAGCTTCTATCATCTCTTGATTTTCAGTCATTTATCACCCTCCCAGAGGGAGGGGGAAAGGAAGAAAAAAAAAGGGAAGCTTTAGTAAGTGGAAAATTTTCAAGCTTGTTCGCTGAATATGCAACGGTATTAAATATTGCAGTGAATGTCTTGAGATTGTAGGTGGAAGAAAGTATTGACTCAGCCGAAATTAGCACGTAGGAGAAGGAATAATAGTTACGGCAGGGAAGGGTGCTACTGGCCCATAATAATTCTTAGTAATCCCTTAACTGTGCCATGGAAAATAGGGGTGGGACAGGGCTCTTTTTAAAAGTCTTCTGTGGCACAGAGCAGCAAAGTAGGAGGCCGGACGGCTCTGAAGGAGGTTGTCAGAAGTCTGATACCACACAGCACCCTGGGGAGATGGCTTCTCAGGTTTTGTCAGGAGAAGGGTATACTTCTCCAGTCCTATTCAAAAAAACATAGAATCATAGAATAGTTTGGGTTGGAAGGGACCCTTAGAGGTCATCTAGTCCAACTGCCCTGCAATGAGCAGGGACATCTTCAACTAGACCAGGTTGCTCAGAGCCCAGTCCAACCTGACCTTGAATGTTTCCAGGGATGGGGCATCTACCGCCTCTCTGGGCAACCCATTTCAGTGTTTCACCACCCTCATTGTAAAAAATGTCTTCCTTCTATCTAGTCTGAATCTACCCTCTTTTAGTTTAAAACCATTACCCCTTGTCCTATCATTACAGGTCCTGCTAAAAAGTCTGTCCCCAACTTTCTTATAAGCCCCCTTTCAGTACTGAAAGGCCGCAATAAGGCCTTCTCTTCTCCAGGTTGAACAACCCCAACTCTCTCAGCCTTTCTTCATAGGAGAGGTGTTCCAGCCCTCTGATCATTTTTGTGGCCCTAAAGAGGGGAGTGGAGTATCCTTTCATCCCCTGCTGCAGGAGAAGAGATTGAGATTGGGCACAGCATAACAAACTGTTGCACTGCTGAGATGGGCTTAAGGCACATGGCTGGATCAGCTTTCAAGATGTCTCTATTGACCAACTCTGTAAGGACCCAAAGCAGAATTTAGTGTCTGAACATGTTTGCTTTTTTTTTTAGGAAGTTGAATTTAGGCTCTGTTATACAGAACAAATTATCAGAAATGACTTCTCTTCTTCAGTGGCAGAGGAGAGCTTCTACCCAAGAAGGTCTTGGACCCAAACCCAATGGAATCAGAGCTCAGAAAATTAAGGAACCTTCACCTATGGTCATGACTGCATGGAGGACACCAAAAGGTGGGATCCTCACTACATGGAGGACACCGAAGGGTGGGATCTTCACTGAGCTGTCTGGGAAACCTTTTTTACCAGCTACTTCAGAGAAAGTGAACTCACATGCCTGTAGTCTCTCCATTGAACATTCTCCCATTTTCCCTCCAACAAACAAACGTCTTCCTGAGACATTTTTCCACTGTCTTGCTCCTGCACCAGGAAGCAGGAGAACCAAAAGGGGAAATGGGAACAAGTAATGCCCACAGTCACAGCAACCACTCACAAACACGAGCCTGTCCTCAGAAGACTGCTTGCAGGGGAGGTTGCCCAGTTGAGTTAGCTGCAGGCTTGATGGCGAGGCAACAGTAGATGGCTCTGCTCCCTGCCAGGTGAGTAAACCCTTTGCCATGGTAGATAAAGTTAATGGCATGGAGGAGAGTCTGCATCTGTTTTACCCTCCCCAACTACTCTTCCTTCTAGTAAGTCTGTCCCAGAAGATCCCCAGGCCTTAGTAAGTGCTGGAAAACATTCATGTATGTCCCTATGATATGCACTGCCCGTGAGCCCTAAATACTTGATTCTCTACAATCTCCAGGGCTATCGTGGAATGCTGTGAATCAGATTCAGAATTCACCCAGAGAACCAGGTAGGTTTTCACAGATGGACCAAGGGTGGAGAAGTTGCTGCACCGGACCACCCTCCAGGAGCCACCTTTTACAGAGGATAAATGCCAGGAAAGCACCACATGGCATTTGGTTTAGGGGGAAATCTGTGGACACTGAGACTCTCCCCAAATGTGTAGGAATTTCCCTCCTTGCAAAGGGGCTTGTGCTTCAATCCCATCACACTTCCTTATTGTTAATGAGCAGGACATACATTGCCTTTCCCTGGAAGGAAAGCTTTGGACAGCAGTGTGGGAACGTTGTCAAAGGACGAGGAATAGAACACTGGCTTCGGTCCCAGCCCTGCTGCAGACCGTAATGGAGCAGAGCAGGGATCTGGCAGGTGCTGCCTGATGGATGAAATCACCTGCCCTAAATTTTATAGCCCCCTGCCAACAGTGAGGAGAGGGGAGAGAAGCTGATATTTGGTGGGAACAGCTTGTAGCTATTCTGATTTGGTGGAGCTGAGAAGGGCCAGGGAAAACCCCTGACTCCTTGTCCCACATCCAGCTTGGGTCCTGCTCATGCTGTGCGTGGCAGTCTCCTTGCCAGTGAGGCACAAGGGTGGGAGGCCTTGTGGACAGGCATGGAAGGGAGCTCCAGGGATGGATTTGACCCTGCAGAACTCCATTTACTCAAGCTGAGTCAAAATTGGCTCCTGCAGGCATGCCGGAATTCAGGTGAGTGCAGCAACCCCATGGCAGAGAGAGAGGCTTGGGTGGCCACAACAGGGTCCGCAGGGAAAAGGGAGTTCACAGGGGATCAGGGCTGGGGGTTGCTCCTTGTCCTTCACTCAGTCCTGCTGCATGGCCAGTGCAGGAAGGGGTTTCAGCTGCTGGGCTACCGAGAGGTCATTCTCTGCTGTTCTCATGGTGATCCGGGCATGCCAGGCTGGGATGTCTGGGAGATCAGAGACTCCTTTAGGATCTGAACCCTGAAACATTCATGATGGCTATGCCTAAGGTGGTAGCTGGAGGGGCTGTAGGGAAAGATCAAAGCCCTCTGCACTGAGCCCTAGACAGAATCTGCATCCCTCTCCTGCCATGCTGGGGCAGAAACACCAAAGAGGCAAAGAAACTGCTTCTGCCTGGAGAAGGAGGGCTTGGGCCACTGCCCCGGTCATGTTCAGCCCCCCCAGGGCTGATTGCCTGACTCTCAGCATGGGCAACAGAGGCTGTGGCGAGCCATAAAAGATGGCCCAGCTGCCTCTGTAATGGCATCTCAGCAGGGCCCAGAGGCAGCTGCACCTACCTGACATAAGAAGCTCAGCAGAGAGCAGTCAGCATCCTCTGCCAACTGCTCGAGATCACAAGCGCTTCTCAGTGCTCGCTGGGCTGTCGCTCACTGTCCTCAGAGGACTGCAAAGGGCAGAGGCCACCCCTAGCGTGTGGCCCTGCCTCTGAACAGGCTCCCCATCTGCGTGTTTAGACAGGGAGCGAGATCAGACAGTCGCCATATGGGGGCCTCTGCTGATGGGATCCAGCCGTGATTTGTCTGTTTGATGAGGAACAGGGAAAGACAAGTGGTTCCCAAATGATGGTCATGGCTCCTGTTGGGTGAGTCAGGCACGGGGGAGAAAGTGTGTAGGAGCCAGTTTCCTGCCTGCCTGCCTGCCTGCTGCATATTTGGGAATTGACTTTTCTGACCATTGCCTCCTCCTCCATTTTTCTTCCATGGCATTTTTGCTGATGGACCTGTTGAGCTGAAAGAAAAATGAAGATGTCTGCAGGGCACAAAGAGCAAGCTGGTCCTCTGGGTGACCCTGAGGTCTCTCCTCGGTGACTGATTTGGAGTACATCAGTCCTGCCTTTCTCCAGTTCTTGCATGATAAAGGGTGTGAAGTTGGATGTGCCCTGTCCTGGTGTAAATGTACCCTGTGGGGGTGAGTCAGGATCCCTCTCCATCCCAGTCTGCCCAGTTCACCACAGCTCTCACAACAGGGAGGTTTCTGACAAGGTTCCTCAGTCAAGGCACCAACAAAATGAGCCACAGAGACCCTTTGGCCACCCAACAAGGCATGTCTCTTGGCTGTCCCTTGTGATCCAACCCGCACTGGGATCCCTTGCAGGGTCCCCTCTGACCTTTCTGGCCCCCCAACCCAGCTCTGGCCAGCAGCCACCTCTTGTTCTTTTCTTGATATTTTTTCAAAGTTTCAGGAGCTAATTGCCAAGAACACAATGTCCAGTGTCACAACCTCACCGCAGAGCTCTCCCCATTCCCAGCAAAGTATTTCCTGCCGGATTTGTTTGTCACTGGGCACATAGGGACACTGGTGCTTGGAGGGGAAACCTACGCAGGCAGCCAGGGCTTTGGCATCGCTTGGGCACACATGCCCTGGGAAGGTCAGAGCCGGACGCAGCGGCTCTTGCCCAGCTCTGGTTCGAGGGCTGCAAAGCAGGAATTGGCAGGACGCTTGGCGTGGCCGCATGGGGATGTGGTTCGAGGGTGGTCAAGAGAGCTCCCAGGCAGCTCGCAGCAGTCTGCTCTTGCTTCGGGGGAGGTGGGAAGCACAGCGTGGCAGGGCTGAGCTGCAAAACCTTGAATGCAAGGTGCGCTGTGCCCTGCGAGGCTGCAGAGGACAGAAGGGGCATTTGCAAACACATGGCAAGGAAGTGGTGGGGACCTTAGGGGACCAGTCTGGTACCTCCACCTGCTCCAATTTAGTAGCAAACACAAGCCTGGCAAGGAGCAGCGGGGTGCTCCCAGGGCCGTCTGTTCAATGGCCGGGGTCCTTTGCTGTATGAGCAACCTAGCCCAGGAGGAAGGACACCTGCAACTCAGAAAATCTGGTCTTTGGACCCATGCTCCTCACATGGCTTTAGAGAAAGACATCCTCTCCCTGCTCTCTCTCCGCAAACATGCTAATCCTCCTCTCCCGTCCCCTTTGTTTGCCTGGTCTGTAGAGATTTCGAATGGCTCAGGGCAGGGCTGTCTTTTGTTAGACATGCACAGAGCTTAGCGATGCTCTGATCTGGAACAGGGCAGCATAAATCTGATGGATTATCGTAGGAAATGCCACAGTGATGAAAAACCCTATAGGAACAGGAAGAAAAGAAAGGGCCCCACTTGGGGAGAAAAAAAACCCGCAACCACCCTGCTGCTGCTGCCTGGTTACAAGTGATTCCTAAAATTGCTGCCTTTGGAAGAAGCTGGTACGTTTGCTGATTTTTTTTTTGCCTCTTATTTCGGAGGGGGTGTTTTCCTTTGTGTTTTCAGCTGTTTGGAATTACAGCTCCTGTCCCTGCAGGCAGTTCCTGCTCCCACAGTGAGCTCTGTGCAAGGGGCCTCATCGGGGACAAAAACCCACTTTCTGGGGAGGTGCCTCAATTTCCCTATCATTGAAACAACGCCTCTAAGCACAAGGTGCAGAAATGCCCTGGAAAGTTTTCAGGAAGGGAAGAAGAGAATCATATGCGTGATTTAAAGGGGTTTCTTACTGGAAATTGCAATGCCAGAATAATCAGTTTTCTCTTGAAGACCAATGGGTGAGCAGCAGAATCCAGCAGGCACTGTTTGTGGTGGTGGTGGGTTTTGCTATAGGATCATCGACCCTTTTGGCTCTCACATGGGGCAGAGGGAACCTGCTGTGGACCTGAGTCAGGTGGAGACACGACAGTTCAGAAATCCTGGGGGATATTTTCTTTGCCTGGGATGAGGTTATGGACAGGAACAGATTGTCACCGCTGGTTATCAAGGAGGCCTTGAACTCATTGAGGTGTGGGCAATAGATGGCATCATGGAGGGAAGACCAAGGCCCTACTCCAGTTTGTGTTTATGGCTTCAAAACAATTTTTTTATCAGGAGCAAAAGCTCAACCTGCCATTGCTGAATCATTCCTCTCCATAGCTTCACCTTGTTACCGATAGCGTCAGTCTTTGTGATGTTACGAGGTGCTGCAAGGTGCTGGTTGACATGCCCTTTGTGTGGGCTGGAGGGATTCTTTTCTACAAAAGCACTATTAGATGTAGTAAATAGTGTTAAAAGGGCTAATAAAAGGGGCATGTGTTTCTGCCTTGGAAAAGGTCCAAACCAAAGCAGTGGGAATGAGCTGAGGTCCAGCAAACATGACCCACCGGAGAGACCAGCAGAACTGGGCTTGTTTAGTCTAGAGAGGAGATGACTGAAGGCAGACCTGATAACAGGTCCAGAGATGTCTGTGGCAGCTTTCCTGGGAATGGTGCAAGGCAAGTTCATCTTGCAGGGCTTAGTTCACTGGTACAGATGCGTACTAAATGACCAGCCCAGTTCCTGATGGTCCTAGTGTAGAGACCTCCTTTGCATCAGAGGAGTCCCACGGCTCATGTCTCCTAGGGCAGGGATGTGTGATCAGCATCCCTGCCCTCTGTAATACAGAGTTAGAGCTACAGCAGCAGCAGCTGGGGCAGCCAGAGGATCCCCCCATGGTGCTAAAGCTGCAGGTTAATCCCATGGCTGTAACACAACCGAAGTGGCACCTTCTTTTGGGCAAATTCTGCTGGCTTCTTTAAAGCAAAAATCCAGCCTGCTGTGGTTGCTAATCTGGGCTCTGCTTCTTTGGGTGTCTTTCCATTTTCCAAGAAAAATAAACCACAGGCTCTGTATTTTTAGATATGCCATCTGATCACAGCTAGTCATATATCAGTCCCAATACTGTGAGTCAAGATGCTGAGCTCCACTGCTGAACTCCCTTGGGCAAGAACTAGTGGCTTGAGCCATCCCGAGTGTATTAATAAATCAGCACATTTAAAATAATCATGCGCTTTCTTAGGTAAGCTGCTCATGAGGAATCATACATTGGGATTTATTACTGCTCATGCCTTAGTAGCTCCGATTTGCTGGGTGAACTTAATACTGTTGTGAGTGGGAGATGAACAGCCCTGGTATGAGACAGCCCTAATCTAGGCAGGGGCCAGAGGCAGCATGACTCCCCTTCCTTTCCCTCTCCTGCCAGTGACTCTGATTCCTGATGTCTGCCCCTTGCTATTTCAGTCCTGGGTATCCTCCGAGGCGGTTGCTGGTCGGAGCGAACTTTATGATGGCTTCATGCAAGAGTGGGATGTGACAACCATCTCTTTTTGTGCTGCTGACCTGAATCTGGATGGTTGAGACAGGGGTGGGAAATGCCTATGCACTACTCCCAACATTGCCAAATCCTTTTGTGGGTGGTGGGAGAAGAGGTAGATTGGGGGCAGCCTCTTTCCCTGGGCTGTACCTTGTGCAACCCTGCACCATGCAACCCTGCTCCATGCAACCCTGCTCCATGCAACCCTGCTCTGTGCAACCCTACCCTATGCAACCCTGCCCCGTGCAACCCTGCTCCACAACTCAGCCCTGGACCTGTTTGGAAAGTATCGGCTCAACCTTGCACAACAGTGCACAAATGCGTGGCGTTATTGGTGTATTATAAATCTCTGTTCCTCCCTGGCTTGCTCCAGCCCTCATAAGTTTGTGTCTCTACCATCAGTGGAGCCTGGAGACAATTTTCTGTGTGTTCGAGCAAAGCAGCAGGAAGCCTTGAGGCTGGTGTGTGAAAAATGGGCTGCCTTGTTCCTGAAAGTTTATTTGCTGAGCTACTTCATCACTCTAATGACAATCAATTTATCCACATAATTAGTAGCTGGAGACAGCGTAACACAGCTTGGCAGCCTGGATTTTTCTGAGATGTATTGCTTGGCATATTCAACCAAGGCAAAAGGAGCCAGCCTGGCTGCTGGGGGACTGCGGCTCTGCGAGTGCCAAGAAGGTGACACCCGGCATGACAACCCAGCTTTTTCTCTCCATCCTTCCAGAAGAGGACCCTCAGGGTGAGGATGAAATTGCACTCAGATAAATGTTCCACTAATAAGCCTGCTAATGCATTGGCCTCCCTGCTGAGATGGGTAATGACAAGTCAGGCCATGCCGGTTATAGGGGAAGCTGTGCTCCGCATGTTCAGCTTGCACTGCCTGTCGGCCGGCTCCTGGAGAGTGAGCAGACCGGCAACGGAGCCGAGGGGCTGGTTGCACAATACTGGCCCTGCGCGGTAGAGGTCTGTGCCCACCAGTCTGCCATGTAAGCCTTCCACCAGCAATCTCCTGTCCTCTGCACCTGAATGCTAGAAACACCTTTTTCATGTCATACAAGAAGTTGGTCGCCCTGCTGAGCCTGCTTCAGTGTCCTCTCCTGCTGTGCCCACGTACCCACTTTACTACGTCCTTCTGGGTACCCACTTCGCTATGTCCTTCTGGATTCGTCACTCTGAGAGGACCCTGGTGGGTTACGTATGCCCTCCATGGTCTCTGTGTGAGTCCGTGTGCTCAGAGCTCAGTGCCATTTCTTCTTGCTAATGTCTACCTGTGGCAAACGAGCTACTCTGATGTAGGTCTTTGCAGCTGTTTGTAGCTCTGGATAAAACAGAATTTCGGCAAATCTCCACAGCTTCCCCAGCCTCATCCATGAGGCCAAAGCCTACTTTGTGATAGCTTCATTATGGGGCAGCTCCCCAAAGAGACCCAAAACCATCTCTCCAGGTGTCCCACAGAGAGGGCTGATAACCTCAGTGCATGCAAGGATGGGGAGCTACCTACTGGACCACCACACCAGGAGCCATACACCATGCTTGTTAGCCTCAGGGGTATTTCCCAGAGCCCCATCTTTTTGGCAGGTATTTGTAGAGAAGGTGGCTAGAGCCATGAAGAGGAGGGGACATTTGACAGTAAATCTTTTTGCACCAATGTGGAAGAAGTAATCCTTTGTTTTGTGTGATAATGGCTCTAGTGGTGCTTTTGAGGCTGTGATAGATGAGATGCACATCTTTTATGGATTATGCATAAGAGGTAATAAAGAATTCAGTTCCTCTGTGTCTATACACCAGTGGTGTATTAATCCCAGTAAATATCACGCTGAGCGTGAACAGCAGCATCCCTGGTTCGTGTCATCCTGATGGGTGACATTGTTTCTTTGGGTGTCACAGCCAGCTCAGCCGAGTCCCATCTGACCCACACAGCTTTACTGATCCACTTTGCTCTGGCCCTGGGCTTCACTTTTCTATTCCCCTGATTCACCCTTCACCTCAGCACAACTACTTCTGTCTCTGGACTTTGTCATGCTTAGCTGGACTCTGCCGTGCCTAAGACTTACTGGATGGCAAGTGTTTCTCTGCTAAACCATCACCAGGATTTCCTCAGCTATCCTTAATCAGTCATTTTGAAAAGGAGCAAAATCTACAGCTAAAAACTACAAATTAAAATGCAAGTATGAAAACTGGAGGAGGGGTAAAGGAGAGAGCAAGAAGGGATGGCAGGGTCCTTACGATATTTACAGAAAGGCTTGCTAAGAAGCAGCAAATCCTCAGAAGGGGCTGTAGACTTTACCTTAGATGTCACGGAAGGTTTGCTAACATGCACATTTAGGTAATAAATTGTCTCATCTCCCCCTAAACCTAGCAACTGGGCATTTATAGAAACCTGCTGTAACAGTCCGTGGTGCAAAGGAAAGTCCAACCAATGTGCGCTTTGTGTGTTTGTTAGAGCGTTACTCCCATGGGGGATTTTTGGCTCTCACTTTAAAAAGGGCTCAGGAATTTGGATGTCTGTTTTTAGATGCCAGGACTCACATCTCCTTAAAGAGTGAGGTTTCCCTGAACGTGCTGAGCACCTGCCTGCTAAACATCCCTGTTTACATGTCTCCAGCCCCTTGAAATGCAGATGGCCAAAATCCCACAGCCCTTCTGACAAGGTGGAGTGCCGGACTCGGTCTTCCCCCCTGACAGAGGACATAAGGGCAGGACAGCCCACATCCCTGTGGGAACCACGTCATCCCCAGGGCACGATGCACGTAAGGGAGAGCAGAACTGCGGTGGTGTTGTACGTGCGCATGGTGGGATTTATTGCTCTGTTCCGCAGCCTCCCCCGTTCTGCTTGCTCTGCCTTCAGGAGAACGTGCCGTGAAAGATGTTTCATGTACAATTCCTTCCTTGGCCTTTGCCTCCTTCTTCAAAACGGGGGAAGGAAGACTTGTAGGGTGATTTTGGAGCCTTTACGCTCTGTGGGGAGGGAAGAAATGGCTCCCTGTCTGTATTTTATCTCAATGCACTGGGGAGAGGGGGAAGGAGGCTCAAGCGAGTTAAGCAAAAATGCACTGAAATCAACTGATAAATAAAGTAGCTGCCTGATTGCACTGCTAAGTTGCCATGTATCTTTGTAAGTAAGGAGGGGGGCAGAAGGACATTTGCTTTCCAGTTGTGGGTTGGCAGAGATTTCTGCGCGCAAAGGAGATAGAAAAGTTTCTTAGTAAAGAGGTTTCCATCGATGTCAGGATTCTGCCCTCACCTGTGCCAGGAGATGCTGTAACATGGAGGTGGTAGGCATTTCTGCCTCCTTTTTTCCGTGGCTGCCCAGCTTTCCTCGCTCAGGGAGGGATTCACAGAGCGAGCTGAGATGCAGCACTGCATCTAATCATGGGCGACAGAGGCATTTGCCCCAGTGGTTTTCAATTGGGACTGTCACGCGCATGTAATAGGGATTAAACTTGTATGCCTGCTCTCTTTTATTTCTGAATGGGGGAGTTTTAGCTTTGCTGAAGGAGCTGCCATTTCAGGAAAAGGGCTGGCTTTTTGCTGAAGAAGAGAAATTGGCCCAGGCATGTGAGAAATATTAGAAGAAAAGGCGCCTCATGTTACCAAAACACAGCTGAAATGAGTCCGAAGAGCCGCATTGCCAATTCATCACACTCTGCCACAGAATATAGTTTGTGTAAACGACAGGAGGTGCTCTCTAGATGATATACTGTGACCGGACACGTCTCAGCTGGCAGTGACTTGCCAATGGAGCTAGCACGGTCATTCATCCCTCTCACCCACCCCAGCTATGGCCCGGCTGCTTCCCCCATCCACACAGTACCCAAAGTAAGGACATTTCCATACGGTTTCCCTGGGGAAAGTTTTCTGCTTCCTAACCTATATTATAAAGTTCATTTTGAGCCCTCAGACCACTTTTTCGTGGCTTGAGTCTAAAAGCCTTGTGTCTAGCCCTGCATATCTATACAGGGACACTTGCAGGACGTGTATGTATATATGTACCTGGACTTGACAGAGGTAGTCAGTATATGGAGTAATACCAGAAACACTCAGTTTTTCATTCAGAATTCCTCAGACGGCTCTGCCCACAGCCTGCTTGATACATAGAGACATGTGCGTGTCCCCATGCCTGTGTCGCTGACTGAGATAATGGACCAGCACAAATATACTTTGCCATCCAAATGGACCAGTTCAGTATCTAGAAACACCCACGTTTCCCTCGATGAGATGTTCTCTTCCTTTGCACCAGCCCTAAACTCCCCGACCCTCCTCTACCCTTGCAGCACCCAGCATAGGAGACCCTCCTCTCCAGTGCTGTTCCCACCTGCATGGAGCCAAACCGCATCCAAACCCACGTGCTTTGCTCTCGACCCGGCTTGTGAGGACTTCCATCCCCGTCTGCATGCCTCCAAACTCTCAGCCCAGCCGGGACCAGAGCACGCTGCCTTCCCGAGCTGCAGCTGGTGAAGCTCCCTCCCTCTCCCCCCTCGCTGCCTGTCCGCCTCTCCCAGCCCAAAGCATTCCACAGCCGGTACTTACACAGCCTGAATGAGAAAGCTCAGCTGCTGATCCCTGAGCTCGCTCCCAGATTCCTCGACTGAGTGACCGTGCTCTTGCTCCCCAGCGCTTAGCCCGGTGCAGTGATGATACAGGAACCAGACCTCTTTGGTTTACTTTTACATTGACGTCAGTGTCTTTTCTAGCCTCCGCGGCTCGTTTTGGTAAAAGGATGTCTTCAGGGTGGAGGGGAGGGGTCGGAAAGGGAGAGGAGCAAGGATGAGTTGGAGATGAGTTTTTGTGATGTGGGCAGCCAGTGGTGGGAGATTTTAGGGGCTAATGCTGAAAGAAGGAGTAATTATGGAGCCCACGTTGACCCTGGGTGTAGATCATCACCTGGACACAGGTATGTTGGAGGCCTGACCCTCACATCTGCACAGAGTGCTGCTTTCTCACCTGCACCAGCACCCCAACTGGGAGCACGAGCCCTGCCTTCCCCTACATTGGCGGTTGTTTGCACATGGGTGCTGGTTCAAGGAAAGAGGGAATGTCGAGGGACTGAGGGAGGTCTAGTGCCACGTGGACACAGCTGCCCAGTTGTGCTGCCTCTGTGCCCAGGCCAGGGCCAGTGTCTGTCTCCAAGGGAATAGGAGATGCTAATTTGGGTTGCTTTTACCGTCACAAAGAATGGTCTTAAAGACATGGGCTCTATGGGCCATGCAGTTGTAGATGAGCGTGCACCTGAATATGCCTGTATATACATACAGTCAACCTTTTACAGGCTTACAGAGATCGCAGCATCTAGTATTCAGATTCAAGCACCTGAATAACTCACCTTTCCCTAGACCCTTGTAAGGCTGGAGACTACTTGTCTCCTGTGGAGATCCTGCTGTGTCAGGTTAAGACTCAGACTTCATCGTGGGATTTTTGTTGCATGGTGTGTACATCCATCCCCCAGCTCTGTGCACCCACCGTGCAGCAGACATGTGCATGGACACGTTTTTGGAGCATGCACTGGGTTGGTGCTTGTGTGGGATTTGGAGAACACTGGCAGAAAGTGGAACCTGCTAGTGTGATCATTAACGCTGAATTATTCACAGCAGATTAATCACACCTATGTTTAGGGCTTCTTTCTGGCTGGGAGTGAAGCCAGATTTATTTGCGTGGCCAAACAACTTCCAGGAATTCCTATGTAAGGCTTTCATGCCCTAAATGCTGATAGTTTTCTAGTAGGTTTGTGAGTACTCACTCACTTGGGTAGTGTGATGCAAATGCTTGAGCACTCGGATGTTAGAGCCTCACGTAAGGACGAATATGGAGCTTGCCCCAGTGCTGTTGCACAACAGCAATTAAACCTGTGCTCCCTCTGGGTCACGGATCACCTTTCTATGATGCATTTGTCCAGCTTTTAACGCAACTGCTCTGTCATCCGTTATTAGACCATCTGTATGATACCTTGATGCAAACCATTCATTGTAACCTCTTAGGAACAAGCACTGAGATTAGTCTGTATGAATCCAGGCACCAGCACTCGTAAAGAGCCCCAACCACCTGGTTATATCGATGTAATTGGGTTGGGTGACCCTTGGAAACTGCAGTAATAAAACCTTGCAGGGAGCAAGGATTATTGACAAGGAAACATCTGGTACCACCAGGATGACTGGGCTGTACTGGTTTATTTGAAAACCAGTAGTGAGAAAATAGTTTTTGGCCCTAGTGTGCCGTCACGACAGAGAAGAAGAGACCCAGGAAAGAAAAGGTCTTAGGTTGTTCAGCATGTCCATGGCAGAGGCAAGTCAAAAGTCCAGTTTCTCGGCCATTGGATCACACACTCTCCACCATAAATTATGCTAAAGTCTCAAAGATTCCTGGTGTCCTTGTCAGAACCAATACATTGTTCATGGCTGAAGAAAGACAGAGTCCTATAAAAACCAGAAAAAGAGGTCCTCATAAATCACCATGTCTATACTTAGAAATGTGTTAAACCTTCTAAGCTCCATTTCAGAGCACATAAAGTTTTTTTCTTTTTCCGAGCTGAAAAATCCATCCAAAGGTCAGTCAGAAACAGGAATAAAACTGTCTTTGAAATCTCAAGCTGCTGTAATAGCATTTTTGGCAGTGAATGATAAACTTGAACAGTTGAGGTTTACATGGCAGATGAAGTGAACGTGTATTTGTCTATACATTAAATGACCCAGCAGTGGCCCTTTTTCATTTCTTCTCCCACCCTATCAGACTATTTATAGATTTTTACTACAAATGGACCTCCTGAACAGAAGAAGGCAGACCAGCTAGTTCTGAAGAAACCATCACAACAGAGCTGTGCCCATAACCCATCATTCCTGGGCAGGAGTCCCATTTTAGTGATAACCTCCCAGGTAGCAGGAATATTAACTCTTCCTTTACCTGGCAGGGGTTTTTACAGTCTTTCACAGCTTTTGGAGGGTGAAAGGTTGTGAAGGGTTTTTGTGAAGGGTTGTTCAGGGAGATCTCAGGATTTCAGGATTCAGATTTCAGGAGCTGGGTGGAAGTGTCTATCTGCTGGAGGATAGGAAAGCCCTACAGAGGGATCTGGACAGGCTGGATCGTTGGGCTGGGGCCAACTGTATGAGGTTCAACAAGGCTCAGTGCCGGGTCCTGCACTTCAGCCACAACAACCCCATGCAACACTACAGGCTGGGGGAAGAGGGGCTGGAGAGCTCTTCTGGCAGAAAAGGACCTGGGGATGTTGGTTGACAGCTGCCTGAACATGAGGCAGAAGTGTGCTCAGGTGGCCAACAAGGCCAATGGCATCCTGGCTTGTATCAGGAATAGTGTGGCCAGCTGGACCAGGGAGGTGATAGTGCCCCTGTACCGGGCACTGTTGAGGCCGCACCTCGAGTGCTGTGTTCAGTGTTGGGCCCCTCACTACAAGAAGGACATGGAGGTGCTGGAGCGTGTCCAGAGGAGGGCAACGAAGTTGGTGAAGGGTCTGGAGCACAAGTCTTATGAGGAGCGGCTGAGGGAGCTGGGGTTGTTTAGCCTGGAGAAGAGGAGGCTGAGGGGAGACCTTATTGCTCTCTACAACTGCCTGAAAGGCGGCTGTAGCGAGGTGGGGGTCGGTCTCTTCTCCCAAGTAACAAGCGATAGAACAAGAGGAAACGGCCTCAAGCTGCGCCAGGGGAAGTTTAGGTTGGATATTAGGAAAAACTTCTTCACCGAGAGGGTGGTCAAGCATTGGAAGAGGCTGCCCAGGGAAGTGGTTGAGTCTCCATCCCTGGAGGTATTTAAACGATGGGGAGACGTGGTGCTTGAGGACATGGTATAGTGCTGGACTTGGCAGTGCTGGGTTAACGGTTGGACTTTATGATCTTAAGGTTCTTTTCCAACCTTAACGATTCTATGATTCTATGATTCTATGATCTTATGATCATGAAGGCGTTGGATTGAAAGGGAATTGTGGCATATCCTGGCTAGGGCTCTCAGAGATGTCTGGGGAATGAGGTCTACTAGCCACTGCACACCTGGCTGAAGGGACTTAAAAGCCATATGTTCAGAGCTCTCAATTTGAATGAAAAGCCTAGGCAGTCCTTGATGGGTGGACAATGATAACATCCAAGGATGGCAGACATTTGGGGTCTCTTTGTCACACCTCATAGATAAGAAGATCTAGCTGGACACCTGCATTGCAGTCCTTGCTCTGTTAACTCTGGAGGAGTATATTCAGGGTCTGATTTTTTGGAAATGTCTTAATGTTCATTAGAGTGGGGACTGCCATGGCATCTCTTCCATGATCCTGGCTATGCAGCTGCACAATAATGTGCCCTGTCTGTACAGGGAGTCCTAGTGGAAACTAGAAGATCTTCCACAGAGGTGAATACGAGGCCCTCATCCCTGGATATTTTAACTTGGTAACTGAGAGTCAGGTGATGTGGATTTGAACCCCTTTGTGTGCAGGAGGGACTTTAACTGGGAGATTTGCAGTGAGAAAAAGCATTGTCTCCCTATTTTGAGTGAGTTTCTGAGCTACTAGATAAAAAAATCTGAATAAGCAGGTCTTCATCCTTTGGTGGCTCTTATGCAGGGCCGGTTGTGCTGAGGTGCCTCCTGGGCTGAACTGCCACTGATCTCAGCAAGGCTCAATGCTGAGATGGGTCTGGTGAGCAGACCAGATCTGAAAACACAGGTCCTTCTAGGCTCAAGCAGGTACCTTCAGGCTCCCAGTGAAAAAGATTGGCAACCCCCCCACCCCACCCCCAGATACACTGGGGACTTCAGGCTCCAGTGTAGCTGGTGCAGGAGAGGTTTAGGACCACAGTTTTAGACATCTGTGCTTGAGGTGGGAGCTAGGGAGGCTGTAGGCTCTCAAACCCTCCATGAGGATGGGGTCCCACAGGTCCTCTGCTGGGTGGCTGCAGCCTGCGGGATGTTTTCTTCTTCAAAGCTGAACAGCAGGTGTCCAGCCCCTGCAGGGTAGACTTGGCTGCTCCTTGCCTTTAGGATGTCCTGGTGCATATTCAGCTGCTCCTGGCTCCAAGTGAGATGCTCCTTTCCCCAGCTTCCCCCTTCTCCCAGGGCAGAGACCCCAGGCAGGGTCAGACTTCAAGCTGCTGGGGGGCCTTTTTAGGTACTTAGATGAGCTGATGCACTGGCTTTCCAAGCCCACACTGTGTAGAGGAGCACAGAGCAGCTGGGACAGTGCAGATTCTAGCTTGACAAATATCTGAGGAGCTTTCTAGGATGGAAAAAAGTATTACCTGCAGTTCCCAGTGCTGGGAGTGAAGGTGGTGCTTGGAGGCTGCAGGAGCATGGCTCTCTGCTTTGAAGACACGAATATCCAAGGTATCCTGGGGAGAGCGAGAGCAGAGTGGGATCTCTCCACTCCAACAGCTGCTTCCAAACCACCTCTGCAGGCAGGCAAATCTGCATCACTCCAGAAACACTCCCATGGTGCCCTAACCTTGCAGAGCCTCACTTCTGTGTTTTCAAATGTGTTTTTTCCTTGCAAAAGTGGCTTTTTGTGAATCAGAGCTGGTCCATCGATAAGGGAAACAATAGCTCGTAAAGACATAATGGTTCGTTTGAAGCCCTGCCAGAGGTTATTATTTCTCCCAGGGCACTTTCGCCTGAGCTGAAGGTTGCATTCAGAGGCTGCGGTTTCATTGCTTTGCTGCTCACAGACCTCTGTGAAAGGGGCTTCGGGGTAAGGATGGTGGGAACTTGGGCTGAGCTCATTTTGCTAGGAGCTTTTCCTTTCCCTTCTTTCCCATTTTGCAGAAATTTAGGTATCAGCCCAGACCTAGGGAGATGTGAAATCATATCCAAGGAGTTTACTTAGAAAACGAACATGTAGCAGCAGTTACCTGGATTTCTTTTCCCCTTTCTCAGTGACCAAGTGAAGAAGCAGATTGCAGCTGCTCTGCATCTTTACCCTTCCCCTCCTCAAACCAATAAGCCTGTGATCTGAGCAAATCTCCAGGAGTCTTTCATCTACATCTACAAAAGCATTTTGCTATATGAACATATAGGACTGCAATGCCACTATCTAAACAGCATATATGGTGGAGCAGCCTGGTCTCATGTGCTGTCTGTCAGCGTAATGGCACATCTCCTGCTTTCTGTTGTGTAGGAATATGTGTTCCCTCCCTTCTAGGCTTGCCACAGTAAACAGACCTGAGAAATCACCCTTCTAACACCAATAAAATCTGTTATTTTAAATTTTTTTTAAGCAGTCTGTTTTGGAGCTATTTCTGGGAGCTCTGTCCTGTGTAAAATTCCATGCCCATTTCACATACTCTTACTACATTTCTTCCATCGCTTTGCTCTTCCATTCTAGCTAAAATTAAGATTAAAAATAGAAATAAAACCCCAACAACAATGTCCTGTACTGCCCAAAGTGTCTCAGACAAACTGGCAAAGCACAGCGATTTTAAGGCTCAGTGGCCCAAACTTCGGAGTGGCCCAACCTTCAAACTTTCCATTAGTCAACAGGACAACCCATATAGGTCCTAGTTCAATTGGTCAGAGGAGGACACACATAACTAACTGCCTGATTTGCAAATGGCAGATCCCTGGTAAGTGGGAATTTTCCATGGTTTAAACTTTGATGGAGGAGGTGCGGCTCTTGAGGGAACCCCCTCCTCCCGTCCTTGCACTGCAATGGGACAAGTTCCCCGCAGCACAGCAGCAATGCCAGCACCAGCTGGGCTGGTGTGCAGAGCTGTGCCCAACCTTGACAAGAGTTAGAATAAACTGTGTACCATGGGAATGCCAGTTTGATGCAAAGGTGGTGATTTGTGCACTTACCCCTTGGCTACTTAATGTGAGTTTGACAGGTAAAATGCATTTCCTCTGTGGGTATGCAATCAGTGCTGACCATCTTTGGTAATACATGAACTTTGACATCAGAGGGACTTATCTATCCCAGAGCAAAAAAAGGAGGGGGGAAGGGGAAATAGCTATTCCCTTTGACTTCCAGCTTCACTGACTCAAGCCCTGCTCTCATTAAGCGTGTCCTTGCTGTCCCTTGGCCAGTTTGCTCTAAGGGTGTAGTGAACTCAAAGATTTGTGGCTGAAATGAGCTAAGATGTTTGTAAAGAAAATAACACACTTGTTTTATGTAAAGTAGTTCAGCCAATGGAGGAATAGCAAGGACTTTATTGGGCCAAAGTTAGCCTGCTGACATTAGGTAGACTCCCAGGCAATCTCATCTTGTTGATGAGTAACAATGTAAACAATTTGAACATTAATGGTGCAATTAAAGGAGTTAATCTTTTATGGCTAATTCTACACCTGTTGAAATCAGTGGGAGTTCTGCCTTTGGGTCCTTCAGCTTCTAGGCAGGGCCTTCAATATGAATTATGGCAGGCAACGTATCATGCACTGTGACGTGAATACAAGAGTTGTCACAGGACTTTATGTGTCTTTACGTGAGATGTAATAGCTTTTCTTTGGCTTCTGCAGAATAATAATTTTGGGTAAAAGAGTTTCCCAAAACTATTTGTGAAAAAAACAATCAATCAACTGCATAGCATCAGGATTTTCTGCATAGCATCAGGTGGCTCATGGCTGAATGCTCCTCTTCCCATGAGCAGGGATATGCATATCTACTGAGTGGCCTTGTCTACACTCAGATCAGAGGGTGCCAGAAATCTGCCTTGGAAAGGACGCTTTCTGGGCTGTCCCTGAACTACAGTTTAAAATGGTCTCTCAAGTTCCTCTACGAATATACCAAACCATTAACATGCCACATGCTATGTGCAAGTGATAGGTTCCTAGAGACAAATTCAGTTTTGAGTCTGATTCTGAATCATGCAAAGTTTCCTCTGATGATGCAAAGGAGCCTAAAAGAGGATGAAAATGTAGGTTTTTTTTCATTTCTGCTCTGGCATGGAGGAAACAAAGATATGAACAAAGGAGGTCAAGAGGATCTGGTAATAGTGCCAAAGTTACCACTCTCAGGTGACTGTTTTCCAGGCTGGAGGCCACATCCTCCAGAGAAAACATGGAAGAACCCACTTCTGCTGGCTTTTGACCTGGGCTGCAGGCTCTTGCACTGAAATGGATGGGGCAGATTGCCACAAGAGGCTGCTTTGTGGGAACACCTTGCAGGCGGTGGTGACAAACATCCACCCTCTTTGAAATTGCCTCTCTTGGCTATGGGTGAGCAGGAGTCATGCCTGAGGATGAAGCACTGTTAGTTTCCTCTGCTTTGGTCAGAGCTCCACAGTCATTACCCCCTCTTCTCCCTCACAGCCTCACATTTCTCCTGCCCTATCTGCACTCCACAAATGCTGGAGTCACTTCCTGGGAACTGACTCAGAGAAGTGATGTGAAGGGGACTTGGAAGAATGAAACATTGCTTAATCCCATGCTGGACCAGTTCCCCGACCAGCCTTTTTGCAGAAAAGGAGTGTGGGAGCTCATGTGTGCTAGGAAGGTCATGGTGGTCGAAGCAGGACTGGTCCTTGCTGCAACAGCATGGACTAAGCGTTGGTTGGAGATGACTGCCATGCTACACTCAGTCAGTTGTTGGTAAGGACACAGTCCCACGAGTCATTATCCTTCTGAGGTCAGAAAATGCTTCTTTTCTGATGCATACTTAGCTTCTAACATTACCGTCTGTGCTGTTGTACCAGCCTGTTGGAGGGGCTGTGTTGTGTAAGCTTGGCCGATGTGCACTAAAGAGAAAGCGCCGAGCTCCCTCCATCTACTTACATAACTGGTGGTATCCATCAACGTGCCTTCAGCCTCAAGCCCAAGAAGATGTATTAACACAAAAGAAAGCACTAAAGTGTTTAAGGAATAGCTAGTTCATTGGTATATTTTATAGCTGGCTAATTTGCACTCTATGAAGCCTTTCTGTGTGCTTGAGCAATGAGGCCAAGGTCTTTCCTTTAGGAGTTTACTAGAAACAGGCACACATTTCATTCCTGGAAGTGATTACAGGCCTGTTATTGATTTGTTCCTATTGATGGCTTTGGGAGCTTTTGGCAAAGGACAGTGGATGTAAAAACGGGGGAAAGAAGTAGACCTCAGCAACGTATTGTTTTGCTTCCATGCACCCAATGGCTGTGTGGGCCACAGATCAACAGGAAAGTGATGTTGTTAATCATCTTTGGCTGCCAGCACAGCTCTGAGGCAAAGCAATATCAAGCGTTGATGAACAAATGCGGGTTGTGCGGCTGCTCTGTGCTGTTATCGGAAATGGCCTCTGGTTCTGAGGTTTTCCGAGGTTACTTCTGACCACTTTGGGTGGGACACAATGAGATAAGCATGCCCTTCCATTTAGATTATATTTGCTATGACCTGCTTTTTATGTCTTCTTTGATCTAATTAGGACTATTCTGACACCCCATTATTTGAATCACAGAATCATAGAATCATAGAATCATTAAGGTTGGAAAAGACCCTTAAGATCATCGAGTCCAACCATTAACCTAGCACTGCCAAGTCCACCACTAAACTATGTCCTCAAGCACCAGGTCTGTCCTTCTTAAATACCTCCAGGGATGGAGACTCAACCACTTCCCTGGGCAGCCTGTTCCAATGCCTGACTGCCCTTTTGGAGAAGAAGTTTTTCCTAATATTCAACCTAATTTGCAAAGACTCTGTATTTGCAAGTGATGTTCTAATCTGCTTTGTTCTTCATTTCAGTTCATTACTCAGTCAAAAGGACTCCTAAATCTCCTTCTGTCCTGGTTTCAGCTGGGATAGAGTTAATTTTCTTCTTAGTAGCTGGTCTAGTGCTGTGTTTTGGATTTAGGATGAGAATAATGTTGATAACACACTGATGTTTTAGTTGTTGCTAAGCAGTGCTTACACTGGTCAAGGACTTTTCAGCTTCCCATGCTCTGCCAGGGGCACAAGAAGCTGGGAGGGGGCACAGCCAGGACAGCTGACCCAGACTGGCCAAAGGGCTATGCCATACCGTATGCCGTCATGCTCAGCATATAGAGCTGGGGGAAGAAGGAAGGGGGAGTGATGGCGTTTGTCTTCCCAAGTAACTGCTAGGTGTGATGGAGCCCTGCTTTCCTGGAGATGGCTGAACACCTGCCTGCCGATGGGAAGTACTGAATGAATTCCTTGTTTTGCTTTGCTTGTGCACGCGGCTTTTGCTTTACCTGTTAAACTGTCTTTGTGTCAGCCCATGAGTTTTCTCACTTTTACTCCTCCGGTTCTCTCACCCATCTCACCTGGAGGGAGTGAGTGAGAGGCTGTGTGGTGCTTAGTTGCCAGCTGGGGTTAAACCACGACACCTTCCAAGATATTCTTGGTCTTAAAAGTGCTATAACAACACCTGCAATCCCTGCCTATGATAGTTTAGTAAATGCATCTGGAAAGCAAACCAGCAGGTCCCCTCCAAGCAGCTGCCTCCTTAGCAGCTCCAGGAGACATGGCTACCTGAAGAGATGCATCTTCCACCCAAGAGGTGTGCGTGTGTGTGGGGATGTGGATGGACAGGCATGTGGCAGCTTGCTAGATAGAACCATATCCATGTGGGCTCTATCTAAACTCACCTTCACTCCTGCAGGGCAGAGACCATGGGCAATTTCTTTTTGTTGTGCAATTTCTGTTGTTCTTCTGAAGAGTCAGACAGCCTGCAGCAGACAGGACACATAGGAATTATGAGGCATCTTCTGCCAGCCCTGGGCAGGAGGACGGGGACATGGCAGAGCAAGGCTGAAGCTTCTCAGAGAAAGGAAAATCTCTGGAGACGTTCATATGAAACTAGGCTGGAAAGACCAAATTCTGGATGCACAGAATCTGAGCAGCTGCTGGATTGCCTTTTGAACAGGGACAAAAGGCAGGAGGTATTGAAGTACAATCTTCCCTGGGGTGCCTGCAAGGGCAGATGTGGGCTCAGTCAAAGGGGAGACAATCTGGAGGCATAACCATGTGTGGAGCCTCGTGGTGTTGCAGAACCAGCTCACCCTAGTCCTTTCCAGCTACCTGTGCTGCTCTTCCCCTCTCCCTCCTACAGGGTCCCTATAGTTATTTTCAAGCCCTGACATTAGCAGAAGACACACTGACATGGCTGCATGACTGGTGAAGGAGATCCTACCCATCTGAGAGTGTGCAGATGAGGAGCCTGCTTGCTCCAAGGGAGGATGGAAGGAAGCAGTGATACCTGTGGCTTGATGCTTATTGTCTCCTCTCCTGGCTTTGGTGGTTCAGCAAAGATGAGGTGTTCTCACCCAGATTTCTCCAGAGCCTAGAAAACAGCAAGATCTTGGGGATGTCTGTGGAAAGGAGAGTGTGATGTTCCCAGCTTTAGGCTGTGCTTGCGCTGGACGCTCTGTTTCTTTGACCGGGTTTTGTGCTCTGGCCAATGCATTTACTGCAGAGTGCTGCTGCAAGGGCAGCTTACCAAGCGCTTGACTCACCACTTGCTTTGCTTTTTACGGGGTCCCTGTCCAGTAGAGCTGGGGTGCTTGGCTAGCCTGTGGACATCTCCTGAGGCAGTCAGATACTGCAGAGAAGTGCAAACCCCTTCATTTCACATGTGGAAAATGGATTTCTGTGGAGGGCAAGCAACTAGCCAGTCCCAAATCACACGTTACTATCTGCCTTCCACAGATAAAGTCCTTTTCTCTGAAGGAGGCCAAGTGTGGTGCATGTTGCCTTCTCCCCCCATCCATCAATCCTGCTCTGGCCTGAAGCAAGAAGACTGATAACCTTTTCCAAAGTACTAAAGGGAACAATCTGAATCGTTTGAGGATGAGTCAGGTTTGGATGGCTTCCCCACAGGCAGGCTTGGCAGCTGGCCTAGCACCCTTGCGAGAGGATTAACCAGCTCTATCCAATCACAGCTAGTGGGGGAAGAGCTCTTCTCAGAGCGGCTTGTGTTTCCAGACTGGAGCCAACCATGTTTTGCACAGCTGAAGGTATTTGGGGGAGGCACATCAGGTGCCAAGTGCAATGTCCCCAGCAGTTTCACTGGTGGATGGGGGTCATGTGCTTGAGGAGGAGGCTGAGGTGAAGAGGGCCATGACAGTGGCTTGAGGGAGCTTTGGGTAAGCTCATTTCTGTGACTTCCCTCCTCATCACTTGTCTGTGCATTTTCCGCCACCAAGGACTTCTGGTCCTCTCCTCTGAGGTCAGTGAGAATTTTGCTATGGGCACCAAGGGAAGGAAGGCCCGCCCATTTCTGGATTCTGAACAACCAGGTGTCACAAGCTGAACCTGCAAACCAGATGGAGATGCTAGGTTTGGGTGTATGAGAAGGTGGTCAGGCATTGTCAGGCTCCAGTTGCCTAAACAGGGGCATTTAGTAGTATTTGAGATGCCCTTGGGAATATTGCCTGATCAATTCGTTCAGAAGGTCATGGACCTCCTGTAGCTCCTGGGAGGTCAAATTTTCCACCCCCAGACGGACCTCTCAGACACCCTGGCATGAGACATTTTTGGAGCTTGGAGCCTGCATAAGCTGTGGGATGGAGGGCAGTGGCACAGGTAAAGGGAGACAGTGGTTTTGACATGGAAAGTAGATTTTGGCCCTGTTTGCGAAGGCTGAACTAATGCACAGACTCATCCTCTGAGCCTGGGTGTCCTGATATCTCAGCATGTCTGTCCTGGTCACTCCCTGTAGTTCTGTTAGGGAATCTGGGGCAGGATACTCTAATTTTCCATGAGTAGGGGTTCTATTTGGGGAATGCCAGATGTATCTTTTCAGTATGTAATGTCATCCGGCTTCACTCCCCTCCTGACTGGGGGGCAAGTTCTAGATGCTCACATCATGGGTCAGTACTTGCTCATTGGACTCCTCTTTTCTCACTTAAGCTCTTCCACCTTCAAAGGGACTGAACCTTTGGGTTTAAAGATGAACTCCAGGAGCTGTGGCAGGCAGGACCTGCAGCAAACCCAAGCTACAAAACCTGCTCTTTCCCACTCAACCCTTGCTGTGTAATTTCCATGGTCCCCATACCCATGAAACCCTTTGGCTGTGTGGGTGGGAATTCATCTCACCAGATCCAGCGGGGGATTCAGCTCTGGATGGACACCCAGACATGTAGGAGTCTCCATGTCCATGTATCCATGTGTACTAGGTGTCTGAGCTCCCATTATACCCTGTGGCGAACCAGTTAACAGAGACCAGCCAAAAAGGTCTTGATTCACTTGCAAATGTGCAGGCTCCTAGCACTATGTGAGATGCTCTCCAGCATCTCACTTGGCCTCCAGCTGCTCACAGGGCATGGGTTTTCCAAAGCCCTGCTGCATGTTGTCCTAAACTTTCCACCTCTCTAAAACATTCTCATCCCCAAGAAGCAGGAAAAAACCCCCCCAAAACAGGTGTCTCCAACTTTCCTCCAAGTCTAAGAAGCAAAGGGACAGTACAGCCTGATGTAATTGTCCTCCACTTTCCCCAGCTTTTCCAAGGGAAAGCTGTGGCCCGTCCTTCTGCGGTGCTTCGTGACACCAGTTTCTCCGAAGGCAGCACAACCGCAGGGCAGAGGCGAGGCACATTCCTGATAGGACCAAGATAGCTTTTTCCCATAGCTCCCAGGCAGTGGGAACGGGCCACTTTTTCAAAGGACTGCTGTGCCTAAAGTTAAAATAACAGGAGGAACAGAGTGGGAGATCCAAGCTGGATTATAGTACTCAGGGCTCGATGCCTTCAAATTAAAAGAGAAAAGAGAAGATGACAAAAGGATGCACTTGGGGAGCTTCCAAAATACTTCTGCGACCACTTTGATATCTCTTTGGTCTCACAGCACCACGGGAATAAATTTGCCTGATTCCAGCTTGTACAGACAATCTGAGCTGCAGTTTTGTTTTTATTAACAGGGATTACCCAGGCCTGTGGCTTTGTTGTTGTTTCCAAAAGATTTCTCCTGCTGTTGGGGTAGCTGGGTCCCTCTTCCTACCCCCCCGATGGAAGAACAATATTGATATAAGGTCTAAAACGCTTAAAATCAGATGAGCTGAGTGTTGTTGTACAGCTTCGAAGCCCCAAGCTGTCTCTGTCCCTCTGATTTTTCCACAAGTTTACAAGTAATGGAAAATCTTGTCTGTTTTCAACTTATAAATCTCCATCGGCTACAGAATTGCCTCTCATGAGAAAATAAATAGACGGGTACTCTGGGGTCACTATGGTGTTGTAGGTGACAATCTTTGAAGCTGTCACAATGGAGCCCATGCTGCCTGTAAGAGCAAGGAAAGGGGAAAATTGCTCTTTATTATTTTAAAGCTGTATCTTGAAAAACAGGAACTGCTGCCAGGACAGTTTATTTTGGTTAAAGCTGAGTTGTGCTGCAATTCCCCTGAGGCGAGACTGAACTTGAGGGCACGGAGCAGGAGAGAGAGACACGCTCGGGGGGAGACTGAGCGTTTAATCGATGCTGAGTGATCGTTGATGCTTGGGAGCATCAGCAGCAGGGTTGGATCAGGTGGAAAATGTTATCTTCTCCCTGCACGTCCAGACAGCTATAGGCAATGAGGAGCATAGGGGACTTAAGGCACAGTTGAACCCACCTTGTCCAGCACCCCAATGTCAGTGGAGCTCAGCCTTGAGGCTGTCTTGGCTTCACCTGTCCCGTCATGGCTGCAGCTGGGAGGGTGCACAGGCTATGTCTACACCAGTAAATCATACAGGAGCATCCCAAGGGCCTGAATATGGTCTACACAGTCAACTTAAACACCATCTTACAGGGTGTCGTTGTGGTTTGTTCACACCGAAATGCTGTGTTGCATTGCTGTGGATTTAACCCTGCAAGGATGGACTGATCCACTGCCAAGGAAGCAATGGAGGAATCCAACCACAGCTGCAAATCATAGAATCATAGAATCGTTAAGGTTGGAAAAGACCCTTAAGATCATCAAGTCCAACCGTTAACCCAGCACTGCCAAGTCCACCACTAAACCATGTCCTCAACCACCACGTCTCCCCGTCCTTTAAATACCTCCAGGGATGGAGACTCAACCACTTCCCTGGGCAGCCTCTTCCAATGCTTGACCACCCTCTCGGTGAAGAAGCTTTTCCTAATATCCAACCTCAACTTCCCCTGGTGCAGCTTGAGGCCGTTTCCTCTCGTCCTATCGCTTGTTACTTGGGAGAAGAGACCGACCCCCACCTCGCTACAGCCGCCTTTCAGGCAGTTGTAGAGAGCAATAAGGTCTCCCCTCAGCCTCCTCTTCTCCAGACTAAACAACCCCAGCTCCCTCCGCCGCTCCTCATAAGACTTGTGCTCCAGACCCTTCACCAACTTCGTTGCCCTCCTCTGGACACGCTCCAGCACCTCCATGTCCTTCTTGTAGTGAGGGGCCCAACACTGAACACAGCACTCGAGGTGCAGCCTCACCAGTGCCCAGTACAGGGGCACTATCACCTCCCTGGTCCTGCTGGCCGCGCTATTCCTGATACAAGCCAGGATGCCATTGGCCTTGTTGGCCACCTGAGCACACTTCTGGCTCATGTTCAGGCGGCTGTCAACCAACACCCCCAGGTCCTTTTCCACCAGGCCGCTCTCCAGCCACTCCTCCCAGATCACTGGGTGATGGGATAATTAAATAAACACCAGATCACAGGGTGATGGGATAATTCAGGTCGGAAGGGATCTCTGCAGTCTCTAGTCCATTCTGCTGGCTCAAAGCAGCATCAGGGTACATCCAGGGAGGCTGGATGTTTGTTTTGTGGTTGAACACCAAGAAGGTACCTTATCGTACGCACGCCTTAGGGAACTTAACCGGCGGCAAAGCAAGGCTGTTCATTGTGTCCTGGGACATTCACAGTCACCTCCGGTCAAACTGCTGCTTCCTGACAGCATCCCCAGGGAAACGGTGATGCCAGTGGATGGGGATTTTCCCTTCACTCATCCTTTCATTACTGGAGGGGGGCCCGTCTGAACTGGGAATCAACAGAAGGAATGAACTGTCCCTGAGCAGCGACTGGGCTATTTTGCACAGCCTTTGTGTTCACCTGATTAAAACCACAGGATTTGGGGCATTTTCAAGTTGCTGTGCTACCCAGCTCAGGATGGCTGGATGTCTCCTTTGTGCTTACAGGGGAATTGAAGCTTTATGGTCTGTATGTACATACAGTGTATAAGAACAGAGTAAACACACATGAAATTTTTCCTTCAAGTACTCTCCCTGCCTCCAATACTTGTGCATTAAAGGTCTTCTGAGTTGCATGTGGGTTTTACATATTTAGCAATCCTCGGTGTATTTTTCTTCATGACCTACTGTCCTGTTTACTTGTGCAGTTTTTAGCACCCACAAAATACTGTGGCAAGGATTTCCACAGTTTGACCACACGTTACATGAAGAACTGCCTTGCATTCGCTTTGAATCTTCTTTTTGTTGGTTTGATTAAAGGTCTAGATTTTGCATTAAATGAAGCCATGAAAAATCACTCTCTCTATCCTTTCTGTGTCTTTCATGGTTTTATAAAACTCTGTCATCCCTCCTATTGCTCATCTTTTTTTCCAGCCTGAAAAATCCTGGCATGCAATTCATTCCTAACTTTCAGCTTGCCGAAACCTGAGATGATGTTTTCATGGTGCTTCCAAACCAAGATCTTGTTCCAGCCCATCATTTTAATCTGCATTTTGAAACCCCTCTTAAACCGTTTCCGATCCTTCCCATATGGAACAAGCAGCACAGCTTGATACTTAGAGCAGCTAAATTTTCCATACAGAGAGATGTGATCATTTTATGAAGAAACGGAAGTCATCTGACATAAATGTCAATGGGAACATGTGGCTGTTAAATGTGAGCAGCAAAAGCAATAATCACCCAAGCCCCATGAGACTACGTGTCATCTCCTCCTTGTTCACCTGCCAGGGACATGGAAAATGAGCAGCAGTGCAGGGAGGCAGCACGGACTGTCAGATTTGAAATCACACCCGGGGCTTTGGAGCCAAATTTCTGAAACTGCAAACTCCAGCTGTGCATGTCAGATCTGCAAACAGGAATCACCCTGGCTAAACCTCCCTGTTCCTTCCAGGAACACGACTGTGCAATCAGGGCCCTGGGGACTTCTGCAGTATCTTCCATCCCTTTGCAGTCTCCTGGAGATTTGGACAAGCTGGCTTTGCATGGAGAGGAAGGAAGGCTTAACCTACTGGAAACCAGCTGGGATGAACACAGCTTAAAAACTACCATGAGACGCAGCAGTGGAAAACATTGGAGGTAGCAAAACAGAAAGGGATGAACAAGAAATTATAAAAAAACTTAGCTCATCCAGATCAAGAACCAGCAGGGTCCCTTTTTCCCTCTTGCTCAGACTTCTTTCTCTTTGCACTGTTTGCAATGATCCCCTGCCCCAGTGGGGCTGTGACTATGGGTGTTGTGCCTGCCATCAGCTGGGAGGGAAGGGATGGGGGGCAACTGTTCAATGATTCCCCATCCTGCTGGGCTTGTGTGCCCACTTGCTGGATGCTTTTCTCCTGTCCAGCCTGTTTGGAAAAGACTGTTCTGCTTTTTCCTCTTCCAGAATTTCTGACCAGCTCATTCCTACACCACACTTGTTTGTCCCTTCGTGTTCCCTTGTTTTATTTTTATATTCAGGAGAATCAGTTGTTTGGAGAGAGCTGGAGTGTCTGAAGCTCTGCATCATCTCGTCTCTCCTCCACAGGCTTTTCTGTCCCAGGAGAGTTTTCCTTTCCATGCTCTTCTTGACAGACAGAAGATTTTTTCTGGGAATTGCCTTCCTGATACTGCCATTCCCTTTTTGCCACATCTGCTGTGTCGCAGTTTCCCTGGCTGCAAAAGGAGCATTTTCAAGCTGGCTGCCATAGTCGGGACTGACATACTCTTGTCTGGAAATTGCTGGACAAGAAAGAGCTGCTGAGAAGGCAGATTGTGATTACACATCAAAATCTTTCCGTCAAGGATGCAGTCAGTAAAAAGCACGTGGTTTAATGGCTCTGAGATTTAGCTACTGCACTCCTTTCTGTGTTTTTATTTTATTTTACTTTATTATTTTATTTTAATTTATTTGATTACATTTTTGCTCCCTGAATAAATCCTCAGCCTTTATTTTTTGAATAGGGAGACCCTTACCTCCCAAAATAAAAACAAAGCCTCACCTCCCAACATAAAGCCAAAAATTCTGATTTTGCTGCAAGTAGACTATAAGGAACATCTTAATCAGGATTAAACAGCCACAGGGGATGGCTGGTCCATAGGGGCAGAATGGAAGGAAGATGGGGAAAGGCAAACTTTCTGACTCAAATCAGGGGGGTGAGCTGAGAGAACACCACTGCCAGGGCAGCGGCTGGCTGGGAGAAGGATTTTGAAATGAGCAGGGATGGCATTTCCAAGGATGTGGCCCCTTTGAGGACATGGGTTTGACGTGGTTGGAGAATCATCAGGTTTAGTCCATCTTGCAGGGTAAGTATATGACTTCTGGATCCATTTCATATTTAGCAGAACAAAGAGGCTGGGGAGATCTGGGTGTATCTGGTGCTGAGGAGGGACAGGAGAATCGAAGCAGATGGCATTCACTGTAGGAAAGCATCTCCCAGGGAAACAGATGGAAATGAAAAAATCAGCCATGAAGTCTAGAGGCAGAAATGAACCATAAAGAAATAGCTGGAATAGATACAAATTTTACTCCATTTTATTTTGTAAAAATTAAGGAGGTACTCATTGCTTCTGTGGCTTATGTTGTCTGGGTACAAGAGCTTGAACCCCTGGGTGTCTGACGTATTTGGAAATGGGAACAGAAAGAGGAGGGTGAGGACACACCATCTTCATGGGCCTTGCGAATGCAGGCACATGGTGACAGCCTCTGCATCCATAAATGGCTGCTGGGAAGGGAAGAATCGGTGGTGGGAAGAGATGAGCAACCCTGTGGCGTGCCCCTGACACGAGGGAGCAGGGTGGTGGGGTCAAACATGTGCAGCTTGCCTGGGGAGGAGCTGGAGAGGGCTAAAAATAGTTTCTGTCCCAAATGCTTTCGTAGAAGCGGTCCCACCTTGGCACAAAGGGATGGACTGGGTGCCTTCTCAAGGGCTGATGCCACCCTATTTTTAGCCTGGTTTCATAAGGAAATGGATGTCTGTCCATCTTTCCCTATGTTCCTTCATGCTCTAACTGGAACTAAACGTGACAACGGGTTGGAGACCTCGAAGGGAAAATATTCTGAAAAGTTTCTCAGCACTTAAGAGTGAATGTCCATGTTGAGAGAGGCTGCTATACCATAGCCCCTTGCCCATGCTGCAGTCAGCAGGGATGCATTGCCTGGCTGATCTGTTCTGCTGCACATGTGGTGTTGTCTGGGGACATGGGAATGACTAGGGGTTGCTGCATGGCGAAGAGACGTGTGTCTATGGATGTGGATGGCATCTGTGATGGCTCAGGTGGTGGGAGATGGCATGGGATGGGAGCATGGAGGAACCGTTGTTGCGTGAAGAGTACTATGGAGCATGGTGGGTCTGTGACCTGCCCCTGGGCAAGGGACTGGGGGAACAAACGGGGCTGGTGGCAGAGCATATAAAGAGGCACTATTTGGCATTGGCTTTCCCAGGGCAGGAAATGCGAGGAAATGCAAAGTTCCCATATAAGGAAGGGCAGGAGAGGAGCTGTGAATCACAGCAGGGCAGTGAGCTGGAGAAGGAGCACAGGGCACCCTTGCCCGAGAGGTTGAGCTGGGAGGAGCTGCAGCCATCCTGCAGCAGTGCGAGGTGCCTTTGGCCTCCCGTGGCCTGGGAAAGGCCACGAGAAGATGGGAGCTGAGGGAGTGGGAATGGCAAAGCCCCTTGCACCCCCTTGAGTGGGATCATAGGCCTGCCTGCTCCTAGGGAGAGATGAAGGCAGGCTGCCAGGCTGCGTTCAGCTTCCGTGAGCATGGCCCTGCTCCTTCGTGTATCCTCCCTGGGCTACCTCCTCTGGGGGTGCTTATGACGAGGTGACTCTGACATGCCTGAGCCTGTGTGGGGGACCTGACCCTAGCCCAGCTGAGGTAAACGATGAACAGGTTGTGAAGCCAAAGAGACAGGTTGTCCAGTCTCCATCCTGAGACATGAGACTGGATTCAGCCATAAGCAACCTGGGCTGATCCTTGTAGCTGAATACTTTGATAATGCTATGGGACATGGGGCCCTGTGCTTTGTGGCCAGGAGATGCCCCATTCCTCTCCTGGGGTAAGCTGGTGGGCAGAGTCTTGCTGTCTGGCCTGGAGGAAGCTATTTACCACCACTGAAGGTGATATTTATGACTGAAGTTGTCCATAGTAATGGATAAGACAGCACTTGGTGTTGGAGATACCAGCTAGCATTCTAGGGTCACTTTAGCAAACCAGTGCCCTCTGTACAAATGGGAAATGAAATGGTGGCACTTTTCTAGGCTTCAGGAAGGCAGGACTGTGTGTTGATTGGTTTGCAGGGACCATTTAATTGGAAGAAGCTGGGTAAAATGAGTGATTCATGTCACCGAGATGATTTCCCATGCCACCTGGGGGTTATGGGCCAGGACCATCCCAGACAGCATGTTGTGGTAGGTCCATCACCATGGGATGGACATGTCCCAGGTCACTGCTGGGCCAGGAGGAAGCTGCCATGTGAGACAGCATTAACAATGGACACAGCCTGTCTTCACGCCTTTTATTTCCATCCTGTCCTTTACACATGCATTGTCTTTGAGATCCCAGCTTGGCCAGCCCTGACCTCATGGCACTGAATCCTTCAGTGGCCCATGTTTACTGTAGGGTCCCCACAACCATCGCTGTAACAAATGACTGGTTTTTCTTCTGTGCTGGCCAGAGATTGGCTCTCTTCCCAAACCCTCTTTCCTGTTTGATCCCTCTCATCCCATCAAGGCTAAAACCAGACTGCAAACCTTCAGAGTCATTGGCCAACCTTCTTCTGACTTCAGCAGCCTCAGGCTTTTGCATCATTGCTCAATAAATTGGCCAAAACGATTTTGGGAGGAACTATTAAGAAACAGGATCCCATAGATGACAAGTGGTGAGCCATCACATGTAACTCTCTGGATGCTCTTATTCACCATCTGTGTTAACTCCAGATGTGCACAGATTGAAAAATATATTTGAGAAGCATCTGCTGGCCTGGCACAGTGAAGTAATTTCCCCCAAATTTTGCTTTTTGGATGACTTGTTCCTATCTTTCTGGACACAGCTCTTCTTTCACAGAAGCTATGGGATTGCAATTGGAGGCGAGGGGATGTGGAACAGCTCAACGGGATAGTATATATAAGCATTTTTTTCCTGCTTCTGGGTATAGCTGACTGGGAAAAACAATCTCACCACCTGGAGGGGAAAAGCTCATGAGAGAGCAGTGACTCTCAGCAGTCCCCATCGAGTGCAATAGAAGGTGTGCCAGAACTATGCGATGTTGAAATGGCATGGCAGGGTGGACCATGCCCTACACAGTGCCTAAACCCAGCTCTGGGTCCAGCTCTGAGTGTGGGGCTCTCCCACCAGACCCGGCCCTGGGACCATGTAAGGTCTGTGTCACTATCAAGTCTGTGCAGAGCAAGTTTTGAGCCCAACGGTTTGCACTTGGGAGCACTGTGGATCCTCTGGGCAGGGGCACTGCATGACCAGCATTGGGTTCAGAGGGAATGAGCAGTTGCTGGTTCATGCTGGGACACAGCTTTAAGGGACATGATGAAAGCCATTTGAGGAGTGTGGACTGTGTTAGGGCTTTGGGTCTTCTCTGGTCATGCCTGGGTTTTCTCTTAGCTGGCATCAGGACCAGCGTGAGGATGGCAGCACACTGGTTGCAAACCTATATTTCTTGCTTGGTAAGAAACCCAAATCATCATTCATGTTTTGTAGGGGAGAGTGGTTCAGAGACCACGTCTCACTCACCGTAAGTTGTGTTTGGCTAGAAAAGCCTTTGGTTTTGATTTGAAGGCATCAAGAACTGGTGAATCTACTCCTTCCCATCCTAGCTTGTTTTAGTCGTTTATCATCTGCATTGTTAAAACATGCACTTAATTTTTCTTTTGAATTTCTTCGGCTTCCTAAATATGAGTTTGAGCCATGCTGTCACACATTAAGTCTCTCCTGCAGACAGTCCAAAGGTCTGTGCTGACCTTATCTCACTTTTCCTTTGCCGGTAGACAGCCGACCACTGGGGCAGAGGAGCTGATTTATCCTGATGTAAATCAAAGCACAAACATATCCTGAACCTATTTTTATTTGGCCAGGAGAGATTATTGAGTACAGCTGCGATTACGTGAATGCAGTGGGTGACCCTTGTGAAATCTGGGCTGCTAAGAGGCACAGATAATCCGTGTGATGCTGTTATGACTATCACGATCACAGCATGACCTGTGTGGCGGGCACAAAGCCTGTGCAGGCACTGAGGAGGGGTAGGTGTGCAAATACACTTGAGCATTCAGAGCTCTGGTATTCCCTGATAGCTTTCTGTGCTAAATCCAGAAAAGGTCTGGGTGTGGAAATGCAGTTGCTGCCCACGTTACCGTGTTTCTGCCTTTGCCTTGTGGACTTGCATCCCTGTGGCTTGCAGTCTCCCCAGGTTCATGCGGCTGAGTCCTGCCCTCCAGCAAGCCGCATTGCGTTTCTCAACGTCCTCCTCACCGTCTGGGGAGCCAGGGCGCATCCTGACTAAAAGCTAAGAGCATCACACTGTGCCAGACAACTGCAACTTCTGCCTCAAGTAGGTGGATGCAATCCAGATTTGCCCCATGTTAAAGCCTGACCTTTTGTCATACATTCAGCACCCTCGGCTAAGCCTTTGATTTTATTTTTTTTTAAATTTTATTTATTGCTGTTTTGAAAACCTGAGAATACCCATGGATCTGCTGTTGTTTTCTCCAACAGCACCTGCCACAGAGGGAGCTGGCTGCCAAGACAAATAAAAATACTAATCCCTCAAAGCCTCTGGCTCTGCTGGCTTTCAGTCTTTGGCCTGCTATAGATGCCTTGCATCTACCCCATCGTGGTGCAGGAGACGTACTTAAGAGGGAGAAGTCCCCCATTCCCAGCTTTTGAATAACTCTTGTGGAGCACTCTGAAAGCTTACTCTGCACCCACTCTTATCTAAACATGCCTAAGCCCCAGCATGCTGCTTCAGCTGTGCTGGCTTTATACTTCAAGCTGTTTTGAAAGTGAATTTGTAAAGCCATTAACGTTATTTAAACAGTTTAGCCACAGAATTACCCGGTGGTGCAATCCAGCTGCCAGAAACGAGACACGAGGCTCCTTTGCGCTGCGGATCAAACGAAAGTCGGCCAAAGCACGTGGGCTCCGGAGGGTGCCAAAACCAGGGGTGATGGGGGGAGTCCGCTTTCCGCTTAGTGGGAAATGTTATCAAGTGTGGGTTGTAATTTTTTTTTTATGAGCTGGTTTGGTTCCAAATCGGACCAAACCCAGACTTTTTTTCCCCTGAAGTTTCTGGAGGACTGGAAGGCATCAGGCCCCTGGATCTCCTGATGCCGTTGGCTTTCCAGGAAGCCCATTTCAGCTGGTGGCTCCAGGGCTCAGGTTAGGGATATGTGGGGAGCTCAGGGCTTGCAGACAGAGCTTTCCATGTCCTGAATCTCATGGCAGACCTCACCAACATCACCTCCCATAGGGCAACATCCCCCCAGCTCCTGGTTTCCTCCACGCTGAGGCAAAGTCCTTTTACAGTGCAGAAAACGTTCAGGGGAAAGATGCCCAAGAATTTTGGGAAAGACTCTGGAAACAGCTTTTTCAGGCAGTTGCAGATGATTAATTCCTCCAAGCTGAACCTGTGACAAGGTTAATGTATAGTGGTAAAGTCTGGGCCAGTCTGGGTCACATTAGCTGGGGCTTTCTCTAACCACCACAAAAAGCATAGAGAAATGGAGAAACTGAGGCACAGAGAGCTCAGATGATGTCTCCAAGGCTTAAACGGGCTTTCTAGCAAAAGTCAAGCTATGATCCTGCAGACCCCAATGGTATGTGGTATTCAAGGCAGGATCTTTCATGCTCTGATAAACAGGTGAGAGCAACATGCCAAGGTCAAGGCATCATTCTGAATCAGGATTTTTTTGCCTTGCTTGTCTTGTTCTCTTGGCTGGTGTCTTAGGACAAGGCATGAAATCTGCCTTTGTTCAGAATAAAATATTATCTTAAGTACCAGTATTCTTCCTTTTGAGTGCATTGCCTTAATTGGCTATTTGATTGTATTCCTCTGAAACTTTCAGACATGCAGCTGGGAGAAACAATGGGTATTGTTTTATATTTAGACTGAGCGTTAAAAGCTGAAACACGCAAAGAGACATAAGCTGCTGGAAGGGCTCAGACCATCAGCTCCCTCTGCTGACCTGCTCGGGAGAGAAGCAGTGCTGCCAAATTTTAGGACTCCTTGGGCTGGAAAAGTGAGGACTGAAGGGGCATATGACAATATTACTCCTGAGCAGCACAGAGGTGGAGACTGGGGGATGACTCTTCACAATCTCTGCCAATGCAAGATCTAGAGGACACCAAAATAAGCTACTGAGAGACAAGTTCAAGCCAAAAGAGGTGGTTGTTCCCATAGTGTGTCATAAAACTGTGAAGCACCTTGCTGCAGGAGGTTGTGGATCTGGAAGGTTTGCGTATGCTCAGAAAGAGACTGGAAAAGTCTGGGAGAAAAAGTCACTGAAGACTACCAAATGCAGAGATCCCTTTTCTTACCTGGGAAATTCCCGACCCACAGGCTGCTGAATGCTGGGAAGTGTTTTAAGGAAATATTGTTATATATTTGTTCTAAGCCTATGTTCTTTCTTGGGCGTCCACTGTTGGAGGCAGGATGCTGACTCACCCAGCTTGTTCTCCCATTCGTCCCAGGGGATGGTTGAAGTGTCCAGAAGAGGTGGTGTACGCACAGTTTGGTGCACTGGAGCCGGAGAACGAAAGCATTTTGGATGAGGTCAAAGAAATTCTTATTTTAGTGGGAAAATGGATGTTGTTAGATTTTGTTATTGTCTCAGCCTCATGCTGAAGGAACAGTGTGGAGACATCTACATCAAATAAGCTGTTGCAGTAGCACTGAGGATATACTGACCTTGGGTTCAGACATAGCTAGGCAGCCTGGTGACTCAGTTTTTTTTTCTTGACTCCTTCTTTTTGAGCTAGCGTGGACAAGGCTGACATGGCTGACATTCAAATGTAGCCTTCTAGGACCAAGAAACCTGTATCAAACATGATGATCGTGATTTGAATGGAGGTTCCACCAACACTAGTGAAGCCACTGCAAGAATTAGGTGGGAAATGGTGCCTAAATAGCAGGAAGATCAAGATACAATGAATGTTTCTGAAGTCTGGAAATGAAGGGGTTGCATTAATATAGCATGGCACTGAGCTGGAGAATGGTGATTCTTTTGAGGTGCCTCCTCAGAGAGTTAACAGACTAGCCGGGCTGCTTCAAACAGAAAATCATAGGAATGGAAGACTATACAGGGACCCTTTTCTGGCTAAATGATGAATCTTTTCTAATCTGCAATGTTAAACGAGTTTTGTGGAGGTCTTCTCACCATGGTTTGATATGTTCTGGAAGTCTCTGGATTATTGCTTTTCTGCTAGGCGGGTGCCTTGCTTGCTGGACAGCACAGAGATCAGAGCAGAAGGCATTATTAGGGGAGGGGATATCCAGAGTCTGAACAGCCAGTGGCACTCAATTTGTCCAGACAAGGTGACATTTTAATTGTTAACACTTTTCTTTAGCATCAACAAGAATTTTAGATCATTTTTGAAGACCAGTTGCTGAGGGCAGCATTCAGGAGACATGCTGGTCTGGCACCCTTGTGAGCCAAAGGCACAGGTTTCTGTCAGACCCTGCAGAAAAGACTGCACAATTGCCTATCATTATTTCCAAAGTTTGTGGAATGATTTAAGTAAACAGAGCATTCAGGTTTCCTGAGGACATATCTGGGTACCTGATTTGTCAATGTCATTGACCCCCATGGGGTAGCTGCGGGTAGGATTCAGTTGTTGAAACACTCCTCATTTGAAATAGATCCTGTGTCTTATCTACCAGCCTCACGCGGATGTCTTAGATACCCTTGTGCACCTCAGATGTTTCTAAGAAGTGTCTCCTTTTAGGCAGATGAATCCAGCCCAAGCTGGGTATCTACTGTAGGATGGGCTGGATCAAGCTCTAAACTCCACTGACTTGATTTCCAGTGACTGTGGTGGAAACCTAAAGCTGGGTGTCCTAATCTGGAGAGAGTCTCAATCTGCACTGCCTCCTAGGTAGGTGAATCAGGAGGATGGCGGTGAGAGCATGACGTGAATGCAAACTATTTCATCCTATTTTCATTCCTCTCAGACAAATTCAGGAGGAGAGAACACATTTGTTTGTTATTCAGAATAATGCCCCTATCCTCCACTTGTGACCCCACGGCCACACCACATCATAGATTTCTTTTGTACCCTGCACTTTGTAAAGTGAGGGATGATAAGGGAGAGCTGGCCTCGTACAATTGTCTTGAGGCTTTTCTGTGCCATTGAGGAACATGGTAGTACTCATGACAATGTGGGTCAGCAATTAGGTCTCTGTGGCTTTTTCAGGGTCTATTCCACTTTCCAAAGAGCCCTCTGGCCTCTGGCAGGAGCTTGCTTTGCTCTCACATCAGGCAAGGTAGCTCTCGGTGTAACTGCTTAAGGAAGAATTTGCAATTTTCCACGTGGTTGGCCCCAGAATTGCTTTGTTTATCCGTGGTGACATCAGCCATGAGGACGGCTTAAAGCAAGTTGTCCAGCTCTGGGGCTACATTCTTTTCCTTTGAAGAGCACTCAAGAAAAATGTTAAATTCCCTGGGAGATAAAGCCTTTCCTTGATGGTTTAGACTTCTGTTTATACAAGAGCTGGAGATGAATGCCTGAGAATCCAATGCCCTAATACTTCTGCTGACGGCCACAGTTCAGTAAGATCAGAGCTCATGTTGCACCTGCCTCCCTCTTTCATCTTAAAAAATATTTCTTTCTCTTTCCCCCAAAAGGTTGTCAAGATTTCCCCTGAAAAAAAAAAAAAAAAGAAAGAAAAAAAAATTGTCATATCTCCAAGAAAATAGTTGTATCTCTATCGTGCTAATTTACTCTGTAGGATTTTCAAGAGAGAGGTTTTGTGAATAGACAAAGTGAGAAGCCATTTCTGCCCCACCAGGCTAACTGCCTATGTAAGGAGCCAGGCAAATGAAGAATAATTACCCTTATGGTGGGAGTATAGTCCAGACTCTCCCGTACCTTGGTGTATTCCATGGTACTGGCATGCCAGCAGACCCAATTGGGTTGATAAAGCTTCTAGCAAAATAGACTGTAGTGCATGTCCACCTGGTTCCTGCCATGTTTCTCTACTGCTTAGTGTGGAGGCTGCTGAGCAGACCAGGCTTTCTGTGGACCTTCAGAATGCCTCATCAGGTGAACTGCCCAGAGCTGGAGATTTCAGGATCCTTGCCTGGCAAGCTTCCTTGGCGCCTGGGCTCTGTTCCTTTTCCTGGGCAATAAGGAATCCAGAGCAAAGCTGTATTTTGAAACAATACCCAGATGCCACACTCCTGGTACTATCGCTTTCCTCTGCACAGTGTCAGCAGCATGGCATAATGATGACATACATGGGCTCTGAAATCAATAGAGAAAGAGCAAACATTGAAAGACGATGCTGTATGGCAATGCTGGGAAGCTCCCAGCCCCACGCCTGACTTCCCTCATCTGTCTCCTTGGTCTGGCATGATGGATTGGCACAATCCACATGTCTCCTGAGCATTACCTAACATGGGCAATCTCAGCACGTGGGACCTCCCCTCTGAGCAGAGCAGAGTTCTGGTACTCAGCAGCTCATTGATATACGTCTGCCCTGCCGTGAATGCTGCTCTGACCACCCACACGCAGGCTGATGGCTTGTGGTGATGGGGATGAGGTTAGCTCACACAAAGCCTTTGCAGATAGAAAGGTGACGTGCAAGCACATTTATGGCAACGGTGAATTTGCTGCCCTTCTTCTTTACCCTTTTTTTCACAAGGCTTTTTTCTGCTGCCACTGAAATTGCTGGGCATTTTGTCATTGACTGAGATAGGAGCATGTTCTTCCTTTGAAGAGGAGTAGTCTCCATTCATGGCTAGAGGTTCAGAAGCATGAATCTAGCAGGCACAGAGTAGCCCTAATTCCTTCTACCCTTGCTGCCTATTCACTGTCCTCTGCTCCTCTCAGGGGTCAGAGAAATGGATATCAGTTTCTCCCCCTTGGAACCAGGCATTGCATGGACTGGAGTGAAGACATGACTAACATCACTGCCATTGTGGACAGCAGGTATATGTCTTGGCTTGGGAGGGCTGGGTAGCACTGTATGCTTCCTGTGATAGCTTTCCCAGAACTGTGTTGAGAAGTCTATGCTGGTGGGAGCTTTCTATAGCCAGCTCCATTGGAGAGGTGCAGAGACCACAGCACTGTCATCTCCATCCCTGGCAATAGGTCCAGTCATCCCTCAGCTCAGTGCCTGCCTGGTGGCATGGTGGTCTGCCTGCCTTTCACCTCAGTGGGGGAAAAATCCCATGAGAAGGAGCATGCAGTCATCTCTTCCTTACACGGAATCATTCCCCAGTGTGGCCCTAGCCTTTCCCACAAATGCATTTCTCATTATCACTGATTATTGATCTGATTATTACAGATTATCTCTGTAACAGAAGGGCTGCCAACTCCCAAAGCCCACTCAGGCTGGGTGGAAGCCCAGGACATGGTCCAGCTGTGAAGTGCTGAGACCATCTGCACATGGAAAGAAAATGCCTTGCTCTTCCACCAGGAAGAACTCAGCACCTTCCAGACACAGGCCTTGGGTGGAGGGGTAGGGATGATGAATATAAGCACACCAGGGCATGGAGGACATTCTCTTTTTTGCCTTGTCTTCAGATGCATGGTGTGGTTCTGTCCAAGATGGACACAACTCAGTCCATATCGAAAAGGGTACAGAAAGCCAGGAATGTCCCCAGGTCTTTTCCATCTGTCAGGACACTAGGTCTACATTTTATTCATTCAACTTGGACATCTTCAGTTCTGATCCTCTTTTTGCTCAGTGGCCTTTCCAGGCAGCCACACACTGGGTCCATCCATCACCTCCACCATGGACGGTGGCCCTGTGGAAAGTGGACAGGACTCGGTAAATGGAAACCAGTGGATGGACCAGAAAGAGAAAATCACCCATCTGTACACCAAAAGCCTCCTTTATATCTCATGCTGAGGTGACAAGGAGTGTTTTTCTGGACTGAAATTGGGCTGCATTGAGGTGTTCATTATTGGCTCGTGGAGGACTGTAAAAAGTGACATGAGGCAACACTCCTGTACCCATTTTTATGGAACAGATGTAGGGAGTCCTGGCTTCAAACCTCTGTGTGGGTGGGAAAAGTCCTGGAAAAATCCTCTAGCCACTCTTGCTGCAGAAATTATAATATGCATTCATGCTGGTGAACATAACTTGGAAGCTCTTGTCTTTGTCAGATGCCATCTTTTTTGTTCAGCATGATTTTTCCACAGTTGATACCTTGATAGCACCTGACCCAGTAGGGCATGAAGGAGAAGGAATCCAGGGCATTGAGGGGTAACCCTGATGATGGCATATTCTTGTAGCTGCTTGTCACAGGACACAGCAGGTTGGCATCAACACTGCTGCTGATCCTGTTAGCAGTGCCAGCATATAGGAAAGATATTTTGATGTGCTAGAAGGCCACCTTCTGCCCCTAGACGTGCATGTGAAAAAAAGGACATTTTCTTTAAACATCATGCATGTTTAAAATTCTATTTAAAATATTTAAAATGCATATTTAAAATTCTATTTTTTCCATGTTTGAAAGCTGAGTGCAAAGAATTTTCAAATTCTCAGCAACTCTCTCTGGACTTAATTGCTAACTTCCATTAGATTGACTAAAATGTCTGTCCCAGGGCATTTTTGCTGGCTAAAATGATTACATGAAAAATGGAAACTTCTTGTGCAAACTCCCAGTTTGACAGAAAATGGTGGATTTCATACAAATAAGTAGTTTCCCACCAAAAATTTCGAACAGCTCTAAAATGTTGTCAAATGCTTTCCCCAGATTAGAAGGCACATATGAAAAAACTGAAATGAAGGCTGAGAATGTAATTCAGTTAAATAACACATGCCAGGAATTTAGCCTCCTTTTCTGTTTTTAATTTATCCCCTGGGGGAATGAAGGTTTTCTTGATTGTGCACATTATTGGATACTATTTTTCATCTAGTTGTAGTAAATATTTCTCAGCTAGTGACATTTTCATGTCTGGTTAACTTTTTTTAGGGTACACAGATTAAACAGTAATGTTTTTGATCTTTGATGAGATTAATGACATTTAGGATGAGGGCTGTGCAATGAAAATTAACCCTCCTGAAATATTTTCGAGCGTTCACTTAATGTGTGCTCTTTACGCCAGTTTTCCTGCCAGAAAAGTCATCTGTTGGCATACTCATTATAAACTCAGCAAGAGGGTAGACACATGAGAGGCAGATTCATTTTTTCCTTTGCGCAAATATTTGCAAAATTAGGGTGTGGGATTTTTTTTTTTCTTTTTAACATCTTTGCCCATCTCTCTAGTATTGGCACCCTAGATTTAACCAAGTCAGCCCACATTTCTGAGCCAGACAGCTGGGAAAAACATGGAAGTGAGAGCAATCCATATATTGCTGGAAAAATCACATCATTAAATGCCAAGAGGGTCTGACTTAAAGGACTGAGAAAGAGGCAAATGCCAGTAATTGGCCCCGACACAAACTTATTTATAGTAAGCCTAAGTAGGGTGAAGTCTAGTCCGCTGGGTTCACCTCTCAGGATCAGGCCCTGTGTCTCCTGGGATTTAATTTCTCAGAGAACCACAGGGATGGCAGATGGGAAAGACTTGTTAGGTCATCCTGTCCACATGCCCCGGCAGGAGCAGAACGAGATTGTCTCTTTGCTTCGTTCTCAAGTGCCTCATCTAGATTTAAACAACTCCAGCAATAAGACTGTTATTGCAAGAAAATTCCACTGCCTACATGTACTTTTGCAAAACTGCTTTTTAAAAGCTCTTGACGTCCGTTCGTTAATTTTGCCTGAATTGCATAACGAAAGAGAAAAGTGGAAGTATCAACCGTGACCTTGGGCAGCTCAATCTGTCTGATGACTTAAAAACAGAATTAGAGCACTTACCATAATGAAATGGGTTTTGTGTGGACTTGCTACAGGGCAGAGTTAATATTTTTGGCTATCCTAACTTCCCACTTCTTTGTATTAACGTGCTTGGACTTCTTTAATTTTAAACATAAAGTGAATTTCCAGTGTTTGTAATGCTTTATTTTGTCACCTATGCTCTGTAACTTGCTTACCTGAAAATTGCTGATACACTTTCAATCTTGACTTCATCTGGGTATAAATTATTTTTAATCTTAGTTTTATCTCCTGTTTCCAGGCTGCCTCTAACATGAACTACTTTTATTAGCTATGTGGTTATATTATGCATGCTTGGCCCTTGCTTGGGTAGGAGAGGTGCACAGATGTCCGTGTAAAATCAAGGATAGGCATAGGAAAGAGCTACTGTAGCAACCAGAATTATTCATTTTTTTTTTGCTAAAGTAAAAGGGTCATGGGAAAATACTAATTCAGCAAACACAAAATTCTTCATTTGAAAAAACTTGGGTTTAAAGTGATTTTACTGCGTCCGAGGTTAGGCTTCAGTGGAACCTGGCCAGGATTATGGGCCAGGAACTCTTGAACCTGTTGGTTTTCGAGCCCTGGGTGAGTTCACATAGTGATTAACCCCAGGAGCAGGGCAATGTGGGTGCTGCCTGCGGCAATGCAGTGCAATTGGTATCAGTTTCTATTTTGCTGCTACTGGCTGTGGAACTAATAAAATGCCAGTTCTGTTGGGTGTTGTGCACCATCTTTGGAAAGCTTCCAGTTTCTAGGAAACTAAAAATTATACATATACTGGTTTGAATCCAATTTGGACAGGAAATTTTTTTCCTGTCAACTTGGAAGCTCTGCTTTCCTGCCAATTATAGTCACAATTGTGTCATTTTGTCTGTGATACTCTCTGTCTAATTAATGCAAATGAAAAAACCTGTGCAACTTTAGTAACTTTGTTTAGTTTGTAATATAAATGCAATTCATATCCCTGGAGATGAGCTGCTGCATTATCCAGGCGTTTATGAGCTGCTGTACCACATTCCCTTCCATGCTTGTGAAAAAGCACTGAGAAATTCTTTCTCAGTGTCATTTTCAAAAGAAAATTTTCAGCCTCTAAAGCAAGTCTTTCTTTCCCTGCAATGAATTGATTTCTATGACAAATTCAGCCCTCGCTTGCTGTAACCCATATTATCTGGCACATATTCGTAGATTTAAAGGAGAATCTTCCGTCTTCATAAGAAGATATTTTTATCAGGAATAGTTAACATCTGAAAAGACTCAGCTACAATACGCATAGGATGGTCCATTCGGATACTAACCAGAGAAAGAGCTTAAATGATGGACTCAGATTTAATGCCTAACTATTGGGTGCCTGCAGTAAAGTGAAATGAATTTTGCTTGCTCTCTTCTTGGAGCAGCAGCATTCGGGTTGCTCTTTAGAGTTGGCTTCTGTTCTATCAGAAAATGGCAGTCTACTGAAAGAGAAACTTTTTGTAGAAATCTATGCCTCCATGACCAAGGTGGGCACTGAGATCTCAGCATGGCTAATGGGACGCTGCTATCTCCTTTGCCACTCTGGGGAGGCCAGACTGGATTTGAGACTGGTGCCCCATGCGTGGTGGTGGTCTGGCAGGTCTTGCCTCCTGAGCTGCTCTCCTCCAGAGCAGTGTGCTGGACATGCATGGTGCAACGCGGCTGAAACCTTGGGAAGCATTGCTCAGGTGAATCCCCACTAACCCTTGTGAGTTGCCATGTGAAGGGCAGTCAATCCTGCCTTGGAAAGAGAAAGAGCTAAAACAGTAGCCCACATCTGTGGTTTGTGGAGAAGAAAAGTGCCCAATTATGCCCACTCTTTGCTGGCTGAGAACCAACCAAAGAAGGTCTGTTGTGGAAAGGTTAAAAGGAAGGTCTTTTGGGGAGTATGAACAGCAAGAGAGGCAGAAGGTAGAAGCACAGAAAGGCGCAGGTGGGAGGTGGTGTCTTGGAGCTGCTAACACCAGGGCCAGGGTGTTGGCCTGGGTTGTGGGTAGAAAGCCAGGAGAACAGCTTTGAGCAAGGAGGACAAACAGGGGGATGGAGCTTTCTTGGACACAGACGCCAGCAGAGAGCAGATCTGCTGGTTCACAGCAGGTGGGAACTGCTGTGAAGGATGAGTTACGGTAGATTTTTTTGTAAGTAAACATGAACACTAGCAAAGTCCCTGGCTGTAACAGTGACTTCTGGTCCCATAAGGAATAGTCCTACAAAGCTCTACGGTTTGAGTAATGCTCAGGCCAGAAGGGCAGCAGCTGCAATGCCAGCTCAGCTGCACTTGCCACCTATGTCTACAATAGTAAATTTGCCAGCGTCAGGGAATTTTCTGCTACCTTGAGCTCAATGGGAATGATCTAGGCACATACATACTGCTAAACACTCCTTCCATTCAAAGCGAATTGGCTGTATGCAAGTTGCCTGGTGGGAAAAGCCCAGCGCTAACTCCTGATTTTTGTGCTGGAGGATCATTTAGGAGGGTGCTAGCTGTCCCCAGCCAAAGTCATGCCAAGTGCTGCGCCAACAGAAGCAGGATCAACTCTATTTGGCTGAATTCTCGTGGGTTTTATGAACATCTGCAAAAGGGAGTCCCTTTCTAGTTATTCAGTGGTGGTAGAGAACCAGCATTAGTTGCTCTGAGTGTGTAATTAGGGATTATTCTGATTTCTTTTCTGCAAATCTCACAAGGTGCAGCAAACACTGACTGAGCCAAAGAGAACCAGCTGCCTTTCCTGGCTCTGGAGGTTTTTCTGTTCCTAATGAAACCCTGCTGGTACTGGTATGGGGCTGTGAGGGAAGACCGTCCTGCCCTGGGTCTGTGAAATTCTCCAGGGAATGGATAAGCTTCCCTCTGGATTTAACTTCTTTACATCAGTTGCTGGGGATTGCCTGGGAGAGAGGCTGGTGAGTCCCATGGTTGTGGGGGAGAAGGACAGAGCAGAGCTCTGATGGGAACAGGGTCTCACTGGGGAATTACAGCAGTATCTGTTTGCTCTCAGCTCAGGCTGGGGTGGGCTATGAGAGGCTCTCTAACGAACACCCAGTCACTCTCTGGCCAGAAGAAGAGGACCTCAATGAAGAATAGAACAGCATTTCAATTAAATAGTAAGTTACAATGCACCATGCTCTTCACCCAGCATATTATTATTAGCAACTGCTTCTCCTGACGGGTAGCCTTGTTATTCAATGTAATTTTCCCCTTGTTCCCTTCAGGTTTTCCTAAGCACAGAGACCAGCTTATGAAACCCAGCCTTTCTTGTTATTTTTATCCAGGAGCAGCTGACAGTAAAAGTGACAAAAGAATTGATGGGGGAAGTGGTCCAGAGCGTGAAAAATCCGGTCGTAAAAGCCAGAGTGTTTGCAATAAAATATCTATACATAAAGGGAGAGGAGGGAGGGAGAAGCAGGGCTGGACACAAAGCAGAGCAATGAGCTGTGAAAAGTGGCGTCTGGACCAGATGAAGGAAGTGTAAATCCAGCTGTCAGTGCAATAATATCCCTTGGCATCTTGGTCTTGTTTCCCTCGGGGGAGCTCACGCCCGCACTGGTGGCTATCATGGGACAGTGGTTGGACCCACAGAGATGATAAGGTGCCATAGCGTGAAGAAATGTGTTTGGAGCCTCCCAGGGTCATGGGCAGAGCTGACAAAACCTTCTGCTGCTGGCTATGACCACTACAAAGGCCTTTTCCTCTGTGGTGATGAAGAACAGGGGTTGCTGCAGGGATCTGGGTTTGGGAAGACGGTCTGGGCTGCAGCGTGACCCATGGGCTGCCAGGGCAGGGTAGCAAACTGCATCGTAGGGTCAGCAAAAGCAGGTCAGGAAGAAAAGGCTAAGTTAGTTAAATGCATGAAACAAGTGTATTGTTGAACTGCCCCCAGCTTTTTGGGGCTGCTCTGAACCCTTTGCTGGGCATAAGGCTCGGGAGAAACAACGTTTTTCTCCAGTTCTGTTTGAGGATAGGGAAGAGACCAACAGCTGGGAGCAGAAGTAGACAGAGAAGATACCAGCCCAGAGGGAGGTGAAGCACTTTTTTATATACATCCAAGAACAAACCGAATGGCATTAGAGAGCAGTGGGCAACCTCCTGGTGAGGTTTCTTTGGGTGCAAGGAAGCATATTGATGCTGAAAACAAAACTGAGTGCCAGGACACCTGAGATCTCTCCCTAGGCTTGACCCAGTGCCTTCCTCTTCTGTCTCAGAGATGGATGAGAGCTCCAAAGCATGCCTAGGAAAGGAGGTGCTCTCACAGGGCATCGTGGTGCTGTCCTGAGGTACCAAAATGGGAGTGAAATCTTCCATAATCGCACAGCAATGGACATCAGAGCTGGCACTGGGGACAAAGGATGATGATTCCTGGTGTCAGGCACTGCTGAAGGCTTGTACCCCTGGCCTGTACTAGATCACAGATGCATCCATCCAGTGGGGACAAGGGAGAGAAGACTAATGAACAACAGCAAGATCCTGGGATGTCTCCAGCTGTAAAAAGCCTGAAAAATATGAAGCAAGGAGGGAAACTATTTCTTTCCTTTGTCAGCCTCTTCTGAACTGCAGGATGTTTAACTCTGAAATATGTCTCTGTTACACTCGAGCTCATGGAGTAGCCTTGGCCGGCTGCTGGGTGATGAGAGTGTGTGAGGGACAGGAGGAGTGTTTATGGTGTCTATGGTATTGATGTCTGCATTTGGGCTCTGCAGGCTGGTGCATGTGGCCAGGTGGGGTGGGATTCACTACTCTGGAGGCAGAAGGAAAGCTGAAATACAGGACAGTGTAGACCATGCTCTTGAGGTTGCTACTATGTTTGCTGCTATGCCTCATGTAATTGTGGTGCTTTGGGGCATTCTCCTGCAGGTATTACCCTGCAGTGCAGATGGGCCGTCTCTGGCTCAGCCCTCCTCATGTACCTGGAGTGATGCCCAGCATCACCTCCAGGCAGACAAGACACCCAGAAGACCTTACTGCATGTCAGCCTCCAGGCTAAAATGAGTGTGATGAGTGCTGGGCATGCACCAGGCTTGATCCGCCTCTGGACCTGGCCACCCCTGTGCAGCAGAGACATAGCTCTGCACCCTGCATCTGCTTTAGGGTGAGGTGGTCCGTGCCCCGAACCCCACTGACTCGCTCTGGGAAAGCCACTGGCTCAGGGGTGGACATTGCCATTGTAGGACCCACATTTAGTCAATCATAAACAAGTGGGAATGTGATACTTTAATTCACTGTTTCCCATCTTCCAGGGCACTGCTCATCACTGGTATCTTAATGTGCTCTCTCCTCAGCTTTGCCGGAGCATCCTCAGTCTTACCCAGGTCACAGCATCCACAACAGATGCTGGCAAAAAATTGTGGAAACCCAGAGGACATCAGATAGGGAGAGAAGATATTCTCCAGAACCAGAGATTGTAATCTGCTGTTCAAGGACCTTTCTGGGGCTCCATACAATGAGAGACGGAGCATGGATGTGTCACTCTCTGCATAAATGCATGTGCATGTGTAAACATGGGATTTGCTTGGTGGCTTTTGGCAGCACAGAAAATGCATAAAACTAACACCATTTCCAAATCAAGGGCTGGGAGACCTCTGCTTCTGGAACCAGTAGGAACTGCTTCATATTTAAACTGGTCCTGGTTGCAGCTGCTTTCTCACCAAGTGTGTAGCTCAGTGTGGATCTCCTGATCACAAAGTCTTGTGAATGTAGAAAAGGATTCCTATGCCTGACAAATTCATGGAAGAAAAATACAATGAGGTTTATTAGGGAGAAATACAATTCTTCTGACTGAAGTGGGGATATTTTGGGGAAGTTTTACTGCAGTCCAGCCTTGTTTGCATGCTCTTTCCTAGGCAAGTGCTTGCTCTGGTGTGAGACAGAAGACTGATGAAGCCAGATCTTTGGCTGTCCTGTGCAGGACAGACCCCTGAGAAGGCTCCTATGAGACCAATTGATAGGCTGCAGCTAATAAACGGAAGAAGGAAGTCTCACATGAAGCTTGCTGGGATGTAACGAGGACCAGGTGATCAGTTTTACCTTGTCACACAGGTACATTTTATTATTGTAGGCAAAAATACAGCCCTGACAGCTACAGCTGCACATAATATCTTCTTCATAACGTCTTCATACCACCCTGCCAATGCACAGCCTTTAGCAGCAACATGGTATTTTGGTCTCAGAGGACAATTAATCCCAAGCCTCTCATCCCAAATAGCTTGGTAGCTGATGTCAGTTCTGCAGGGCGCCTATGGTAATCAAACCAGCAGAGAAAGGGCTGAGGTCACCTGTTCTCCATGGGCTGCCACCACCCCAGGCTGAGTCTGTGTCAACCAGCAGGAACCCCAAAACTTGCCAGACACATTACTACCATTTGGAGGCAACGTTTCTTCCCAGCTGCCTACAGAAACTCAGTCAGCTGGCATAAATCCTTCAGAGCAGGAGCAGATCTCCTCTCTGCGTATCATTTCCAGCCTCTGAGCTGTTGGCTGAGGATTGCTAATTATTATTCTTGTGAAATATGGTATCATAAGGGGTGAGAAGCAGGGAAGGCAAAGCTCTTGAGTGTTATGTCAGTATCTGATACTGATCTGCGATATAGACATCCGTCTTTGGAGCAGCTGGGATCAGTTCACATTATGGGTATGAGAAAAGTTATTTAGGGACTTACAGGGAAAGAAACCTTACAATGGTTTGAGATGGTGGCAAATCCTGTAGGACCAGATAGAGTGGTCCCATGGGAATGGGTGGGGGCTGCCAAGCAGCTGCCCACTCTGTGCTAAGTATGCACGTTATTTTTCTGCAGGCAAGAGAGTGTTTCTGCCTTTGTTTTTGAGAAGGACAGGCTTTCCTTATCATGGTTAGTTTAGCAGACATGTTGTATACCTTTCCCCAGCCACTCAAAGTTCAAGTGTCTGGTAGATCCCAGGATGTGTGCATTGCTCATTGCTAAGTAAAGTCCATCCTGCACTGAAAACCTCCCAAAGTAGCTGGTCTTGGGGCACTTCTAAGAAATCCTCCCCTCCTTGCTGAAGGCAGTTCTGAAAGGAGAGAAAAAGGCTCAAAGAACAGGGGAGGAGAGGAAGAGGCATGGCTTAGCGCTGGAGAAAGGCCCCTTGGTTTGCTCCCTGATTGCCCCCTGCATTTGGCTGGTGCTGAAGTGTCTGAATATCTCCATCATACATCTGCATGGCCTGTATGGACACAGTACTGCAGTGAGGGTCTTGTGAAGGTCCAAAGGGTGAAGGGACATGAGGAAACTGTGCACTGCCAGCAAGTCTCAAGGGCTTTGCTAGGACCCTTTGTAATGCAAGGGGAGCTCTTGAGGGTATGCTGGAAACTAATGTCCTGTTGGTCTGGAAAAAACAAAGAGGGACAGATCCTTGGGAAGGGTAAACCTCCAGAGCCTCATGGAAAACTAGGAACCTAAACTGATTTAGAGCAGCTGAAAATCTGCCCTCCACATCCTATTAAATAAAGAATTATGTCCTTAATCCCCAGTCTTTCCTTGCCACCCTGGCCAATAAATACCTGCTAAACTCTGTCAGTGCATCTCAATACGCTGCTTCTGACAGTGGAACAGATGTTTGAAAAATGACTGCAAGAAACACAGATACCTAGAGCAATGCACTTGGCAGACTCTCTGCCTTTGTTAATCAGCATTTTAGGGACTTCCTGCAGCAGAAGTTGCAGCCAGATCACTGTGCTAAGTTGTTCCAATGAAATCCTCCACAATTTTGAATAAATCCTTTGTGATCTCATGCATAATGTTGGCCTCCATGACCTCTTGTGGCAACAAGTCCCACAAGTTAATTACATGTACCATGTAGAAGGAAAGCCCTTTCCTTCTGTTGGTATCAAACCCTTTGCCTGACTGTCTCTTTGGATAGTGATTGGGTTCTAGCATGGTCAGCAGTCAGAAACCATTCCTTTTTTACCATGTATGGCATGCTTTGCCCTAGCTGGTCCCTAATTTAAGGAGCTCCACCTCAGAAAGTGCAAAGCATGCAGTGCCTTGGGATCTGAATGTGGATGCGCCAGAGGAAATGCATAGTCTTTTCTCATTTATTCTCTTTCAAAAGTGGAATGATGTTCACATGCTTTTTTGTGTTTTTATCAGGTGATCTGTTTTTCCAAAGACTAAGCACATAAGCAGCTTCAACAGGAGGTGTTTTTGCCAGTAACTGCTCAAGTGGCCACAAGTTGAACTCTTCCCTTTTAGTTTTCCTACCACTTTGGACTGAACAGCAGGTGCCTCTGCCATAAAACAAACTAATCAAAGTTTTGCCATAAACCCATGTGCAGAAGTGCTTCATGCCTGTTTAAAGAATTGAGCTCCATGCTCTGTCCTCCTCAGGGAAGGACTGGGACAACCCTGAAGGCAACATGGGCTGTCAGCTTTGTTCCACTCATAATCATCAAGCTTTCCCCAAAGAGGGACATTTCTTCTGCATGGGAGTTGTTGTGAGAACCTTTCAATGGGGCACAGAGAAGAGAAAAATGTTTGAAATAGGAACAGGGCTGGACAATGTATGCAACTATTGCAATATGACAAGAGGTCAGGCAGACGAAACCTTATCTGACCAAGACTCTGATGAACTGCAGATCTACAAGTTGGGGAGATCAGAGGGACCATCCATGCATTTCAGGATATTTTATTTCCAAAAATCTGAAACCTTCATTCGTAGAATCATAGAATCATAGAATTGTTTAGGTTGGAAAAGACCCATATAATCATTGAGTCCAACCGTTAATCCAGCACTGCCAAGTCCAGCACTAAACCATGTCCCTAAGCACGAGGTCTACACACCTTTTAAATACCGCCAGGGATGGGGACTCCACCACTTCCCTGGGCAGCCTCTTCCAATGCTTGATTACCCTTTCAGTGAAGACATTTTTCCTAATATCCAAACTAAACCTCCCCTGCTGCAACTTGAGGCCATTTCCTCTCATCCTATCGCTTGTTACTTGGGAGAAGAGACCGACCCCCACCTCGCTACAGCCGCCTTTCAGGTAGTGGTAGAGAGCAATAAGGTCTCCCCTCAGCCTCCTTTTCTCCATGCTAAACAACCCCAGATCCCTCAGCTGCTCCTCACCAGACCTGTGATCCAGACTCTTCATCAGCTCCATTACTCTTCTTTGGACATTCTCCAGCACCTCGATGTCCTTCTTAGAGTGAGGGGCCCAACAATGAACACAGTACTCAAGGTGCGGCCTCACCAGTGCCCGGTACAGGGGCACTATCACCTCCCTGGTCCTGCTGGCCACACTATTCCTGATACAAGCCAGGATGCCATTGGCCCTCTTGGCCACCTGAGCACACTGCTGGCTCATGTTCAGGTGGCTGTCAACCAACACCCCCAGGTCCTTTTCTGCCAGGCAGCTCTCCAGCCACTCCTCCCCCAGCCTGTAGTGTTGCATGGGGTTGTTGTGACCCAAGTGCAGGACCCGGCACTGAGCCTTGTTGAACTTCATACAATTGGCCTTGGCCCATTGATCCAGCCTGTCCAGGTCCCTCTGTAGAGCCTTATTCATGATAAAGACTGGTTTTGTCTGCCATCTGAGGTCATTTAGGCTGAATTTGAGAAAATCAGAAAGAGTATCCTAAGAATCAAGGAATTTCTGTGGCGCATTGACAGGAGAATGATGCTTTAATCACTGAAGTTTTTAAGTCTTTACCAGTAATTTATGTTTATTTTTGTCTATCTTTATCCAACGAATAAATAACCCTGGGAGGAAGGAAGTCTTTATTAAGGATTCAACCTCCTTTCCCCGTTCAGCTGAAGAATTTAGAGATGGCAATAAATATGCTTTGAATCCAGAAAAGGTTTTTCAACAGAACTAAGGCAGGCCAACACTAACACTCCTAATCAAGTAAAGACAGACATATTAATATCATCAAGCCAAAACCTTCCATGCCATGTTTCTAAATGAGAAAGAAGATTGCTGGGTGTAACCTGAAAGCCCAGAGCCTTACCCAAACATCTTGCTACTGAAACATCTACCAGTCTACCATGAGGGTCTCTTTTGGGGTAGGTATTAGTAAATTCATCTGGAACTGACCAGAATGCTTTCTGATTATTTTTTTCCATCAAAAAATGCTGATTTAATTGAAACTGAAACTTTCCATGGGAACATAACAATTTCAATGAAACCGTAGTTGAGAAAAGTTTCTCAGGTCCCAGACTGAATTTGTGATCAAAACCAGACAGGAAGGGAGTTTGTGTGAAGTTTTATCTGAGCCTGGTGGCTATGGAAATCCCATAGCACAGGGATGACAGAGGTTCAAATCCCTGCTGCAGTGAATACTGGATTTTACAAAGAAAAGCAACTCAACACAGATGTGACAGCAATGTCCCCTTGCAGTGATGAAGACTAACCATGTACTGGGCTATATTAGTTTGACTGGGCAAGGCTCTGAGCAACCTGCTGTGGCTCAGCTCACCTTTGGGCATGGTTGGTAGCCTTCCAGCCTGCATGAGTCTGCAATAACAGGAGTAAATACAGGCTTGCTTGTGGCAGTGGTTGGAAGTTGTATAGCTGAGTTGGATGAGGGTGAAACAGAGATGTGAACTATGGTAGGCCATTTAAGTGCTGCATCAGCCCCATTCTCTCTGATTTTCTGTGAAAAACTTGATGACTTAATTTTTTTTTCTCAGTCAGAAGTTCTTCAGAACTTCTGAGAATAAGGAAACCATTTTATTACCCACCCCATTGAATAGAGGGGGAGAGATGACCCTGGACAGGTACATAACTCCATGCTGCCTGCAACCCACTCTGTGGTCCTTCCCTGAACTCTTCCCTGGTCAGACGGTGCTCATCCTGTCATGCAGGGGATTGGCACCACCTGCAAACACATCTGCCTGACTGGCTGAAGAGATCAGCAGGGTCATTAGGCATGTCATGCCTAAATTCCTTGAGGGTTTCCAGAAGAGAAAGGTGGATGAATTCCCAGCATACTCTGTCACCGATTTATGTAGCTTGGATCCATAACTGCTAAACAATGACTGATCAGGATTTGTTTGACAGCCTGGTCTAAACCTTTGCACATGTTAATGTTAGAACATATTTTCATTCTGATGCAGAATTCCCCTGGGATCAGGCTGTGCTTGCAGGGGTAAATGAGGGATAGAAATTTCTGCCAGCTGCAACCAGGGCTTTCAAACCACCATGGCATAGAGCAGGTGCTTATTATTGCAGCAGGCAACGGCAAATGCCATGTCCCAGTGAGGCCAGACTGGTTTTTCTTAACCCACCCATCTTCTCCTTGCCTCCTCCCAGAGCCATCCTTCAACTCTAGGTAGGGGGAAGGCCAGTCTCCTATCTGACCACGTAAATCACGTTCCCGGTCTTTTTCAGGTAGAAATAATAAGCCTAAAATGCTGGACAGAGAAGGGTGAGGCTGGGAAGTTGCGTATTTCAACCAACACGGTTCAATCTGTGTGTCCCCAGTGTGATAATGGGGCCAGCCCCACCTCACTGGCTGCTGCTTTTCAGGCCAGCATGTCAGAGGCTTGTACAGAGAAAGTTTAGTTTTCTCAGCTAATGTCTTGACAGGCCTGTTTTGTGTCCAGCTCTGCTCATCACACCGCCTGTGTCCACCCAGGAGGTGTTTCCACACACAGCCCACAGCCCTGCTCATGCTGCATCGCAATCCAAGCCAATGCATGGGCAGGACGTGAGTTAGGGCGCAGGACGTGAGTTAGGGCTCATGACGTGAGCTCTACCTCCCACCCACTGCAACAGGACAAGCCCTTTGGGTTGCATGGTTGTGATTCCATGCGGTCAGATGTAACCTGGTATCTGCAGGATCTGGCCTATCAACCCGCCGGCACTTCCAGTCCAGGAACGAGCTCTGTAAATCCAATTGCTGTTTATTGAGAAGCTCCCTGACGGGTTCTGGGAGCACTGGGAACATACATCAGGGTGATGAAAATGACTGTGGTGGCTGCAGCCTGTCTCCCAGAGCCGGGCCCCTGGGAGCTGCTGGAGGGGAACATGAAAAGACTCAGAGACAACAAAACTTGTTTAGCATCACCGCAAGGTCGGTGCCACAGCATGTGGGGGCAGAGATCAGGGACCAGAGACACGTGCATTTATCAGGGCTCTGTACAAGCTGCTTTTAGCCCACTGAGGTGGGGAATATCTACAAGGCCAATGGACAGGACAGTTTCTTGATGGCTTGTGCTGTTCATCCCTGATCTTGCTCTTGGCACCTTCCATGCCCACTCTGTTCTGACCCCTTATATTCAGCCATGCTTTCACCTCTATAAATGATTCCTTGTCCTGAACGTAATGATGGCTGTTTTCTCTCCTATCTATCTGTTCCTCTCAGGATATTAGCAAGATACAGCAGAGGGTGCCTAAGGAGGCACACCTTAGCATGGACCATTGCACTGGGACACCATCATGGCTCAGGCGCTCCAGCAGGTATCAGCCATTAACAGAAAAAAAACCCCAAACCCCAATTCAGGGATGCTTCAGAGCTTGCATTTTCAGTTATTTTAGAGATGAAGCTGGAGATGGGCTGGCACTGCCATCTGGTGCAAGTTTCCAGGAATTAACTGTCCGTGAGCAGCTCCAGCATGAAAATACTTGCCTGGGATTTTATAGCTGGCCAGAGCAATGCTGGTATTGCTGGTCCCAGCCCAGCACTGCTGGACTGAACGGCTCAAGGAGAGACTGCCTTGATCCTTGGCATTTTCCAGCCTGATTCTCCCCTCAGAAATATTTGGGTCATCAAACAGCAAGTTGCTGAGTGCAGGGATGAAGGAAAGAAAAAAAAGCAATCAGCAGTGGAGGCCAGACCCCTGATTTTCATAGGGAGCATCTGAGTCTATGGAGTTGCTAAAATTTGGCTAACTCTTGTCTTTAAGGCAGATGATCTTTTAACTCGTATTTAAGACAGAGAGCTGAGTGTCACCCTGGAAAAAGCAGTTTCATTTCCTATTTATGGGGCCAAAAGACTATAGAAGTCCCTATATAAGACTCAATAGCCAAATTTTTATTTATCTGCTTTTTGTCTGCCTAAGAAGGGGAGCTATTTTCACAAGCATCACCAGCACAGCTGAGCTGAAACAAGAAGTTTGCTGGGGCTCTGTGTGTCATGGCACAAATTTAAAAGCAAATGTCTGGCACTGAACTGATCCAAATGAAGATATTTGATTTGAGTTTTCCGGGAAGAAAAACAAACAAACAAAAAAAATGGAATTACTTGAGTAAAACCACAGCTTTTTCTTACAGTGAAGCTTGATTTTGCAAAACTTGCCTTTCCTGCTGAGCAATTGTTCCTGCAGACAATTCCCACAGCCTTTTCAGAGAGGCAGGGGGTCACCAGCTGGCATCTTCTGGGCTGTATGTAGTCAATTAGTTCAAACCAATTAGGCAATTATTGGGTGTTACTAAACCAGAGTTAATTTCAATAAATTGAAACCAGCTGAGGCATTTGGCATCAAAAAGCAAATCCAAAGGATTCCCCAAATCAGGTACTTCCCGCTCTGCACTACATTTCAGAAACCTTACCTATGATGTAGGCCTTGGCCTTGTAATGATGAAGGAATGTTACCACCTTCCCAGGCAGTGGCACACAGAGACGTCTGACCTCATCATAGAACAAAGATGAAAACCCTGTCCTGAATCCTCTCTGGAAGAGCGAATCCAGCTGTCCAGATTGCTCCAGCAGGGATGCACAAACAGCCAAGTTATTTGGTAGGTGAACTGGGATCCCAAGGATGAGCACCCACCTGAACATTGCTCTAAGAACATTTTTCCTCTACCCCAAAAGTCCCCTCCCCTGACGTAGCATCCTTTCCAAACAAGAGCTGGAGCAATTAAAGCCAGAAATGAGACTTAGAAATGGGACTATCCCTAGCTTTACAGTACAAGACACTATATGGGACAAGTTTCTCCCAAGTTGTCCCCAAGTTTCTGGGACGTACAGAATAATGCAGTTGCTTAAACATCTGGTAGTGTTTGCGATGCATCAGGATACCTGAGAGATATATAGGGAAGGCCAGATAGACCCACAGGACACCCATATCCTGCTGTTGGGGCAGTTGGAGGTCAGTGGAAATACCACATATAGTATGAAACACCTGTGTTAGGACACTAGATTGCACCCCTAGCATGCAGCAAACACTTACATGTAGACACTTCTACAGCCAGTCTCCAACTGAAATCCTCTTCCACTCTGTGCAGTCCTGGACATGCCATGTTGTACTAGACTTGGGCTGGACCCTGGCTCTGGGAAAGTACAGAGTTGTGCTGATGGGACTGGAGAAGAAAGCACTCAAGAAGAAGTTCTGCTGTGCCCATCCTACTGTAAGGAGTGATCTGAAATGCAAGAGAAGTTGAGCTGGCAGCAGCAGGCCAACATGTGGCTATTTCCCAGCACTAGCTTTGCCCAGGGTCTGAACATGAAGAACTGGTTGCCAGAAAATGGGGTATATCTGTGTCTTAGGTGGACCAGACCCTTAATTTTTTTCCAGCTGCTCTACAAGCTTTGGGCCCAGTTGTCAAAGTGAAGGAGCCAGCTTTTAGACTGAGCCTTCCTCTTGCTTCCATTGCTCCTGTAACTTGCCTTGGTTCCCAGAGTCCTGCATCCCAGAGACCAGCAGCAGCAGAGCCAACTCCTACTGTCCCTTTTGCAAATCACTAACTTTTTATTTAGTTGGATTGCAGGGTCTTCAACCAGCCATGTGAACAAGCCCCACAAGATCCCAAACATCCTCATCTTCCTTCCGACCAGCTGAGAAGTAGTCCCTCAGATTTATTTGAACTGAAGTTCACCTTGATAGAAGTTGGTGACCCTCTGCACTGAATAGCCTGTCTCAGGAAAAAAACCCAAAGCCAACCTGTTGGCTCGAGCAAACCTGGTCTTGAACAGGGTCCTTCGCCATTCCGCAACACGCTGAGCAGCAAAATATCTGTTGAATGCAATAGCAAGGATTTGAATGCTCCTGAAGGGTTTGAGCTGGTCAATATGTGACTGAAGACAGGAACTTGTGTCTGGTCTCAATGTATTCATTTTCAAAGGGGAGTCCCTAGGGAAAAAGCAGGGAGGGTTTGGAAGATAACAGAAGGCTAAATATATTTCAGCACAAAGATGACAACAGCTATAGCCACATGTGATATGCCTCTGGAATCCTAGCAGAGTTGATTTATCTTGGTGTTAGGCCTAATATACTTAAAAGCCCTTTATAAATAACCCAGGACCTTTTGCACTTGCTGTTCTACAGACTTGCTTTGTTTGTTTGACTGGTTGAGCTGGGCCTGTCATTTTTAATGAAAATAAACTCTTTGTGAGAGACCTTTTCCTTTTGGGACCTTCTAAAGGACACACAGAGCAATTCTCTGCTTCTCCCCTGCTTCCCAAGCAGCCCCATTAGTTCTCATCTTTCTGGCTTATGAAAGGCAAAGCGGTTTGGGGAAAGCTTAACTGGGTCCCTGTAGGTTATGTTTCTTCTGGCCTACAGAGCTTGCCTCCAAAGCTGAACAATGAGGCTTCTTATTTTGCGTTTGTTTTTTTGAGGGGTAGGCATCCAACATGCTGGTAGTGCCAAAGTTCACCCCAAAGGACTAAGAGGCATCCACAGAAGGGGGTGGGTGACAGACAGACAGACACATGGCCTTGGAGAGGGTGTAGGAAGGTGAATCCTACCTGCCCCCTTGCTACCTCATCTCCTCCCAGTCATTTTGGGCTGCAGAGAGCCACCATGATCTGAGTGGTCACCACAAGACTGGGGAAGGAAAGGGGAACAGGGGACAGCAGTTTTGGTCTGTGAAGAGAGAGATGGAGGAGCTGAGAGCTGCCTTCTGCCCTTCCAACCCTGGTCACCACATCTCATCCTATCTGGCCACTGGGAACAACCCCACCTCTGTCTGGGATCGCTGCAGCAGGGGAGTCAGGGGGATGATGCCATGTAAAGGACCCCCAAATGCTGAAGCCTCTCAAGGTGCAAGTTGAATGGGAAAGCTGCTGGCACTGGTATAAGCCCTTGCCTCCTTTCTCGACTGATGGTGCATCTCTCAGTGGTGGGAAATGGGTCCTGTGGGCCGGACCTGCTAAGGTGAGACTGTACCAGCCATGGCCAAAGGGTCTCTTGTCTTTGACTGCTGGAGGTCTGGTTTTCCAGCTCTGGAGACTACTGGTTTGGTGTGTGAGTGCAACAATGAAAGGAGATTGGCAGCTTTACTTTCTAAACCCAGGCACTTGCTTGTTTCCAAAGGTTCAGCTGAGCTTCTCTTCTGTACCCAGAAGGACTTAGTTTTAGTGATGACAAAGGCAGATATGCAGGAGTGTCCTGCTTTGGCTGTGCCAGCTCAAGACCTTGGTGCTGTCTTAGAGAGGGCCTGAAGTAGATCTAGCTGAATTGTGAAGATGTCAAACACTGGGACAGGTTTTGTGGTCTTCATCCTTGGAGGTTTTCAGGACCAAACTGAAGAAAGCCCTGACCAACCTGATTGCTGAAGCTGACTCTGCTTTGAGGAGGAGGTTGGACTAGAAACCTTCTAAGGTCCCTCCCAGCCTGAATTATCCCATGAATCCTATGACCTCTGCTATGGCCACTGCTGGGGAGAAGAGGGAGCTCAGCTCTACCTCAGACAACTCTGTAGATGGGCTCTTGGCCCACTGTAGAAGCTGCCACCACTTTTGAGCTTGTCCAGAGACGGGGGCTTCAACAGGGAGGAATCTGGGGTTTTGAAGAAGTTCATGCTCAGGCTGGGACTGCTGGGAGCCCTCTGCTTTGGGACTGTATTTGCCACATCTCCATTTCTCACTATGTTTTTTTTCCCTTCTGCCTCCTGAACTTCAGGTAATCTCCATCTGGGATGAGCTGGTTTATTTTTTGCTGTACAGCTGTTTTCAGCCTGCACTTTGCTTAGCTCTGACACCAGCATTTCTCTGTTCTAATAGATCATTTGGATCAGCAGAGGGAGTGCAAGAGCAAGGAAAAAAGAAACGCACACACTGAATCTAAGGGGGGTTTGATCTCCTGAGGTGCTCTGTGAGCCTCACTCAGAGATGAACTCACCCAGCCACCTGCTGAGTGAGTCCTTCTGCTTTTTCACTCCCAAAAGGGACATCAGACTTTCTCAGCAATCTTTCTTCACCTGGTGGATGTGAGAAAATCTCCTGATTGCCTTGCAGCAGTACCAGCACCACAAAAAAAGCAAATCAAACAAGTGTGAACCCTCCAAACCCAGAATCCAGGTTAAAAGATTTTCATACAGGTCATTTAGAAATCAACAACATCGCCACAAAAAAAGTAAAAACATGTGAAAATCATGTGAAAATCACCTAGTCAGCTACTATTTCACCATTTAAGAGAGAACAAAAGGGATGAAGAGCTTTGTGCTAGCCAGCAATGTGACTCGGTGACCCTTAGTTTGGCAATGACACATGTTGTCTTTGTTATCCAAAAAATCCAAGGTCCTCAAATTTAGCAAATTGCCCAAGGTTGCATTGAAGTGCCACTGAGGCCAAGGAGATTTAAGCACACAGCTGAGTGCTTTGCTGAATCAGAGCCTCAGCCTGTAAATATTTGTTGACTTAGTCTAAGAACATAGAGAACACAAATCTTATGAATCCAATGAGTGGTTGGTGCACCAGTCAAGGCACTCGACCCTTTCCGTTGTTTAACCAAAAAAATGGACTTCAAACAACTATTCAGATGTCTGCTCTTTGTTAATCTTTTCCCAGTAATTATTAGCCCAATAAGCAAGCTCATCATATGGCTACCTATAAACACAAGGCATTATTACCCATTCAATTTGCAATGGAAAAAGCAGAGAAAAACCCCCAAGAGCATTCAAATTGTGTAATTAAGATAAAAGCCAAAAAATCAAAGGTCTTCATTCACATCTATCTCCCTCACCACGTGGTGGAACCATTTTTTCAATGTCAGCTCCCCAAATGATGACACCATAGTAATGAGTCCAAATGACTTACAGGAGAGAAAGACCTGAGTCAAAACTCACGAGGTAGCTCATGGGTTTCAGCTCCCATTACCCAGTTTGATCTAAGCACCCATGAACATCCAGGCCCACCTGCAAGCTGAAAGGGTAGTTAGCCATTTTGCTCAACTGCTGTTCATTTGGGGTGCACCCTGCCTATGCTGTGTTTGATCCAAGGCTGGGAAAGCCACCTTCTGTACATTATTTCTGTACATTACTACTAATACATGCCCATCAGGAGACAGCTCCTAACTCCCCAGCCTTTGCCCTCCCCGAGGAATACTTTATCTGAGATGCACTGAAGATCCAAGGTGAGATGTATGGCTTCAGTAAAAGTAACGTATTCTCGAGGTGATGTGGGGCTCTTCTTGGAAAATCTCTGGAAGAGCAGTTTCTCTTGTGCACCCTCCTAGGACCACTGATCTGGAGACTGGTCTTCTGAAAAACTTCTGAAAAACCAGCACCCAGGTGTAATTGCTTGGACTGGTCCCGACAGACTTCATTCAAGAAGGGTTTGGTCCAGCTGCTCCAAAGGCAGCAGCAGTGAAGTTATTTCAAGAACAAGCTCCTGTAACTACTTGCTCCTGGCACTCAGCACAGGGCTGAGGGACAGAGATATAGTGAGCCTTTGTCAGCCGTGGGCAACATTTCCTCTGGTCCTGGGCGACTCTCAGATGAGATGGGAGGTCTCCCAGCTTGCTGCACATGTTGCTTTGTCTTCTTTACCTCCTGGGTGGCAAAGCAATGCCTCCAATCCTACCTGGTGAGACCTTTTGGAGATCTGTCATGTGCAGCCTTGGTTCCCTCATAGCCGAGACCTGGCAACAGCAATATCACCTGGCCATGCATAGGGCGCTTCCACCATCCCTAGCGAATCTGCTCTCCTCCAGATTGCAAGACACCCTTCTGCAGACCAGAGAACAAACATGAAGGACTGTTACCCTGAACTGGGAGGGATCTGGACAGGCTGGATCTATGGGCCGAGGCCAATTGTATGAAGTTCAACAAGGCTAAATGCCGTGTCCTGCACTTGGGTCACAACAACCCCATGCAACACTACAGGCTGGGGGAGGAGTGGCTGGAGAGCTGCCTGGCAGAAAAGGACCTGGGGGTGTTGGTTGACAGCCACCTGAACATGAGCCAGCAGTGTGCTCAGGTGGCCAAGAGGGCCAATAGCATCCTGGCTTGTATCAGGAATAGTGTGGCCAGCAGGACCAGGGAGGTGATAGTGCCCCTGGACTCGGCACTGGTGAGGCCGCACCTTGAGTACTGTGTTCATTGTTGGGCCCCTCACCCCAAGAAGGACATCGAGGTGCTGGAGAATGTCCAGAGAAGGGCAACAAAGCTGGGAAGGGTCTGGAGCACAAGTCTTATGAGGAGCAGCTGAGGGAGCTGGGGTTGTTTAGTCTGGAGAAGAGGAGGCTGAGGGGAGACCTTATTGCTCTCTACAACTGCCTGAAAGGCGGCTGTAGCGAGGTGGGGGTCGGTCTCTTCTCCCAAGTAACAAGCGATAGGACGAGAGGAAATGGCCTCAAGTTGCAGCAGGGGAGGTTTAGTTTGGATATTAGGAAAAATGTCTTCACTGAAAGGGTAATCAAGCATTGGAAGAGGCTGCCCAGGGAAGTGGTGGAGTCCCCATCCCTGGCAGTATTTAAAAGACGGGGACATGTGGTGCTTAGGGACATGGTTTAGTGGTGGACTTGGCAGTGCTAGGTTAACAGTTGGACTTGATGATCTTAAAGCTCTTTTCCAACCTAAATGATTCTATGATTCTATGATTCTATGATGCATTGTGCATGGCTGGGCCAGCGGAGGGCTGAGCTTGCAGTTTTCCCACCCCAGCCCTATGTCCCAGCCATCCCCACTATGCCAGGTGCTGCCCCAACAAAGCCAAGTTAAAATTGTGCCTGAAAAAAAGGAGCCAGGCTGCTCCAAAAGAGGAGAATCAATTTGCCAACAGATCAGCGGCTGAGTTGAGACTGCGCTCCAAACCTCCAGACTTCCTGGCTGTGCATCCATAGCCTCACCTGCTGACTTCTCCAACTAACAGTGACTTTTGCCTCCCGAGGTTGCTGACAGGATCTAAAATGCCTCCACAAGCCTCCAGCCCTGAATGAGGTGTCCCCGCATGTAACTGGGCATTATTGTGAAACCATGTCCCGTGGCTCCTCCTTTCCTCCCCTCTCCAGCACGCATCTCACCCCAGCCTGAGCCCAAGCCCAAGACTTGCATCTTCCTATATCCACTCTCACTTTTTATTTCCCCCAGAAGGAAGTCTGATGTAATGGGAAATGCACCATAAACCAAAGCATGACTGTACAACACTGTGAAGAAACTCCCCAGTGAGGTGCACACTTTCCTTACGGTGGGCAGAGCTGAGAAACGGTCGTGAGTCTATGTTTTTTCCTTGGAGGGGGATGAATTCACAGCTTGTCTGCCCCAGCCAGCAACAAGGCTGGGATCAGAGCAGTTCATGTAGGTCTGCAGAGCAGACACTGGTCTCCATCACCCCCAGGGCTGGCAGTCCCCAGAACCATGCCAGTCCCAGTGATGGTTTATGGTCTTCCAAAAGCGCCTATCACAGAGCAGGGTTGCAAGCCACCAGAGAAGGCTTTCCAAACACAGCAGGGATGCTCTTGGCACAGTAAGCTGCTTTTATACCACACCCCGGCTTTTTTCCCTTGTTTTCCTAAAGAAACAAGATTTATGTGAATCATCCTGGGCAGTTTTAACCCAAATAATGTCGAGCTGAAGAGCCCTCAAGGAAACTATGTTCCTTCCAGATTTGCAGGGGAAAACCAGCCACTGGCCCTGGGGAGCATGGCACTGATGAGGCCCTCCCTGTGCTTGGCAGAACCTCACTGAAACCACAGGCTAAAAAATGGGGTCAGCTTGTGCCCCTCCATCTGCAGGAGCCCCTCCACCTTGGCACCCACCTCTGCCTGGCCACCCCAGCAGCCTTGAAAGGTGTTGTCTGAAGCCTGTCCCACGCCAGCTGCTCTCCCAGCTGGAAATATGCAGAGGCAGTTTTGGATCGGTAGGGCCCTGCTCTGGCTGGGGAGAAGTGGGGTGGGTGGAGGGGTGTGGATGTATGGTGAGCAGGAGACATTGGGGTGGGTTGGGAGCAGGGACAGGTGGTAATGCTGGACTGTGTCTTTGGGATTGAGGTGCCACCCAGCTGATGCCATCAATCTGCTGGCATGGACCATCCCCTCCTGCCGTGGAGGAGAAAGCTGGCAGAAACCCTATACAACCCCGTACTGCTGTTGTCCTGCTCCCAACCTTTGTTCCCCACCTCTCGGAGGTGTTCAGTGTAGCGTCCCAGGCCAGCTTGGCACTGCATGTTTATGCTGGACAACGTGGCTGAGCCCCTCCATGGTCTCACTGAGGAGATCTCATGGCATCTCCTTCCACCACCAGCAGGACAGGGAGGCTGGTATGGCCTCCGCTTCTCAATGGGGAGGCACAAAGCAAATGCCCCATTTGGTTAGTCCATCAGATGGGGCTGCACACACAGCCACAGAGTTCATTCCCCATCTAGGGGGGGATGGCTTATTGCCACAGGAGATGATAGGACCGGGCAAGCCCAGCCGTGTGTGATGGGAGGAAGAGAACTGAAAGGGCAGGATGCTTGGATTCATCCCGCTGGGTTGTCATCTCCCCCCTGGATTTATCACCCGCTGCTAATTAGAGGCAGCCGGCTCTGTCTAATGTGGACAAGCCCTGGCTGCGTGCTTGCAGGCAGGGAGGGCACGGCTTGCCACATCCAGGCGAAGGGCTCTCAGACGCTTGAGCTCAGCTCGTGTCCTCAGGAGCTCATGAGCTGAGCTGTGGTGGCGTGGTGGGGGAATGTGAAGGGCAGCAAAAGCAAGGCAGGCTCTGCTGGGGCAAGCACAGCCCAGAGCTAAGCTTTTCTTCTGGCAGCTGGCATCAGACATTCACAAGGGGATTATTTTTTCTTTTTTTTTTCTTTTTTATCCTCCTGAAGTGGCCTGAATGGGCCCTGGAGGGGAGAAGATTATTTAAACCTTATGTGTTCCCTCTGGTCCTTCCAACATGGTCAACCCCGAAAGGCTGCAGATGCTCTTCCACCTTCGCTCACTGTCCCATCTGCCAGGAACTGCACATCCCACCCTCCACCAAGCCTTCCCCCCTAGGACCCGCTCCCTGGATGGAGGCAGAGGAAGCCACCCACACCACCCAGAGGATCCCCCCATTGTCTTCCTCGCTCCCAGGGAGACCTGATGACACAGCTGGGGCTGTGACCACGTGAGCCGTGGCAGGGCAGGGAGGAATCTCAGACGAGATGCAAAGAGTGGGAAGGACCCGCGGCGCAGTTTGGTTTGGCAGCCCCTTATGGACAATAAAAGGTCAGGCTGTGGAGAGGCTTATTTTGTTTTTTTATTTCCCTGGCTTTTTTTCAAGGCTGCGTCCTTAAGGATGGAGCTTCTCTACTCTGGTGGCAGGCTGAGAGCATGGGTGGGCGGCTGGCTGTGCTGGTGGGTTTTTTAGCGCGCAAAGGATTTCACTCAAGCACAGGCTGCAAAAGGAGAAGGGTGGGGTGGGTGTCAGCTCAGGGTGAGATGGCAGTGGAACCGAGCAGCAGGATCTAGCTTGACCCCAGGTCCTAAATGTGAGGCATCTTCTCTTTTTCACTGAGGTTTTGGGGACTACCAGGGGACCTGGTGGATCAGGAATTTGTGGAGGAAGACACATATTGTGGAGGAAGCTGCACATGTGGAATAGAATGAGGGCAGTCTCTTGCCAAACAGCCCCAAGCAGAGCCCAAGATGAGGCAATAGAAGGGTCCTTATGGAAATGGTGAAGTGGGGTTCTGCAGTGTGGTCCAGTGGTCTCAGTTAGTCAGCTGCTTCACCCCTTGATTTTGGGTAGGATTTGAGGTTTTAGAAATGGTGCTGTTGCTTCCTAAACTTCTGAGGACAGGGACAGCTTCGTACAGCTGTGCGTCACACCCAGCCTGATCCCTACTGTCCCACAGCCCGAGGGTCAGAGACCACAACACACCGCTGTCACACAGAAAGAGCTTTGCAGATCACCCTGCATGCACTTCTCCAACAGCTTGGAGGGGTGAGTTAAGCTCTCACCAGGGGTATCCCACCAGGCTCCACACAACCACCTCCTCTTGGCTGCTGTGCAAGGCCACAGGGGGATGCTGTGAGCTTAGATGCTGCCATTATACTTATCTTCTAACTGAGCTTTCCTAAAAACTTCAGGATGCAATAAGGATACCAGTTCTTGGATGAAGAGCAGCTGTTTCAGGGTCAACCCAAGCCAGACTAGATCTTGGCTCCTTGGAAGATGCAAAGGCTTTGATGCTTGGGCCAATAGCTTCTCCTGGTCTCCAGTACCCGTACTAACGTGGTGCTAAGCCCCAGGAGCCTGCTGAGCAGCTCAGCTGCCTTTATGGGCCAGACATGGATGTGATGTCAGGCTAATAACAACAGGCTGATTGTTAATAATAACAGTCTGATCTAGAATCCGATTCATGAAAACAAAAAGAACAGAAATACAATAAATGCCAGTCAATGTGTTTTTATGGAAAAGGGGTCTTGTACCAATTTGATTTCATTCTTTTAGATTGTAAGGTTGTTTCATAAACATAACTGTACATATGCAAGATGCTTGTAAAATACTGGATTTGTACAGCGTGGCATTCCAGTGGGGGAAAAAAGCACCACACATCAGTAGAGCACGTGTTAAATGAGCTAAGAGTTGGCTAACTGACAGATCTCAAAAAGCGGTGATCAATGGGGAATCGCTAACAACTGGATCTGTTTCTTTGGAGGAAAATGCTAGGCCCAAAGCTGTGCAGCTTTCTCCACCAGTGAGCTCAAAATAAAGGCAAAATTGCTCCTGAAGAAGCTGGGAGGGGAGAAAAATCGGTGGAATGAAGTGGACGAGGACAGACAGCCACAGGGACAGCCCTGGTCAGCCCCTCTTGGTAAGAAGCTGCTTCCATGCAGAGTTTAGCCCAGCTGGCTGGAAAAGTTATATCCCCAGGGAAAAGGACCCAGTGGTGGGCTGAGGGATCAAAGTGCAATGATGGGCTGCTCTTCATGGCTTGATGGTGACAGCTGATGGAGCCAGAGACATCTCTTTGCAGGGCTTTGCATTTGGTAAATCTGCATCCTGTGATAGAAACACTCTCAATAGAAAACAGATGACCGGTCGAGTAAGGGGCGCATGTAGGGAAGTGATTTAACTGCTTTAGATGGAGTCTGCAATTGAGCACCACATATAGTTCTGCTGTCCAGCTTTTAGAGAGGATACTGAATTGTCTATGTGGGGAGCATGCAATCTGGACATAATTCCCTCTACAGCTATGGACACCTTAACCCTAAGAGCTGGAGGAGACAGTTGCAGTGTCAGGAGGAGGTGCATGCCCCAAGGGGACTATCTCTCTGGAGTGTCTTTCAGTGACCTAATTTTGCTCCCTATGAGCTATAAGATATTCTTTTCTTCTCTGGGATCATCATAGGACTACAGGATAATTCAGGCTGGAAGGGACCTCAGGAGGTCTCCTGCTCAAAGCAGGGTCAGCTATGGCGGTCAGACCAGTTGCTCATATCTTTATCCTGAAACCCTCCCAGGATGGAGACTGCAGATACAACAGGTTGAGGAACTGCAAGCAGAAGGACTCAACTTCGGTTCCCAGGTATGTCACTTGGCTACAGCTGGGGTAGTTACGGACATGTGTCTCTCTGCACTACTGAGCTGTGTTGTCTCCCTCAACCTAGCAGATTTGCAATGCCGAAAGAGCCCCAAGATGTTTGGCTTTGGTATTTGGCAGCACCAGGTGAATTTTCAGGATTTGTCACAGCCCTTGTTTTGAGTTCTGAGCATCCACCCACCAAAAACGAGTGCCTTGAACCGGGCACCCCAAAACCCGTCTGGCCGTCCTTCTCTGTCACCCACGGCTGCCTGAGCGCTGCAAAACAAGACAGTGTTGTTTGCCTTAAAGATCAAAGCTCATTTAAATGCATTGCTTCTCCATGTCTCCACCTGATATCCAGACAAGATGCCCTGGTGTAGATGAGTCAGTCCCTGGCTGAAGTCAGCAGCGCTGCCAGCCTCACAGTTATCTCCGTGAGGCAAAAGCAGCTCTTGCGTCGTGCTTCTCCCAGCACTGAGCCGTCAGGTCTCTAATCATCTCCCACCCCCGCTCCTTGGACCGAACCCCAGCTTGGCCGTGACAGGTCCCTGGAGGCTGCCTGGTTGCTGTGGGAGAGCCGTGCAGCCTCCTCTGCTCTGCGAGCCCCAAGGGAGATGTTGCAACAGAAACCAGCACCTGCAGCCAGGGAAGGGCATTTTCCACAGCCCCTGCTTTTGCCTGGAACTCCCTGGCTGCGTGCAGCACACATAGCTCTCCGGAGGGATGTGGGTGAGGCGATCAGTTGATTTTTTTTTTCCTTTTTTTTTTTAAGGATGCACTGACAAAGCTCCAGGTGGCTGTTTGGCAGCCGCGCTTCTGCCTCGGCTGCTGACGCTGACAGCGAGTGACTCAGCCCTTTCCAGGCTCCATGCAAGCCTCTTCTCCTCCTGCCAGTCAAATGTTTGCTCTCTCCGACAGTTAAAACAAATTCTGCCCTGAGGTCCTGCCCAGTGAGTGGCTCAGGCAGGGCAGCACAGCTCCTTGCTGCGGTCATGGCATGGAGCAGTGATTTGCAGAACCCCCTTTCTGAACCGTGGCGGTGGTCATGTAAGTCTGGGCAGAGTGTCTCCTTCCCCTCCTTGCTCTGTTTGCAGGGAAAGCTCCCAGGGCAAAACTCACCCCTGGTGATCCGTGTTACTGTACCTTTGCCAAGCAGTGCCTAATTCCTCACTTGACTTTTCAGCTACATTTGTTGCGAACATTTTAATTTTCTTCCCAACCCAAGCTCTGCCCTACATTTTCATACCTATGAGCACGGGAGTTTCCAGATACCACAGTGCAAGCAGGGCAGCACCTCCCACTCTCCTCTTCCTCGTGCCCAGACCCACAGGGTCCCCCAGGTCCTGGGGGGAGGAGAGACCATCGCTGCACAGCCTCTCCCTGATGGTGTGTGTCTCCCTGGGCACAGAGAGAAGCTGGAAGACCCCTTTCAGACAGTACGATGTCCTCAGATGGAGATGTTGCAAAAGGGCCGATCCCAAGCGGGTTGACAGGAGCAGTGATGAGAGCCACGCTATGCCCAAGAAGAGCCAGTGTTGGCTGTGACAGCCAGCAGCGGTCCAAAACAAACAAGGAAGGTTTCATCATGGCTCAGCACATAGCAAACAGGGAGCAAGGTGGCCCTCACAGAGCATTTTTTATACAATCTTGTGAGCCTGGACCATGTCTAGACTTTACTGAAGACCCTGCAACCTTTGCCTCTGTGGTTCTGCAGACAGCTGACTTTCTGAGGTGGGTTAGCAACATTGACAGGGTGAGCTCTGAGCCATGGGTCATACCCCAAGGCTTTGGGTGTCTCCAGCATGGGTGCCTCTATGTGAGCTGGGTGTCTGGAGACCCTCTGCAGTGGTGGAGCCCTGAAAGAAGTGTCTGTGCCAGTATGAGATTGATCCCTCCTGAATCTCCAGTATTGACTCTTGATTTGATCTCTGTTGACTGGAAAGGGAGCCAGGAATGAGACCACACTGTGGACACCCACCTTGATCTGGGTGGATCTCACTAATTTTGGTGTTGGCACGACTGAAGGCACTGAAATACGTGGCTGTGATGGGGCTTGTAGGTACCCACCTCCTCTGCTGAGAAGGGGCTAAGGCACTGCAGACCATGGCACAAGTTGGGAAGAGATGCCAGGACCTGTGAGTGGCCAATTCAGACCTTTCCAGATGACTCCAATTTGTTGGGCTTTCATAGTGGTCCTCTTGGGGAGGGACAGGAACCTGTGCATGGAGTGGCAACCACCTAACACAGAGAGATGGGGTCTGGCCTGCAAAGGGGAGCACGTTTTTAGGTGATGGAGGGTGAGGAGGAATGCAGGCAGGTAGGAGACGGCGTGTACGGGCAGGAGCATGGGCGGGTGTTTCTCCAGCACACATGCCCAGGAGGCAGTGCCCCTTGCAGCTTCACGGTTCAAAGCATGTGAGGAGATAAGGATCTGCCTTGCAGAGCACTTGGGGAGCCCTGGGACAATCCAAGGACAGCTCTGACCATGCCACACCACTGTGCTCTGACCTGCAGCCCTCCTCTCTTCCAAGCCAGCATCTCGCCAAAAAGCCTTCCTGAGCCTACAGCAGCACAAGAGGAGTTTCGTCCCCCCTTCCCCACTTACCCCACCCAACCCCTTGTAATTACTTGGGAGCTCACACAATTAGTGTCAGCTTTCCTTGCTTACCAGCCTGTTCATGCAAGCTCCTGCTCCTCAGCCTCCATGGAGCCTCTGGTCTTTGTCTTCCTGCCTTGGTCACAGGGGCAGAGTTAAAAACCCAACTGGTTTTGTGAGTGAAGCCTGTTTTTGTGTCTGATGGGTGGTCTCTGCCAGTGGTGAAGCACTGAGCAGATCTCCAATGGATGGGGTGTGCATAATGTCTCCTCTGGGTGGACTCTTGGGTATCTAACCAAGGTTAGGCCATGCTCTACTGGACATACCACTTAGGTCTTTCCTTTATCTGCTGTTTCCATTGGTCTTGTAGGAACATGGTGTTGGGAGCTTTCATGCTCTATGGGGTTAAATCAGTCATTGGATTCAAATTTTTGGGGTAGAGACATGGATAAATGGGCCTTACAAGTCCTGTTGCAAATAATTTAATCATCAAGACTGATACTGAACCATCAGTCTGGCAGTGGAAGTGTAAGGAAACCTGATCCCACTCCTGAACTGGAAGCTGTAATGTCAGTGCCCACCTTGCAGCAGCCTTGCAGTAGCTTCCCATGCAGCAGCCTGCTGGCCCATCCCCCCTGCCCTAACCCGGGGCTGAGCTGGTTGAATGTTTTCCCCTGGAAGAGCTTTGCTATGGACAACACTCACTGGAGAGGGTCAAAAGCTCCCCCAGATCTGCTGGCTCTGGTGAGCTGTGGTGGTTCCCAAGAGCCCACCCCTTCAGCAGCCTGGCTGGTACATTATAGTGCCTGGTTCCTCCAGGAGTCCCAGTTACAGGGCAGGACTGAGGAGTTTGGAGTTGGAACTGGATGGTGAGAGTGGTAAGTAAAACTCATCTTCCAAATCAGACCTCTTTTCCTAGCAGGCCCTTCTTGCAGAAATCCTTGAGTCCAGGTCATTTCAGCCTTCCCCCTCTCCCAGGCAAGGGAAGATACTTTCCCATAGATAACATATGCCAGTTACTGCAGAAACGCTGAGATATCTGCCATGTCTCCGAGTGTCCCATGTCCTGCCGAGCTCAGCTGCCTCTGCAGTTTTAACTTGCTGAGTTGGTTCTGAGCCTGAAAAAGAGCTAGGCTGGACCACAGCTGACCACAACACATTAGTGGGGTTAGGGATAGAAATCACATTACAGAGGTCATCCTCCCATCCTGACCTTGGATGGGACAAAACGCCTGTCCTTAGAAGTCCTCCAAGGGCTTGAATACCACGTCCTCCCTCCAGAAGTCCAATTCGGCAGCAGAAGGTCTACCTTAATATTCAACCTGGCTCCTCCTTACTGATGTACTGACCAGTCCACCCAGTCTACCTTCCTGGGTGGACTGAGGTCAACATGTCTTGTGTTGCTCAACTGGGAGATGCTGTCCCAAAACCTCAGTCACTGAACAGCTGCTCTTCACCCAGTAGATTTAGCTGTTAAGCTGGTCTATAATAGGAAAAGTAGCAAGGGAGGGAGAACCAGCCACCAGATCTCCAGCTACAAGATCTTCCTAACCCAGGTGCCCCTGGCAGGTGTGTTTGTGCTGGCAGATGATGCATATTTAGGAGCTGGTCCCTCCCATTGCTGCTTCATGCCAGAGCCCAGAGAGGCTGGTCACAGTTGATCCAGGTATTGATGTGTTTCTGGTACAAGGGCTGCCCACTGCGTAGGTGGCCTTGAGTGGTCAGGCTCTTGCATGCTACCATTTATTAGCCATGGCCCCTTGGGGGCCCAACCGGGGCCCTCAGTTGGGCAGCTTGTCCAACAGCACCCTACAGCCTTGCTATGGGGTCAGCTCTTTCAACGTGGGATAAAAGGCATCTCTGAGCCTTACAACATCTTTTATCCAACTGCATCAGTTGAGACATGCTGGTCACAGGATCAGGGTGTGTGTGGGCTCTGCTTATGCCAATTATTTGATGATGAGGTGGGTACTTAAAAAGCATGACATACTTTGGTAAGCAATGCAATTATCTCGCTCAGCCAAGGCAAGTCTGCTGCAGACCAGTTCTGGGATCTCCCCGCTGCTAGACCCTCCTCTGGAGAAGACCTCACTTGGACTGGCAGTAAATGATGTGGTGATGGTTGGACTCTCTCTGGCAAGGCGCTGACTGCTGACCGTGCTGTGATCACGGTGGCTATGCTGGGGGAATGCTGGAAGTGGGGGGTGCCTGGCCTGGCAATCACTGCTGAAGACCTGCAATGATGTTTTGCTAAGGAAGGGCTGGATGAGACCGAGAGCAGCCTATGGGGAAAAGGGCTTCATGTGAATGCCCGGAGCCCTGGGTGCACCCCTTGCACCTGCCTTGGCACTGGGCAAATCAATTCTCTCTGCCCTGGACTCTACTTGACATAATTTGGCTGCAGCGCATCATCTAATTGCAGTAGGTCCAACCCTTTCCCAGCCAGGTCCATTGTCTGTCCTGGGAGCTCCCAGGAAAGGGGAATGGGATGAGAGGAGGAAAATAACCCAGGAAATGGGTGGGGAAGGTAGCTGGGACACATTTGGGATGGGATGGGAGTGGGCTGAGGTCTCCAGCCAAGGGGAGGCAGCAGGACCCCGACAGCTCCCAATGCATTCCTCCACCGTCCCTTGGCCAGACTTCGGCTCTGCTTTTGCCTCCCCCATCTTGGTATCTCCCCCATTAGCAGCACCGCAGCACACAGGGATGTACAAAACAGTGAACGCTTTTTATTTCGCTGCTGGAGTGAAACCACTGTAATTTCATAAAACTCAAAAAAAAAAAAAAGTGATTACTAAAAGGCATACATTTTTTTTCCTTTTTACACAAAACATAAGTAAACAGACAATTTTCTTTTTAAAAAGGTTATAAAGTGTCAAGATCCTATACCTCATCTGCATATTCAAAGTGATGCCGTCTGATACAAAAAGCGTTGGGTATAATAATTTAGCTATGGCTCAGACAAAAAAAAAAAAAAAAAAGTCATCTGGGCTTAATCTACATACTACTACGATTGCTCACGGAGTTAAAAAGGAAAATATGCTGTTCTTTGTTGCACAGAAAGAACCAGCAGGGAAGTCGAGAGTTCATTGGGAGATCATCATCTACAGGGAAGCCGAGCGCGGTGAAACGCCCCCCTCCCCGGGAATGTCTGCCAGAGCCTGCGAGCGGGACTGCAGCCGGCCCGTGACCCCCTGCTATGCAAAGAAACCAGCCACATTTTTCTCCCACCAGACAGTATCCCATCCAAACCCACCCGCCAAACTGCACCTACCCAGCTCGCTGGAAGCAAATAAGATGTAAGACCTTGGAAACTGCATGGAAGTCACGAATCTCCCTTTGCGCTTTCCCACTGGGACTAATAAAAGCCAAACAAACCCCATGAAAAAAAAAAAAAAGAAAATGACTTGTTCTATTGTAGATAGAGCAAGACTCTCTGCTTCCTCGGGAAATCTGTTACTCATAAACTTTCTCATCTGAAGCTCTCAGCGCAAGCACCACAGTGTCAGCCTTATTGCAAGGCTCATAATATGAATTTATAAATGCAAAGTCTTTAAATACGTGGCACCAGACCTTTCTTAAATAAAGAGCTATTTGCGACAGCCGCGTTGCTTTCCTTCCCACCGCTGCCCCCACCATGCACTCCATCCGACTGGCAAACATGGAGAACAGAAGGGACACGTGAGCCTCTTAACTGAAACGCAGGTAAGGGCACACGTGTGCCACCGGTGAGAGGACACAACTACGAATTCCTGCTCAGATTTATTCCCCTACACAAGGTTCAGCCACGATTGATTCCTGGGCAAAGCCTAAAAGCTTTTGTTTTGATGGTTAGGGCATATCTGCTTGGCATCACTTGGGTCTCCAAAGCTCTTGCTACCAGTGTGGAGCCCTGTCCCTGCAAACTGTGGAAAGATGGTGGGTTTCCACAGAGGGGGTGAGGGAGGTGGATAGGGGCGAGGAGGTATAAAACCCAGTTTGTGCCTTTGCTTCTGCAGAAAAGGGCAGGACAAGGTGGTTGGTTTGTAGCCAAAGCCATGGGAGTGTCTGTTCCCTATGATGTCTGCCAAGACCCGATGGAGACAACTGGAGCAACAACAGAACCAGCAAATACATCAGATTTTTAAGGCTCTCCTTTCAACATCTTGGCATCTGAGGTGAGACAGGGATTAACATACAAGGAGAGACCCCAAAACCAGCCCAAACCATGAGCCCGTGGCCACTTAGGCCTCGCTCTGGTGCTATGTGTCTACTGAGCTCCAACCTTCCCTCTTCCCCAACTGTCCCAAGATTTTTGTGAGGGAACTAGGCTCTTTGAGATTTCTAACCCGAAACCCAGTTGGAAGACCCCTCAATTTCCCCAGCCAGTTATGTTTCTGCAACCCTCTCTAGGCTGAAACATCGAGGAGCTGGTACCTCAGAGGCAGAAGCCCAAGTCCGTATCAAAAAAAATCCCAAATATTTGGCAGTCCAACCCAGAGAAACCTTGGAGCAGGATCAAGTTCTCCATGCAAGGACAGCAGCTCCTGGGCTGCTGAGGTGTCCTGTCCATGGAGCAGCACATGGGAGGTCACAGCAAGTTCCAGGACAGGGGGGAGACATCCATTAAAAAAAGAAAAAAAGAAAGAAATTAGGACAATTAAAGCAGCATGGTTTTCTGGGGTTTGTTTTTTTTTTTTTGTAGTGACTCACAAAACTGAAGAGTATCAAGATGCCGCTCTGCCAGCCAGAGGTGCTGAGGATTTGGCCACATGGATTGTACCAGGTTAAGGACTGCTCTTACACTAGAAGCTCTCTGTTTTTAAGGTGGATGGGTTGATGCTACATAATGCGAAGGAGCGCTGCAAAGCCTGTCCTCTGCCCCGTGTTCCCCCAAACAAGCCCACCAAGCTGAGATTTGAGTGTACTCTCATCAGAGCTCAGCACTGAGCACGTCCACCATCAAACCCTGCATGGAGGAGGTGAAGAGTTCCTGTGGCCAAAGGAAGGTGAATTCAAGCCCTTCTGTCCTGATCCCGACCCCAACTCAAAAGCATCGTGGCTGAAGTCCTGGACCACTTGCCCTGGGCAACCTCCCATGCGATGCTCCCACGAGCTTGGGCGAGGAAAACATTTCTCTTCCTCCTGCCAGGGCAGAAACATCTCCAAGCCTGCAAAGCAACAGTTCCCACTGCTTTATCCTAAACTCTTCGCAAGTCATGGCACAGCCTGTTGTGATCAGGGAGCACATGAGACCATGAGGTCTCCAGGCTAAGAGGGATTGGGGCTGTCCCCATCACAATGCCGAGCCACCTCCTACTGCCCCTGGGGACGAAGCAGCACCTATTTTAGCAGCAGGAGGACACATCGCGGTAGGAAGAGGATGGTGACCCACCCAGCGGGACTGCTGCAATACAGGATCAGGCCTTTTTATCAGCCCAATTTCTCACCCTTCCCAACCAACGCAGACCATTCAACCACCGCCACCTTCCCCAGGAGACACAGGAACCAACAGCCTGGAGTGGGGCAGGAGAAACTCAGGGGACCACAATGTGGGGGTCAGGACAGGCCCGAGGTGTGTAGTATGACAGCTCTGGGGCCATGCATGGAGGGTCTCCGCCTTGCTCAGCACCATGGCCCGTTACATGGGATGGCCATCCCTGCTGTGCAGCGGGGCTGGCTCCCATTGGGAGAAGAGGAGGAGCGGTGCTGGGAACAGCTCTGAGCTCCTCCTCTGCCCACGTGTGGTGGCACGAAGCCGTCCCCTACCCTTCTGCAGGTACCGAAGTGCCTAACCAGCCTTCCTCACCACTTATCCCAAGAGATGAACCCTCTGAAGCAAATGTCTCTGAATACTATGTTTTGGAAGGCACACAAACCTTTGGAGATACCCAACACAGGGCACTGAAGGCATCTCAAGTTGGGCAGCCTAAAACCACAAGCTGCTGGATGACTAGCCCTCCTTGCCCCAACATCTGCAAAACTCTGCAGCTGAGGGGGGGAGCAGCAGTGAGCCCAAAGGATACCCAGAGCATCCCTTGGGCCACACGTACGCCCTGGTGACAGCAGCTGGCAGCTGGCTGTGACCTGGTGCTGGGGATCGATCTGGGGGGCCATGGGTCACCTCCTGGGCTCCACCAGGCAGCGATGGGAGAAACAAAGGCCAGAGGACGTGCGGAAGACAAACAGGTTTTTTTTTTTAAGTTTTTTTTTTTCCTTTAATTAGCAAATTTCTTCTTATCCTTGTCAAAAGCAAAAACACCCCCATGCCCCCTACATGCCCACCACTCCAGCTGCTGCAAGCGTTCAAAGGCAGAAAGTTGAGAGATGTTTAATGACCCAGCTCAGGGGCAGCTCTGAGTCCACTCCACCAGGGAACGCGCCAGGGGGTTTTGGGGTGCCAGGCGTCGCGTTACAGATGCCACTGGGTGTGGGAAAGGCAGGTGCAAAATTTGGTGATGTGCTCCTGCCTGGAGCACCCAAAATCCCCCAGGAAAGCTGCAGCCCAGCCTCTCGGACAGCAAACGCAGCGATGGAGGACATGGATGTGCCCCAAGATACGCGTTGCATCCCCAGCCAGAATTGGGGTTTGTGCGACGGCTTGGTGATGGGGACACAACAGGAGAGAACCCACCACCCTGTGCACTGAATTTGGAAGCTATAAATAAGAGCACCCCACACTTTGGGGGACCCAGTGCTGACACAGTGCTGACCCAGTGCAAAGCTGGGTGCCTCAAAGCCCCGCCACAGTCCCCGAGTTTCCCAGCGCCTCTGCCTTTGCTGCAGCAAGGCCCATCTGCAGCATCCCTGCTGGCATCAAGGCAACAGGGAGATGGTGAAGTGGCAGAGGGGCCAGGAGAAAGGGAATGGTGCTGGGGGGACTTAGCTCAGCTCTTCCCACGGCCACAAGGCCAGCACCAAGCTATGAGCCCCCTTCACCTCTCCCTGCTATCACCATCTTCCCCCCTCAGGCCACTGCACCATCCCCACCTCTGTCCCCACTGCTGCAGCCCTTATTTATAGGGAAGAGGTGGGAAAGGGTTTTTCTGGGGGTGCTCCAGCCCTCCTGCTCCCCATCCCTTCTCAGCTGGCACAGCCCTGCCTGCATCACCCCAAACCAAGCACCCTCTGCCCATCCCTCTCAGTGCAACGGGAGGGGAAAGGGAGGAGGAGGAAGGTGATGAAGAACGGTCATGTGAGCTCATTGCCTGCTAACACCAAGAATCAAAGGGCAGCCTTCCCTCCTTGGGGCTGTAGCTGGAGAAAGCAGCCTTTTTCAGGGGTCCGGCAAGATGACCGTGCTGTGGGTGCTGGAACACGTTGGTGGTGCTCCATGTCCCCCCACCCCAGCCCTGTCAGTGGGGCGGTGCGTGGGGTGCACGGGGCTGGGCGAGGAAGTGAGAGGGTGGGATGCGTGCGAGTGCCCGGGTGTCTGTGTGCACGGATTTTGGCAAGAGGTCATTGAGGTTACATGATGCAGCATTTGTTCTTGTGGTTATGAGGGTCCTTAAATCGGAGTCTTTGCTTTGGTCGGTATTTTTCTAAGTACGTCAGCTGCTTGCTGTTGATGGCTCCTCTGCGCTTCCTGTGGGGACAAGAAGGGCCGGCACAGTCAGCAGCGTGGCAGGAGAAGACCCCCCCACCCCAAACCCACCCCTGTCAGGGTGCTGAACCCCCCTGCCTGGAGCAGGGATTTTGGAGGCTGCAGCCTTGTGTGTCCTCTGGGGATGGAGACAGGCACTGACCCCAGCAGCTTTTCTTGCTCATCAGCCCTGAGAGTCTTAGGACACGGAGAGCCAGGGAAGAAACACGTGGGGAGGCTGCCCAAAGCGGGGTGCCTGCCAAAGCCCCCCAGGGATGCTCCCGGATACCTCCTCAGTCTCCCGCAGCCCTACACAAAGGCACAGGGTTCTTGGTGCTGGCCTCCTCCCTTTTCTTCCATGCCAAAAGGAGAGAAAAGCTACCCCGGCACCCCCAAAAATCCCTGAGGCACACCAGATCTCTCCGTTCCCTTGGAGAGGGACTGCTTTCTCCCCTGACACCGAAACACCGCTCGACTTACTGTCGGATGAACTGGATGGCGTCTTCGTACTTCATCCCGCTCTCAATCAAGGCCAGCGCGACGAGGACGGGAGCGCTGAAAGGCAATGGCAGTGGCGGTCACTCCCCAGCCACGTGGCCCAGAAGCTGACACCCCATCCTGGGGCGAGGGGACAAGCCACGGGGCTGTAATGGTGGCATTGCCGGCAATTGCCAGCGCTGGCTTTTAGTTTGTAATTTCTTTCCATTTGGCTGCAAGCGCTGCCCCAAGGAACAGCTGATTTTAGGGGCAAAACCCCAGGATGGGGCTGGCAGCTGTTTGCTGCTCTTCTAATGAGGACGAGGACTTTGGAGGCAAATCTATCGGAAAAGTGCATGTAAATACACATGCAAAACCTGACCTGCAGTGGGGGGAGCAGCAAAACACAGCAGCTCTTGAAAAGCAGTGGCTCCCAGTTGTAATGGGAAGCATTCTGCAGTATTTCCATGACAAGCTCTGAGCAAAAGCAAAATTGCCATGGGGGGCTGGCAGGACAGCACCGAGCAACCCGGGTCCCCCCAGGAGTCCAGGATTTGGCCGTAAGAAGTGCAAGGAGGAGCTCAGGCAGCAGCCCCCCGTCTATGCCTATTCCCACTAAGGTCTCTTCTGCATGCCAAACCCCTGCTCTAAGGTGGAAGGAGGAGAGCAGGCAAGGTTTTCCCTCTTCTCCCTTCATGGGTGGGGTGGCAGCTGGGGTGCTGGGCTCTGACTTACCGCCCCAGGCCGGCCACGCAGTGCACGGCCACGCAGCAGCCGGGGTCTTCGCAGAACTTGGTCTTCAGCAAGTTGAGCCAATCTTCCACTATCTTGCTGGGAGGAGGCGCTCCATCATCGAACGGCCAATCCTGCAAGGCAGGGGCAAGGTCAGGGGAAGAGAGAAACACTGTCAGATCCTGGGGAAAAACTCAGGGGATTGCTTTTACTCAGGGTGATGGTGTTTTGGACCTCGGCAGCGGGGAGGCGGGTGTGTGTGCCAGCAACCGGGCTCGTAGCGCAGCTCCATGGGGATGTAGCAGCGATATGCGTCTAGATCTGGGGTCCTCCCACCTCCTATGGACATGTTCAGCCTTCAGGAGCACCTAGAGGACCTGCAACATGGTCCCCATGTCCTCCTGCCTCTGTGCACCACAGCGGCCATCGCCTGCCTCCTCCCCGTTCGGATGACTGCACTGAGCTCTGAGGAGCTGCAATCCCCATCCATCCCCCTGCCAGCTCCCGTCTAAATCCAGCACTTGGGAGCGCAGAGCCACTTTGTAGGAAATTTGAGCAAAGGTGGCTTGGAGATGGCTGAAATCTCAGGGCCTGATGTGGTGGACTCAACATCAGAGCTCAGTGATGAAGTGGATAAAATGGGTGCTGCGTTAAGCACGCCGCGGCCCTTGGCTCTGTGACGGGGGAAAAGTGTCACCCCCTTGCCTGCGACTGCTGCAGCAGTTTGGGGAAGGGATGGTCTCTCCTCATGGGCACCGGTAGTCAGTTGAGGCTGTATGTCTCTCCCAAAATGGGGAATTCTCTCCCAGAATGGATTTGGCAGGAGGAATGCGGCCACTGGCTACGCAGCAGTGGGACAGGGGAATGGCAGGGGAGCATCGCTTGGAGGGGCTTGGAGGGGATGTGATCCCCAGTGAGTGAGAAGCATGGGGCTGTAATCCTCATGTTTGAGGAGTGAGTCACTAAGCTGCTGTGCTGGAGTCATCCTTGGTGTAAGATGGCAAAAGAAGCTGCTGAGCTTCACTTCAGTCTTTAAACCCGTAATGTGATTTCAGTGTGGCTTTGCTAGGAAAGGAGCGTGCTGGGCTTCAGGGTCCCCTAATGCTTGAGCCAGCCCACCCTGCACAGCCCGTGCCTGTCCTACAAGATCATGTCCTCCCCGTGGTGCCTGGAAAGCACTGCTTCAGCCATGAGCGCGGGTCACCGGGCTCGCAGCGGGGATGACACACCGTATCACAAAATCATCGAATTACAGAATGGTTTGGGTTGGAAGGGACCTTCAAAGATCACCTAGTTCCAACCTCCCTGCCATGGGCAGGGACATCTTTCATTAGATCAGGTTGCTCAAAGCCCTGACCAGCCTGACCTTGAACACTTCCAATGATGGGGCAGCCACAACTCTCTGGACAATCTAGTCCAATGTCTCATCACCCTTATTGTAAAAAAATTCTTTATGTCCAATCTAAACCTACCCTCTTTCAGTTTAAAACTGTTGCCTCTTGTCCTGTTACTGCAGACCTGGATATAAAGTCTTTCTCCATCTTTCTTATAAGCCCCCTTTATATATATCGAAAGGCCGCAATAAGGTCTCCCTGGAGCCTTCTCTTCTCCAGGCTTCTCCAACCCCAACTCTCTCAGCCTTTCTTCACAGCAGAGGTGTTCCAGCCCTCTGAACCACTTTCATGGCTTCCTCTGGACCCGCTCCAACAGGTCCATGTCTTTCTCGTGCTCGGGTCCCCTGAGCTGGATGCAATACTCCAGATAGGATCTCACCAGAGTGGAGTAGAGAGGGAGAATCACCTCCCTTGACCTGCTGGCCACGCTTCTTTGCATGCAGACCAGGATACAACTGGTTTTCTCGGTTATGAGTGCACATTGCTGGCTCATGTCCCATTTTTCATCCACCACTAGCCCCAAGCCCTTCTCCGCAGGGCTGCTCTCCATCCATTCATTACCCAGTCTGTACTGCCCTGACCCAGGTGCAGGACCTTGCACTTGGCCTTGTTGAACTACATGAGGTTCTTATGGTCTCACTCCTCAAGCCTGTCAAGGTCCCTCTGGATGACATCCCTTCCTTCAAGTGTATCAACTGCACCACTCAGCTTGGTGTCATCCACAAACGTGTTCAGGCTGCATGCAATCCCACCATCTACGCCATCAATGAAGACATTAAGCAGCATTGGTATACCCAATACAGCATATCCATCCTGCACCATAAACCTTCCTACAGTGAAACATGCACAGCGCTGATTTCCCAGCAGGATTTCTGCCCCATCTTCGACCTGCTGGCAGAGCTGCCGAAGCACCGAGTGCTGCCCAGGCAATGTGGCAGGGACGCCACATATATATAGATATAGATATAGATATAGATATTCAAACTAGATGTAACGAAGACATTTTTCATGATGAGGGTGGTGAAACACTGGCACAGGTTGCCCAGAGAGGTGGTAGATGCCCCATCCCTGGAAATATTCAAGGTCAGGCTGGACGGGGCTCTGAGCAACCTGATCTGGCTGAAGATGTCCCTGCTCATTGCAGGGGGGTTGGACTAGATGTCCTTTAAAGGTCCCTTCCAACCCAAACCATTCTGTGATTGTATTCTATATATTTGATATAGGTATATAGAGATATGTATAGAGAGATATGTCTGTATCTGCATAGATATATCTATCCATAGATACACAGGATATAGATATTGCTCTACATATCTTGTGTAGTTTCTATATCATTATAGAAACCTGTATCTTATATACAGAAACTATATAGTTTCTATATAGTATCTTGCATAGTTTCTATGTCTAAGATATAGATATCCCCCTATATAGAATCATAGAATCGTTAAGGTTGGAAAAAATCCTTAAGATCATCAAGTCCAATATAAAATATATTCTAGATATAGCTATCTCTCTGTATAAGATATGTAGAGAGGGATGTGTATCTGAGATATAGAAACTCAGACTGAAGGACTCCAGCCAGAAACAGGGTAAAAGGCAGAATTTGGTCTGTAAGAGAGCAGAGATGACCTCCTACATACACATCCTATATGTAGGATACAGTTATCTTTCTCTATAAGATATATCCTATAGAGACATAGCATCTGTATCTAAAGAAATCTGCATCTGGAGGATCTGTATTTAGAGAGACATAGGTTCTATTATCTACCTATATCTCAGAGGATCTAGGATATAGCTATCTCTACAAGATATACATTATACAGAGAGAACCATATAGAGAGGACCTACACACAGAGGACCACCCCAGGAGACATGAGGCACTTCCAAACCCTTTCCTAAATAACGAGCAGAGCCTCACGCTCCAGCTGGAGCTGAACTCCCTGGCAGGGTAATCACGCCTGACATCATCTCCAATTACTGATCAGCCAAGATGCAGCCCAGGCAGCTGCCTGCTCTGCCTCCTTGCCTTTTCCTGCTTGCTGCCTGCTCCCTTGCATCCCCCCAGGCTGCACCAGCCGGCTGCTAGAAGAGCAAAAATCCTGCACCCCCCCCCTTCCCCGGATAAGATAACGCCGGGGTAACGGGAACCACGTGCATCTTCCACGAGGGATCAGGCGATCTCATCCCCTGGATGCTTTAAAGCCCGAGCGACAGGCAGGGAAGGCAGCTGCTGACTCAGCCACGAGTCACAGTTTCGGGTGCGTGGGCTGCGCTTTCTTTTTTTAAAGCACCAGCCCCATCTCAGCCTGGGGAGCAGGGAGCTCGCCTGCCTCACCCCGAGGATGAAGTTGGGCTTCAAACCCTGCTCCTGGGCAAGCACAATGCCGATTCAGTCTATCCGAAACGGTGGGTGTTTAGCAGACCCCAGGGATGGGGATATTTAAGCAGGGGAGGCGGGCACACCCCCTCCCCCCCCCCCCCGGCGCCCACTGCCCACCTACCATGACGGTGATGCCATCCTTCTCCAGGGGGGTCTTGTCGTAGGTCACTTCGCACACTCGCACCACCGTGGTGGCACCGTACTTCTTCAGGTCCTGGGGAGGGAAGGAGAAGGAAGGGTCTGAAAAAACCCTGCCAGTCACACCGCAGTTAACCCCAACATATCCAAGCTCTGCTATGACCACACGGACCCCTATGGACCCTAAAACAGTGCCGTGCCCCATCTCTGGACCCTTGAGCACCACCCCTCTGTGGTCCATCCAGCCTGGGAAACACAAGGAAACACTAAATCCCAGGGCACCAAACCTGCGTGGCCATGGTAGGATTTCTACCCAGCACCTTCACGACTCCGTGGAGTCACGAGCGCCAGTGGGGATGTTTATTTTCAAGCCCCAATGGCCGCACCAGCAGGGACTTTACACCCCAGGCAAAGAAACATCCCTGACACGGGTGCAAAACCCCCAAAGGAGTAATTATTTGTGCCCAGTGAGATCGTAACTCCTGCTGCAGAAAGGAACAGAGGCGGCTGGGGGGGTTGTAGCGCACCCCGCCAACCGCACTCAGCATCTTGCAGATTGTTCAGGGGCTGCTTCTTGTCCTCCTTGCTGTATCCCATCATCACTCCAATGTGCCACAGGCTTGGGCGTGAAACTTGGGCTGTTTCCAGCGTGGCTTATCGCCCGCCGCACGGATTGCCCCCAGATTATGTGCCAGTGTACTGGCCCCACCAAGCACCGCATGAGACCGTCCCCTTCAATGATCCATCCCCTTCGTTCCCCATGTGCGCTTGCCAGACCACAGCAAACCCCTGCACATGTGGCAGCTCAGCCAAAAATCTAAGAAGCTGGAGGAAAGGGGAATTTCTCCCCTTCCCACTGTGCCATCCCCATCACCTTGTGTGCCGCATGCAGGGTATCGGGTGGCCATCCCCAAATCCCAACCACCTTCCTGTGGCTCTCTGAGCCGGTGGCACTCATACTTGTTTTTTCGGGTGTGTATTGGGAAGGTTTCCTTGAGCTCAGAGGATGCCTCTGGTGCCAGTATATCAGACCTCAAGGTGGTTTAGATCTAAGGCAAAAAAACCCTTTGCCAGGCTCACACACAGCCCCAGGTGCCCCCATGAATGCAACAACATCCCAGAATGCCTCCTTGTAGGCAGAAGCTGCTTGTGCCTGCTCGACCGAGCCTGCAGGATGTTGCCTTTCCCCCAGGCATTGATAAAAAGAGTAAGTTAAAGCCTTTTGCCCTGGTCTGCAGACATGCATCCATTAATCCCCCCTAACTGCTGGCTGCTGCCAGTGCCGGAGGCAGCGCTCCCAGGCAGGGCACTGTCGCTGGCTCATGCAACACTGAGCCCTCCAGCTCCTTGTGCACCACCCAACACACTCCAGACATTGGAAAGATGCTGGGATATTTGGGATGACAAGTCCTTATTGAGGTGCTGGGGGATGCAAGGGAGGTTGTGTACATCCATGTGCATCACTGCAAAGGCCCTTGATGTGATCTGCTGGTGGAGGGGGCAGGGGATGCAACAGGAACAGGGAAACTCTGCTCCATCTCCGCTGCGCCCAAACACCGTGCTTGGGGTCCCCCTGAATGTCCTGCCCTAAAAAGCCAGTGGTGATCTGATCCACCATGCCAGGATGCCACCGGGATCAAGGTACAAAAGTGGACTTGCCACCACCTCATCCTACAGAGGACTGATCCCTGTTGCATCTCAACATTGGCTTTTAGCCCCAAAATGTGCAGCTGGGTCCCAGTCCCTCTCTTCCAGCCTCCCCTCCTTACCTCTAAGAAGGTGCTGAGTGTGGCGTTGGTGGGGTTGTGGGTGATCAGGAACCTCATGTTTTTGTAGCAGACCTCCACCGGCGCAGGGCGGTTCATCCGGGCCATGGCGGGACGGGAGGAGGGTGAGGTGGTGCTGATGGTGGTGGGGGAAAAATCCACGAAAAGCGTGGCACGGAGGGGAAAAAAAAAAAACCACAACAGCCCCTCTGCGCTTAAAAAATAAAAATAAAACAGGATCGAGAACTCAACATACAGACGTTGTGCAAATAATCTCAGCTCCTGGGAGCGCGCCGGCTTCCTTGACACACTGCAAGCCCCCGGGGGAAAAAGCCAGATGGGAAAAAATAATATTAATGATAATAATAATAATAATTAAAGAAAAAAATCCCTTTGCTGTAGTGTCGGCGTCCTCGGCGTGTGTGCGACGGCGAGCGGCTTCCACCTCCGGTGCCGCGCGCTCCCTGGCGCTCTAGAAAGGCCTCTGCATATGGGGGGTGGCGGTGGCGGGAGGGTGACCCCCGTCACGTTACCCCATCGGGGTATGTGGAGTACTTGGGGGTGGCAGGGGGGGCCGGGAGCCTACGGGGCGGCGTCGGCGGCGTCCGGCAGCGGTCCCTCGCTGGGGCGATCCATGCACAGGAGCCTTGAATGGTTGAGTCGGAGGGTTGGGATGCCGGGCGAGACGAGGCGAGGCGGCCGGTCGCTGCTTCACGGGGCGGGCTGCCGGGGGCTACGGGGCTCAGAGCTGGTCCTCAGCACCTCCATAAATCCCAGCGGAGAGCAAGGCTGCAGGGGAGGGAAAGGGAAACATGGTGGTGAGTGTGTCCTCCTCTCCAGGCTGGCTCCAAGGAAGGCCCTGGCCGGTGCGCGGGGACGATGACACGGTGCCCCGGAATGCACCAGCACCCACCGCATCCCGCATGAGCATCCCTGACCATGCTCATCTTTGCAGGAGACAGCAGATTAGAAAGCGAGGCAGTATTTAAAGAAAAAACTGAAATATTGTCTGAAAAGCTGAAATGGCACTGGAAAGTGGGAGGGGGCAACACATACTCCCCCCCAGTGAAAGGGAAAAGCACATGGGCTTGCTCTCACGCCACCCAACACCAGCACCCGGCTGGTATATTTAAGCACCCGAGCCATGAGAGCTGACCCCCCAGCACCCATCCCGTCCCCCCACACCTCACCTTTGGGTCCCCAAAATGCACGGGGCAGCACGGCGAGTATTTCCACCCTGAATGCAGCGCTCTGCCCGACACCAGCCACTGCTGCCCCTAATCGGCCACATGCTCCCGGTGCTGCTTGAGCAGCTAATGTCCACCAAATGCACCTCTAATGCTCTTAGGCCAACTAAGCTGCCTGCAAATGAGCTTTCTTGGGGAGGAGACCAGAGGAGGAGGTTGTAGGCAAGCGGTTTCGCCAACGCTGGTGACGGCTGCTCGCTCATCCACATCCCCATCACCGCCAGCGCATCTCTCCCTCTAAAGTACCCTGGGCTCGCAACCTGCCCCAGGATACCTTCAAGGATGGCAGTGGGAAGAATTAAACAAGAAATCAATTCCCACTGTAGAAATGCCAAAACCCAAGAGACAACGGGCTCAGGGGGGAAGCAAGGGTGCTGCCAGCCCCGCTCAGAGTCGAAAGAAACCCAGTCCTTTGCTTCCCCAGGTCCTTACCCTCTGGACTCTTGTTTTGAAGCTGGTCCCTTCCCTGGGTCAGCGGCTGCTTAGCGCCACGTGGCCAGAGCCTCAAAATAGACCATAAGCACATAAGTAACCCGAGTCGGGCTGGCATGCACCCCCTCGCTTCTCCTCCCGATGCCCCAGTGCCCAGAAACTTTCCCCTCCGGGTTGTTTTATCCCCATGCATCAAGACAAGGTGGGAGCAGGGAGGTGTGCTGAGGACCGACTAAGCTCATCACACCGCCCAGGTGCTGTTGCCAGGCTCCTCTGTGCCTGAGCATCATTTACAACCTGTTCGCCGGCTCCTGCTTCACCAGTGGTCCCCGGGAATGAAAAAAAATCAAATAGTAAAAAAATCAAATAGCAAAGGAAAAAAAAAAAGCCAGGCGAGGTGGCAAGGGGAAGCGGGGCTGCTCTCCTAAACGTGCCCAGCTTGGCTGCTAAAATCGTGGACTTTCCCGCTGGCAGGGCACTAATTATTTACTATTGGCAGCATGTGCGAGCCCTGGCGCTGCCCCAGTGCACAGGGCATCTCTGTGCCCATGGTTTTACAGCCAGGATTTTGGAAAGGAGCTTAGAGGGGCCTAGGAGCTGGGAAAGAGCCAAAGCTCAAGGGGGTTTCAGCACTGAGCCCTCCCCAGCTCCTCTGCAGACCCTCCTTCATCCCTGTCCCCCTGAGTTGCCCCGAACCCCCTTGTCAAGCACATCCCATCACTCCTGACTCATTTTTTTTCCCATAAAAAAATCAGGTAACGCTACCCCAGAGACAGGAGAAGATGGGACAGCACCAGCTCTGTGGTTTGCGATGGTGACTCGTGGTCGAGCAGCATCAAGCCGTGGGCTCCTTTGGTTAGGGTGCATTGGTTTGGGTTTTTTTTTTTTAAGGATGCTGAAGGAGAATAATAATGCGCCCTGCTAGGATGCTCTGCGAAGTTCAAACCCTGCCTGGGCTGCAGGGGATGAGCGGGACATCCCAGGGGGGATTTTCCAGTACCAACTGAGAAAATCATATTTTAGCAGCTGATGGAGGCTGGAAGCTCAGCTGAGGGATGGGAACAAGGCAGGAGCTGCCTCCCAGCAGCATTTTAGTTCTGATTCAGAGCAGCTCACCCCCCAGGTGATGCTGACCCCCCCCCCCCAGGGCAGCTCACCCTCCCCAGCTGGACCATGGCAGCTGGGATCTTTGCTCAAAGCTTGCAATGCTCCTGCAAGATGGGATGGGAAACCAGCTCTCACCCCGGGGCTCGCCATGCTTTTCCAGTGATATTCCCACCCATCGCTTCGCTTGCGGGGTCTGCTCCCCCCCGAGATGAGCTCACCATGGCCAGGTAAGAAATGGTATTTCTGGAGGGTAATTTTGGGCTGGTTTTGGCTTTGTGGCTCCTACAGGTCCAGCCACTGATCTGTGGGCCACTGTGGCCACAAAAAGAGCCAGCAACCCAGCGAGTGAATGTTTCCCAAGAAAAACCTGCTGGCAACCCTCTCAGCAAGCTTTTTCCTTCCTTCTCCATTTGCTTCAAGGAAAAAAGAGGTTAAAACCCTCCAAAGGGATGGGCAGCCACAGATGCCTGCTCAAAGGGAAGAGCTGCTGGAAAGCAAGTATTTCTCCAGATCATCCCCTTGCAAACCCAGTTTCTCTGAAACAAAGGACCTGAGGATATTCTGCTTTTCCTTTTAACACCTTTGGATCTTGGCTCTTTCAACATCCACCGCGTTTAACGACACCTTACCTTCTGCCCCTTCGGGCTCAATGCACTAGCATGAGAGGTGCTGGCAGTGCACAAGGAAAAGCAGCAAAAAATAACTTTTCCCACTCCAAACAACCTCATACCCTGTTTCAACCGGCTGCAGGGTCGTGTTAATACAAACCATGCCCACGTTTAATCGTGTCCCGGATTAAACCCACCCGCTGAACAACCCTGTGGGACTGGGAGCTGCTGCGAGCACCGCCAGTACTGCACGCCGGGAGCAGTAGCTTGCTCCTCATCATCATCCAACACACAGCTCATGCTCCATCGGCGCTCTGGATACCATGTAATTTTTTATTGGCTTGGGTGTGCTCGCTGCCAGTAACAGAGGTTCACTGGGAACCGCCTGCATACGAGAACAGCGAGTGCTCCTTTCCCACAAGGACTCTTCTCCCGTGGAAGCGTTTCAAGTATTTTGGCAATTGCACATCCCAGCAATTGAGCCCCGAAGCCCATAAATCCCTAATGGGTATTTAATTGCAAATCATCCCCAGCTCTACAGGCTGCAATGCTGATCACCGTATTAAGCATGGCAGAACAATGTAGAAAAGGGTATTTCAGCTAATTTTAATAACCTGCCAAATGAATAAATCCTTCTGACTTGAGTGCTACAGGGGATCTGGATGAAGCACGTGAGGATGCAGTAAGCAAGTAAGTAACCCAACCCTGGATGAGGATGCTCAGCGGTGCAGCACTGGTCTGTCAGGCTCAAACCCACTGGGGTAAAGCCCAACGAAGGAAATCCAGCATGGGTGACTGGAGGAGCTGGGTACCCTGCTGCCACCGCCCCCCTCCCATGCCCAAGGCTGGGGAGGGATGGGGGCCACCTCCCCGCAATGTGACCATCGCTGCCACCCCATCATCTCAAAGCTTCACTGGCGACGTTTGCCTTTGAATTTCTACAAGCATTAGTTTTCCAGCTGGAGTGGTGTGACGCGGCGGGCTTCTTCCTTGCAAAGCCAGCAAAAGACAAATGTACCATGCAAGCTGCGACAACGTTTTTTGCCATGATTGTGGAAGTTTCTGGTTCTTCCCCAAGAAGTTTTGCAGTCAAGAGCCTGGCGAAGATCCAGGGCAAATGCACTCCAGTGTGGAAATGGAGGATGCTGCTCCAGGGGATGGGGACCACTGAGCCATCACCCCAAAGCAGAGGGGATCATGGGGCTCTCCTAATTATTCCTTTGCAGCACGGTGGCTCTATTACACACACCTTGGCCTCATCCCAGACATCCAGAGACGGACCCTTCAATGGCAGGGATGGGGCTGCTCTTCCTTCCAGCATCTCAGTGCAAAATAAAGGCCAGGTCTTCTTCGCTGCAGTTAACGGAAGGGCTTGGCTGGACCAGTGAGCAGATGCCAGACTTGACAGCTATGCTGCTGGTACTCAGGCTAGTGGGATGCAGCTGGTGAAGTCAGTTTTTCCTAAGCACAGCAACTCCCCAAGCAAAGGAAAAGGAAGCTTTGCAGAGCCAAATTGTCACTCCACGTGGGCTTTAGCAGCGGGACTTGGAACAAAGGCTCTTACTCACCCAAACAATATGTATCTTACCCGTATATAAATATAGCTATCTCCTGAGTGAGCACATCTCCCGTTCAAAGTTCACCTTCAGAAAAATCTAACAAAACACCCATCTGTGTTACATTTGCTCGACCTCTCTCCTGGTTTCAGCCCACGTAGCAAGACACCGCCTGGCTCTTTCCCCTTACGGCTGATCAAGTCCGACTCTCTCTGCTTGCAATCTCACCTCCGCAACGAGGAGCCGGTCTAAGAGGCTTGGTTGCATGCACAAGGAGACCCACCAGCACCACCACCAGCACCAGCAGCACCACCACTGTCACCACCATCACTACTGCCACCAGCACGAGCAGCACCACCACTGTCACCACCATCACCACTGCCACCAGCATGAGCAGCACCACCACTGCCACCATTGCCACCATTGCCACCAGCACCAGCACCACTGCCAGGGAGGATAGGTCCCAAGACACAGAGAGCCACAGCGCTGTCCCCAGCCCACGATTGCAGCTGGGACCCGGCCAGAGGAAAGCCAACGCGCTGAGATTTCCTCCGGCTGCATCTGCACGGAAGGAAACAGGAAAGGTCCGGGAGGAGAGCGACGGAAACAAAACACCCCGCAGGAGCCAGTGTCTGGGGGCAGAGGTGTAAGCAGCCACCGGCACGTCCTGCTCCAGGTGCAGAGCTGGGAAGAGCAGACGGGGATGTCCTGGAAAAGCCATGCCGGGTACTGCAGGGAGGCAGCAGCAGCTGCGGGGTTATCTGCTGCTGGGAGCAGAGCAGCGCCTGGCACCGTCTGCCGGGGAAGCGTCGTGGGGTTTTTACTCTGAGAGGTCATTTTTTTGTTTCTTTTGCTGCACAGGATGTTTTCTGAGCAAAACAGCAAGCAGGATTAAAATTGCACGGGTGCAGAGGGAGAGCGACGGGGAGCTCTCAGCAGCCCACTAAAATGCACCTGCAAGATAAACCAGGTCATGCATCTTCCTCCACATCCTTTTTGGTGCGTGGTAAATGCCGACTTACACATATATTTGCAGAAAAGAGCCGTACGGCCCCTGATTTTATAGCTCCAGTCAGATTTAAGAAGTTTGGTGGTATTTAGGCAGTGGGGAAAGATGCTGGCAAATCAGTGTGGAGATTCACAAGCAGGAGGCACTCAGGAGACCAGGAAAGAGGGAGGAATGGGGGAGACGAGACAGCGAGCCAGACAGACAGATAAGAAGAGCACAGTCTTCCCAGCATTGTGCAAGCTGTGAATGCACCAGAGGCTCTGGTATCATGATTGACCCCTTTTTATCTTTTATTTGCACCTTTTTTCTTTGAAGAGAGGGCCTGAAACGGCCCTTTGGGAGTTGTTTTTCCCTCTTGCCCACTTTGGTGCCGGTCCACAACCCCGATGGGGCATGGACCCCGTGCTCACACAAGGATGCCTCTGATGGCCACCGGTGCTGGGGTTGCCTCTCCTGTCCAGTGCTCATGGGGCAATGCCCTGAAGGAAACGCGAGATGCTCCAGGCACCCCTTGAACAGCCCTTTAGCTGCAATTTCAGGTTTCACCCCACATATAACCCCCAAGCAGCTTGAATTTCAGGTGTGCATGGATGGCATTTTTTTTTAACCTAACTCCTTCTTGCAGCATAAGAGATTCAGCCACCAGAAGATGCTCATAAAAAACACAAAAACGCACCACGTGTTCAGCACGGGGGGGAAAAGGAACCCCCCCAGCTGAATGCAGTCCCCCACCCATTCCTCCCACCCCATCCCTGGCAGCGGACGACTCACGGGTGGCTGGCGGCGGCCCCGCTCGCAGCGAGATCCTGGTTTTATGATCCGGGATATCCCCTCCGCTGCCTTCCCCCAGCAGCCGCGAGGAGCTCGCAGCCGCGGTGCTGACGTCAGAGGCTTTTCCTGGCTTGGATTTGAAGGGAAAGGAGGAAAAAAAGGGGGGAGTGCGGCGGGGGGAAAGAGAGGCCAACTCCACGGGGAACTGTAATAGCAGGGTTTGGGCTGGCTGCCTCCCAAATCTGCAGAGTGTGCACCCTGGAGGGTTTTTTTTGGGAGGGAGGAAGGCTCGGTCATTTGGGGACGCCTGGTCCCCACGCTCCGGCACCCGATACACAGGGAAGTCAGGCACCCCAAATACTGGGGGCCAGCTCCCTGCCGTCCTTCAGGGATTTCTTTTGGCCAGAGGAATCAGGAAAAAAAGCAATTCTGCATCTGATGGGGCATTTCCAGGCTTCCTGCCTTGCCCAAGAGCATCCTTGGAAAGAAAAAAATCCCAAAGCAGCATCCTTGCCCAAAAACACACATAGGGGGGCAAGCCGACCCCAGTGGTCCCCCCCTCAATAACTGCCACCACCGCACGCTGCTCCCACCCTGAACCTCCAGCATGGCTAAACATCTGCTCGTCTTTTCTTGTGGTTTCTTGAAGCATTTTGAGCAAATTTAATACTTGTGGCAGGTGCCTGAATGGCAAAACGTGGCGGGGGAGCGATGCCTCTTACGGGGTAAGCACCAGGAGTGTGGGCAGTGGCAGCCCCCCACGAAGGGCATGGGGGGTTGTCATGACCTCCCCTTCATAGTACAGCTTCAGCCTGTGCCAGGGAGGCTATTTCTGGGAGAGGTGCAGCCTGCATTTATTTCTTCCACCGCCTACCCCACCACTGGTGTTTTGGCCCCTGATCTTCAACCTCCTCATTTTCCACTGGATCTGAACTTTGCTATTTTGCATGTCCCTGCTCGGTGGTGGCAACCCGATGTGAGGATGTCCCTATGCCACCTGGTCCTACCTCCTCATCAAGCCAACGGCAGCCCTGACCAAAGGGCACTGGCAGACTTCTCTGCGTCATCGGCGCATCTTGCACAACCCCCAATGCCAACCGGCTGCGGTGGCTTTGATGGACATTTGTTGACGAAGAAGGGGGCTCCAGGGGACTGAATCTACCCAACGGCTGGATTTCGACCTGCAGATAGTGTTGAAAGTACACCCTGCTCCATGACAGGCTGGGGAATGGCAACATGGGAGAGAAGAGAACATGCTCTGCCTGTGCTGAGCCCCATGGAAAGGTCTTCTCTGGTGGCATCAAGCCACTGACCCCAGAAGCCAAGCACTGGAGAAAGGCAGTTCTTCCAAATTAATGCCACCAGGCTGAGATGGGTTTGTGGGTCCTTGAGCTTCCTCCACCATCCAGACCCTGTGCTTTCAGTGGTTGTCCTCCCAAACCAACCTCACCCTTGCTTGGGTCTACATGTTTCACCCCATGGAGACAGGGTCACATGTATTGTGACAGGCTGCTGGGGGGTGGCAACAGCACTGGCCCTCTCCCTTGTGGCGGGCACCAAAGCATTTTTGAAAGTAGTCACCAGCCCATGAGGACAGTGCTGCATGGAAAACCCTGGGATGGCTCCTCGTCCTCACCAGCCCTGACCACTACCACACCCCAGCAGAAACCAACCCTTGAAACAGCCCTTCCAGGGCTGTCCCCTTTCCAGCAGGATGGGACAGAGATGCTTCATGAAGGTATTAAGTGCCCCTCCAGGGCTACTAATAACACGGAGAGATGTGATGGGTGTCAGCCAGGATAATTAAAAGCCGCGGAGCAAGCGGAGGGAGATGGGAAAATGCCCTACTCCTGCGTGGGATGCTGCAAGGTCCGATGGTGCCCAGGCACGCTGCAGACCTCCAGCATGCCAAGCTCCTGGCTCACCCCGCTGAGCTCAGGTCCTGCAGAGAAGGTTTTCCCTGGAAACCCCTTCCAGAAACCTCCTTAGCTCCAGCAAAAAGCACAGTCCTGGTTGCCACAGGACCACTGCTCTGCAAAGGCAACGTGTCAGCAAAGATCTAGGGATAAAAGCGGGTATCTCCGAGCCGCCAGTTTTGCATGCACGGCTATAGACACAGCCTGATCCTGTACCCTCTCGTACCCCCCTGCACCCGGCCACCACCTGCAACAAGAACAAAATTTTTTGGTCTGAGCCACCGCTGCTCTTGCGCAAAAACCCAGCGCCAAGGGACGCTGTGCTGGCAGGCACCAAGATGTGTCCCCTGCCCACGAGAGCTTGCAGAGCAAATAAAGGTGGTATTCTTTCAAATAAAAGATAAAAGGGAATGAAATGCCAAATCGCAGCTGTTCTGGCTGGTGGGACGTTGGTGTCTCCACTTGCTGTGCAGAGTGTAAAGCACTGTCCCTTGTCCTCAGCCCGATATACACCTTGTCAACATGGGAGATGGGGGACCGAACTGGCAGAGGAGAAGGGAGGATTGAGCATCGCTTTGGAGGAAGGAGATTAAGCCAGTGCAGAGCTCAGGCTGCTCAGGGCGTCCAAACTGGGGAGCTCTTGAAACCCAAAGCCGCGTGGAAATGCATCTTGCAGCTGGGCTCCCAGGGGCATAAAAAGGCAAGGATGTGGCTGCAGCTCTTCCTCTAGCTGAGGAATCAGCGGCAATCAGGGAATTGGAGAGAGATGGGTTTGATGGATGGACTATTTGATGGATAAGGAATTGGCTGAATGGCAATACTCGAAGAGCTGCAGTCAACAGCTCAATGTCCAAATGGAGCTCAGTAACAAGTAGTGTTGGTCAGTGGTCCGTACTGGGACTGGTACTGTTCAGTATCTTTATTGATGACATAGACAGTGGGATTAAGTGCACCCTCAGCAAGTTTGCAGATGACAACAAACTAACTGGTGCAGTTGATAAGCTTGAAGGAAGGGATGCCATCCAGAGGGACCTTGAGAGGCTTGAGGAGTGGGCCCATGTGAACCTCATGAAGTTCAACAAGGCGAAGTGCAAGGCCCTGCACCTGGGTTGGGGCAACCCTGGTACCATGAATAGACTGAGAGCTGCCCTGCAAAGAAGAACTTGGGGATAGTGGTGGATGAACAATGGGACATGAGCCAGCAATGTGCGCTAGCAGCCCAGAAAGCCAAGCGTATCCTGGGCTGCATCAAAAGAAGCGTGGCCAGCAGGTCAAGGGAGGTGATTCTCCCTCTCTATTCCACTCTCATGAGACCCCACCTGGAGCACTGCGTCCAGCTCTGGGATCCCCAATACAAGACCCATGGACCTGCTGGAGCAGATCCAGAGGAGGGCCACAAAAATGATCAGAGGGCTGGAACACTCCTATGAAGAAAGGCTGAGAGAGTTGGGGTTGTTCAGCCTGAAGAAAAGGCTCTGGGGAGACCTTACTGTACCCTTTCAATATATAAAGGGAGCTTATAAGAAAGACAGAGAGAGACTTCTTAGTAGGGCTTGTAGTGATAGGACAAGAGGCAACGGTTTTAAATTGAGAGGGGGTAGCTTTAGATTGAACACAAGGAAGAAATTTGTTGTGATGAGTGGTGAGACGCTGGACCAGACTGCCCAGAGAGGCTGTGGATGCCCTATCCCTCGAAGCGTTCCAGGTCAGGTTGGATGGGGCTTTAAGCAATCTGATCTAGCGAGAGATGTCCCTGCCCATGGCAGAGGGTTTGGACTAGATGACCTTTAAAGGTCCTTTCCATCCCAAACCATTCTCTGATTCTGTGAGTGCCTGATGGCACCGTGGCCCTTCCCCAGGGTTCTCCACATTGCCTTCCACCCAGCTCCCAGCTTGCCTATTCATCGAGTGGGGTCCAAAATGGATTAAAGATTAACCAAGGGATTAAAAAAACTCACTGGAACAGGACTCTCTGAGCATTAGGAAAACAGGCTGAAAACTCCTTAGGACCGGAGTTCTACAATGCTGCAGCTTGGGACATGGTCTCAGACTGCAAAAATAGGCTCCCCCATTACCATCAAGCCGGTCCCCTTCTGGGCTGCAAACCAGAAGCAGAAAGCAGGCTACTGGCGCTCCAGAGGAGCACGTTTTAAATCACATCCTCAGTTGCAACGCAGTGATGCTCTGGCATGCCAAGGCTGCTCCCGGCTGCTGTTTGAGGCAAAACCAGCTAAAAAAGGAATTGATGGCAAACTATAGAGATCCTGGTGATTCTTGTCACTTAAATGAACTGTCTTTTGATACATAAGATGAACAGAGTCATCTAATCATATTCCTGTCATTCACAGGAAGGATTTCCAGCAGTGGCTTTATAAAAGACAGAAAACGCACTTGCATCTCAGAAAGAGAAATTGCAACGATTTGCATGAGCAAAAAGCCTGCTCCAAATACCAGATGCCAGAGCCACCGTGGGATGCTGCTACTTGCTCTTCTCCTCATCCCAGCAGGGAAAGCAAGGAGGAGGTCATGCAGCAAAGCCCAGCTGGCTGCGATGGACCGTGCCCAGGTGATTTTGGAGACCCTTGAAGGAGAAGGACCATGTCCTCAGGAGAACGGCAGGAAGCTGAGGAAAACCATCCTGCCTACACTGCCACTGCTGAGCATCACGTGAACACCGCAACAAGTGGGGATGCCACGTCCCACGGGGAACGGTGCACGCAGGCAAAGCAAATCCAACAGCAGGATGCTGCAACCCCAAAGCACCTTTCCAGACAGATACCTCTTTTGGGACAACACGGAGGTAAAGTGGTAATCGCACAGCGCTTTTCAGGCCAGAGGAGCCTGCAGTCAGCAACATCACGGTGGTTCTCCCCAAAATGCCGAAAGGTTTGCAAGAGAGCACCTGACTGCTCGAGAAATGCCCAGGAACACTTACTCACGAGCGTGCTTTGGCTTTGAATTTCTTTCATCGGGATATTTGCATAAAACCAGCGCTGCCTTTAGGGGAATGCAAATTCCCTGCAGAAAGGGAAGTGTTTGAATGTGCTGGCTGCTCAGACGCGCAGGGCAGGGAAGCAACGCTTTTATCACCTGAAAATTAAATAAAGGCTGAGATGTGAAGCCTCCCCACCCTGCTCAGCAGGAAAACTTCCTCAGCTCCTACGGCCGGATTTAGCAGGGATGGGACAGGCAGGACATGGTGTTTCATCCCAGCTCTGCACATCCTCCCCAGCCCCAGGGGTAAGCTTTAACGGCCTGGAGAGTCGCAAGCTGCTCCCGGGGCTCTGCTTGGCTCCCAGATGGTTTCAGAGGCATTTTGACACCCCGGCGTGGGTGGCATTTCCCAGCCACCCTTGCTGCGCTGGAGCAGGCTCTAACCAAGCTGAAAGCAAATGAGTTTCCCTGGATAAATTAAGCCACAACCCCAAATTCATCATTTATGATGAAGCCAGCAGCCAGCTACTGAGGATAATAAATGTTTTTGGGGATGAACATGCACGTGCTCTGCCTCTGTGTGGAGGAAAGGCAAAAGAAGTGAATGAAAAAGCAACCCCAGTAACAAGCAAAAGGCCAAAGCTGCTGTGCAGGGGAAAGGCTCTTCATACAAGACACAAGGGAGAGGCAAACCCACAAAGCCTCGTCCCAACCAACCCAGCGAAGCTCCAACCATCCCACTGGTGGCTTCTGGAGACTGAGTCGCTGTGCCAGGCTCTGAAAAGCTGGCGGGACCAGCCCTGCCTCGCCGCGGGGCATCGCATCCCCCCAGCGTCCCTGGCTGCATGTGCCATGAGAAAAATGGGACCATGCCTAAAACCCAGGCTGCCCCATCATCGTCCTTTCTCATCTCCGGCCCCGCTGTGCTTGGCACCACCGATCCCTGCCCTGGACTCCTTGCTCAGTGGCACCAGGTGCTCCCACGCATATAGGCTCCATAGGGGAGCCACAGGACCTATTCTGGGTGTTCCCAGTTTGCCAGAAACAGAGGTAATCAGGAGCAGCTTGACCCACTGGGTTAAATACTTGCTTTGAGATCCGGCCAGAGCGGTTCCTGCCTCTCCACTCCCAGGGGCACGCAAGATGGTTTCAGCCTGGGGAGGGAGGCAGACAACCATTCCCAATCCTGCCTGTTGCATGTACACCCCAGGGAAGGTTTTTCTCCATCTCTTCTTCATGCTGCTTCCTAAAGAGCCAGGCTGCAGTGAACAGAAAACACAACATTGAGGAAAATCTATGGAGACCTTGCAGAAGTGCAGAAACACCCAGCGCTGACTTAGGGCTCGATCAGTTCCCCCATTATAAGCTCCTGCAGTATGGAGAAGCAGCTAAATGAGGGCATTTCTATTAATATACCTGGCTCCACACTGAAATTCATGCTATTTTAGCTATCTTAGCAGAAAAAACATACTACAGCACCCTACAGGAGCTGTGCACAGAGTACTCGCAACAGCCAGCACAAAGGATGTTTTGCTGTTTGACAAGTAATTTAAATTTGGAATCGCACATGACAACTAACAGCAAAACCAGCCCAGGGACAGGCTGTCCCACTGCGCTCCAGCCCAAGGGAGCCGAGACAAGGGGCACCAGAGATGTCCCCTCCAGCCACAGGGCATGGGGCTCATCCGCTCCAGCGCAAAGTCAGCTGCCCCCCAGCTTGACTCAGCCTCACCGGCATCGAAACGTCGATGGTTGCTTTGGCGAGGGCACCCGGGAGCTGATTTCACCTTGGGGGAATTATTAAAAAAAAACAGAAAAAGTTTATTTCCAGCTTGATCTGTTCCCACCCTGTCTCCCTGCAAACAGGCAGCACGGCTCCGTGGGCAGCACAGGGACAGGGATGGGCAACCAAGAGCTGCTAAATGAGCACTGTAATTCAACGCCAAGACACAGAGAACAGGCAGGAATTTCCCTGGTATTTTCTTTTATCAGCTGGTCGATAAAACACCCCCCGCCCTGTTTCCAGATCTACTGTGTCCTTAGTCAAACAGATGGAGCACATCCTCCCCGCCGTCATTAGCAAGCCCTGGGCAGGCATTTACTAGAAACGCAGCAGAAGGACTTCCCTCGAGCTCTGCTCATGTGCTGCATTTGCTCCACCTGATGGTGGCACCTGAAGGACTTTGGGGACTTCGCAAGAGGCTTCCCTGCAGGGTCTGGAAATGCCCTTGACCTCTCCTTTGAAGCTGGACCCACAGCCTCCTCAGCTGAGCCTCCGTGAGCCCGCAGGACCGCAGCAAGCTGCATTTGAATGGATGCACCCATGAAGCCTTCACAACTCAACTGCAGAGGGGCACCTGCCGCAAAGCTGCTCCCAGGAGACCAGTGCAGCGCATGAGTCTTGCACTGGGGTAAGTACAGGAGATTTTGGTTAATGCCGAGGATTAACTCTGAGCTCACCCACTTTGCGGGCACAACCGCAGGCAGGAGCTGGGCAGAAGCATCATTGCAGGCACCAGCATCACCAACTCCTCACCAGCAGCACGCCCTGGCCATCCTCCCGGCTTGTGGCCGCATACCCAAGGATGAGGACGATTCCCAGCAGCTGGGACCACGAGATCCCTTTGATGCCAGGGCGCTGATAAAACCCCGGTCCTTGACCCGTCCACTTCAATAAAACAAGCAAGAGGCTCAATGAAATCTCCGCTAACTTTAGCAGATGCCAATTTTAGCAGCTCGCGGGAGGAACTGCTGCCCAGCTGCGTGCATGATGCCTCTTCTGTGTTTTTATCCCTAGCAGAGCTTCAGGCATATATTCTGATTTTCTTAATGCCTGAAGACGGTTTTGGGGAACATATAGCTGTTTTTAAAGTAATAGAGAAAAGAAATCAGTATTTTAAAGGGAAACACAGGAGGAAAAGCCGTATTTTGGAACAGCATCCGCAAAAAGCCCTGCAGTACTAAGATTTGCTGACAAAAACTGCACCCACATGTGGGACATCCCTGTTCTAACCCCCACCCCAAAGCTGTGCCATGAAATAGCAAAGCCGGGCCACAGGCTGCCCCGTTGCCCCCACTTGTCCATAGTTCACTGCCAGCCTGAGCTTGTTATCTCGAGGGGGAAAGGAGTAAGCTTACGTGGCTGTCCTGTGCAAAAGCTTTTTGCACATTTACCATCGTTCAGATGGGCTTAAAACTTGGTATTTTTTTCAACTTTCATTTTTGGCAGTGATTTGTCATGCCCCTACATTTTAGCAAAGAGCAGTAAAGGGATGGAGGATGCTCAAGAGCAGCCCTGGGATCGACAGCAAGATATCTTCATGTCAAATTAACCCAGCTTTTTAAAATACGAGATTTTGAGTCAAACTTTTAGTCTCCAAATCACGCCTTTTTCAATGAGTTCATTATCAGGAAGCTGTCCCATACACTCGCCTCAAAAAATGTTTGTCTCTGGCCCGCGTCCATTAAACCAGATAATTGGGAGTTTATAAGTTCATAACTTGAACTGAAGTCAGAAAGTTTCGTCTTTCTTTTTCCAGAGCTGATTTGCGGCCAGCCTGGCCTGAAACGCGGGCTTGCTTCAAGTTTGCTGTCATTTCAGAGTTCATTTGCAGTTTAAAGCGGTGCTCTGCTCCTGCGTGACGTCTCCTGCGCTCTCGTCCCAGATCAGTGCCGGCGCGTGCTGGCTCGGCTTGTATCTGGACTCCCCAAAGTCTGGTTTGATCGAGAGAAATGCCTCTGGATTTGCTTTTTTGCTAGAAATCCAGAGGGATGTCAAGAAGGATTTCGGTCCTGGGGCTAGATATTGTGGGTTGCCCCAGGCCTGAGCGATCATCCTTGATGCTGAGCGCAGGCAGAGAGCAGGCAGCAGAGCCGGGGCACACCACCTTGGACTTTTATTTTTATCTCTAAAGCGGACATTTGAGCTTTTCCAAATTGAGCTTTTTCCCTCCCTGTTACATCAATACAAGAATTTGAGCTTCCTTATTTCACTGAACTCGGCTGTATTTCTGGTCTGCAAAGTCAAAGAGCAGCCAGCTTTTTGGCTCCCTTGGAAACTTTGCAGTCCAAAAAAATCAGACGAAACATTTGAATACGCTCAAGCTTGTTCGTCAACAGTCTGATTTCTTAGGGACCTAACCCTGCGTTCAGGCCGACCGACGCTGCACCGACAGCAGTATTTTTGGGTCCTGTGTGAAATACTCCTGCAATGGCCCTGCTGCCAAGTCTTGCAAAAGTTCCCAGGCTGAGGGGCTGCCGCTGGATGTGAGGAAGAAGCATCCATCGCAGGGTTCATGTGAGTTGCTGAAACATCTCAGGTCATCAGGGAATGGTCAGAAGCGGGGAGGGACATGCACCATGTTAAATACAACTCAGTAAAAGCACCAAAAATACATACAGGTGAGTGCCTGACATTTCACATCGACTGTCACAGAAGGGTTGAGGTTGGAAGGGACCACCTCCAACCTCCCTAACCGATGAAGCATCACCTTGGGCATCTCAGCATCAATGCCTTGGCACCTTCATGGACATCCTGCAGATGAGATGGTCACTGCCCTCACACTTCCCCAACATGCCTTGATGGACGGACAGGATTTCTGGTCCTGGTTACTTTGATGGTGCTCCTCTCTGGAAATTTAGCATCTAATGTACATGTCTAGCGTTAAAGCGTATAATTTTCTCTCTCTTTGCCCTGCCCAAGATCACCGAAGGACACAGACTCACATGTAGGGCATCCCAGCTCATCCTGGAGACACAGACCTCCCTACCGAGATGCCCCCTCTCAGCTCTAAGCAGCACCAAACTCTTCCCCTGTGGTCCTTCATGCGATAGGAAAAGCACCCCTCAACCCCAAAACGCGGTCATCACCCCTATTCCTCCACGAAGGCTTCTCCACAAAGCCTGTCCGAGGCATGGCGCCCGGTCGTGGCCCGGGACGATGCATCCAGCCGAGCCTGCAAGGTGGAAAGTTCAAGTGGCTGCTGTTTATTTGGCTTTGCAGAGAGCAGTCGCCCAGCCTGAACGTAGGCCAAGCACCTTCCCATCGCAGCAAGTACCGCGAGAGTCTTTAAATAACCACCAGTGGTCAGGGGTTTGGTTTACAGCTCTGCTGGATGGAAAACCATCCCTCACACCATGTCTGCTTCAGCTCTTTCCTGGGTATAAATGGCGTCTGCTCACCTCCCTGCCTCCTAGGTCTTCATCTTCATACCCATCACGCCCACGGGCTTCCTGGAAGCTTGCTAGAAGCAGAAAAATATCTCCGAGCATAGGCATAAAAACACGTATGGGCTTTCTGTCCCTTGTGCAAGATGAATTGTAGGTCCTACAGTCAAAGCTTCACTTTGCTTTTGTGTAAATCAGCAGCTCCTTTGGGCTCTCCTCGCCCTCCCTGTCCTGCTGTTAAGGTCCATATTTAACAACTCGCCATACTTCAACATCCACCTGCAGCCTTTCTGCACCACCATAAGGTGCTCCTCACCTTCCCGCCACTGGGCTGGTGCCTTGCCAGTTCATATGGTTAAAACCAAGAATAAAGAATAAAATCCTTCCCCCAGGGGAAGCAGAAAATGCCAAGATCCCCCAAAAAAGGCTTTCTCATGTATTACCCTGGGGGATTTGAAGCCAGAAACCTTGCCAAGACCTGGGCTGAAAGGGTCACCCAGCAAATCCTGCTTTATCCATGGAAAGTTCCCAAATGCCGTTCGCTGGGAAGCCTGGCTAGTTTGGGATTTTGGCAATGCAGGCTTGCCGGGACTCTGGGGGACAGAAATGAGTTTTTTTTTTACCTACAGCTGTCATTAACAGATTAACCTACAATGACGGCTGGCAAGAGGAAGCTCCGTAAACAAGCAAAATAGCTTTTTACAGTCGGAAAACAAGACCTTGCCCTGACCTCCTCTTGGGCAGATTCACTGGTGTGCAGCAAACCAGTATTTTATTTTAAACTGCGCTTGTAAAAAGTAAAAAAAGCTGCTTCCTTGACACTTAAGTCAGGCAAGGACACAGCGGGCTATTCTGCCTTATAAATAAGCCTACTCTTGTATACACATGCATTTTAAAATAAGCTTATGAAATGTAAACACACAGGGATTTTACAAAAAATAATTCAGCCTCACTGAAACCATTTAATTGGGGCTGAGACAGGCCTCCTTCGCCGCTTCAGAGATCCGTGCAAGGGATGCTAACTTAGACTCAAAAAACCCCTTAGAGACAGATGTAACACTCTCACAAACATGCAATTCCCTTTTCAGGTTTTGCAGCCCTCCCGTCCCTTGAAGCGGTGTCTAAAAAAATGCAAAAAGGATTAAAAGATGGTATTTTTCCTAAGGACCATCCCTGGAGCAGCATTTTTGCCTTGGTTTTGAAGCATGAGGTTACAGGAAGGAAGGAGAGATTAGGGTGGGAAGGGTTCCTTCCAACCCATGCGTACATGAGCGCTGCCTACCTTCTTTGCACTGTTGAGACAGGTAATTTTTCTATTTGTCCCTGTCCTCTGTGCCCCAGGAGAGGAGCCAACCACCAGGAAATCTGGGCTGTAAAAATAAAACATAGTCTTGGCTTTGGAGGGGCAGGTGCAAGGGGAGAAACTATTTTTAACCCTTATTCTGCACGAAGGGAATGCTGGGACCCCTCTGAGCAGGGCTTGCCTGAGTTTAGGAGATTTATTTGGAGGCGGTGGAGGGGTCTGACTGGTGGTTAATCCTGGTGCTGGGTGCTCAGGGCTGGGGGAGCAGACATCAAAGCATTCCTGCATCTGCTGGGGAAATGGGAGAGGCGGCAGACAGCGGCTCTGCCTCCTCCCTCCGTGGCTGCTGGGGCGACAGGCAGCACAGACCTGATGCTTGCGGCTCTGCATGACCCAGGAAAGCTGTCGAGATGTCTGAGCAAACTCCTGGGGCTGGATCTTCCCTCTTGATTTGTTGGGCTTCCATCCTGCCACAAGCACAAGTCAAGTAAACCATGAGGAGAGGAGCTGGGGATGCCCAACGGGAAATAATATGACCCAAATGGAGACCCATCGCTACCACCAGGCACAGAAGGTGTGTGTGACTTTCTTCCATGCCAGCTAGACCCAGACAAGCACCCTTCAGGCTTTGCACTTTGCTCCCTCTCTAATTAATGGAAAGAGAAAGGGCAGTAGCCATGTCTGTGGAGCAAACCAACTTCTGGAGGTATCTCCCCACCCCTTATACTAACTATGGTGGAAGCATGGGGCAGTTGCCTCCCTAATTTAAGAAGTATGGTAGGATAACTCCCAGCCTTGGTGTGCATACATCAGTTGCACTGGAAATAGGTCATTTTGATCTGCTTCTGCTGAGACCATTGTTATGCCTTAGAATCATAGAATCGTTAAGGTTGGAAAGGATGTCTGAGATCATCGAGTCCAACCTTAGGACCTTTCCAACCACGCCTTGGCACCATGGTGTTAACCAAAGTCCGAGCCATGAGGATGGAGGACAACAACCTTGAAGAACCAGAGCTTTGGTAGGATCCTACCAGCTGAAGGAGACAGGCACAAGGAGCACACCCCAATAATGGAGATGGTGGAGTTTCACCTCAAGCTTGACTGAGTATTGGTTTGGGGGGGACACTGAAAGGCGAATACTCTAATTTGAATAAAAGCTAGAAAATCAGTTTGCACTGAGGGCTGCTTAAAGTCTTCTGCCATTTGTTGGGGACTCTGTTCCCCTGTGGCAGGAACACACTGGTAAAGGCAGTGGTCTGGCCATCAGAGACCAACCATCCAGGAGTGAAATAGCTGGTCTATCAGTCCCAGGGGAGATTCAGTAAGGACCAGATTTCCTTGATGGAGGAGGCAAAAAGAAAATTTTAGGAATTTGACCACCATGAGTGGAATACCAAGTGCTGACGAGCCAGGGAAGCTGCAAGATGAGCTCCCAGCAAGCTCACGAGACCAGTGGCTGGTGTGCCTGTGTCCGTCCTGGGATCCACAGTACAAGCTTTTCCTATTGCAGATAGAGAATGGTTCAAACCCGTCATGAGCAGGTTCTGCAGCAATCCAAGAGTTAACATCTGGCCTTGTTGATGAAGAGCACGTGAAGGATTTAGCAGGACCTGACATCTCATAAAGGGTGGCTAAGGTAACTTTGTCAAAGGCTGGCATTCAAGACTTCTCCATCCAAGGAACCAAACGGCCCCAGGCAGGCTGCCCTGGGGGACTTCTGGGTATACCACATAAATCTCCAACCTTATTAAAGCTCTGAAGACCACAGAATCCAGCTCCTGACCTTCTCCAGAGCAGAAAACGACAAAACATTTCCTGTTATTTATAGCAGCTGGAGAGCCTGATGGGAAAACCCCACTTGTGAAATGTGGGCTGCTTGCCACGGTTGCTCTGTGGAGAACAGTCAAGCCGCTCCGAACTCCTGCCCGATGGACTGCTCCACCCCTGCGGCCACTTCACCCTGGGCAAGACCATGCCGAAAGAATGTGCAAGAGGAACAAGCGTATGGATCTTGCTCCTGTTGGCTCTCCCAGGTCACGTTCGCATGGCACAACTTGAATTAGGCAAGGCTGAGCATCCCAGGAGAGGGGGCTTCAGCTGTGGGGCTACCTGACAGCCCTTGAGGAGCACCTTTCACCTGTACGACACTCCACCTAAATGTGGCTGATCTTACCTTGGAGGTGTTTGTGAGCCTTTTAGGGAAACTGAGGAGAGGGCACAGCCCCTTTGCCCGCCTCCACTAGGTGCTGCCCACCTCCTCAAAGCACGGCGGAACGCGCACTGGCACGTTTGTTTGCTGGCAGCCCAATTTCCACCACCCTGGCATGCACCAAAGGTGCTTTCCAACACGCTTAGTCATGCAGATGCAGGAAACCTCGCAGCCCAAGGCAAGCCCTTCCTGCAATGGGACGGGTTTTGCCGTGGGCTTGCTGGGTGAGAGCCTCCCGGCACCGGCCCCGCTGAAGATGAGCGTTTGCTGTCACGCTGTCGAGGCGGACTCCCATAGCTTCTGTCTTGGGCTGCTGCCAGCGTGAGTTTTCTGCTTGCTTCCAGGCCGAGGGAAGCAAGCTGTTCGTCACGCGCTGCCGTGAGATGCTGTGAACGAACTTGCCAGCCGCGATAGGAGCAGCCGGCTCTGGAGCTTGCAGGGCTCGGCTGCCACGATGGCAGCTCTCCTCCGGTTGAAATGCTGCGATGGCACCCAGAGCCGTGTACCAACCATTGCCCTGCCACAGTAAAATAAGCCGCTGGGCTGGGGGAACGGCAGGGCGACAGTGAGCGTCTCCCATGCCAACGCAGCGGTCAGCAGCTGCTGGGATTTAGGACCACGCCGGGAGCAGCACAGGTCACACTCCTGAACTTCACGTTCACCATGAAGCTGTTGCTCCTCTCCAGGCAATGATGCTATGGGTAGGATTCAGCTTGAGAGCTGAAACCTGAATTTAGGGACCCAGGAGTCGTCTTATAGTCATCACAGAATCATAGAATGGTTTGGATTGGAAGGGACCTTTAAAAGTCATCTAGTCCAACCCCCCTGCAATGAGCGGGGACATCTTCAAGTAGATCAACAGAGATTGTTTCAGTTTGCTCTAAAGGAGCCACCTGGTGCCTGGCTTCTTGGTGGGCTCCTCCTGTCCTTCTCTGCCGCAGCTCCATTGCTGGTGAATCCCCACGCTCCTGTGGCCACTGTGGGAGACTGAGACCCCTACACACCTCATCCTCAGCAACAAAACCCCAAACCAGAACCATGGCCAAGGCCCTAGGTGAAGAGCCCAGCCAGATCTTCTCCCAGGGAGATCTCGGCCCTTGTGATGGACAAGCTCCTTCTAAATATCCCCAGGTGGTTTGCCTGCAACTCCAATTAATAACACCGTATTTTGTCAACAAAGTTGGGTCAGCAGCAATTCATAGACTTCACGCTGGTTAAACTTTTTCCACCAAACAAGCCCAGGGATATTTTGACTCCCTGCCCTTGAGAAGTTTATTTGCATAGGACCTGTCCACTTACCAGCTTCTGGCAATGAAAAGACATGCAAGGAGTGTAACCGCTTTCTAATAGCAGGGGAAAGATTTTATGGTTGTGGCCGGGGCTCCCCGGCACTGGAGCTAGAAAAGCAGAGCACCTGCCAAAGCCGCCTGAGAGAGTCCAAGAGGCTTGTAATTAGCCTGGGAGAGAAACCAGGGCGAGTGCAACGGCCCAGCCATCATCCCCAGATGCAATAAGATCTTGTGCTGAGAACTGGTAGGTGTTCTTCTTGCTGGAGGCAAAACACGTGGACTGGGGTGATGGAGCTCCGAAAGAAGACCCAACAGAGAAGGCACATCAAAAAGACAGCCATCCCCACTTGCAGCCTTTTCCATGTCCTATCAACCAGGAGGAGATGACCCAACACCAAACCAGTTCAAGCTTCCCCGGTGTCCTCCACTGCCCAGGACCACATCTCATCATCTGATGCTCCCAGCATTCTGAAGCAACAGCAGATGCACAGAGTGGGATCAAGAAAATGGACTACCTTAGCCTTTGCCTTTCAGAAGCAGAAGAACCAAGGTGGAAGATTTCTCCACCCTCCTTCTGAGACGTGTGGGATGCATCTCTCGGCCCAGGACTGCGGGCTGCCGCAGCTCACAGATGTTTCCACTCTGAGTAGCCCAGAAACCTTCACCATGATTCGAAAGGGTTGGCCAAAAGGGATTCGACTGAGACTCCCGCACAGCCTGGGCTCTCCTGGCAAATGATTTACAGATGCTGCAACTGGCTGGCGTGCTCTTCACCCAGACAGAACAAGCATCTGGCAGGCCCATTATTTAAGAGGCATTACTGCCTTGCGTGGAGGGTGTGTCCTGGAGAGCCTGGAGATTTATTGCCCAGATATAAAGTGACTGAGCTCCGTCCCAGAAGCACTGCGAGGGAAAAGCAAAGAGTTTCTTCATGAAAGAGCCTGCTTATCACGGTTGCAATTATTTGCACATGAAGGGGAGGCCAGGAGGGCAAAGGCACCCCAGGGTGACACGGGGAGGTGACACGGGGCTGGCTCCAGTGGGTGCTGCCAGCCAGACCTCTGCTGTGGTGGAAGAACGGCTGTCCCAGAAAGGGGCAGAGAAAGCTGTGCCTTTTAACAGCAGTTGGGATATTTTCTCCGGCACATTCCTCTCCCTCCAGTGATCTTGTGGGAGCCTGGAAAGATGGGTTGTGAAACCCAATTCCTCCCTGCTGGCAGCTCTGTGGGGATGCCAGCAGCCAGAGCAGTCTTGCATGGGGGCAGGACCAGTGTCCATCACATTGCAAATGCTGACATACTGATAATTAAACTGGGTGGCAAGGAAAAAGCCTTTCCCACCATATACCTCCTCCCTGGCCTGGCTTGTCCCTGTAGCAGGGTGGACGCGGGCAGAGCTTCTCAGACTGGGGTAAAGGATACAGCACGGTCAGCGTGATGCAATATTTACCTCTTCTTGAGCTTTGGGTGAGGTCATGCATTTGCATCACTTCGGGCTGTATTTGCTCAGGGATAGAAAGTTAAATCCTCCAGGTTTCGGAGTAAATCCCAGTTCAGAGCAGTAGTTGGAAGAAAAGCCCAGTAGGATGCACTAGCTCCTGGGTGGCTCCTCCAGGCCAAGCGGGACCTTGCGTGGTGCCTGACATCTCTCTCCGTTCCACCGATAGGCAGGACATTGGGTTGCATCTGGCAGCGGTCTGCGAGGACGCTGATCACAGCCATGCACCGGGCTGAGCCATGCACGCCTGCCAGTGGTGCGCATCCGTGTGACGTGCCTTTGCCCACCTCTGTTTTCAATTAAAGCCGCTAATAATTTTAGCAAGAAAACTCTGAACCAAGCACTTCCCGCAGCGGGCTCGCTAACGCCAGCCAGATGTGCTGCTCCTGGCAGGTGCCGCAGTGGCCACAAGCATGCAGGTGGCTTTGCAGGGGGAAACTAAGACAAAAAAATAAAGTTATGGGTCATTGCTCTCCAATCATGTCTTCTGGGCTCAGGAAAACTGAACCAAGCTGGTCCTGGATGCTTTGCAGACTGGGCTTGGGTGAGGCCTCGGGGCTGTAATGGTTTTATTTAGGGCATGCAATAACCTTTGGCTCCTATTGTATTTGCGTTTGCCAGAAAGACAGTTGGTCTGGCTGGATTAAAGCTGGCGGTAATTACATGCCAATGCCTTGTCTGTAGCGAGGAGGGGCAAAACAGAAAAGGAAAACCGCGTGCATGTCCCCCCACTTGCTGCTTCGTACGGAGATGGTCCCTTGCCCTCCTGCGAGCAGAAATCTGGCTCGTGCCCAGCATTAGGGCCTTGGAAAGTTATTGACAACGCAGTCCGAAAAGGAGGAGAGATGTGGAAATCGCTCCTGGTGTCAAAACGCATTTCGTAAGCAACCAGCCGTATCCCCTGAAGGACATCCTCCGCCTTGCCCAGACATCAACCCGGCGAGCAGCCTTCCCCGCTTCCCCAAACACATGTGTGAAACTCAAACCAGATGCTCCAAAATGCCTGGTTGAAGATGTTCTCTTTCATCTTGTAATTGCTGCTTCCGAAGGAGAAGATCTTAAGCAATCCTCAACCCTCTTTAAGGATCTGGAGACCTATTTTTGTCCTTTTTGGGCTTCAGAGCATCTTCAGCTTTGGCATCTGAGCCATCCTGCTGCTCCTCATCCCCTCTCCCCAGCAGCTACTGGCCAGCCTCAGCCTCCTGGCCAGCGTTTGCATCCCTAGGGATGGTTTACAGCCACCCACTTGCCACCAGCTACGTGCGATCCCACTGCAAGTGGTGCCAAGATGCCACCAAGATGAGCAGCACTGCTCCGCCAGTGCCAGCCGGGCATGGTGCAAGAAAAGTCAGCCTGAGGGGTGCAAAAATGAGGTGCAAAAAGCAAAACTAAGATGTTATTTGCAGTAATGGGAGCGGTAACACTTCCATCTAAAACTGTAGCAGGAGGAAATCCCTGCCTCCAGCTGCTATGGCTATGCCCCCCGCCCCAGTTTTGACTTACGCAAGCCTGAATTTAATTGAGGTACATTTGCACTGAGGATTTCCTCTTGTCCTCTTCAGCCACTGCATTTCTAGCTTTGACAAATAAACAGGCAGTCCTCAAACCTCAGGCTCTTTATTGTTTGTGGTTCCTTCCCCTTCGTTTCTAAGAAATGAATAACAGGAGCAGAAGGTTGCAAAACACACACTGACCACCCCTGGCTTTAAATACAGCGAGAAATTAAATAAACGGGGAGAGAGGAATGTGGAAGATGATTGACTGCAGGGAGAAAATGCTCAGCTGCACCCACCATGGGTGCTGGAAGCCACGGATGCTGATTTAGACAGCAAGAAAACGCGATGCAAAAAGTAAAACCAGCGATACCATCGACGAGCGCAGGATGCGATGCATTCCCGTGCTGGAGCTGCAGCCACAAAGGAGCCCACGGGCTGCTCAGAAAAGAGTCAGGGTGGAAAGTTAATGCCCGATGTGATGTCCTAAACAACCACAGCTTGGAGACAAGGAGCTCAGGGTCAGAAATCACTTAATGTGGAAAGATGCGATGGGGTCTGCTGGTTTCCTCCCAGTATCTGCTGCTGATCCTCAGTGCTGGATTAGCATCGCTCTCCCCGACGGTGTAGAGGAGTGTTAAAGGGAATTGCGCTATACCAGCCGAGCAGCTTTGCTGGAAACTGTGGGAGATGAGAATAATCCTGCTAATAACCACAGAGCCCAGCTCCTCCTTGATGATGCCAATTTACACATCGTTTAATGAGGGCGCGGCATGAAGGACACTGCAGGGGAATATAAAATCCTGCCTCAAATGGACACACGCTGATGCAGTTTAGATTAGGCAGGATGAAAAAAAAATAAACAAAAATAGGTTCTTAACTAAAGGAAGACTTGGAAGAAGTAAGAAGCTGGTGAATGATGGCACCTGGAGCATCTTCCTCTCCATCAAAGGCACCAGCCGAGCTCTGCCTGCCAAGGAGAAGGCAGGGGTCCAAATGGGGATGGGCAAACCAGCGTCTCAGCATCACCAGGAATAAGCACAGAGCTTCCAAAGAAAGCGCAAAAAGGCATCCACATGCAAAGAAAACCCGCAGCAAAGATGTCGAATGTGACAGGGGAAGGAATGGGTGGGGGGAATGAGACCCCAAGAGGAGAAACTACCACTCCTGGGGGGAAAGCAAACAGCTCACAGCTCTTCCTATACCTGAGCAGGCTCCCAGCCATCACCCTGAGCGCGGAGTTTTGCAAGGTCTCATACACGAAGCCTCAAACCCCCTCGGTAGGGTTCTGTGGTGGGTTGACCCTGGCTGGACACCAGGTGCCCACCAAAGCCGCTCTCACTCCCCTCCTCAGCTGGACAGGGGAGGGAAAATATAACGAAAGGCTCGTGGGTCGAGATAAGGGCAGGGAGAGATCATTCATCAATCACCGTCATGGGAAAACAGACTTGACTTGGGGAAATTAGTTTAACTTACTTATTACCAATCCAATCAGAGCAGGATAATGAGAAATAAAAACTAAATCTTAAAACACCTTCCCCCCACCCCTCCCTTCTTCCCGGGCTTAACTTTACTCCTGATTTCTCTACCTCCTCCCCCCAGTGGCGCAGGGGGACGGGGAACGGGGGTTGAGGTCAGCTCATCACACGTTGTCTCTGCCGCTCCTTCCTCCTCAGGGGAGGACTCCTCACACTCTGCCCCTGCTCCAGCCTGGGGTCCCTCCCAGGGCAGACAGTCCTCCATGAACTTCTCCATCGTGAGTCCTTCCCATGGGCTGCAGTTCTTCATGAACTGCTCCAGCGCGGGTCCCTCCCACGGGGTGCAGTCCTTCAGGAACAGGCTGCTCCAGCATGGGTCCCCCGTGGGGTCACCAGTCCTGCCAGCAAACCTGCTCCAGCATGGGCTCCTCTCTCCACAGCTCCACAGGTCCTGCCAGGAGCCTGCTCCAGCGTGGGCTTCCCATGGGGTCACAGCCTCCTTCGGGCATCCCCCTGCTCCGGCGTGGAGTCCTCCACGGGCTGCAGGTGGATCTCTGCTCCACAGTGGACCTCCGTGGGCTGCAGGGGGACAGCCTGCCTCACCATGGTCTTTCCCACGGGCTGCAGGGGAATCTCTGCTCTGGCACCTGGAGCACCTCCTCCCCCTCCTTCTTCACCGACCTTGGTGTCTGCAGAGTTGTTCCTCTCACATATTCTCACTCCTCTCTCTGGCTGCAGTTGCTCAGGTTTGTTTTTTTTTTCCCCTTCTTAAATATGTTATCCCAGAGGGAGGATAACCCACCATCACTGATTGGCTTGGCCTTGGCCAGCACTGGGTCCATCCTGGAGCCATCTGGCATCGGCTCTATCAGACATGGGGGAAGCTTCTAGCAGCTCCTCACAGAAGCCACCCCTGTACCCCCCCTGCTACCAAAACCTTGCCACGCAAACCCAGTACAGGTTTTAATCAAAATGTATTGCATCCCGGATGGTCCAATGCACCCGGAGGGGGACCAGTGGCAAGGAGTCGCGTGCATATTTCGCTGTGATGAACTTAAGTGTTGTAAAATCACTTCAGCCTTTGAGCAAAGCGCCTGGCACAGCCGTGCACAGGAAACTTCTGTTTCAGAAGACCAGGGCTGAGATTAGCACAAGATTAGCACAGCTGGGAGCATGAGCGGTCGTGCTGTTACCCAAGGATGCCAACCGAAAGGAGAGGGAAGGGTGTTACTGAAGGCTGCATTAGGGAAAAAAAAAAAAACCCTCATCCTCCGCCAAAATGGCTTTTGCATTGCAAAAGAGGAGCATGCTAATGATATCAGATGATGGCTTCGAATTGGAGAGCCTTAGTCAGCAGGGTGGATGGTCGGGGTGTCCTTCTGCAAGCTGGGACCATCCCTGGTGAGGATGTCGAGAGGCATTTCCTCCGTCAATGGGAGGATGAGCTGCAGATGCAAGTTGCTGGGGCGGTCTCCACCACAGGGATGGGGAAACCTCGATGCCCTTACACCCCCTCCACCCCTTCTCAACCAGAAGCACTGGGCTTATTTAGGTTGGCAGACCCATGGCACTTGGTACAGCCTGCCAGAGGATAAATACCAGAGCAGGGAAAAGAGCCATCCGAGCTAAAGGCCAATGTGGGTACAAGAAGAACAAGGCCAAATGGGTACGAGTCATCCACAAATAAATTTAAGCTGGAAATGAGAGCAGTTTGTATCTGTGCGAGCAGCAAGGCTCTGGCAGAGGCTTTCCCAGAGGACTTGCCAGGGTCAAATGGCTCATTAGTTTTAAGAAGGAAACCGGCAGGGGGTTTGCATCGTGGCTGCCTGTAACGGCGGGGGGGACGACCGGTCTCCAGACCAGCCAAAAATTGGTGGTGGCCCTGGGGCTGGCTTCAGCACGATGTGGGTCTTCTGCCGCAGCCCGCATCCTGCCTGGCAGCCTTACCTGTGCTGGTGGGGCATGGAGGGATGCAAACCGCAGCCGCTTGCTCTCAGAGAGAGGGAAGCTGCACGGGGAGAAAAATAAAAAGGCACGGCTCCGTTTTTCCAGCTGACAGGAACTTCAACACCGGCTGGGATTTGGGCTCAGGGCCCTCCGTGAAATTAAACTTGGCTTGTCTTAAGACAGCGGCTCTACTCCCCAAGCACCCTACGAGCATTTCAGTAATAGCAGGGGGAATCAGACCTACTTGTCAGGCGTGTTGCTATTTGTGCAAATGCTGTGTACCAGAGGGAAGCTTGAAGAACAAGTCCCCTTTTTATAACGCGTTGTATGCTGGCAGCAAGCCTGCAAATTAGAAGGAATTCAGAGAGGAGCAACAACAACAACAACAACAACAACAAAAAAGCCTAAGGGGCTGGAGGGATTCGTTTTGGAGGAAAAAAACCCAAGAGAACTAAGTGTGTGGTCTGGTGGATGTGACTTTGGGCTGGGACTGCACCCATTGCTGTCCCGTCCATGGCAAACCTCCCTGTAAAATTTGCAGGTTTCTCTACCTGTCCTTAAGAAGCAAGATGTGTTTTCTCCCACCTCAGGAGACAGCTCCGCCATGTCCATGCAGAAAAAAAATATTTAAAAAATTACATACATGACAGAAAGTTAATTAAGAAGCTGCCAGAGCAAAGGACAGCCCACGAACAAAATCGGTTTGAGCTGGGAGCAGCTGATCCACGGCAATGAAGGGTGTGCGGGGAGGAAACCCCCACTGCAATGGGGTTTCTAGGGTGGTTTTACCCCAAATTGGCTCAGCTCATCCCCAGCCCCTTTAACGTGCACACAGAGGTGCAAGCTCCCTGCCTGGATGCGGCCCTGCTATCAGCATCCCTATCGTCCGGGGCACTGAGAGGGACAGGAGGTGACCTGGATCATGGGTTTAATCACCAGCCTTCAGCCTGGCTGCACTTGCACTGGTGGCAGGGCCCCAGAGAGGGGACTTTGGCAGGAGCCCAGCACTGTCCTCGCAAGGAAAGGCCTGGCTGTCCCCAGCTCGGGGTACCCAGCCTCATGGGGACATCCCCGTGACCAGCTGGTTGCATCCCTCAGGACGCATCACCCCATCTCCCTGGGGAGCACCAGCGCAGGGACATCCAGAGCCTTTCAGTGTGGGGATGAGACAAATTTTCCCGTTTTGTTGACCAAAATCCCTTTTTTTTTCTGCATGTCGCATAAGCAAGCACGAAGCTGTAATTTGGCACTGACAGGGTGCAGATGAGGAGGGGACACAGAGGCTGGGAAGCCAGGCTGGACAAGCCTCCCCTTAAATGCCCCCTAACGCCACCATAAAAAATAATGAACTGGGGGCAGCGGAGGTTACTGGTTTGGTATGAGAATTTTCATGAGCATGAGAAAAAAAAAAGAAAAAACAAGACCACATTGCTCTAAAGTTTTTTGGTTTTTTTTAAGCAAGCTTCAGGGGCTCTGGGAGAGCAAGGCTCACTGCAAAGTTTGTTTTCTGTTGTGCCCACGTTACCAAGCAGAGCCGACCGAGGAATGCGCGGCGAGGGGCGCCTGTCCGGGCTGCACCCTCGGGTAAGCACTGGCGGCCAGGTACGAGGGCATGGTGAGGGTTGCCGAGCCTGGGCATTGCCTGCAGCCCAGGACACTGCTGAGCAACCCGTCTTCCCAGTTTAATACAAGTTTTGCTTCCAGCAGCGCTCCATTTCTCACCACCGTGTTGCACACGCAACAGCTAGTAAATAAACATACTATATACATTTAAAAAGTGTTTTCTAGAGGTTGGGATAATCAAGGCAATTCCCCTGGCACCTTTCACCACTGTGCCAGGGTGCAGCGTGGTAGCCAGCAGCTCCCAAACCCTTCTCCGGAAAAGTTCAAACCCTCAAATACTTGGAATTGCTCTTTGAGGGAATTTATTTTAAAGCCGCTTTAACAGCAGCTGGGAATTACCAGGGAGGCACTTTACTCTGCAATTTCCCAGCTGCTGACCCCGTTCACATGAAGTGGGCCCCGGGCGGCCGCCCAGCTTGGGAACATGTGCCGAGCCAACACCGCCTGCAGTTGCACCCAAATTTCCCCTCACCCCAGGCTGCAGAAGCAGCACGGAGAGGGCTGTTGTGCATGGCAGAAGCAAGAAAAATTAACTCCCGGATCCAGCAATGAGGGCATGAGCTTGCTGGGTTTGGATGTGGCGGGGTTATTGAAGACCCTGTTCCCACGAGGGCTGAAAACTGCACCCAGCCACGTTGCTTCTCCCCTGGAGCAAGAGCACAGCTGGGAAGCTGTGACCCTCCAAAAAGCCAAGCCAACGTCCCAACGTTGGTGGCATGTTGCTTTTTAAGAAGCATTTTGTTCTTAAGGAAAAATCCAAGGGTTATTGAGCAAAATCACCGACAGAAGTCTGCAGCTGAGGAGGGGACACAGAGGCTGGGAAGCCAGGCTGGACAAGCTGAGTGCCAGCAGGACTGCGAGCGACAGGTCCTGCTTGAAGACTGGAAGATGCCACCAACGGAGCTGTCGTTGTTCCTCTTGCAAAACCTCCATGTCCCCCTGCCCACCCCATTGCCCTGAGAGCGTTACAGAGCTCTTCTCCACTCCACACCTACATGGGGACATCTTGGTCACCTTGGCCGGGCTATCTGACTCAAACCCTAGAGATGAGGTGGTAGCCCTGGTACAGGTGCAGGCAGGATGGGTCTGGTGGCGGGTAGAAGCACCCCCAGGCCCAACCGTTGCCGGATGCGAACCCACCTGTGCCGCACGGCCAGTTGGCAGCCGCCAAGTCACCTGGAGTGAAGGGGGCCCCCAAAGCCACAGGCAAGGGTTGGGCTGATAAGCATCAGCCCCTCGCACCATGGTGCCCGTGGCCCCGCTCCGGCTTTTTTCTCCCTGCTGTCATGCTCGAAAGACACTTGTGGAAAAACACAGCAGAAAGGAGAGGGTTTGAGTGGCAGGTTGGAGAAGGAGTGGGGGAAGAAAACAACTTGGCAAGGAGGGAAGGGCTGAAGGACACAGGCGTTTCCATTTCAGTGCAAAACTCCCAAGGGTGCCGCTCGGCGTGTTTATTGACCAACTCGCCCACTCTGGACAAGCTGGCCTTACAAACCACGGCAGGGAGGAACGCTGTTTCTGGTCAAGGCGCATACGACAGCGACGCTTTATTAACTCTATTAACTCTATAATCAACTGGTGACATGCATGGGACTCAAAACACAGAGTCAACGACCCTCCTGGAGAGGGCTCTGGCTCTGCAGTCACCGCACCTGCGTTGGCACCCCAACATCATCACAAAAAAGCCACCAAGTGGTCCTGTGCAAGGCTTCAGGGGATCAAAAAAAAAGGGGGGGGGAATCAAAGTCCAGGCAGGCAGGTACAGTCTGCTTCAAAAAATCAAGGGGTGCACCCTTGACTCCAGCAATGCAGCTGATATAGAGCATTGAGTTGCTTCTCTCAGTATTAGAAGGGAAAATAATCATTCTCATAATAAAATTAAAAAAATGGATGCAGCCAGGTCAGGTTCATTAAGGGTGAAAGGCAGCAGTTTGACTCCAAACCCAGCTGCTCTCCTCAGCCTGAAAGGTTGCATCGATATGATCTTCCCCAGCACAAGTCTGTGCGGGAACTCATCATCCCCCCCTTCCTTGCAACACAATAACATGCCACATCACCCCCAGCTCCCAAGTTAAACATCTTATTAACTACAGTGACGCAAAAGAGGAAATCGCTGAGAACTATCACAAAGATGAGAGGGAACACATTTACCATCGATCGGCTACGATACCACTGCAGAGAGATCTGCACGTAAAAAAGCATTCAGCCCCTCCTTTCCCCCCCTCCTCTAATCGCTCGATGTCATGGGAAACTAAACCTGACATCCAAACAGCCCAGATACGAGAGACTCGCAGTAAAAATATTTTTAAGATTAAAAAAAAGGAAAAAAAAAAAAAAGAAAACTTGCCTTCCAGGAAACCATTTGGATACAGACCCTGTGCAGCTGCAGCCACCCTCTGTGTTGTATTCATCCCTCCTGCTTCGGCTTGGAAATCAGGCAGGGTGGGGAAGAAATGGGGAAAGGAAAAAAAAAAAAAAAAAAAAGGAAAAAAGAAGCGATATTGCAGCTGATGAGTCGTGAGAGGCTGTTGGCAAAGTGGTCCAGCAATCATCTGAAATTCAGACGGTCACGTGAGGAGCCTGTCTGCAGCTCCCGCGCAGCCCAGGCTCAGCACTTCGCTGAACTGCACACGCAGCAATTCGCCGCGTCGAGATCTCCCACCCGACTCTCACCCGTTTTCCAGCCCGTACCCCGTCTGAAAACCCCCAGCAGGTTTTTGCACTGCAAGGTGACAGAGGGCTTCATGCCGAAGCCGCTCCGGCCACGAAGGTGGATTTCTGCCACGCAAGCGCAGGGCACGCAGAGAAGCATCGCTGAACTGCAAAACCACCCCTCCTTTTAGGTTTTCCCACCTAAATCCCAGCCCTGCAGGGAGCGGTGTCTTCTCCACCAGGATGAGTGTGGTGGCCATCACCCCACTGCATCATGGGGGGCTGGTGGGGGGTCCCATGGGTGTGGAGGAGCACCCAGGAGAACACACCGTACCCGCTCCCGGGGCCAGCCTGTCCCTGGGCAACCCTGGGCATGCCCAAAACCAGCCCCCAAGCTCCCCGGGCAGCTGCGGTTGCATCAGAGAGCAGCCGGGTGAGCCCAAACACCTCCGGGGCGAGGTGGCAGCCAGTTTTTTTCTTTACTTATTTAAATTTTTTTTGCTTTAATTTTCACCCGGGACATCGCTGTGCAGCCAAGGGATGCTTCAGGCTCCTTTCTCCTCCGTCCTGCATCGCCCCGTGGTGCAGCAGCTCCCGGGGACCCACCAGAACCAAGCGATCAGCAAAGGTCCCTCTGCAAAAGCCGTGTAGCTGTACAGAGCCAGCCTCATCATCCCACCCCCTAAAACCTTCGAGACAATCAAAATGAGGGGTTTTTTTCTGCTTGCACCCATTCTTCACATAAATTAGCAAGACGAATTAAGAGACTTAATGCTCCATGCTGCCTCGCCTTCACTACCCAGCCAGAGATGCATTGCATTGCACTAAAGTCAGGCAGATACAGTGGGACTAAAAAAAGAGCATGGCTTGGTTTTTCTTTTTTTTTAAAGCCGGATTGCCTTTCACGGCGACTATATTTATAGGTAGAGCTGTTGAAATTTTAAGGGCTCCTTGCCACAGGAATCTAGTCCCGTCTCGTGTTCACAAAGTGGCGTAACTTGGCAAAAATGAACATTTAATGGAGCGAGGGGTGCTGCTTCCCTCCCTTAATTTTGGATAAAATCAGAGGGGAAAAAGAAAAGATGCAAAATGCACGGGGGAGCCGTGTGTGTCCCTGCCACAGGCTGTATTTTCTAGGTTCGGAGCGTAGAGAACGTGGCACTTTACACCCACCCCTGGATCGGCACTTTCCTTTTCTGTCAATGACCAAATAAAAAAAGGTTTCACGGGTGTTTATTTTTGCTTTCAGTTTGGCTATCGGTGGCACACAGAAAGCCTCCTCTGCACTTTGTTTTATGGTTGAAAAACCCCAGCGGGGTTCAGCGCCGGAGCGGTAAAACTCGCTCTCCCTGTCCGAAGCCGCCCGGGAACGCCGTCCACCAACACGCCCCAGTACACGGTGCCCAGAAACCACGCGGTCTCAGCCCAAAAGTTTGCAATTTTCTTACACAACAGAACGCTATGCTGCTAAAACCCTATTTTATTTTAATTTATGCTATAAAAGCACATTACGCCACGTCCAAAGATGCTACCGCCCTGCTGAGCACGTCTGGATGCTAAACTTTTATTTCCCTATGGCAACACGCGCCTATTTAAGACAAAACCCAAACCATAATTAAAGTTATTGATAGGAGCCAGTGTTTACTGTTTGCTATTTTAATATCAAGTGCTGTTGGATTTCAAGCCGCTGATTTCCATTGCTTGCAGGGGATGATTAAGCTGGAAACATGCCTAAATGCCGGGTTTTTTTGACATATCTACAGGCACTTCTGCCATCAAATCAAAGAAATGCACTTAAGAGGCCCATCCCACTGGATGCTTCTCATTGGGGACCGCCTTGACTGGAAGCCGGAGAGTGATTTTTCAGCTATCAAGACACACATAAAAATAAAACTAAAATAGCTGTAATGAAAGCTTTTTGCTTCTGCAAGCAGTGCTCTCCATAAGCGGAGCCAACGGGGCGAAGGCTCATGGGGCTCCGGTAACACGACTATTTTCAGCCTCGTGAAAGTTAACAGAAGTATCGCTTTTCCAAAGGAACGAATTTCAGGTTGGAGCATTTACCAAAGGTTAAAAGTCTCTTCCTCCACTTGCCCACGTGTCAAATTTGGTGGCCTCTACTAGCATCTGACGTCTCCAAAAAGTGTCTGTCAGGGACTGTGCTGCAACAGACCTTGCTAGCCGGCACCTGGATGGTTAACTCTGAAGCCTAGTGACAACACGCTATTAAGTTCCTGAATGTATATACATATTGGTGCAGAATACTGGTGGGTGTACAAAGCCCCCAGCTTTAAATCCATCTGCAGCATTTTCAACATACGCTATTAGCAACAACATGACCAAAAAATTATCAATCGTTATAACAGTGGAATTTAAATCCAGCTCACAACAGGGTAGGGAGATTCATGATATTTTGTATACAAACAAGTCACCAGCCCCATTTATCCATGCTACTCTTTTTCCACTGCTATTGATAAATACACGACTTCGTTAAAGTTCTGTTTTCTTTCTGATCCTCCTTTAGTGAGAAGGATGCACGTAAAACCAACCCAGCAGCCCCAGACGCTCAGTTGCCCCTTTACGTTTCAGCTCCTTTGAGCAGAAAGATGAAGTCGTAACCGAATTAACTGGAAATTGGCAGCAGCGCAAACTTGCCAGATTCCAGCTAATTGCCTGGATTAGTAACTCCAGTCGCATGCAAAATCCACCTTACCTACGGCAGAGAAAGGCATTGCATGGGGTGTCCTGCTATGCGACCCGCCTGCTCGTGCCGTGGGGCCCACCAGCTTCCCAAATCCCCCAAGCCACGGCCAGGCCAGTGAAAGTTTCATTAGCGTAACTGAAAAATGCTCAAATATGGCCCAGGAGAGGCCGTCACTGCTGCAACTGCTGATACAGCGAGCGCAGCCCCATACGCTTGACGCTGTTTTCTTGCAAAGAGGTGGGAAACATCCATTGGGATGGCAAGACCGGACTGAACGGAATATGAACTTCCCCCCTGGGCCCCTTGCAACACTGAGCCCTGCGTCCGGCCTCGTGAGGGTGGTGAGGCCCCTTGGAGCCTGAAAGCGCTCATGCCTGCTGATTTGCACACTGCATCATCGCACCCAGGGCGCAGCGCAGTGGGCTGCGTGCCTGTCAGGCAGCTCCGCTGCTCGGAGCTGTCCTGGTGATGTGCAGCGCCGTGCACAGAGCCCTGATGCGGTGGGGGACTGCAGAGCGCAGCACCGCACACGGCCTCCCCACCGGGGCTATTGCATGGTTCAGCACCGTGCATGACCCCCGCTCTGCGCTGCTACCGGCGTGGCCGCACTCTGCAACGCCTCGGTCGAGCTCCAATGCAGCGTGCGAGGCTGTGCGTGACCTCTCCCTGCAGCTACCGGGGTTATTGCACCGTGCACCCCACGCAAGGGTTCCCCCATGCTCTACCGGGGTTATTGCACCGTGCACCCCACGCACGGGTTCCCCCCATGCTCCACCGGGGTTACTGCACCCTACACGGCCCCCCCGTGAAACCACCGGGGTTACTGCACCCTGCGGCACCGCGCCCGGCTCCCACCCCCGCCGGGCCGGCAGCGTGCAGCGCCGTGCGCGGCCTCCCCCGCACGCCGCGATCGCCCCGCGCCCGGCCTCCCCCCGCTCCCCGCCGCCATCGCAGCCCTCCCCCGCCTCCATCGCCCCACGCCCGGCCTCCCCCGGCTCCGCGGACGGAACCACACGGGCCCCCGCCGCCCGCATTGTTGCGCGGGCGGCCCCACGTGCCGCCGCCGCCGCCTACCCCGCCACGCCACGCCGCGCCACGCCGCGCCGCGCCGCGCCCGTCCCGCACACTGACCTGCTCGCCGGCTCCGGCCGTGCCGCCCCGCTCCGCGCCGCCCGCCCAGCCCCGTTCACCGCCCCGGACCCGCACATGCAGCCACCGCCGCCGCCGCCGCCGGACCGCGCGCGCGCGCGCTCCCCCTGCCCGCCCCGGCCCCGCCCCCGCCGGGCCCCGCCCCCGCGGCTCTGGCAGTGCGCGGCCGCGGCGTCACGTGGCAGCGGGGAGCCAATGGGAAAGGGAAGAAGAGACGGCGGGGCTGGTGAAGGGGCGGGGCTAGGGAAGGGGTGGGGGGGTACGGGGAGGGGCTGTGCGGTGGGCGTGGTGAGGGAGTGGGCGTGTCCACGCGGTGTGGGCGGGGCCAAGGGAGGGGGCGCGGTGAGGCGCGGGGCGTGAGGTGAGTGCGGAGGGGGACGAGGTGAGGGGGGGCAGGAGGAGGAGGAGGGGGAGAAGAGGAGAGAGGAGGAAGAAGAAGAGGAGGAGAGACCTTACTGCTCTCTACAACTGCCTGAAAGGAGGCTGTAGCGAGGTGGGGGTCGGTCTCTTCTCCCCAGTAACAAGCGATAGGACGAGAGGAAACGGCCTCAAGCTGCGCCAGGGGAGGTTTAGGTTGGATATTAGGAAAAACTTCTTCACTGCAAGGGCTGTCAGGCCCTGGCACAGGCTGCCCAGGGAAGTGGTTGAGTCCCCATCCCTGGAGGTATTTAAAAGGCATGTAGATGTGGTGCTTAGGGACATGGTTTAGTGGTGGTCTTGATGATCTTAAGGGTCTTTTCCAAGCTTAATGATTCTATGATTCTGTGCTTCTAAGAAGAGGAAGAAGAAGACGGCGACAAGGAGGAAGATGAGGAAGACAGAGAGGAAGGCGAGGAGGGAGGCCTGGTGGCAGGGGCAGGCAGCACAGGCCTGGCGTGGGGGTGCACCCCCTTCCCCCCAGGCAGCACAGGCCGGGCACAGGCCCGTGGGGGCCCCCGCCGGCCAGGCCGGCTGCGGGAAGGAGGCCGCTCATTCCCGAAGCGCTATAAAGGATATATCTAACATCTTGCCGTTAGCAGTGCTGGATATGTGCGAGGCGCAGCGGTGTCGCCCAGCGGGTCGCCGCCCCAGGGATTGGCGCGATTCAGGAGCTGCCATCGCTCAGCCTTTCGGCCAAGGGCCTTGCCTCAGGTTGTCAACCCTTGTGGCTATAACTCCCTGTCTGCACCTGTGGTGTCGTGTAAAGACATACCACAAATTCAAAGGAATGGGAACAGAACACCTGACTTCAGCGCAAGTTGCCTCTTTTAATTTATTTCTGATTTATTGAGGACTCTTTTAGCAGAAGTCACCACGGAGGCAACCAAGGACTTCTCAAACATTAAACGAATAGTAGGATAGGGCTTTTAGAGGTGACAAACAGGCATGGAGGGATGAGGGGATTCCTCAGGAGTCATACACAAGTACATGAAGATGAAGGGACAGCAGCTGAATAGCGGGAAATCCTCAGATATGCTTTCATTTCAGGGATGTTTTTTCCTCTTCCCTGAAAGGCACTAAAATGGTGACCTCTAAACCAGAACCGCCTGACAGTGCTTTATGTTTCTGAGAACATGCTTTGTTAAAAGGGCCAGGAGGCCTCCTCTTTGGTTAAGGGCTGACCTGTCAAGATCTACAAGTCCTCCACCACAACTTGAGAGAGGCTGATTTGGCATACTGAGTGTTTCCAACAGAAAAAAAGAATAGAAAAAAAGGAAAGAAAAAGTTCAGAATTTCTTAATTCATCATACAGAAAGAATTAGTAAAGGAAACCAGTCAGTTTTACCAAGGTTTCTTAATGCAGTGAATCTTATGAAACTGCAGTGTATGTCTATAAATATATAAAATGGATCCTTTGCTAAAATTTTTGACTCTGTTGACCAATTTCAAAGGATATTAGACACATTCAGTTTCTGCAAGTTTGAAAACAGGCAGCTGGATAAAAGGGATATCCATTGGCAGGCCTAGCTCTCCCCTTCCCCTTCTTCTTTCGAGGGGGAGGCATAGCATAAGCTTAACCTTGATTAGGCATCATCGAATTCACACTTTGCAAGACATCTGCTGAAAACAGAAAGAAAACTGCTACTTTCCTTGCTATTGACCTTTAACATTTTGCTGTTTGACTCCCTGCTACTTTTTCTAGGTGAGAAAATTATCTGTTATTCACATCAACATTTTTAATGAAATACTCAGAGCGTGACTTTTGGTGGTGCTAGAATCAGTCTGGCAAAGCTTAGCGAAAGCTCTGGAGGACAGAAGTCCTCCTGCTATTGCTGGTGATGGTAGGACTGACTGAGAAACCCGCCTGTGAATGCTTTCTTTAAAAGCAAAAAATTGAAAACTGAAACAAACAAACAAAAAATCCAGCACAAAGAAAAACAACTTTGCAGCTGCTCTAGTTGGTTGGGTATTTTTGGTCAAATCCTTTCTTGTTAAAACAGCATGACCCTTTTTCCTTCCATGGGGATTCCCAGACATGATGAGGAACTGTATTTGGCTCTGAGGGAATACGTTTGTTTTTCTGTATCCTTTACTGTTTGTGAATATGATAGACCCGCCTTTCTTTCAGATGCAGCAAATGCCAGTAATCTGTTTTTATTTAGTTGAGAACCTGAGAGTGGTGGTTGGCAAGCTGTTCTTTGCTTACCATTTGAAATGTCACATGGCAAATTCTAGCGCTTGAGCACAATCTCAGCTTGACAGCTCTGGCAAAAGAAAAAGGGGCAACAGCGTGAGCCTCCACCACATTGCCTCAGAAGTGCCGTCAAACCCAGCTTGACCCCTCTTGCATGGGTGAGGCTGAAGGCTTGCTGTGCCTGAGAGCGTAGCTTCTTGGCCGAGGGTGTAAATTCATACCAGTTTTCCTGCTGCTCTTTGGTAGGGCAACTTTTGTCCATTGTAAGCTGGTGGGAAAATGGAGGCATTAAAAACTGATATGCAACACAACTGAGTAACATCTTCAGGTCTCCTGGCAAGCTTGAATTCATCTTCAGTCAAGCCCTACCTCACTTCTCTGTATTTTACAGAAACGGGCAGAGAGAAATGTTTCCACAATCAGGTCACTGCTTTAAGAGGATCAAATAGGCTTCACGTTAGCTGTAATTTCCTGAATTTGAATGGATTTTCAGCACAAATATCGACAATCTCCTGTGCATGTTGGCATCCTTAAGCATGTTGTTCAGCATAATGCAACGATAAGCAGTGTGGAAGGATTGTAACCTCTGTGCAGGTACTAACCCAGAGCGCTGTATTTGCCTTAGTGTTAGTGGAAAGCCTGGCCATGTTTTAATGCGTGCTTGTCAAAGGGCTTGTATTACAGCTAGGACACTTTGCTGGATCAAGCCCACGCAGCCTCCATGTTTGCAGAGAGGATGGAAGTGCGATCCATACACCTGCTTTGTCTGAGTTTCTGTAATCTTTTTTTCCATGGTCCTTCCCTACCCCTTGGGTCATTTCCATTTCAGCCAAATGCAGCTTTCTTCAAGCCAGGAAACGATTTACACTGAACTGATGGAAAAAATTACTCTCCTTTTTGCCACCTGCAGACAACACTTCTCATGGCTGCTGTGTTAGAGAGGGAAGCAGCAGAAAAGTGATAATTCTGGGTTGGAAAAGTTGCAGGAGGAACCGGTCCTCCAAGGTAGGAAGTGAAACATGAATTCTTGATATGTCAGTTAATGTTCCAGCACTGATGCTTCCTTCCCATCCACTAACAGTTTAAATTGAACAAGTCCTCCACTGAGTTTCTCAGCCACCGGAGCTTGTGTCTTGAATCTCTACACCAGATACTTCTGCTCCTTTGGTGAAGCAGTTATCACATCATGTTCCTCTGGGATTTCAACATCTGGATGAGGTTTCCAGTCACCACTCCTGACACAGACATCACGTTCACCTGCGCTACAAGCAACCTGGGTTTCTCCAGCTTGCAGAGGCCCCAGAAGCTGCTGTGCAGTGACTAGTGGATGCTTTTTCTTTCTGGGAGAGATAAGAAAGTAAAGCAAAAGTTCTGATTCAGGTTTTATTATTTTTTTAAGTTAGCTTTTCCTCCAAGAGAGGCTCCTCAAAACGGAGCACTTACCTTTTCAGGAAGAGTCATTTAATAGCTGGACCAGCACTTGGAATTCACTTGAAGGCACTGACTAATTCAGCACATGAACGAAACTGAAGTTCACTCATACGTGGTAACGCCTTTCTTTTTCCCACACTCATCAAAACCTTGTTTGCCTACTTCACAGATTCCCCAGGTATTAATAACCAATGAAGATTTCAGAACAGAAAGAGCTGGGCCCAGAGACTAAGAGGCTGCATTTGCATGTAAGAGAGATGGGGGAGGCTATAAAGGAATCACTAGTGAGTGCTGCAGATAGCCTGGCTTCTTGCAGCTGCCCTCCTACACAGCTGAAACTCAGTCCTGCTTTCTCAGGCACATGGCATAGTCCAGGGCTTTCGTTTGGGCTGAGAACGTGGTTAAATCCTTGCAGGCACCACAACATGGAATGGCATTTTAACCACATCAGGGAAGGCAGGATGGGTCTTCTAGGGCAGGGCTTCTTTACGTGCGGTCCCTGCACTACTGGTGGTCCCCAGCATGCCTGAAGGTGGTCTGCAAAATGATTAAAAAACTGAAAACCATACACATTGCATTCCCACGCCTGCAAGCCAGCAATCAGAAAGATGAAGTAACAGTAACAGATAAACATTTTGACTTTTAGGTCCTGGTGACAGTTCTTTCAGTGATGCTATGGTCCTCAGGTTTTGTCCTTTTTTATGAAAGAAAGTGAATTGTTCATTCAGTTTAAAGAGGTTGGTGCGGGGCAGCTGGTTGCCCCACTTCATCTGGCACTGGAAGCCTGGGCTGGTACATGCTGCGAGAACCCTGCTCGCTGCCAGAAGTTACCTGCAGCCAACCCCACATACCTATTCAAAGAGCCTATGTTTTCCTCATTAAAGGACATACTTGCATAATCTTCCTTGTATGATAAGGAGCAGTGCCTACTTTCTATCTCACACCCAGGCCTCCAGACTTAGCCAGCCCTAAGGAAAGGACTATTCTGCGTAACCAGCTCTACCTGGGAGCGTAGACACATCCTAAGGACATGATACTATCGGTGTGGGGGGGACAGGGTGTGCCCCAGACATCCAGTGAAGACGAGCACTGCGACTGACAGGCTGGTGTGGAGACAGCAATTGGAAAACGGTGAGAAACACGGAACTCAGAAATGTCTGTGTGCCTCAGAGGAGTTTCCTCCTTGGTCCCGTGAGAAAAAAAAAAAAACAAAAAAGAGTGCTTCATTTCTTTTCTTTGGGATGACTTTGCTGTTTGCCCTGGAAAGGATTTTCGAAAGGTGCTGCTGAAGGTCAGTTGCGGAAAGGGAGCTTGCCCACCTTCATCTTAACCTTGATAACGGAGCGTCTGGATTACCAGATGAACCTCAAATAACTTGACCTGGCACCATTCAAAGCCAGCAGAGCCCTGAAGGTGTACATGGGGTAGATCTCTGGCCCCAGCTGTGACTGGTTCTCCTACGAGATCCATAGGATCTCACTTGGCTAGGCATACATTCATCCCTGTGTGGATGTTCTTGGTATAGATGAAAGCATCTTGCTGGGGTTTAGCTTAGACCACTTTGGTGAAACCTAGAACTCTGGTAAAAAACCAAGCACCTGGAGCAGGATCTGGTCTTTCCAAGGAGGTTTGGTTGTGAAAGAAACTCGTGGTTCCTGGGATGGCGGAGGGAAGGGATGAATGAATCAGTTTGCAGTTGGGAGTGCGGGAGGTAACAGGGCTGTTTTACCCTTGCAGAAGTGCTTCTGGCGATCCACCACAGGTCTGCACTGTTCCAGGAGACAACAGTGACTGGTCTTTAAGCTTAAACTGGAGAGGTTCCTACTTTCAGTCCTCATGGGCCCTGGTTTAATACCGGTGGTGGCAGCAGGGTGAGCAAGCCTTCTGCTAGTTTTCTTTCCATTTCACGGAAAGTGGAGGCAGGCAAAGGTTAAGTGACTTTCCCAAGGTCATGTAGGAAATCGGTAGGGCAGGATGCTGGTCATTAGGACATCCTTTCTCCAATATATAACAAGAGGTGGACCAGAGGTGCAGAGAAAGAACGGGACTTGCCCAAGGTTGCGGGATCATCCCACCTCCTGAGGCACTTGCCCTGGCAGCAAGATTATCACATACTTCCCCTGTCTCCACTGCAAGAGGTGAATGGGAAGGGGTGTGTGGGGGAAACAAGCCGGTTGCTATTAATTCAGTTGAGCTTGACTGGACATGCACAAGCAATCTGGAGAAGGAAATAGTTCTAGTTCTGTCTGGTTCAGCAGAAACTCCGCCCACTAAAGCTTTCCGGCAGGAAATCAAGTTACAAACATTACATGATCTGAGCAAATTCTCATACACTGATCCTACCCTGGGGACAGGACACTTTTGTGAGCTGCTTATTGAGGCTGTAGTTTTAGATACCTTAACCCTTTCTGGAGTGTCACTCTGAGGGCATCACAGCTTCTTGTGCTGGCCAGGCTGTAGAGATCACAAGCGAGAAGAAAATGGATTTACAACTGTTGGGATCATTCTTCATCAATAAAGAAGTCCTGAAAGCTGTCTTTATGTAGAAGAAAGAAGGGGAGGGCTGGGGAGTTTTTCTTCTACTTGTTTTTCCTACTGAAAAATTGAGGTCTGTCGACAATATGTTTCCTGGAACGCCCTAAAGATGACCAAAAAACGTGTGGTTTCTGGCACCAGCCTGACCGTGCAAGTGAAACCTCTCAATGGAGAAAGGAACCAAATTGTACTTGGACTGTTTCAGACCCATTGTTTTTTATTAGCAGAAATGCCTGAAAAACAATAGGAGAAAAGCTGCCATTGTAAAAATTCAGACACCTACTGCCTCAGCTAAGGGTTAAGATAAATTGTAATCTGCATGTTTAAATGATATAATGAACCTTAAGAAAATAAACCTTGACGCTTGCTAATAGCCCTGAGATTTAAAACGAAAAAGCATAGAGAGGAAGGGAGCTTTTCTTTTCACAGAATAGGAAGCAAAAAGGACCACAGCTCATATTTTTCTCTTTATCCAATTACCAGTAATATAGACGAATGTCTGGCACTGAGAAAAGAGGAAACGTGGAAGCTGCCTGCAGTGATAGCAAGGCTGTTTTTCACATGATGGCTGTTTCTGGTGACTTGCAGCCCCTCAGCTTGCTGCTGGAGAGTGGGAAGGTGGGGATGGCCCCTGCTAGCAGTGCTTCCCGCCAGAGCACGCAGTGTGCCGTGTCTCAGGTTTCCTTTTTGTTCGTCTAAGAAGCAGAGCATCTCCTGATGAAGGTCACAGCTTTGATCCTCACGGCTTGCTCTTGTGTTTATGGATGGCCATTATTAGTAACACAGGCTAGTGCATGCGCTACTCCGTGACTGCCCTTGTCTGACTGCAAGGGAGCAAGAGAAGGGTAACAAAAGAAAGTATAAATAGAGTCTTTTTAAAAGCCTGTTAAATAGAAATAGACTTTTAGGGAGGAGAGAGAAAGAATCAGGCATGTTACCATAGTAACTGCCGATGGTTTATTTAAGAAGGGCAAAGAAACAAACACCACAAAAAGGCGAAGTCAAGAGGAGTTGAAGATTGCTGAAGGAATCTGTCGGGATACAGACACCAAGGGGCCAGGTAAGAGCAGTGAGCTTCTACCAAAGCTGTGCTGAAAAAATTCATCCCACTTTACCTCTTGGAAAGTGGTCTGGAAAATGTTACTATGAAATGTGCATTTCCAGTTAGGGAAACTGCATTTCCATTTTTTTTTTGGGGGGGGGTGGGGGGGGGTGGAGGGTGGGGAAATGAATGAGAACAAATACCAGATTGGTGAAATCATCAGGAGCGAAGGGCCACATTACCTCTACCCAACCTGAACCCAGTAGTGCAAAGCCCAACTCATGCTTTTGGTTGTCTTGATGTTAGAGGAATAGTGGAGGACATTCTCTTGTGTTGATGTTGGAGGCATGTTTTTTTATTATTATTTCTGCAGATCCAGAACCAAATTCAGTCATGACATAGGTACATCTGAGAAGTAGGCACTATTGTGATTTTGATTCCGCTCCTCCATCTGTATGAAAGATTTTGAAGACTTTGCTTCTCTGAGTAGCTCTTGCATTTCTGTCTCGAAAGTCAGGTCGTTGCAGCAGGCAGAAGCGTTCAGGCTTCCTCACTTGTTCCTCCAAGCTCCCACTCCTTAAAGGAAAAGCAAAGTAAGCTTTAAGCATAGGATCAAGGACATTTTGGGCTGAAAGAGATCATCTGCAGCAGAAGTAAGTGGCAAAGCCATGCAGTTTGCAAGGCAATTTTGCAGGATTCCTGGAAATGTCCAGAGATCAATTGGTCAAAGAGCTCAGGGCTCGTGTCCTCTTTGTGTGTGTTGTAAGTACAGGGCAAGAAGCAGGGCTGCAAACTCCAGCTCAGAGCGACCTGACCTTGCAGAGGGCCAAGAGCAGAGATGTCTGAGGGCTGGCTGGAGCAGGTCTGACTGGCTTTAGTGGTTGGACATGGTGCTGCGCAAGCATGGCTGCACTGCTGTGGCCCCAGGAGTAAAAGCTGCTCCCGATCTGGGCAGAGCTTGCCTGTGTCTGAGTCAGCCACACAGCTAGGAAGCTCTGGCTCCGTTTCTGACCTTTCCACAGTATAATGCTGTGGGATCTTGGGTCGCTCCACTCCTCTGGATCTGCTTTTCCCACCTGTAGAGGCAAGGGCTGCGTTTCCCCTTTTGTGCCCTACCTTGGAGGTGTGTAGTCTGTAAACTCTCTGGGGGTGGGAATATCCTCCTGCTTGCTAGTACAACTCTAATCAAAGTGGGAACGTGATCAAGAGAGGGCTTTCAGGAGCTCCCACAATGTCAGCTATTAAAAATTGGACCTGAATGTCCTTTTCGGTGTGCATCAGCAACATGGGAATCATCTTTATTGTTCCTTTTCCCCCCACAGGAAAGCTCTCACCGGGTCAGGAGCAAATACCAAAGACTGAAAATGCTGGCAGCTGTGGTGGACAACCGTGCTGTCTGCCTTCCCTTATCCCATCTGCTATCTGGCTTTCTCCTCAAATGTTTTTGCTCAGATTATGTATTAAGTAGGTAAAACGGCTGATGGTAATGATTTGCATTCATTCTCCCGGTGCCCAGGAGGCTGCATCCTGCCTGAAGACTGCCTAGTGCTAAATGCTGCACATTCACAGGACAGAAAGATGCTTTCTGCCCCAAAGAGCTCTTAATGTGAGAAAAGAAACAGCAGATGCAAAAGCAGGTGTGATGGTACCCGGAAACACTGCAACGGGACTGTTCCACTCTCGGCCTTAAAAGCTCAAAGACCAGAAGCAACTCGAAAGTCCCCGCGGTTGGGGTGTCTTTTGCTGTTTTGTTTTTAATCGTTTAGTTTCTAAATCAGTGTAAGGATTTCCCAGTTCCTGACTCATAATTTTGAAAACCTCAGGGCTGGTACTACTGGAAGAGTTCAAACAGCAGAGAAGCCACAAAGAGAGAACAAGTTTCCCTGTGAGGAGAGCTAAGAATTGCAAAAAATGTTAGTTTCTTCTAAAAACTGCACCAGCAACTTTATCAGGGAAAGGGAAACAGTTGCAAAAGCCTCCTGCCTCTCTGCAGCAGAGGGACGACACCATGGACTTTCCCATCCTATTTGGCTTCATGATACAATGTAAGGCAATACTGTGTATTCACACAACAGGGCAGGAGACTTTCCATTGGATTTCTGTCATGAGACTCCTTCCTTGCACCGAGAGGGAGGCAGATCTTTTTAAAACTCTGGAGTATGGGCCGAAAGCCCCTGTTTCTCCTTAGAGTAATCCAAAAGATAGTCCTCTATTTCCTTCTCCAACACCTCGCTGCTCAATGAGGGCATTGCAGCAGCAGTGCCATGGCTCCTCCACATTACTGATCCCCTGGATGAAATTTGATGCACAGCTTGAAAGGCAGATGCCTCTGGGAGCCCATTAACACAGACATGTTTGCGGGGAGATGGAAATGATTTCATCCAAAAAGGGCCCTAAGTTACCTAACTCAGGCCAATTTTTGTGCAAAACCAAACCTACGGGTGGCATATTTATTTTTAGCTTTTGAGCTAAATTCTCTTCATTCTCTCCCCCAGAGCAAGAGGCGAATCAGGACCCGACTTCTCCACTTTCTACATTTCCCTGACCCTATGGAGAGTTATCCCATATGCCCACCCATGCATGAGAAATTCAGGGTGAGCATTTTCGGAAGGTTTCACACAGCCTTTGATGTCTCCTAGCCTGGGAAATTGGTCCCCCTCCTGCTTCCCAGCTTGGAAGGTCTCACTGTGGTATCTGCAAGAGATAACGCTCCTTTTCGCTGTCTGCACTCTGGGCCAGTCTGCCTGTTTGCCTCTCTGCTGCGGGACTGCGAAAGGGATATTTCCCTCCAGATATTGCAGAAGGGTCCTTTCTGAGAGACTGGCCCGCCTGCAGAGCTGGGCAGCCCGCGCCGCTCCTCTCCTCTCTTCTCACAGAGATTGAGTTATGCCAGGCTTTGACCTAAGTGAAACTGCTGACGGTCACAGGGATTTGACTAATCTCCTTAGGTCGCTGTGAAATTTGTGATTCCTTTTAGGGAATAGAATTTTTTTATGATTTTTTTTTTTCCCTTTGGGCTAACTTGCAATGTAAAAATAAACTGAAGCCCACGGTGGGAGATTAATTTCCTCCCGAACTCAGGAAGGGCAGTCAGTCAACACAAGATCCTCCTGGCCCATCCCAGGAGGACGCTGCTCCTGGATTCATTCCGGGAGACAGCTGCTGTCCGACCTTGCCATAAGACTTCCTTCCCCAGTGGTCTCCTCCTGGCCCTGCTGCAGCCCCATGGGGTCTGAGTGCAGCCCGTGGGCACTGCCCAAGACGTTTCCTTCCCTCCTGGCTCTGCTCTGCCTCAGAGCCCTCTGCTAGCAATACTTCTGAGGGTGGGGAGCTGAAATGATAAAGTCCTAATTTCTAGTCATATTTGACCCATCTCCTAATGAAGGGAGAAACCCCATCTCCCCAGGTATCCAACCTCCAGGGGCTGATGAGTAATTTTGCCTTCATCTTCATGGCTCAGAGAGCCTCTCTGCAGCCTGGCCCTGTAGCCTCCTCCCAGGATAATTGTGTCCTTTCCGTGCAGAAAGCCGCACTCCTATGGTTCTCCCCATTGCTCCTGCTGCCAGCATGCTCCTGTCTTCTCCAGAACATGGGAGGATTTGCACCATGCCTGTGATACATCTCCTAGTTAACCAGCATTAGCCCAGCTTTCCTGGCTCTCCGATCCTTCCTGACCCAAATTATGCTTAAGACATATTCATTATACTTTATAAACTCCTCAAACATCCTGAAAATAGTTGCAGTTTGGCATTGTGCTCTTGCACCTGAAACACTGCAGAAACACTAGACCCACCTTCCATGTGGAGGTTTGTACGTGGGTCTTGGTGGCAATGAAACCTCTTCAGACCCCTTCGTGCATATGGTTGCTGCACAATGCTAGTATTAGTCAAATAAAGAACTGGTTGCTCACACAAATGCCAGAGCCTGGCTCATTTTTGCTGTGCTCCAGGGGTTCTTGTTTCTAGACATTCCCATGAATTAAGCTGAGCAAGCTGGCAGGGGAGAAACGGTCTCTGAATGTTGGCATGAAAAGCGCCACCACAAATTTAGCTGTCATTGTCCTCCGGCTTTAAAAGTTTTAAGCCCTTCAATTAGGGAGAAATGACAATACGCAGAGTGGGATTCCTTTGCCCTTATTTTGGCAAGTAAAATTGAGATGTCTGACTTCAGATGAACTAGTCACCGTCGGCTCCCTTTATTGACGATGCAGAGAAATAGGAAGAACCAGAGTGTGATTCAATCTACAATAGTACCTGAGAGAGGTCAAATGAATCACAGACTGTAAAAGAAGCTGAAGCTGTGTGGCCAGACAAAAGATTCTACGTTTTAGATGTCTAAATTTAAGTAAGATTAATTCCACTCCTGCGACTCAGGTGGTCGATCGCAAAATGCGATGACAAGCTGACCACGCTGAGTAATGCAGCTCTGATTTCATGACTTATCTTCACCCTGCCTCTTTTTCCTGCCTGTGTAAAGGTGCAGCACTGTCCTGTTGATTCAGTTCTTATCCCTCAGTGGCAGGACTATGCAAGGTAGCATCTAGCTGGCCACTAAGCACGTGCTTGTCTTCTGGGGGAGCAATCATGTGGTCTTACCTTGTGCTTCCAGGTTGCTGTATTTTCTCTCCTCCAGGATAAGGCATCTTTGAATTAATAAAAGTGCTAATCGATCAAGAAGCAGGCAAAGTCTAAAGAGCTCAAGACTGCGATGCCAAGAGGTCAAGAACAGGCTGAGGGCTCATGCTGGCTGGGGAAGCTGGGGAAGAGGGTCTGAGAGAAGGGCAAGGAGAGGAACGCAGTGGTGATGAGCCTGTGAACATGAGTCATTTCAAAGATGGAAAGCACCTAGCACAAGGTATCATGAAAAAACCCTAGAATCATGGAAAATGGGGCTGAAAGGTGGACTTGGAGACATCAAGTAATCTACCCCAGCACAGGAGGTCATGTCCAGGTTTCTAATGCCAGTCAATGAAAGAGAGAGGTGATTTTGCTAGAAGGGTGTAGAGACGCTCCTGCTTGTTTCCTGATGCCTTGGGTCTGTGTCCAGCGGTTCACATGGTTTATTGTGCAATGAGCAGCGTTGCCTCGCTGTGAGCTGCAATGCTGGGGATTTTGTTCTCACAGTGCATTACTAGAAGTTCTTTCAAAGTTTTCCCTAGAATTCCCTGGCTAGGTTATCCCTAGAAGTCACCAGCTGGGAAGCAGGATTAACAAGCAGTCGAGTCCTCCTCCTCTGAACCTCAAGGGCATGTCATTGACGCCACACTGCTTTAGGACCCTGCTTCCTCAGTGGGAATCTGTTTCTTATTCCCTGTGATATGTGGCAATCCTCTGCATTTGAGATCTGAAATAGATGTGCCAGGCTGTGACAGGGAAAACTGCCTTGGGCAGGGCAGATTGGAGAGAGCTGGCAGGGACCAGAGTCACAGGATGGCTCATGGGTGCATCTCTACCTCTCTTGCTTCTTCTGACAGGGGGAGGAGGACGCAGCTCAGGGCTGTGCTTCTCTCTCTGAGCTAAGGACATGGAGAAGCTATGCACATGCCTCTGGGGATGCAGTTCCAGCTGTGCAGTTAACATTAGTTAACATCAAGCTGGCACATGATGGTGCTTGCTGTAGAGAAGAGGACAACAGAACCTGGCTAGGTGATGGTAGTAGTAGGTAGCACTGTCCAGGAAGGGAAGATGGCTTTGCGACAGGTACTAACTCTGACTGACGGGCTCAAATTCAGATATAACCTGCTCAGTGAGTAGCCTCTGGTAAGATGGAGATCCCTTGGTGCTGAGCAGTATGCAGATGCAGCCAGGTTTTCAGATGGGATTGGAAGTGGCCTCTTGAATCACCGAGTCCTCTCCTGGCTAGTGCTGGCAATGTCTGCAGGTCCTTGAGGTGCACCTGAACTTCTTTGCCCATGGTCTGGGCCAGCTCCTGCCTAGAAGTCATATAGCCAAGTAAGTGTGGTTGTTTGCCTTAAGTGCTCAGTGCTGAGAGAGAGGGCCTGCTGGGCTAGGAGGCTGCTACCCCCATCTCCTATTTTGAGGTCCTTAAAAAACACAAAAGGCTTGCTTCTTTCACAAAACCTAAGAGACCTTGAGTACGTTAAATCATAGTAGCTATTAGTACAGCAATAATTAAATAACAGTGAATGCTCCAGAGGGATGTGCTCAGTAGCTCCATGACCTTGCTGCTAGAAATTGTCTCCTCCTTTCTGGTCATAACCCTGGTGTTGCTCCAATTAACCTTCGAACTACTGAATAGATCCTCATAATCCCAAAGAGATTTCCATGCCAATCTGGTGGAGACTTATGGGAAGGATCAGTGCCTTAAATTGCAAGCTGGTTGGGATGGGAAAAACTGCTTTGCATTTCCTCATTCTTTGTAGCTTTGAGATATTGAATGGTTGGTCTAAACATATGTTAGGTGGTCTGTTAGCCTGTGGTGATGCCTGAACTTCATCCTGAAATACACATGGGGTGAGAGGAGTATTATGCATCCCTACATGCCATACCTGCTCACGTGGGCACACCTTGTTTTGTCAGTGGGTGCTGAAAACAAGTAGCAGTGAAGAAATTTGGATCTTGGAGGAATGGGTCAACCTCCCCTGAAGTACTGATGGTTTGTGGTACTCCACAAACTATTAGTTTAACTTCAGTCACCTGACATGCGCTCTGTTCTCGGGGTGCTGCGATGCTGAGTGCATCAAGAAGTCAAGCCCTTTTGCCACGTCTTGTGGTAGGCAGCAAAAGCACCAAGGCTCTCTGGATGTTTGGGCTCTGTGTCCGAGTGCTCTCCTGCGGGCTAGGTGATGTGTCTTTAAAAGGCATCAAGATCATGGTCCAAATGTTCTTGTCTCACACTGGTAAAATTTGAGTGGCCACTGCTGGGATTGCTTTGCTGTCTAAGGGAGAGCAGGATCTGGCCCACAGGGGAGGCTGAGATAACCATCTCCACCTGAAGGTGTCAGCCCAGGCAGAGGAGTTAAGCTGGCAGGAGAATTGCCTTGACGGAGGCAGTCAGTCGCACGTAGAGATCTGGAGCAGTTCAGACCGTGCTCTCGTGTGTTTGTGTCTCCCCTCAGTTCCCACGCCTCTGCACTTCCTTGTTTAGCCCAGGCCCGGAAGCAAAACTGCTGAAAAGCAAGGAGGAAAGTTATTCTCATGGCGTTTCCAGCCCAAACAGAACCAGGAGGGAGAGAGGAAATCTCATGAGAAAGCTTGACAGATTTCCAGCCCAGTCCCACTCAGGGCCATGGAGCTTCTGGTGTTTCATCTGAGCTTCTGGGTTCGGGGCTCTCACCACATTTCCGTGTGCCTGGAAGTCCCAACAGCAGTACTGGTGTCCAGGACCTTCCTGCAGGCCCATGGAGCTCAGTTTTACTCTGCTCCAGCCCAGATTCAGTGAGGAGCAGTGTATTTGCTTCTTGTTCCTATCATGGACGAGGATGGTGAGGCTGTGGGGGACTTCTACAAGCCATGTTTCTGATGGAGATGAAGGTCTGTCTTCCTTCACACTCAGGCAGGATATTCAGAAGATAACCAGAGACTCTGAGCTGAAAAGCAAGCTCAAAGTCCAGTGCTCTGCACTGGAACTGGCAATGGCACCAGACTTCTAGGAATCTTCTCTCCTCAGATATCTCCACATTTCCCCACGTGAGACATGTGGTCCATCAGAGAAAGAGGTTGGATGGGGACACTGTTCTGGAGCAGCTCTTTTGAATGCAAAGTCCTAGAAGTTGGCACCACTGCAGCCTCTCCTGTCTTGCTGATGCTCCATCAGCTCTGCATTGCAGATAAGGCCTCCTGACTATGTGAGAGTGGAGGGTGTCAGAGAATAAGAAGGATGCTGCGCCCCTGGCAATGTCAAACATCATGCTAGGACGTGGTAAGAACAATAAGCACATTCTGGTCCTTGGATGGTGCCTGCTGATGCCAGGATGGTCAGCTCTGGGCATTGCTATCTCAGCCACTGCAACTCTAATCTCCTTTCTTGCTCAGGCCGTCTGGATGCCTGGCCCCATTTGTCTTGATTCCCTTCCCAGCAGCAGTCTGTGCTGGTTAATTGCAGACTACATTAAAACAAAAACTGTTTCCTCATGTATTTGGCTTTAAATTTATCACCCCTTGCTGCCACTGAATGATGGTGGTAATTAGGAGTTTGCTGCATCCCCAGCTTTTATTCTGCAGCGCAGCCAATGCAGCAGCAATTAATCCCCAGGCAAACACAGAGGAGGTGAATACAGCAGCGCTGGGGACAGAGATAATCTTGGGATAATTTATATTTGCAAAGCCGTGCTCGGAGTGGGAGAGACCTCCGGGAGTTGCTTTGATTTTGGCTTCAGAGGGAAGGCTGACTGGGAGAGGGCTGGTGTTGGCTGGCTTATTTGTCCTGTTGCTTGCATTGGACCCCTTCCATTTTCTGTCACTGAGAGACTGGCTTTGGGATGAATTTTGTCTCACTTTAGGAGAGCTGAGCAGCCTGAAGCAGGTCTCAGCTGAGCAGTGGGAGAAATGCAAGCTCTGATTCCTCCCTGTCGTAACTGTGAGCAACTTGCTGCAAAGCGGTAGAGGGAAAAACCCAAACATCAGGGGCGCTGAGATTCATGCTTGCTATCTTACAGATCCCTAAAGAAGCTCCAGGAGTGACGATCTCCTTTCCTTTGGTTGTGTAAGGACCCTAGGGGGAGCTGGCTTTTAATGTAGGTGCTTCAGTCAAGTGTGTTTGAAATTCCCCCGAGGCCACCTTAGCGCAGGTCTCAGTCACATCAGCAGGTACAAAGCAGCTTGCACACATAAACTCTGTGGGTTGCTGCTGGAGGGAGATGGTGGCACCCCCAGCTCATTCGTCATTGCAGTCACATTTTCTCCCCGCTCCTCAGCCCAGCCTTTGTGAGAATGGTTGCCCTCTCAGGAGGAGAGGGGTATAGGCTTGGCTGGGAAGCACTGAAGAAATCCTGGGTTCCCATTTCTCCAATGAGATGAACACAAGTTGTTTCAAATGTGGTTAGAGCACCATAACCTATTCTGACTACTTTTTTCCTCCTGGGGGCTGACCTTGCAAGGAATGATGGAAGCTTCTTTGGGTTAGAAAGGAGACTTCTGACAGTCCTCATCCAATTTTCATTAACCACTATGAGAACTGCTTTTTGTACGTCACATCTCTGGCTTGGTCAAGTGCTAACCTCCGGGACTGGGCGATCCTGGGAGAGCAGACAGTGTCCACTGTAATCCACTTAGGTTTAGCCTTGTTCCTTACTCTTCTTTAATTTTTGAATTGTTGGGAGGGGGGGGTTTCCAAGAGAATCTTAGCGAGGAACAAACCAGGAGGATGCTTCGCTCTCAGCCGTCATGACCCATCACAGCTGAGAGCCCTAAGCCTGCCCGGGCAGCAGCACCCGCAGTCGCTGTGGGCTGACCGACAGTCCTGAGTGTGAGAGCAGGATTCGGCTCACATGTTTTTCCCTTTGAGACTTGGAAGACCTTACTCGTATGTGAATCCATTTCGCAGGTGCTCCCTGGAATAGATAAGCATCACCAGCTATTTTTTAACCCGCAGATGAGGACATTTAGGCTCAACAATGTTATGAGCCAGAGCCAAAGCTATGCAGACCTGTAGTGAAGTTGGTGATGTGTTACTTGTGTACTTGAAGTGTTGTCTTAGGATCTGATGGACTAGGGTTAGGAATGGGATCCCAATGCTCACTGAAGGCAGTAGGAATATTTAGCAGATTCATACAGGATTTTGGAGAGGTTTGTTTTTTTTTTTTTTTCTAGGCACCAAGGAGATGGATAGCAGTCATTAGGGACTGGTCAAGGAGAAACTTTCAGATCAATCAAATTCTCTTTGTGGGAGTCTTTCTGGAAAGGGGAGATGCAGTAGCTGCCCTGTGCCTTGGCTCCAGCAAGGCTTTCATCACTTCTCCTAAAACAGCTAAAGCATATGACTTAGATGCTTCTTAACATGGCCTCCAAGAAGGGAAGGTGACTGAGCATGGGTCTGTGGGATAGATGAATGAATACGGAGGGAGCTTATTCAATCTGCAGGACATGCAGAGTCAGGAAGGACTGGGAATGGCGCTGGAGGATTAAACTGGGATGGAGGGTGGCCTCAAAACAGTGGAGGAACAGCCTAGAGAAAGTAGGATGAGCTTCAGTTGGGAGACGCGTGGGGTGGAATAAGGCAGGAACATCCAGCTGCACAAATACGGAATGGGGAACAACCGGTTTGGGCAATGGGTTACCAGGGGAATGTGTGTCAGGAAATCCACCCTTTTTTGGAGACAACAGAGAGCATATTGGGAGGCGTAAACAAGCATATAGCCTAGCCTGAAACTCAAAGTTTAGTACTCGGAAGCGGGGCAGTGTATTTCTGGCTCTAAGTCTAGAAAAGTGTAATAGAAAGACTTGGGAAATCTGACCTAGGAGGAAAGGTTTAAAGAACAGGGGTTTCTAGCTTAAAGAGAAGAAGCCCAATCTCCCTGGGTCATCATAATGGTCTTCATGATGTGAAAGGCTGCTGTAAACCAAAAAGAAATGTCGATATTGCCTGTTGAATTTCTATTAAAAATGTATGCTGAATTCTCCTGAGTTTAAATATAGCTCGGTTAATAGAAGAGGACATTCTTCTGGGAGCTGGAGTCATATACACTTAATTAATGATAATGAACACTGCAGGATATAAGAGCCTGCACAAAGATTTTGACTGTGAGGTGTTCCAGCAACACTTAACTGAGTAGGGACATCTGTGATTTGATAAAGCAGTTGCCAAACAGGGGTGGAGAGAAGTACTAATTATATAGACTACCATAACTTCTATTCCTGCCTATGTTCAATATGATACTCATTGTCAGCTGAAACCTCTTGGGAACTTTGCTCTATTCTTTTATTGAATCTGGCTGTTTAATGGCTATTAAACCAGAGCTATATTATTCATTCTGAAATAGCATGTCCAGTAAATGAACTTACATTTTTCTTTAGGTCTTAAATTCAGTCTGTTATGAATTAATTTGCAGTTCCAAATGGCTTGAGCAATACGAGGCAATGTTTCGGTAGGTGGGTTGTTTTCCTGCCTGTCTGTGCCCTACAGATGTGAATAGATAAATCAGGGTGTGGAGCGTCTGTCCTCATTGAACAAGTGAAATGGTGAGGACAGGGAGCAGCCGTCCTGAGTAATTCTCCGGTGAATGGTGAGTCGTGCTTCTCTTTAGACGCTTATGAGTGCATGGTCTTCGCCATGGGTGCAACCAAGGCCACCCAGGGCTGCAAGCATGAGGCCTTGCACTCTGACATAAAGAAATATTTTTGCCTGCTGTAAGGCTGTTGTTTCTAATGAAATGAAGAGGAATATGAAGTGCTTACTGCACTGTGGACCTGCTGCCCAAATCCTGCTCAGGTGGTGTCAGCAGAGGAGAGCCCCACGGTGCCCAGTCTCAAGAGCTCTTTGCCATTCTAGGATATGTTGTAGGGGTGCCCAGCACCTTCTGATCAAGGAGGAGCATCTTCAAGCTGTTGCCCAAGCCTTTGATAGCCTTACTGGACAAGTGGCATCTCAGGACTGGGAGTGGTGGTGATGGCAGCAGATTCCTCCGATGCCTGGGCTGCTCTGCTGCCAGCCCTTCAGACACCCAGGAGAACTGCACAAGATGACAGCCTTCAGATGTGTAAATAGGAACACAACAAATGAATGGCGTTTAGAAATCAGTGCAAATCAGTTTTAAGGGAACTGTCAGCTTTCTGCACTGTGAGCTGTTGGGTCATAGAATCATAGACTAGTTTAGGTTGGAAAAGACCCTTAAGATCATCAAGTCCAACTGTTAACCTAGCACTGCCAAGTCCACCACTAAACCATGTCCCATGTCATATCTGTGAGAGTCTGTCCTCAGTTGCCAGAGCCAGAAGCTCTGATGTCCACCATGGTGTACTTTAACACTAAACGTGTGCAGAAGAGCAACGTATTACCCAGGTGCTTTTCTCTGCTTTTGCTGGTGGACTTCACCTGCTGAGCTACTCTGAGATAAAACAGCAAGGGGAGAAGGCTCCAGCCTCTCCTGCATCTCACATGGCCCAGCATAACAGCGGTGCTGTGCTCTGGCTTTTGTTTGCTGGTGGTGGTGGAGAGGAGTTGACAGAGCCTTGCCCTCATCTGCCTCCTCCTCCTCCTCCCATTCTTCATCCCCAAGAGCTGGGACTTCCTGTGGTTTGGCAGGAGCTCTGTAAACACGTTCCCCAAAGTGCCTCTCCCTGCCTGCCACCGCTGCGCGCCCTTGCAAGGCAGGAAACACCGCAGCCGGGAATGTGGAAGGGGATTTCCACGGGCTTTAATAAGGTCGGCCTCCTTCACCCATCCACGGGGCTGGGGGTTGCCGGGATTCCTCCTGCCAGTACCAGTCAGCCCTGGGAGACATCCTGCCCCACTTGGTGTAGGGCTGGGAGAGCACCCAAACAGCACCAGGGGTGGTTCCCAGCACGAGGCTGCTCAGCTGGCTCCATCCCAGCCTTGCAGCCTGGTGGTCACTCTCCAAGGGCTTTGCCTCCCTTTTGCAAGGGACTGGGAAGGCAAAAGCAGTCCTTGGAGGGGAGGTTGTGTGAAGGAGTCGTTCAACCAGGGGAATGTGGGGATGGGGGGTGCAGAGCACCCTGGTCACCTTACAAAATGGGGGTGGTCCAGGCACCTCTATGTCATCTCTGGCTCTGACCCATTCCCTGGCCATGCACATGTGGCACAGGCCATCTAAAATCCATACGACTGTATGCTCTTCTTGCTGAATTAGGGGTGGATCCCAGTGGGGACCCATCTCCAAACTCTTCAGCCCCTGCAAAGCGTGCCCAGGCATGAGCAGTGCTATCTGGCACAGGTCATGAACCGTGCACAGAGTTAAACATCTGGGTCTTAGATCATCTCGTGAGTCCTAGCTCTGCTGGATTATAGCCAAATACCTACCTCTGTCCCGCAAGGCCATGGGGCTACCCTTCTTCTGTCCCACCTCTTCCAGGTTGAGGTATCAGATCCTGGACTGTGGGCATTTCTCCTGGTGCTGGGAGCATCTCCAGGTGCCTGGATGATGTGACCTCCTGAGATCCCCCCAACTTGAATCCTCGCTGTGGGAGGGAATGGGCTGTACATGTCTTTCCCATGGGGGGACCAGGAGAGGGGGACAGGCAGTAAATGTAGTGCATGGGTGACATCTAATGTCATATTAGGGTAACACAGGCTGGTTTTTCCAAGCTTAATCCTGCTAATTGTAGAGGCTTTGGAGTGAGCAGGAGGATCAGGCCCATCTGGCTCTAAAGGGGCACCTTTTTCCTGGGGGAAAGAAGGACCTTTTGCCTCCAGGCAGCAAGAGACAGCTCACAACATTTCACTCCCAGCTTCATTGCACGGACCTGCAACCCCATCATCCTGCTCTACACACAGCCGGTCTGCCCTGCACCTCTACCGTTCCAGTGGGACCTGCCCCAGATTCTCCTCCTGGGGGACTGTCACCCTTCCTTGGTGGCATTTGAACACCTCGGTTATGCTGAGGCTGCCTCCTCCTTCCCACCTCTTCCACATCCCCATGCCCACCAGCCCTGCCCCACATCTGTAGCAGTAATTAGCTCATCAGGGCTAATTTTTCACTGGCAGAAGACAAGAGACCTCACCAACTTGTTTTTTAGGGAGGGTGAGTTTGAACGACTCTCCCATCTCCAAAACATTTTGGGAGGGTGAGAAGGGACTTCAAAGGTTTTACTTAAAATTTTGGGTTTTGATCTATGAATTACTTTGCACTTGGAAAGCTCAGTTTGTGTTTTTAAAGAAGGAGTTTTTAGAATATTGTAAGGGAAATTTCAGGATGGAAGAAGATGTTTTGCTTGATTAGATCCACTTTTCAAACACATTAATGTTTGACTTTTTCCCTTGCTTTATGAGAGGGTATGTGTGTGAATGCATATGTACATATATAAGTATTTAATTTTAAAAACACTTGCAAGACAGGAAAGAGCTGTGAAAGAGGACTCCTTGTCGCTGTCTCTTCCCAGGACTGCGGGAACAGCTCCTCATCTTTACTGCTACCACCTTGGAAGATGTCCAGGCCAAGGGCTATTCACATCTCCCTGCTTCGTTAGGTCTTCACAAATAGACACTAATCAGCAAGACTATTTCTCTCTAATTGTCTAATTGAGGAATGCAATTAAATTTGAGCTGTGCTTTCCAGCCTGCACTTAGGCTGAACTTGGCTATTTCTCTTTCAAACCTGAAGAAAGCCTTTTATCGGTCTGCGGGCTCTGGCGGTGTCATGCTGCTGAAGGATGCTGTCTCTGCCTGCCTCTGGCACATGTTCCAGGAAAGGCCCTGCAGAGGGTGCATCTCTGCAGATCGCAAATGACTGCATGTTCATGGACCCCACTGTAATTTCTGGTTGATCTATTGACCTGGCAGCCTTTCCTGATATAAAAATGAGGATGACAGAGAAGCTATTAATTTCCCAGGTAGATAAATGTTCATTTGGTCCCGTTGTAGCTTGGATTTCATAACACCTCGCTGCTCAGCGAAAGGCGTGTCTGCCACCAGAAGTCCCTTCTCCATGGATGAATTTGGTGATGTGCATACCTCTGGTCCTTCCCCAAACCATTCCTGTTTTTTAGCCAGGGCCTGATTTTTGGCCAGAAGGTACATGGCACATCTCGGCTCTTGTTCCTTAGGCTAAGCCCTTTCTTCTCCTTCCCTCCCTCCAAAACCAGATGATTTCCCCCATCCTGCCTGCACCAGCCTGGACCAGTGATGAACCTGTCCCCAGCTCCCAGGGCAAGGCTCCAGTTGCTGCACCAGAGCCACCATGATAGCCCTGCTCCTGCTGGGCAAATCAAAGGGTGGATGGAGATGTACAGCTCAGCCCAGGCACTTTATCAGCCCAGAATAACGGGAATAACATTTTTTTTTCTTTTCCCCAGAGTGCCATGCTGATTGGAGGCTGGAGCCTTCACTTTCCCGGAGGCTGTTGGGGAGCTAAATTAATTTGTTAGTGTTTATATTTTCAGAAACTGCTGCAGCGCCTTGGGGAGCCACTTACAGCCCCATCAGTGGCTCATTGATGCTGTGGCTCGTTGAGCTCGGTAAAACAAGCACCATCAGGACCAAAGCAAACCCCGACTGTTCCTCTCCTGCGTAATGATAGTAATTAGTGCTTGCTGGCACTTTGCAAGCATTAGTTTATTATTCCTCAGAACTTCCTCTGGGAAGAGAGTTACTATCTTTAGTGTGTTTTACACACAGGGAAACTGAGGCAGCAGATTTAAGGCTGTTGCAGAAGGGACAGAGGTGTGGACAGAGGCCAGCAGTGCAGCTGCAGTCGTGAATGTGCCCACTGCTTCTCCATTTGCCCTAAGTCCAGTGAAACATGTTCAACTTGCATGATAAAATCACGTATTTCCTAGTGCCAGAAGGCTTGTTTGGATTGGAAACAGCTTTTTTTTTTTTTTTTTTCCCTTCAAAATGGGGCATTTGCCTTAACCCACCAAACAAAACATCTCTTTTTCTCCTCCAAACAGGCCATTTTTGGAAAATGAAAATCAAGGGTATTTTTGGCTTTCCTGTTGCTGCTCTCTTATTCCGCCTTTTCAAGACAAAACTGAAGAAATTGAGAAAAGGATACGACTAAAAATGTCCAAATGCACATGAACAAAAAAAGGGGGCTAAAAATGATTCACGTGCAGAAGGTCATTGGGATGCAAACCCCTGTTCCCTCAAAGCTTGCAGACTGAAATCAGCTATGAAGCTGCTTAATTCTTCCCTGATTTTTTTTTAAGCAGCTCTGATATTTTGCATGGCAAGTTTGTTTGTTTTTTTTTTCCAAGCTAATCATTTATTGCTCCTATTCTGGGTTTATTCACTGGGGTTTTACTGTCCCATAAAGTCCCTTAATTGCTGGAGAGGACAGATGTTTGGTAGATTCGTCTAGGTAAATGAAAGAAATACATACATGCCTGCTTTGTAAAGATGCCAGGCATGACACTGTTGTTGTGTAATTTTACTGTTAGTTTTGCAATATATGAGGTTTTTCTGATACATCCAGCTCCTGGGACCCTCTAACACATGATATTCTCAGGTTTCATGATCAAAAAGTAAATTCTAGCTGAGGAATGCAAGCTGGAAATACAGCAGAAAACCCAGGGTAAGACACCGAGGTGGTTGCTGCTGCTGTTGCTGTTGTTATTATTTATAAATGACAAATTCTCTTGTGGGCTTTCAAGCAGGGCATGTGAATTTTAAGGCCTGACTCAGGATTTTTCATTGTCTGGAGCTGGTTGGAGTGCCTCTGGGTGCCAGTCACTATGGTGGGAGCAGTCAGCACAGCCTAGCACAAGTTCTAGTTTCTATCAGCTCATTTCTTGCTTGGCCCACAGGCTGATAAATATGACATTGCTGATCATTAATAAAACATATAAATCCTAGGGTTCATATAGTCAGCTGCAAAACTTCCACTGACCTGGGCTTGTTTACCAAACAAGCAGCTTTAAATAGAGCTGCTACTTATTTCCAAAAGTGTAACAGATTTGCTGTAAAATTAGTTTTTCAGTTAATTAACAGGCTATGGCATTTTGCTGAAATTATTATACATGCAACACCCCCCTCAGACAAATATACTTAAGATGCAGTGTGGATATCTGTCTGTCTGCCCTCTCCTGTCTGTGGTCTTCATATCTCTGGTGCATAAGTATCCGCCAAAATCCTTGAATCAAACGTCTGCCTCCTCTAGAAGAATCAAGGCCAAGCAGGGAGCCAGTTGTTTTATTTTCTTTGCAAATGACCTGTCTCTTTTCAATGTGCTGCAAAAATCCCTCAGACCTGAACGTCTTCACGGTATATCCCCAAATCATGATCTCAGTCCTGAATCCTCTGCTTTGGCCTTATGGGGGGTTGTGAGGGTCTTGTTAGAACTGATAAGACCCTGGGGGAAGACAAGGAAGATGCAGAGCCCTCCCACTGGAGGCACATCTCTGGCTTTTCAAGACATGGTGCTTCTCCTGCCTTGAAAACGTCCTATCTCCTCTGCTCCTCTCCCTTCCCTCCCCACAGAAGTTTCTGGTTGGAGTTGGGATTATTTTCCCAGTCCATCCCAGGTGCTTTGGTATCTGCCCATCCAGATCTCGGCTGGGAAGAGGTCACGGCTCATGGCTGTGATGTGAGAGCTCCCATCTGCCTCTTTCCTCAGCCTTCAGTCAACACCACCACCTGCAGTCCTTCCTGGACATTCCTCCCTCTGAGTCCTCCCATGTGTTCAAGACTGGCTGCAGAGCAGATGTAAGATATCTTTGCTCTCTTTTTTCCCTTGTTATCCACCCGTTAGCTGAAGCACTTGTCTCAGCTCTGCTTGTCACACGTTGCGAACGCTGCAGCGTTCTTCTACCACCTGCCCTGCACTCACCTCCCTGATGCCTGCCCCTTGCTCATTGCTGATGCCAGCTGTTAGGAACATGGACCTGGTGGGGATGGTCAACATTTGTCTGCTGAGCAGGGTGAATTCAGACTGTGTGGGCCTGGCCAGGAGGGCCTGGAAAGAGCTCCTGCTGCAATGCTCTGCAATGGATTGAACACCTGGGAAGACCTGTTGTCTGAATCTCTTCCTTCTCCCAGGGCTGAGCCACAGGGCTGATGTGGGGAAAATATCACTTTTCTACCCTAAATGGTTCCTGTTTTGTGGGTGAACAGAGGTTATAAGTCACTATTTATGTAGACAAGTATAACTTTCAATAAGAAATTTAGACATTTGAGGGCTTGCGTAGAAGCTAAGTGGTGTTCAGACCTTTTGCACTGTGACGGTCTTTACCTCTGCCCACTAACACTAGAAAGCCCCCAGACCAGACTGGTGTTCCCAAGGACAAAGTTGTGGTCCAAGAAACTACATTTCTCCCAGAAAATCTTCCCTAGAAACTGTTTTAATATCGCAGAAGCTACTTGCAGCTCCATAAGGGAGGAGAAGAGTACCCTCTTTCTGGATGATTTCTGGCTTCTTACCATTTTCTGCTTTCCCTAGGTCTGTAACGAGACTGGTGCTGGTTGCACAACTTTGTGGCATGCCACAGGGGGCCAGCAAAGGTTCCCACCAGGGACATCACTTGTTCAGGCATATGTGAACAGAAAATGCTAAACCCAGGCCCCTGCACCCCTGAATGTTTGCAAATAAATTTCATAGGAAACAGAATCAAAGAGTGAAGGCTGGCGCCTGTCTCAAGGGATGGAAATGCTTTCACAAGGAGTGTGCCTCACATCCCTTTACATTATAAACCAGCTTAGACCTTTCCTCAGAGCCCAAGCAATTCCTGCAAGGTGCAGTTGAGAGGGTGAAGAGGTGGGGTAAGAAAGGACAGGAGGAGCTGCTGAGGTGGGACAGCGGCTCTGAGCAGACCTCTTGCAAAGGGACCACGCTTCTGGATTTGAAGCAAGATCTGGGCAAGAGCTGCTGGTCAATGTTGGCAGGAGCTGCTTCTGCTCTTATGCCTGGCTTGCAGCAGGAGATGTCTTAGAGCATCTGAATCTACCCATGGCAGGGACCAAAAGGGTCATTGTTTCTCACAGAGATGTTCAATCACATCCCAGCTGGTGGCCACCAGGGCTGGTGGAGTTGGGGCACAACACTGCTCAGAAGCTAGTCTGGCTTGTTTCTTGGCCTGTGGTCCTTTGAACAGATCTGGGATTATACTTCTCATTGAGAAGAGGATTTGAACTGTTATCTGAGGGGTGGCAGCCGGTTCTGCACCCCTCTCCAGTGCACAAAGATCCCATTAAAGGAGCTGTGTTGGAGGGAGGAATGAATCAGTATAATGCAGTTATCTGCTTATCTCAGGTTTCTTTAAGCCCATTTCCTTCCAGACTATAAGTAGAGAAAGGCTAAATTGCTATTCGAAATGTTATTTTGCAATGTTATGCTGCAATTCAGTATTTGTTTTTTTTTTTTTTTCTCCTTCACTGTCCCAATTACATTCCTGTTTTGACTGCTTAATGTTTATAGATTATTTTAATTATGCTGACTTGCTAGTTTATGGGTTTGAACTCTTCTTTGTTCTTCTTTTTGGAGAATAAGAACTACAATGACCGCTTTCTTACTGCAAAAGGAGCCTGTCTATATCTCTGTTTAGATGGAATGGCCTTTATTGCTTTTATTTATTTTTCACACCTATTTGGGTGTAGACATAATCCTCAGACACAATCTGTCCAATTATTCCTCCAATATTTCCTAATTTTTATCAATAGGTTTCTCACCAGCCACTGAAGGTAAATCAGAATTCTCTGAGGCATTTTTTTTATTATCTCTGAGAAATATGAGCCAGCCCCTTGATACAGAAATCTGGGTATTCTCTTAAAGATAAGGACACCTCTCAAAGGAATCATTTCCTTATTTATTTTAGGTGGAAAATGAGACTAATATAAGAAAAAAAAAAAAGAAAAAAACCCAACAGCTCCTTTTCCCAGTCTTTCTATTGTAACTTGCACAGCTGAGGTCTGGCCTTTTCTGTGTGTGTGAAGGAGGAAGTGGAAGGATGGAGAAACCAACGCGGTGGTATGCACAGGGCAGCAAGCCAAGTAGTGTGTGTAGGACAGACAGGGGTTTGGCTACAAACTGAGGATGCCAGTGTTTGATTTCCAGGCTCATTTACGGAGTGAGTCTACAAGCTGCTTTTTGTCTCTGTGCCCCTGTTTTGGAGGTGTAGAAGTGGGTGTTTTCAGGTTGTTGCTGGAGACCTGTGCAGCAGGCAGACCGAGGCTGTGTTTGCACATAGGTGAATCACAGTCCAGGGTTATTCTCGGAGCAGGTTCAGGGATTCAGCATTTCCAGCTGAGATGTTTTGGAAGGGGGACAAACTTTCACAGGCAGACCCTGGATCTGTGCCCAGAAATGGGGTGGGTGGACGTCAGCAGTTTTGGTTCAGGGAGGAAGGTCGTGTGAAACTGTATTTCGGATCTGCCCGCCCTTGTGCTTGCTGTCGTTTGCGGCCGAGCCCAAAGACCTGGAGCGAAGGGCAGAGTTTCGCCCGCGTGGTGCCCAGGATTTACATCCTCTGCTCGGAGCCTGCTCCTGCGGGAAGATGTGCTGATTGATGGGGTATATGGCCTCAAGTTGTGCCAGGGGAGATTTAGATCAGATATTAGGAATAATTTCTTCACTGAGAGAGTGGTTAGGCATTGGAACAGACTGCCCAGGGAAGTGCTACAATCACGGTCCGCGGAAGTACTCAAAAAACATGTGGATGTGGTGCTTAGGGACATGATATAGAGGTGGACCTGGGAGTTAGGTTAACGGTTGGACTTGATGATCTCAGAGGTCTTTTCCAGCCTCAATGGTTCTATGATTCTATATGATCGCTTACCCTGACAGGATGCAGGTTGACCTATTCTTAGGAGACACCCCTTGATGTGTAATTCTCTGGTGTGTAGGGGCTCTCAGACTGGTCCTGCACAGCCGTCTCCTTCCCTGAGAAGATCTCTGCCCTTCCAGTTTCATAAGGCTGTATGTGTGGATGAGTGCCTGCTGGGTTGATTCATGTTTTCACCTGTTTTCCTGAGCCTGTTTTCTTAACCAGTAAGTTTCACTGCTAACCCAGCAGCCACAGGCTCCTTTTGCTCCTTTACCAGGTGTTGTTGGTCATGGCTCAGAGTGCTGAAGGGTGGAGAAAGGCACAGCAGCTTCAAGATGGATTTGATGAGTAGCAAACAGGGGATGCTTGCTGACGGTGCTCTATGGTTGCAAAGCTTGTTGGATATGTTCAAGAGGAGAGGCATGGGAAGTGCGCAGACATCCACCATCCCTGCGTGAGTTTTGGATACCCAGTGATGCAGAGCCCTGTCTTTCTCCGAGATGAAAGTGGGAAGCTGAAAAAAAAGCATCTCTTTCCACCATGATAGCTTTTTTTCTGTCTTATTAACTCACTACCCCCGATTTATTGCCCAGTAAGAGGGAGTGTGCTCTCTTTTTCCTGCTTTAATTAGCCAAATTATCTTTATTTGCCAAATAAACCTTTGCAATGAAAACATAAACTATCTTTGATATAGATTTCCACCCCCAATAATTATCTATGATCCAATTAAAAATATACAAACTCTTAATCAACATGAAAGGCATATGATTTTTCTTTAAATAACTCATGGAGGAATTTTTCCCCTATGCATCTGCCAATGTACTAGTCGTGTCTGTTCAGAAAATGTATAACAAAGAGAGTATGAAGAAGGCATCCAGTATTGTTATTTTTGCTGTGTAAGGGGAGAAGTTTGGCACGTTGTTTTGCAGGTGAAGAGGGAGAGACATCCAGATCAACCCCACAAAGCATGAGGTTGATCTGACTCTATAATGCAGGCATCTCCATCTCTCATGGGTTGTTTTGCTTGCTGTTGCAGTCAATGAAGCTTGGGAAAGTCTCAGCATTGGGATGGAAGGATGGAGATATCCAGCTGTGCGAGCTGGACCCCAGACCCTGGCGATACAGGCTGTCCTCCCAGTGTGGAGCAGTGGGGAGTCAGCCCCAGGGGGGCTGAAGGGTGACCCCCACCCCATTGCTTGACACCAGGCAGCCACAGCCCCAGGGACTGCAGACACTAATGGGTTGCTCTTCTTGGAGCAGGGAATTTGAGTGGGTGAGGGCTATTGTGCCTTTTTTAGCTTCCCAGCTCGCTCCTCGGTCTGAACTTCTTTTAAATGGGCCACCGATCTGCTCGTAAGAGATGGTAGAGAGGACATTACTTGTATCCATGTTTTGTGAACCCTATAGTTTCTAGTGTGGTACCACATTTCCACTGAGACTGTATAGTGCATTAATATTGCAGAGGATGGACTGTAGTAATAGTATGGTGATAAGACGCTTTATCTAGACTGCCCCAGTGCACCCTAGTAAAGTGTCAATTTTAGGGGTTCCTCTGCCATACCATAGCTATGTTCTCCTGATCCTGGGGGGCATGCCTCAAAGTTGTCTTTGAAACAGAAGAACAGAGCTACCTTTAGAGGTACTGAACCTGTGTGATGGCACACAAGAAAAGTAAACTCAGCTGTGCTATAATGGGACAGACGAGGACTAAAACCATGCAGGATGACACTGCTCAGAGACCTTGTGCTGGCCATCTGTCCAGTCCAGTCATGGCTGGGAGGGGGTAAGTAGAAAAAAGGGAGACCTTAGTAGGTAGCATGGCACGCGTTGCTCAGGGTTAGTAGAGAAACTGCTCCTTCAGAAAGTTCAGAAAGGGATTAAAATAACAGCAAGCAAAATAAGGCATTTCCCAGCAGTGATGGAGATGAGGGAACTGGAAATAACAACATAAGTTGCTGTCGTGCAGTCAAGCACTAATCTTTCATCAGAGAAAGACAAAGCTAGAGACTTAGAGGCAGAAGTCCAAGGTTCATCTCTGACTTCCCCCAACCCACTCCTACATCTGTGGAAACAGCTGTGAGACAGCCACCGCAGCATGGCAGAAACAGAGAGACATGGTGAATGAGAACCCAAAAGCTGCTGTATGGGTCCCATCCAATGGCCATCTAACCTCAGCGCCCGAGCCCACAGATAGAAAAATTTGTCTGCAAAGTCTTATCGCCTGGATATATCCACTCAGCTTTCAGAAAACCCCAGCTTGGAAGGGAGGATGTGGAGGGGAGAGGGACACGCTGGCTGTGTATGTCCGTCTCCCCTTCTTCTCCTATGTCACGTCTTTTGGATGACTGACTGATGCAGAGTGCAGCAGATTGCATGGCTGTGACTCTACGGCATTAAGCGGGGAGAGATGAAGCCTGAAAGGATAGGCAGGGGGACTGGAATCTTTCTTTACTTGTTAAGCCCCTGCTGTGCCACCCTGGAGCGTAAAGGGACACTTCGGCCTCCAGGAGCATCCTGGTGGCCAGGGACAATGAGCAACCACACAGCTGCAGCAGAAAAGAGCTTTTGGGTCCAGCAAGCCTAGCTCTGCAGGGAAGAAAATACTATCTTAATGTGGAGTAAGTCCGTACTGCTTCATGGAAATAAGAGTTTGATGTTCATCCAGGGATCAAAACATGTTGCAGAGCCTCATAACTCCATTGCACCCACCAGGAGTCAGAGGGGATAGCTGGTAGCTGTTGTCCTTTCCAGATCCTCTCTGAGACATGCTGGAGGAGCCTATCGAATAGGTATTCACTAACCTGCACCCAGAGGTTTTGCTGCTGTTGTATTAACTCTTCCCAGCTCTCACTCATGAGTAACTTCATGATTTCTTTGTATATTTAATTTCAAGTTTTCTCTCCATAATTTGCTGGACCTCCTGTAGCATCGTCCACGGCTGTGGCTTGTATGACTCTCAGTGCAGAGGATGACTTAGATGGGGAGGAAGGCTTTAGTATCAAATTACCCTGAATGTGGTTGTGGTTGGACAGAAGTAGCTCCTGCCTCTCCTCACACCTTAGTGTGCACCCAAAGCTCTCTAGATATAAGGAGTCCTATTGCATGTGTTGTGGTAGGTGAGATTTAAATAACAGACTTTGCTCGCAGGCCTTTGCATACTGGCAAAAGTGCTCCAGCGTTGAAGCAATGAATTGCTATTTATAAGAGCGCAATCTTCAGAGGTGACCTCCACACCCCTGGCACTGGCCCATATTAATCTGTTTAAACACAGCATTTTCTCTTGGCTTTATGGGTCCTGGTAAGTTGTTCACTGGAGGAGGTGGGGACCAGAGAGGGGAAAGAGAAGAAAGGAGGATTTAGATTTGCTGAAGAGATGCTTTTTTTTTTGCAAATTTGAAAGCTCAGATTTCTAGGCTCTGTGCCCTCTTTGAGCCGTTTTGATGAGAGACTCTTAACTGCTTTTGTTCTTTTGGCTGGAAATTTAGTATATACTATGAGCTTCTGGGCCGCAAAAGATGCACAGGCACTCAGAGAAACTGCCAGCCATGAACCCCTGGAGCTCCACCTCCTGCCCCTCTGAGCTCCCAGCCGCCCCCTTCCTTGCCACAATTTCCTTCTGTATATGATGGAGATAATAATTCTTTTCTGATCATTTTTCACCTGCCATTAAAGTGGATTTTGGCATCACCCCAGCCATGGTATTGATAATTTTTTCCCTGTGTTATAAGACAAAATGATTTCCAGAGGAAGGGGTTAATTCATGTGCTAGCATGCTAAAAAGATTTTTTGCCGCCAAGAACTGTCTTGTCCTGGGACAGAGAAATTCAGCAATACCAGGCCTTTGATTTCAAGCTGGTTTTTTTCATGCCCATCAGCCATCACTCCCTCAAATTCACCTTAACCTCCAGCATGACACACAGATGGGTCTGGAAATGGCCTGGTTTTTAGGTCACTGATGCCCATTTGATGCTGGCTCTGCAAACCACGTGTTCTTGTTTTCTGAGATAAAAAGGAACACAGTTTTTATGCTCTGACTTCTCCCCTGCTGTGTTTTGAGGCCATGCTCGGTATCCTGAGCTGCTCTGTGAAGCAAGGCAGTAAGAGCAATTACTTCAGCCATATGCCGGAGACCTGCTCACCCTTCTGAATCCCAGAGGTAGGCTGCAAACCCTTCACCACGAGGGTCCTGACTCTTCATCACTGTCTTGCTTTGCAGTTATTTCTGCCATGTCAGAGCTCTGAACGCTGCCACAGGATCAGAAGGGTAGTGTCCTAAGCATATTTTTTGCTGGTGAAAATATAGTAGAGGATTTGTTTTAGTTTTTAAATCAAGGTACACTTGTTCTTTGGGTAATAATTTTGCGTAAATTCTAGAGGCAGGGTTGAAAGAGGAAATGGTATATTGACTGACAGCCCAGCTTGTTGCCATTTCTTTCTCTGCTTTGTGAAATAACTCATTAATATCTACTTTTTTCTCTACAAGAATCAGATCAGCCTCATTTTCTGTGTGATCAGTTCCTCAAAACCTTCACAAAAGTCCCTTTTCATCGTTCTTGAACAGTGAGTAGTGTTTAATGTAGGCTTTTAAATATTTTTCAGCCTACTTGACCCAAAACTGTACATGGGATTGCAGTACAGAGGTTAAAATCCTTCCTTAGTCCTGCTTACTTCTTCATGCACCTAAGGATTTATTTAGTTGTGGAAGCTTGCTCTGATCTCAAAATCTTTTACAGAGACTCTGCTTTCCCAAACACAGCTCCCCTGCTATAGGGATGGCACAAATCCCTGTGTCCTTGTCCTCCCTGTATGAGTAAGCAGAGTTATTTTGGAAAAAAATCAAATGTACCAAAAATATGTACTTGGCTTTTCTGAAACTAAATAAATGAATTGACTGAGAGGGGAGGCAGGAAGGGAGAGGAGCACCCACCGCTCCCTACCACTGCCTACCCTGGCATGGACCCAGTTTGTGACCCCCGAGTGTAGCTGACTGCTGCACCTGAGGACCCGTTGGTGGCCATGCAAGAGGACGGAGGTGTGATGGCACCATAGTGTGTGTGACCAAGACGTGGATGCAGGGCTGTGTGCAGCATTGGGGGGCATCTCATGTCGAACACGTCCAGTTTGGGAGGGACCTGCTCTTTGGGAAAGTGATGCTGGTCTCCAGAAGAGCTCATCACAGTGGATTTTGCAGACTGAGATCTGCTTTCATGTTAATGCCACCTCCGCTGGCAGAAAATTCATTGAGTCATGCAGAGTTGCCACAGTGTCTGACGTGCAGAAACCAGCGCAAACAGCAGCACAGCATCACTGTTTTATACTCGAGGGACAATTAATAAGACAACCATTGTAGAAAGAGTTCCCAGTCATTGTGCATGAGGTGTGGAGTATGACACAGTTTAATCACCCTGCTCCTGATGGGTACTACGTGGTAATATTGTCACAGAGAGAAGATAATTATGATTTTAGCAAGAAATTATGTTTAATAGTTCTTATAACATTCAGAAGTTTTACGAATGTGTTTTTAGGCAGCTGTAGCAGACACAAGGAGCTTGAGGCCAGACATGTGCTAAGTCAGGTACAAATGCAGCACTGATGATAGGAAATAGGAAAGAAATGACCATGAGGAGGAGGTGAGCAAGGCTGGGCAATGCTAATTTTAAATGATCTAGAAGCCTTCATACCACACCTCTTTCTTTCTCACCGAAGGACAGGGGCTAGGAAGGATGTAAAAGACACTTTCAAAACTTATATTTGACATTCAAATTGCTTTAGACAGTGTAAGCAACAGAGAATCCATGGATGGAGATTCCATCTCACTTAGGAAAGGAGAAGAGACAGAAGCTATCTGAGATACTGCTACAGCTAAGGAAGAGCTTTCTTCTGCAAAACTGTAATTAAATCTGACGTCGTAATTTCCTGTAACTCTAGTCCAGTGATGCAAGTCTATCTTCAAATAAATGTATTATTTCTGGCTTTAACCTTATCAAGTGATCAAGCTAGTTCATATTTTATGCCATATCTAAGGGTGTGGAAGTCCTTTGAACAGGGCTGTTGGTGCCTTTCTGATTCTCTGATAAGTGAGAGAGAGAGACCACATTGCTTTGTGGTGTCTAAAGGGTACCAAGATGTGTGTCCACGGGAGCTCTGTAGCAGGGTTTGATAAGTAATGTCTGAGAAAGAAATGTCTTTTTACAACTTGCAACAGTGTCCTGGTTTCAGCTGGGATAGAGTTAATTTTCTTCTTGGTAGCCGGTATGGGGCTGTGTTTTGGTTTTAGGATGAGAACAGTGTTGATAACACACTGATGCTTTGGTTCTTGCTAAGTAGCGCTAAGTTGTTGCTAAGCAGTGCTTACACTGGTCAGGGACTTTTCAGCTTCTTGTGCTCTGCCAGGTGCACAAGAAGCTGGGAGGGGGCACAGCCAGGACAGCTGGCCCAGACTGGCCAAGCGGTTATTCCATACCATATGATGTCATGCTCAGGTCCCACATTATCCAACACACCCTCTTTAACCACTCCCCCCCTTCCCATCCTTTGATACAATACACAGGTATCATTCCCTTAGTCTATGGACCACCCCTGTGAAATGTCTGTAAAATGTCCATAAACATCCACAAATGTCCTCAAAATGTCCATTGAGTTCATTTAGTCCATGACTTTGGGCTCCATCTGTGATGGTGGTCACTGAGGACAGGAGAAGTGGTGCGTTGCATGGAGTTACTGGGCACTAAAGCCAGCTCAGGTCAGGTCACGGCTGCACTTGCGCTGCTTCTTGTAAGGCTTCTCCTCCATTGGTTCAGGTGGTTCCTGCTATGGTAATTCCTATAACATACAACTCAGATCATGGGTTACAACAATTTAAAGGTTATTCCATACCATATGATGTCATGCTCAGTATATAAGCTGGGGGAAGAAGAAGGAAGGGGGGGACGTTTGGCGTGATGGCGTTTGTCTTCCCAAGTAACCGTTATGTGTGATGGAGCTCTGCTTTCCTGGGGATGGCCGAACACCTGCCTGCCGATGGGAAGTAGCAAATTAATTCCTTACTTTGCTTTGTTTGCATGCGCAGCTTTCATTTTACCTATTCAACTGTTCTATTTTATTTTACTTCAGTTATTAAACTGTTCTTACCTCAACCCACGAGTTTTCTCCCTTTTACCCTTCTGATTCTCTCCCCCATCCCACCAAGGGGGGAGTGAGCGAGCGGCTGCGTTGTGCTTAGTTGCTGGCTGGGGTTAAACCATGACAAACAGTTAAGCAAACTCCATTTATTCATTGAAGTAGTGAGGCTCGTGTCTAACTGTCAATGCTACCAGTTTGGCAAAAGTTTCTAGGTTTATGGATGTCACTCTTTCAGATGTTCAGGCATTCAGGATGAGGCATGATCTACACTACAGCATGTCCCACCAAACGTCAGTGTCATTGGCATCCCTTCAATCCTTTGTAGGTCAGCAGCTTGCTGCCATGATGACCTCTTGGGATACCTCAGGGAAAACTCCCCATGCTTTTGCTGCAGAAGCACAGATCCTCTGTCCACTCTGCGTTAGCATGCAGCTATGTGAAGTCTAGGAGGCATGGTCAAGGGGTCCGACTTCTGTCCTGTGAAGGGCAGTGGTGCTTCTCTCCATCATTCAATTATGCACCTGCAACATTATTCAGAACATGCAGTGCTCTTCAAAATGCAATGTTAGAGCCCTGTTTAATCATTTCAGGAAGATTCATTTTTGGAGGGTGATACAAACTATTTAAATTAGAAATCACATCCACTTTTCATGCCTGAGGATTCATAATAACAACAACGAAAGCTCCCAGGCACAAATAAGGGCGCAAGTGAATTTCTCATCGTGAAATTACCACGGAGGTTATTATTGACTAGCTTTTCTTTTTCCTGATCATTAATGTTGTTCTGCTTCTCTGGATGCCTTATTGGCAAGGAGCGCAGTTAGCATCCTATGCAGCAAACACATGCAAGAGGCAATATAAATGTAAAATGAGTGAAGCAAGATGCTATTATTTAATACAGACTTGCAAGCTTAAAATGCCAGGTAGGAATTTTGCTCAGAGAAAAGAAACAATAACTGACCCAAAAGGATGGATTTGTTTACCAACTGCATTATACCTCATGAGATCATTTACATCGACACTGGATATGATTCCTTTTTGGAAGCATTTGATGTTATTTTTTCACTAGTGCAAATGACAGTGCACAGGTAGGATTCATTTGCCAAACACAGATCCTCAGTGCTATCTGAGATGCCTGGTGGCATCCAGAAATCTCTATGGGCCAGGCAGAAATAACACAGGACTTATGAGTGACTGACCCCTTCCCGGATTGATAGCTCAAAGGCAGCTGCGTTAGAGTGAATCATTCTCTGGGCTCAGCTGGCACTGTTCATCAGTGGAGGGACTTGGTTTTTATGGGCTTCCAGTTCCATTTGACATAGCCCATGGCACTGAAACTGTTTGTATGGGATTGGTAGAAAGAACAGAGGCCATACAGGAGAGCTGTGCCTGGCTAAAGCTGTAGCTGGAGCCAGATAGGATTGCTTAGGGTGTCTAAAATAGCACTAGAGACCTCTGTTTAAGCAACTGAGTGCTGCTGGTAGTCTCCGTTGATTTTAATGGGAGCTCAGACACTACCACACAGCTACATGCCAACACCTACATGTGGATATCCTAAATCTGAGTGCCACTTGTGATATCAGGTGACTGGGAAGGCTCTAGGTTTTCTTTTATTCCAGGCTGGTTTTGATACAGCCTGATGCAAAACCATATGAAATCATCAAAATGATGATGCTCAGGTGGCTGGTTCAACATGCACACGGGTCCAACTTCAACCACTGTTTACACTGCTTACGTGAATGCTGAAATACAAATGGTCTGACATGGACTGAGGAGTATGTGAGGTCCAAGTGCCTGTTTGTGCAGCATGGGCAGATGAAGCACAGGCAAAGTGCAGTCTGTGGGAAGGTATCTGAGCTTGGCTTTCTGTAATCATGATCTGTCTGCTTTGAGTCTGGGTTACAGTCAGTCTAACCACCTCCAGTGTAGACTTGGCCAGATCACGTTCATGATCAGACCTGCTCTTCATCTTGCAGTTTGCATAGACTCCTCTGGATCTTGGTATTAGGGCTGTAAATAGGCTTAAACCTCTCCCAGTTCCATTTTTTGGTAAATCTGCATCAGAACCGGAGTTTGTACATGGGACTGGATGGGAGGCTGGAGGGAGAAAGCTTTGTTCGTGAAACAAACAGGTGAAACTTCCAGGCTTTAGCTACCATTAGTTTAAGTATTAGGTGATAACTGTAGCTAAAATGCATTGCATTAAGGAAGGTCTCATTAATCATTTGTTCTACCAGTGCTAAGCACATATGCTATCTATCCATACCCAGGACAAACTGGTGTTGCACAGTTTGGCCACCATTCATGGTACTTTGATGAGAAAGAGAAAAGCATATTTGTCTCAGTTAGCGACAAGGAGATGTAAATTACAGGAGTTCTCCTCTTTCACCTCACTCACAGACACTTGAGTGTTTTCCCCCAATTACTTGCAAATAGCAGCTTATTCAATTAAGAAGCAGAGCTGAAAATAAACCCCTTCTCCTCTCCTTAAGCTCTCTCTTGGTTCGTTCTCTGTGGTACCAGAGATAAGTGAACACCTTTCTCCTTACAACAGCTTTCTGGGTCAGCAGCATTAACCTTGTTTTATAGAGGCAGACCTGAAGGACACAGAGAGATCAAGCAACTTTCTCAGAGCCATAGAGGGAACACGAGGTCGCACAAAGACCTGAACCTGCTCCTCAGAGGGCTGGAATTGCGTGTCAAATCAGCAGAAGGATTTTTGCCTTCTTTATGATTTGCAAAGCGATGATAACAAGCTTCTCCACATGAACGACTGGAAATTCCTGGAGGTGGCAGTGGCAGAAATCTCTATTTCCCCTGTTTCTTCTTGAGTGAAAGGAAAATCAATGTCAGTGGTATAGGCTATATAGTGACGTTGTGCTAAGCTGTTCCAGTGCTGTCCTACCCACTTAGTACATATACCAGGGTCAGAGTTTCACTGTTCATTCAGCATGCAATAGCCAGGAATGCAATGCAAACGATAGCAGCATGCTAGTATAGCCCTGTCCAACCCTGTCTGACTATACCTGAAAAAATCTACATGGTTGTTTCTTTGATGTACCAGTGCTTTGTAAACCCCTGAGCTGCTTGCTGTGCCCTGTGGTTGAAAGAAGTTCACAGAGCACTCTGTCCTTTACTGTTGCATGGTGGGTCTCTAAGCCCCTGGGTATGCCTCACCTCCTCCTGAAAGAGTCACAGCTGGAAGGAGACTCCAGACTTTGGGTGCACACCGTCATTCAAGGGTAGAAACCTTCCTGCTCCTACCTGCAGCATACCAGACACTCTGTATGGCTGTGAGTTGAAAAATGTGGATATTTCACACACATCTGGAGAGCTGGAACTGCTCCAAGGATAGTCCATGGGCAGGAGAGGACACAACAGAGTGACAGCAGGGTAGTGTTGGCTGGGCTACACAACAAAGTCCCAGCAGGCACCTGGAGAAGTTGGGTTGTCCATCCCCTCTGCATATCTCCTACAGTGACCAAGGGGTCAGATACCCTAGGAGGTCCTGGCAGTTTGGCACCGCTGCAGGGCCAGGGACGTAACACAAGAGCCGTTTCTGGACTGCGTGAGGAGCAAATGAAGTCTGGCAGCCATGGGCTGGCTGTGCCCATTCTAACAATGCCTGTGCACAGCTATTGTCTGCGAGGGCATACACCATCAAATCCCTTTTTCTATTTGTGGCTCCCTGGGTTCATGCCATGTGTTTGAAAGTCACTTTCCCAGAGTAGGTTAACAAATATGAAAAGCCAAATGCCCTTCTGCTTGCACAACGGGAGGAAAAGCGTAACAGCTTCTCCTTCCCTCTTCCTCAATATTCAGTGCAAGAACAGATGTGGATATAGTGTATAATTCCACGGGAACGCAGCTATAATTTCGTGTGTATTAATACTCACTTGTTATACTGGCTACTAGAGGGTAGAAAGGATCCATCTAGTTGGTTTTAGCAGACACCTGGCCTCTCTGTTTTCGTTTGTTTTCCTGGTAGCAAGATCCCTTACCACTTTTTGTGTGTGTAGTTAAAAGATGAAAAGAGCATCTAGCATTTTTTGGCGTGAGCTGGGTGGATGGATGCAGAAGAGCTATGGCAAGGCAGGATGTTCTTGGAGCTGGAGTTTTTCTTGGATGTCAACCCAGGATTTTTTGGAACAGGAGCCAGTTTTACTGAAAGGTTCATGAACTCTCAAGGACTGGGCCCAGATTTCCTCTGTCAAAGCTCCACACAGCTCTACTGGGACAGAGTAGAGCATAGCATAGCTGTAACCATTCCAGGATAAATTTTGGCCCTGCAGAATTCAGCTTTGCTGTATTTGTCCATCATTGCTGCAGGTGAGATGGGACGGCAGCACTCTGGGGAGAAGGGCTGCAGTGCTGGGCTGTAACTGGGAACTGTGTGCCTTACGGTGGGAATCTGTTGAGTGGGAATAATACGCTCAACATAGAGGACTTATAAAGTCTGGGGATTTCATCACACTATCTCCTGTGTTTTTTCTCAACCATTTACTGCCATCCTTTCATTCCTCTCCCTGTTCCCCTCATTGGTTATGTCCACTACTCCTCCATGGTGATCAAGACTTGTCTCCTTTAGAGAAGACCAATTGCTTTCACACTGTGAAGGATGCAAAGCCAGCTGGGATCCTGTTTGAACACACTGGCAGGGAGAGCTGAACATGGTGAAATCTCATCTACATTGCTCACTGAGCATGGGTTTTGGAGTAAAATCTGCCCATGGCAAACTAGGGGTTGTACTGGAGAGGACTGGCTGGTTTATTGCAAAATAGCTTGGGATTGAACTGATGTTTACATGTCTGTGGATGATCAGGGACTAGGGCCCTGGAGGTGACTGGGAAGCTAAGATATATGATGGTAGGGACATATTCAGTGAGACCTGAGTCCAAAGGTCTCTTGAGAGTCATAAGACTGCTCCAGGGCTGACTTGAAAAGACGAAGAGCGATACTGTATATAAACCAAATTTCCTTTCTTCCTTTCTCTTCTGGCTGAAAGCACATCATTGCTTTCATTGAGTATCTCTCTCTGTTATGGTGTCCTCTCCATATGTCCAGTTCTAGTTGCAATTCCCAGTGTACAGCTACGTTGCCTGTCACCCTTCAGGTTTAACCTGAAAGCCAACACCCATTGCACAGAGGCACTCAAGCCTCTGGATGGGTTGCATTTGGCTGGGGAAGAAACAAGGAGCATCACAGGCATTCTACCACGAGCTGATGTTCCATCATCAGTATACTTTGAGGTCCTTGTGGAGATGCCCCTGGTGATCAAGGATGGAGAAATTACCAGGCAAGGTCGGCTAATTGTCTTTGACAGTACTCCATAGCACATACCTTGAGATGCCACAGGTAGTCTGGCCGTCATGGGATAATCTGCCAGCGAGGAGGTGTTTCTCCTGACGTCTATTAGTTGGAGGTTACCACATGCCCTGAAGCATGAACATTTCTCAGCCTTGACAAAGCTCTAGAGACTCTGCTTTAAATCATAAATGACAGAAGTCTGGATTTTCTTGTTTCTCATGTAGAATGGGTTTCTAGAAAGGCCTGAGGCACTCTGGTATATTTGCAGATCTGTAGCATGTTTGATTGCAGGCGAATCAGTAACAGATATAGTTGTACAAGCTTTGTGATGTTTGGACATCATACATAGCCAAAAGTCTTGTACCAATCAGAATCATATTACCGCTTCTCTGGATATATTTATTCTTGAATTTCTAAGGTATTTTTTCCCATGCTCTGTTAATTGCCAAATGGAGGAAATGAAGTTACACCATTCTGGGGAATAATAACCTCACTCTTGGTTTCCATCATATGTAATATACTTTATAATTTAGGCACATGCTGAAGTTCTTTGCCAAATTATAGCTTTTCTGAGCAGAGAAAGTGCAGTTTTCTGCACTTTTGCTATAATATGCCTCCTTGCTGGTAATACTGCTTTGACAAATGCGCCTTTCTGCTTTCACTGATTTGATTGATTTTACGCCCAAGTTCTAACTGTGTTGGAAGAAATTACTCATTCTGGTAATAATTTTGATAAGCTTATCAAGGAATTTTCTTCTAATAGAGTTACATTTTTAGGCAACTCTAAATGATCTATTGTCCTAAGTTCCCTGGACCCCCACCTTACTGGAGGGCAGTGGAATTCAAATAATAATTTATACTGAGTTTGGATGTAGTTGCTGTAGAGCTGGCAGTAAATATTAATCCTGCTGTCCCAGTCTTCTTTTCCTTCTTGGGAATAAAGAGATTTTTCTTAAGTACATTATACCTTTCCTATGTTACCTCTGTGTTAATCATGTAAGCCATTGTATTTTGAACACATGACTCAATGCCTTGATATGCTGGTGTCTAAATGAAAGAGCCATTTATCAAAAAAACGTGCCTTTGGGAGAGACAGCTTTTTCATTTAAATTAGGATTATCTTATTGTTTGACAGATCCCATTAAGACCATCTACTCAACCCAATCAAAGAGCGTCATAACAATGTGAAACGGTAATAATAAGGCAAAGTTCTGTTTTCCTGACTCAGCCAAGGGGATATAATTAAGTGAACATCAAAACTTATTTTAAGAGTGCTGTCTGATAATGTGGCCTACTTTGCTTTCACAGGCTCAGTTGATTCCATTCTCCTGTGGCTCAACATTTCAGTGTAAATGTTAGTATCTGAATTTAAAATAAAACTGTTTTTTGTCAGTAGTTTACCCAGCCATTTATGCACTTGCTGCCTGATGCCAGCTTTTATGTTTTTATTTTTGTTGTTTTTTTTTTTTTTTTCCCCCCAGGGAGTTCCTGAGCACTAGGAACTCCAGATATTGATGTCACCATAAGGGATGGCATTCTTGGGAAAGATTTGGAGTAATTTGGTTGTTCAGAGAAGTCAGTCTTTCCCTGGTTGCAGACTGGTGGCAGGCTCTATAATGTCCTCTCCAGGATACTGACTGCTCCAGCTCATCTGCAGCACGTCCCTGAACACTGAGCATGTGGGTAACTTGTCTACCATCTGTCTCTTGGTTATATCCCTCTTCCTGCTATGTGTTCCTCTACTTATGCTTTGATCAGAGCTTTCAGCCAACTCTTAGCATGTTTTTATTTTCATCCTGTATTGGCTGGTGTCTTGGCTGGTTTCTTTCTTGCTCGATCAACTCTTCTATCAAAAGCCAATAAATATTCCATTAGACAACTTGTCAAGGTCATCTTCTTTCAGCTTTTTTCTCCATGACTTTTTTATCTTCACATTCATGCCCATGTCCATGTTTGTGCAGAATCTAGAGTACCACCCTGGCTTTAGTCTCTCCTCTCTGTGTGGAACAAGCATCACCTGATGACTGTGTTAATCACCTAGGAATTATATCCCATGTAGGATAGCAAAGTTTCCTTGTTTGATCTTCTTAATGGAAGTTGCATATACACCTTCAGTGTTACCAGTTATTAGTTTTGTTGGTCCTTTTTCAGAGTGAGAAGATGTAGACATTTTCATTGACTGTTTAGTCAAGTTAGCCTTTCCAAAAATATAAACTAATATGGTATACTGCTGAAGGAGAATGCTATTTAATAAAATAATTTAATTCCATCTTTTGCTGTCAATGGTATCTTGCTTGGCATTTTTACCATGGCTCCATGGAGAAAAAAGTTATGAATCATACAAGGAAATTGTGAACGTATATCAAATATTGGAATGTATAAATTTTTGCTAATTTGTTTTCAGCTGGGGAAAACAGTTTGGTGTCTAAAACAAGCCATGGGTTCAGTAATGTGTACAACAGCAGTGTCAATCAAGAGCACTGAAGGAAGAGGAGAAGATAACTCGGTTGCATTACCATGTGATGTCCTAACGCCCAATTGCAAGGAATGAGTTAGAGGAAACCATTTGCCTTCCCTTCAGGGACAACACGAACGAATCCACTAAAACCAGCCCCAATCTCCTCTTACCTCTGGTAGTTTTTAATGGGAGGAAATGGGTCCATTCCTGATGCTTTGGCAGCAGTGTAGTAGTTCATGCCCTTGGTGCTGGGTTTCTATTTCAGCCTTAAGAAAGTTGCTCTTCTGCAGTGCAGCAAGGTCATTAATCAACAATTCAGTAAAAGCACAATAAAATAACTCCAATCCCGTCTGAAATGAAGATTAAACCCTACTTCAGTAGGCGATAATGCTTCTGAGACAGGTACATTGGCAGCTAGGTGCTTCCCAGGCACGGGGTCTGTGTGAAGGGGGTGGCAGTGCTGCCTTTTGCCATTTTAGGTGGTTGCAGGCACCTACTTTGCTGCTGCCGTTGCTCAGGGAGCAGAGCATGTCGGGGGGCTAGTGGGGAGCCCCAAAGTGTGAGCTCAGAAGCTGCACCACAGCGGTGGCAGCAATGCTGGTAGCACATCTCCATTCTTCTCCCCACCACCACACCTTAAGCTCCAGTGAATTAAGGGAAAAGAACAAGATGGGCAAAAAGGGGATGGAAATATCATCACTGCTCTGAGGGCACACATGGGCATTGGAAAATGCCCCCATTGGTGCTTCAGCTGGGGTGAAGCTGTAGGAGCATTTCATTACTGCTTCTTCTGCAAAGCATTTACTCCACAGGTTTTTCCCAGAGCAGGTAGTCGGGAAGCGTTAATTCCAATCTCCACTAGTACCCTGTACCTGTTTGCTGTCTCTGCCAATTTGCTCCCATCAGGGTGGCTCTGCTCTGGCAAGACCTGTCATGCATAGGAGGGAGCCTGTAATTTCCAGGGGGGCTTTGCAGTCCCTGCTTTGAAAGGTTTGAGAGGTTTCCTAGCTGAGCAGGAGAGGGCAGCAAAACATAGAGATTGAGAGAGAGAGAAGGAGATCCCCTTGCAGAGCTTGCAGGAGTTCATTTAACAGTTTCAGGAAGGGTACACTGGTGTGGAGTGGGATTTGGGGTTGTCCAGTGCTGTGCATGGGGATGTTACTGCAGAGCGGACAAAGCCGCTGGGGTGGGCGGTTTGCTGTAGCTCCCACTCAGAGCAGTCCTGGGGAGAGAGGTGATCTGCACCAGGCTAAAGAGGGATTCTCCTTTCTCCTTAGAGGATGGTCCGAGATGTGGAAACCTTGATTATCTGCGGAGAATGATTTGTGAGAGTCAACTGCCTCAGAAAACAGCAATATTTCCAATGAGAAATGTGAATACGGGGCCTTGGAGAAGGAGGCACCTCTCTTCTTTCTTGCTTCATGATATGCAGCCAAAAGCTTCCAAACTACTGATAAAGGGGAGAAGATAAGGGTGAAAGTTTTAACAAAAACCCCCAAGATCTTGGCAACAGTGCAAACAAACGCAGTCCATATAACAATTGGTGTAGAACAAATAAGGAGTGTTGAGGAATGCAGTTACTGTGGCAACCTGGTAATAATAGATAACAGCAGTACAGAGGTGGAAATAAAAGTGAGAACAAGGAAACCATCTAGAAATACGAATATGTTAGTCAAAATCTGGAGTAATAAAAACCTTGTCAGAGCATTAAAACTGAAGCGATGCAACAGCATCGTTATGCTGCTGGTGCTTTATTTGGCAGAAGTATGGCCAGAGACAACTGCTCCTGAATAAAACAGCAGTTTTCATGCGTGGTGTGTATGAAGAATATTAAGAGTTAAGTGGGGAGAAATGGTTATAAATCTGAAAGCACAGGAAAGATCAAGACGGATACCAGAGCATCCTGAAATCACACACCAGAGCACTGGAAAGCACCAACTGGGCTATGCAGAATAGGAGGGGGGTTTATTGCACTGTGACAGTGGTAGAAATAAACAGGGGGATTCCCAGGGCTGTGTTCACGTGGGATATGACATGGGCCACAGTGTTGTACACGGACCTGGCTTTGAGCTTAGCGTGTTAGTCTTTAGACTTCCAGGTGGAGACTTAGGCTGCCTCTCCTGACTTGCAGGAATCAGATACCAAAGGCAAACCTTCAGCAAAGATCTGTTCCCAATACATTGACTGTACAGATCTTCTCTAGCTCTGATTACTGGGATTTATTAGGGCTGAAAAGTAACATGAGATAAATGCTCTGGGGGTAAGACTGGTGGAGGTACACTGCCACCATCCCCTAACACTGTGAAGAGGATGTTCAGAACAAGGCTAGTCAACCTTCTGGTGATATTCCTAGATTGGCTTCACATCCTTGCAAGGATTAATGTGAAAATTAACCTGATTGCTGCCATGGTTTTCCATCGCATTGAACTAGGATTCAAAAACTGGTTTCTGTGGATGCTATAGAGAAATAGTACGTGATTTTCCAAGCAAGGTGGCCAGATGACTTATTCTGATGCAAGGAGAAGGTTGTACAATGAGGCCCTGTAGCTCAGCAGGAAAAAAGGCAGCCACGGCCAGGCAGTGGACAAATTAATTGTCCTGGCAGCTGAATGTGATTAGACATTGTTAGGGTAGCACATTAGTTTTGATGGTAAATAAATGTTCCCTTCTGTGGGAAAAGCTACCATTTTGAAAATTGTTTTTGCGGCAAAATGAAACTTTAGTGAAATGAAAAAAAACCCGCCAAAACCGTCAGGGATTGTACAAACATTGTGATGTGAAGTAATCAATACTATTCAGAGAAAATATGAAATATGCTCATTTTCTTTCATCTCAGCATATTTTCAGATGGCCCAAGGAACTGTTCCTATAATAGGGAAATATATAAACACAGCATTGAAAGGATCGTAATATAAAATCAGGGTGAAATAAAACAGAGTAAGAAAGTAAAAACAAAACCTCTCTGCTTTGCTGAAACAAAACATTTCAACATCAGAGTGAAACGAGAAAGTCAAAACAATCCCTGTTTCTCCAATTTTCCCGTCAGAAATTTCACTGAAATCAACATGTTTCAGCACAATGTCTCCGTTTCCACAAAATGTCATTTGCAGGTGGAAAATTGTTGTGTGACAAATATTCCCAACTTGCTTTAAAGATGGCACACCTGAAGAGTGGCATCTTTGTGGCCAACAGAGTCGGACAACTTTGGGAGGGGAGTCATGGCAGCTCTCCCAGCTCAGCTGCCCATGATGCGTATCCTGCTTCTTGGGATCAAGACTCTTTGTGAACAGCCTTTCCCTCACTTAGGAGCTAAGATGATGAGACACCAAAGGTATTCTCTGATTTATCAGGCTTGCTGGAGTCTTGCCTTGCCTGATTTATGTCAGCTCAATTCAGCTGCAACCCTGGTCTGAAGTTTCCAATATGTAAAGTCTTCTTTCTTTTTTTTTTTTTTTTGTTTGTTTAGGAATCTGCACTGCCAGAATTCATTCAAAGAAGGAACATGTTTAGTAAAGCCAGGAGTTTCTTTTGTGGTTGATATTGTTTTCCTGACATACTCATTTGAAATTCAGCTAACATACTCTTCTGCAACATTTGTAAGCAGGGAAGGAAGGACTGCCATTTCAGCAACAGTAACACGTAAGTGCTATCATTATTAATAACAATCTATATTTCAATACTGCTTCGAGGTCTCAAATAAGATTAGTGGCTCATTATGTTAAGCAATATGTAAATACACAGGCACGGAGTGTTTCATAAAGTAGCCCTTATCTAGACCAACAAGATGAAATAAGGGAGAGTAAGAGGAATTTTTATGACTTTCAATTTCCAGAAGGGCAAAAATTTAGATTAGGTATGATTATGAATAAAACTGGCCAAAAGAGACAACTAAATTTTGGCTCTTTCAGGTCAAGGTGATCAGCTGTCTTGTGAGAGTTTGGTGTTTTATAGAGGGTTTCAAGAATATTACCTTAGGATAATGTTAAACCCCCGCCCCCAACCTTACCACTGAAAGCAACTAGAAAACATGCTATTCATTGAGACATTTTATTCATATGAACTTCCTACTGAAATGGTGAGATGTTGTCTCAGGAGACAATTTCTGGGTACCATTCCCTCTGGATATCACTAAGGTGGAATCACAGAAGTCTGCTTACTTTTACAGAATAGCAAAAGAAAAATTGTTACTACAGCAAACAACGAAGGACCAGTGTTCTATGTCTTTTTTTTTTTTTTAACCCTAGCACAGAATTATCCAGAATAGTTTGTGTGCATTCTCCTCCAACCGTAGCCAATATGAGCCCAAAACAGCCTGAACTGTTGGAAATTTCTGTGAGGAATAGTCCCATCAGTTAAATTTCTGCAAGTTCAGCCTGTGACATAGTCAGAGTCTCTGCATGTTTTGTGTGTGCAGCACAAAATACTGCAAAAAACCATCCAGAAAACAAAACCAAACCCACCTCACATTCCTGCTTCTTCAACTCACACTGTGACGCTGCATGCATTGAGAGGTTCAGTTTACACATTGACTTTCTGAAGCACGATTTGTGTCCATGGGTGCCTGGGAACTTCTATATCAAATCCTTTATTGCATTCCTGTCTCTTACCCCTTTCTGTCTTCTGTACTTGAGGCTACCTAGAATAAAGCCCTTTGGAGGTAGGGGAATTTCATGCACCAGCCTGTCTCCTTACCATGCAACTTCTTGGTAGTTGTACTATTTTGGCTCCTTTGCTCTAGGAAAGGTGAGTTCTTTTCTCTAGAAAAGTCAACTCAGCACAAGCTGCTGTGGTTCCAGAGGACATTGCTAGTTTTGCCTGATGGCCTTCTGCTCTTTGTGTCCCAGCAAGTCTGGTTTTTATGTGACCTGAGCACTTAATCTGGAAAGAAGAACTGAGCCTCCTGAAAAGTGAAGGTAGGATAAATCTTTGTAAAAGGCCAGTTCACTCTGTGACAACGATAAATCAGCCCTGTTGCTCCAAAAAGCCAATAGATGAAGAGGTAAAATGTTTAAGGATGGAGAGCAGAAGAGAGTTACTGTCTCTTAGTTAGTGGCATTCATTAGAGCTGTGTTTCCTGCAAAAATTCATATCTCTGCAGTTTTCCCCTCACTTAGGGAAAAATACTGTTCCAGCATCTCTGCAAGGAGGAAGAAATAGGCACCAGTTGCTTTATTATTCTTTTCTACATTCATATTTGGAACATGTTTTACCTTGACCAAAATAGCATCGCCACCAGCCAATTCCTCTCTAGTTCCCTACTCCCCCAACAGCAAAAAGTGCAAACTGAAATGGCCAATTCTTAACTATTTTTCCACACTGTTAAGGTTGCATAGACCTCAAGTTTAAAGCTCAAGGCAAGCAGAGCTCCGAGACATGCAGGAGAGAGACAGAGGTGAATGTGCAGAGACCAGCTGCTGCAAATGGGGTTTGCACGTGTCAAGGCAGTGTTGTGTAGATCCACCCTCCAGCTGACAGACTCCCTTCTGCTATTGAAGGCTGCAGACCTGCCCCCAGCTCAAGGAAAGCCATCTAGCTGCACTTATTTGACTTACTGAGCCCAACCAGGTGCCTTGACAGCCAGATCCCTTCCTTTCCATGTTTGCAAACATGCGGCAGAACTGGTAATTACATCCCCTCTGCAGTCTTCCATAAGGCGTGGGCATGGGAAGTTGTTTATCAGTTTTGACAGTGTCTTCATTTCTATGCCATTTCTGGCACCAAAGACTACTCAAGGCTTCTTAGCAAGAGGCAGAACTGATCAGAGGTTGGAGCTGAGCTGCTCCTACTGTGGGAAAAGAGGAGCAAGAAGAGCATTGCACAACAGGATGGAAATTTGTGATGGAAAGTTCTGGAGAGCTGGACCTGCTGCCCCACCACAGCAGTGAGAGATTGGGATCTATTCTGGGGAACCACCTTAGCTCTGAGCCCTCTCTCAGTGGTAGCAGATACCCTGTTTTCCACAGCAAAAGAGGCAGCAGAGCTGTGGCAATGTCACGGGTGGTGTGCGGGGACACGCACCCTTGTTTGGCTATGGTGAAGGAGAGGAGGTGGAGAAGAAAAGCAGGGGCTTGCAAGGCAGAGGAGGACAAAGCTGCCACAACTCCTATTAATCTTCTTTCCTTTGATAAACTCTCAAAAGCTGTGTGTTTGGTGTGTAGCCAGAAAATGAAACCCAATCGTTCACATCTTCCAAAAACATAGTTTTGAGTTGTCAGGGGGTGATGGATGCTTATAGGAAAAAGGAATCAAACTATGGCAGGTTAGGTTGTTCGTCCCGGACCTGTGATGAAGGCAAATGTTCTTGAACTGTTCATAAGCTGATGTTTCTGCAAAGCAACCAAAAGGCAGGGTGTTGGTAGGTCAGTTGGCTTCCTTTTATTTTTGCAAAAGCAAGAAAATCTCTTGCTAAAAATTGAGCAAAATCCAGCTTCCAGTTCTGATGTTTTTTCTCTAATAAATGAGTGCTGATATTTTGTTTTCTGCTGGGTTTTGGGGATCAGTGCAGAAAGCAAAATTAATTTAACTAACTGGGACAAAATAACAAGTTTATTCCTTAACAAACAAAACAAAATATTTAAGCTTATGGCTAGTAGCAATGGTTCAAGAGGGCTTGAATCCTGGTATAGTCTCTGGAGAAAAAATTTTTCTGAAGAAACAAAAAATAGCAACAGGCAAGAATTTCCTCTCTACAGAGAAACAACACTCAATCAGTTTTAGTGGATAAAATGTTTTCTTAACTCCTATGGCATTTCACAATTGATGAACGTTTCCAAAATAGAGATAGTTAAAATATTATCTCTTTCCCACAAGTCTTTTTGGCTTATATTCTGGCTTTGTTACAGTTGTGACCCAGGCAGTTTAAATTTGTAATCTCACCTCTCCACTATCTATGCTGAGATGACTAATTAACGTGACTGCCATGTGTAATTGCAGTAACAGATATCTCGTACCCTCACATTGTGTTTTGATGTATTTTGTTATCATTTTGAACTAAGGATCCAAAAGAAGACAAATATTGTTGTGTTAGTCAATATTTTCGTTCAGCTGAAGGACAGGCATAAATGATCTCAGGGTATCTTAGCTCTGTCTGTTAATTAAAACCATAGGAATGATGCAGGATGCTTTTCTACCAGGTCATCTTTTCAAAATTATTTGTGGTTATTAAAGACCAGATGATGGTTCTACAAGTAGGAAGAGGGTCAGAAAAGAGATGACCAGAAACTTGCTCTGTTTTTCCCTTAACTTGTCTTCAGTGAAGTGGACACAAAACCAGGGTTTTCTCTCAATATTTCTCTGAAGTAATAATTACAAAGTTATCATATAGAGAAAACTTACAAAATGTATTTTAGTGTTAAAACTCAGACACCGATGCCTGGAGAATGGTTTCTTCCAAGAACCTGTTTTCAGCTACGTCAAACACAGAGCTTTTCCCAAATCCACAGCAACTACAGTCACCAAAAGCAGGACTCTTCACCAGCAATAGATTGTGTGCAAGAACTCTCTGGCACAAGGACTTCATCTTAGATTCCCAGCAAGAGACATTGTGCCTTGCCCACCTTATTTCATATATTATACTTCGGATTATTTCAAATTCTTCTGGAAATGTTGAACTTGTGGGAAAAAAACATCATAGAGGTGACAAAAAGAAAAATGAATTGTCCATATCTAAATGTCAGAGACTTTTTTTCTCAACTAGAAGAGAGGGAAGTTTGACAGGGACCCCAGACATCAGTCTGAGTGTTGAGTTGCTAATGAGAAAAAACATGTAGACCAATGATGTGCACCTACCTAAGAAAATCTGGCAGTCCAGGGGAAATATGGATATTTATTAAAAAAAAGAAAAAGGGGAAAAAATGAAGCATTCAGCCAACTGAATGCTATGAAAGCATTTAATCTGCCAGTCCTGGAGATGGTGCATGTATTCCAACAGTATAAGATTCCACCGCACCATTTTGTAAATTTATCTCCATGCTTTCCAGAGAGGATGCCGGATCTTTATTGACTGTGGACTGTTTTTTCTCAGTGCTGAAGAAAAGACAGCCAGGTCAAGAGATAAAAGCATGTCTGGCTTTGTGAGAAAAGCAGATATCTGGGGGAAACAAGCTTCTGTGCTGTAAAGCTATTATGCAGTAGCAAGCTCATGTCTGCTGCCATTACTCATGGAGGAAGTCCTTAAAGCGTAAGCCTTGTTACTTTACACACTTTTTAATTTATCTTACTGTCATACTGACCACCAGCAATACTTCACCAGTGCTGTCAGTGTCTGGTCCTCACCTGAATCCTATCAGTTATACCACTCTGTTACTGGAGCTGCTCTGCAGAATGCCTGCCTTACTTCTCCTTCAGTCTCATCTTTTCCGTCTTTTCCATGCTGACCACAGCGTCTACAAGCTTGGGTTAGCCATCGGACTTGATGATCTGTATGGGTCCCTTCCAACTTGAGATATTCTATGATTCTATGATCTGAGGTGCCTTCCCTTTTCTGGTATGCAGTGCGCTTTCTCAATATCTTCAAAGACCATGTGTTATGCTTGCAGTTTCTCAACAGTGAAGCTACCAAGGAGAAAGACTTGTAGACTGGAGCTGCATTCTCTTTCCTTTCTATCCTCTCTTCCTCCCTGAGTGGCTCTTAGGCTTGTCTTCAAGCAGGCTCTTAGGCTTGTCTTCAAGCAGGTGGAGTCAGGATTCAGTGGTAGCAAGTCACAGCTATCTAAATATGGTCATACTGGAGAAGAATAAAGGATGGGAGCTTCTGACATCCGAGGACAGGCTGAGAGAGATGGGACTGTTCAGCCTGGAGAAGACAAAGCTCAGGGGGATCTTATCCATGCATATAAATACCTGATGTGAGAAGGTAAAGAAGACAAAGCCAGATACTTCTCAGTGGTGTCCAGTGTCAGGACAAGACACAACAGGCAGAAACTGAAATACAGGAAATTCCATTTAAACATAAGAAAATACTTTTTTTTTTTTTTTTTATTCTGAGAGTAGTCAAACAGTGGAACAGGTTGCACAGAGAGGTTGTGTTTCTCCTTCCTTGGAGATATTTAAAACTCAGATAAGCAACCTCCTCTAGCTGACCCTGTTTTGATCAGAGGGTTGGAGTGGGCGATTTTTCTGCTAACCTCAACAATTCTGTGATCTTCCCATAAAAACATCCCAAATTATTTTAAAGCAGAGACTCTTTATACCTGAAGATTAAGGCGGGTAAATGAAAAGAGGGAGACTGTTAAAACTACGGTTTCATCTAGTACTCTTTAATTTCTAAAAGCTTTTTTTGTTTCTTTTTTTCTTGCTTAGTCAGACATTAAATGGGTTAGGACCATAGTAATATAACAATACTCTCGATATTCCCTTGTGTACAGCAAATACAAAAAGTACTTCATCTTCAGAGATAAATGATCTAAGGGCTTTTCCCTCAGTAAATCTACATCAGCTTCCACCTTTCAGCCCCTGCAACACTCTTCTCCTGGAGTCACAGTTAGATCAGTACGTGTGTAAGCACGGGCACTGTCTAATAGGCCAAACTTTATTTTGGAAGAGACCTGAAAAAGGTTTTAAAGTCTTCTCGCAAATGCTGGCATGTCAACAATGATTTCTGGTCAAATTCCAGTAAGACTCTGTCCAAAGCCAAAGAAGCAAATAAACAAACAAAAAATCCCACAGCTGGCTGGTATCCTTCCTTCCTTGTCTTCAAGCCTGTATATGCATAGCCTTATATAAAAGTGTCTGTGCATATTTCTGTAGAAGTGTTCAAAAAGCTAACACTTCTCTTTATTTGCAGATGATTGTATTCTAGTGAGTGATTTAAATTAAAAATAGGTGAAATTTAAGAACTGGAATTTCTGCTTCTATATCTGTTGTTAATAATCCTTTCGTTCATCATCACAGTGTTGTGGCGACACACAGGGGATGGGCTGTTGTTCACAGTCTGCTCCTCTTCCTTTGCCTTCTTTTGACAACCTGAAATAATTTATCTGTGATGACAGTATTTTTCCCAGATAAATTTGGAGTGTAAGTCTCCTTCCATCACTGTTGGTAAATGTACTGCCATTGATGGACATGAATTGCATCATACAACTACTTTCAGGGAATTCTAGAGTCAATAACCATCCGTCATCCTGGCAAAGTCTCAGCCCTTACATCTCTGTTAACTACAGCTGTTGCAGCTCTGCAGTAGAAGAATGGGCTTGCTGAGGAGGTCTGATTCATTTTGCTAAGGACTTTAAAGATGATGAGAGTTTAAAAGCAGAACGAGCATTTGTGATACCATGAATGAGCAGAAAGCACTGGTAGGAGTTGCTCTCATCAGATGTTTTCAGTGGGAAGGTGGGATGCTATCAATCCAAATGGGCCAGAGATTCTGCTAGGACTTTATAATTAGTATTGAGCATAGCTCCTGGAAGCTGCTTCATCAGGTGGTGAATATGTCACTGTGACAATGCAATCTCACAGTCCTCCCTCCACTTGGAGGAGAAGAGGAGCTACAGTGGGCTGGTCACTGACAGTCCTGTTCCTACTTGCAGGAGATGAGGATCCACAATGGTTTCAAGCAAGAAACCAGTGGTCTGACATGGGCTTATTTTCTGGCTATTCATAAAGTAAATCTAGTTGTCATAGAAAGTGATGAACTGGTGAAATGAGGGACTGATGATGTCTTTGCACAGAGCAGAGAACAATGAGGAGCAAAACACCTTTCCTGTGTCCTATCCTTCCCCTGATATCCACTGCTTCCCATAGGACTGTTATGCTAGAGGCACTCATCCAGCAAGCACATTAGTTTCTTGGATTTTCTGTTATTAAACATATGGGGCATGTTAACGGTGACTTGGGTCCTATCTTCAAGGAGGGAAGTTTCTAAAATCAGCATAGTCACCAAAGCAGATGATGGGAGGGTATATCAGAGAAGAACAATTTTCTTTATGACCTGTCCTTATACTCCTCTTTAACTACGCTGTGCTTGCCATACCCTGGGGTAGGACACCAGGAGCTCTGCCCTGGGCCTGTACAGATGTTCTTGAGTCCTTCCAAGGCTGTAGACAAATGGCCAAGAAGTACTGTGAAGCCAATGTGCGGGGTTTGTGTTGTCTGTGACTGGCATCTTGGCTCCTCCTACTTCCAAGAGGGACTTCATCTCCAACATTGCCTCTACTCTGATAAGAATCTATCTAAAAATCCCCCCAAAACACAAAGCGATTTGAAAGTTCACAGTCTCCAGAGCAATGGCAATGAACAGTTGGTAAACTGAAATCTTGCTCATATGATATTAATCTAGTATCTAGTCTTTGAAGAGTTTGAAATATAGCATGGTGTGTTCAACATTTTATTAAACATTAACCATGCCTAACACAAACGTCAGCCATTGGCAGAACTCTTTTCTTAAGAAATTATTCCCCACTTTAAATTCCAACAGAAATGGAAAGATTTGGAGCTGAGAGAGACATTTCCTTTTATGAAATTGCTGTTACTGGCAGTCCTTAAAGGTGGGCTCAAGGGATTTAATAAATGTAATTTACTTTTTATTACTGCTCAGAACTGGAGCTACTTTGGAGTGAAATGGGTATATGCTGTGGGAAAGTGCTACCATAAATCTCTTCCCATCAAATGAATCTGCCCCAGAGAGGTATTTTAGAGGAGTGTTTTGAAATGGTAGTGATACATCTAGGCAGTGGTTTGCAGGAACCGTGTGTGTCTGTGCCCCTTTGCTTGTTTAATCCAGTCAACCACATCTGATTCTTGTGTCTCAGAAACAGTTGTCCAGGTGAATTGTCTGGGAATCATTCTCTCTGATATATTTCTAAAGAAAATTGATTAATTAACACATTTATTGAGTGTTGCTCCTACACTGCAATGGGTCTTTGTTGTGCAGAGGGAAGATAGGCCCGGTTCCAAGTCATTCCTTCAAAGCACCATCTGTAAATTTTAACTGTGTTAGCGAAAGGCTGCAATTCTCATGCAGTCAAGAGTAGCTTTCTCCTTGTTCATTCTCTACTAAAAGGTAATTTGTGCTATTTTTAAAAGATAAGATTGTCCAGAAAATCACGGAGTTACTAAACTGAACACTCAGGGAAGAGCTGTCTCAAAGGAAATTTAGGTTAGTCAAAACCAGTGTCAGGATTTTTCCTGCAGTGGGACAGGATACAGCTTGAAACAGCCCTCTGTCTGACAGGCAGCAATGAGTCTCCAGGAATCAAGAAATACAGCACGACTGAGGAAATATTGAACTTGTAAGGAGAAGTGGTGGAGAAAATGCTGAGAAAAACACACCTGCTACTGGAATTGCTGATCGGTGTAATTTGCAACATCCTGAGGAAGGTTTTGGTGTGGTTTTTTTTTTTTTTTTCCCATTCAGCAAATTGCTCACGAGCCTTCTCTACTTGCAGGTTTCCTGCCAGCACCCTGCAAGCGGCATGCTGGATGGACGGCTACCTGTCAGTATCTCGCAGCCTCTGGAGTCCTCTGCGCCAGTCCCAATGGCTGGGCAATGTGGCAGCCAGAAAACCAGGTTTCCATCCTCCTCTGGGGAAGAAAGAAACACTGAGGTTTCGTAATGAATTGCAAGTCCACCTTTTGGGATATTTGAGTCTCCCATGGTATTGCATTGGGCCTGCTTAGATTTTCGCTTAACATAGACCAGGAGTGGTCCACTAAAGTCATTGGGTCCAGCAGTTGCTCCAGTCATGTAATAGAAAGCTGGTGCAGAAATGGGGTAAGAGTATTCAGTCTAGATCCTTCCACTTCCAAACATTACCCAACATCTTCTCACAAATTTAATACTTTTAGTGCCTAAAACCTAGGGAATGGTGACATTCTTCAGGAAGAAAGCAGGAGAGATCAAGGACATTTCCATTGCCTTGGGTCCTTGCTGTAGCCCAGAGTACCTGGGCTGTAAATCCCTGAATGATCCTAGGAGGTGAAGAGTGATTCCATTTACCTGTGGTATTCTGAAGATCAAATCTTGGGTAAATATATCTGAACACGAAGAGAAAGGAAAAATAATTCCTTGAATGTCAATGGCAGTTTTACCCCAATTTGTAAGGATGCTTTAGAAAATCCCTCCAAAGCTTTCTTTGCTTGAAGTGGGACTTCTTCCTTTGTCTATCCAGCAAAAAGATTCTTAGGCCATCTCTCCCTGGGATGCTGAAATAAAGCACTGGTCTCTTGTCAGTGAGAAAATCCAGAGTGGGAAAAGACCTACAGAAGAATGAACTGGAGGGGATAACGTGACCCTGGCAGCATTTGTCGCTCTCTGTGCTGCAGCTTGACTATATCCTGTTGATTTCTGAATTTTTTCCTTAAAGGAAAAACACACACCTGCCTATAGAAGTCTTGTTAAAAGCCTCCAGATTGGCACTGATACCGCATAATGAATTTTGTTTTAAGCAAAAGCTTGTGAGAATTCGCTTATTTGTAAAGCTCAGACAGTGTGATGGATTAGTGCTCTGAACGTTAGATCCACCAAAAAAAAAAAAAGATACAAAGGCTGAGGGTGTGGAGAAAGATGTCTTGGGTGGATACTCAGCATGGTTTTATCATTTCATTCAGATTGCTGCTTAATGATTTATCACCACTCTTTTTAGAAGGATATCCAGCTTTGATTAAGGGGCTCAAGCAGTGGAGATTTTTCCTTCATCCCATCATAGTAAGCTCCAATAGTTAATTATCCTCTGTTAAAATAAGCCTCTCATTTCCATTTCAAACTTCGTGGACTTTGAGATTGAAACTAATGTCTAGATCTTTGTGTGATTAAGAAAATTCTTCCTGTGGAAGGCTTCTGGCAGGGCAAAGGGTTGCAGATTGTCATAAAGTCTCTTTTTCCAAAAGAAAAATGAAGCTAAGTCTTGTCACCTGTGTTGCCTCAAGTGCCTGTGCTAATGGCAGAAAGGGTTGCAAAGGGTTGTAGTATCATAGCTGCAAACTGGAAGTTAGCTGGGCAATGATGGATAATGAACTGGTTGATGCCAATTTAACTGAGATGAGAATGTGGTCTTTGGGCTTAGTGTCACCAACATGCAGACAAGTAGTCTGGGGAGATGTCTTTCCCCTTTGTGCAGTAAGTTTGGGAAATGAACAGGTTTCCTATTTTGAGAAGTTTTACTTGTATAGGCACAGAATCTAACACAGCTGGCTCCAGATTTGTCTCTCTTTGTTATGGCATAAAAATAGGGCATACATGCAAAGATGTTTAACAGTGTGCCTTAGGAAATGTGAATCCTTCCCGTTCTAAAAAGAGCTAGAGAGAGAACTTTGTACTGAACAAAGCAACTAATAAGCAATGAAATCTCTCTTGCCCTAAACTCTGCTGCAATTCTACAGTTGAGCAATTGGAGAGCTCATAGGCTGTCAAAAAGAATGTTCAGCAGTTTTACCATCTTTACGCCTCATCCCTAATATATTCATTTCTGCCTTTCAGATAACGATGTGTTCTGATTACCCTTGTAGGCAGTGTACCTTGTACAAGGAGGGGATGGCTGGCACCACCTCAGAGCTAAGTTGCCTGGCTGTGTAGCAATCAGCTCGTGAAAGCTGAATCCAATGAATGGCTTCCTTCAGATGGCGCAGAATCAGGCAGGAATGTAATTGAACAAGAATAATAATGTACTTATTGATCCCTTCAAGGTCTCCGATTTCCTCGAAGGCGAAGGAAGTAATGAGCCTTGAGGAGCAATAATGCACCTGCAGTATTGAAATAATGGAGCTCCCAGCTCTGAAATGTTTGATTCCTGCTACCTCTGGAAATCTGCTTCTCCCTTTGGCATGGAATAACAGCAAAAAAGAAAAGCTAGGCTGCATATAATCAAAGATTAGCACTTGCAGCCCCTGTATGCAAGGGCATGTGAGTTTATGGTCTAAGCACTTGATGAAGGATGGGAGGTGGGCACAACGAATTGTGGGCAGGAAGATCATGAGGTCAGAGTGAGGCAGTTACGGTCATGTGAAAAATCAGTGGCTGCAGCATCCAAGCTGCAAAAGCCATGTACAAAGTACTGCAGCTGATTTGAAGTGATTTGACTTCAAAATGAAAACTGATTCCAGACACTTCATTTGTTTCTTGGCTGCTCCTAGTTATATAGTTCGTTAATATAGCCATCACCACACGTTGTGACATTTGGCTCTTATTTAGCACTTTTGGTCAAATGATGCTTGGATATTTGATGAATAGTGAAGAAAGACAGCCATCGTCCCTTACAGATATGGCTACAGAAAAAACACCTTTGCTTCTCAACTGTGTGCTTATGACTTCTCAAATGGTTGCTCCTAGATTTGATTTCATGTCACAGATGGTGACGAAAAAAATGGAGGATTTCCTAAAGACCAGAGAATGGACAAGATGAAGTAGAAATGGCACTGGCTTACTGACCCTTGGCTTCTAAAAAGCCTCCTTTAAAACAGTGTCATTTAGCACATCACCATCATCTGTATGTCTAATCCCTGTCACCTTAGCTGGAAAGTTACTGTGTTAGGGATCATCTTTTTCTCTCGGGTTTCTTCAGTGTCTAGCCTCTTGTCTGTACTCAGAGCAATGAGTTGCTCATAAGAAAGGTAATTTCCTATATTCTGCTTCTGCCCAATGTGATACCATCTGAACATCCTCCATATGAAACGAAAGCAGTAGTCAATCCTTTAAGACCGCACAAATTTCTTCTGCATAAGCCTCAAACAGAGAGATACTCTCCACCCTTCCTCTGGGATGAGACTTGGATAATAGCAGGCATGCTTCAGTGCTACTAAATGGGGATGATGTCTGGTTCTTAGTCGACCCTGTGATTGACCAAGTTTTAAACATGTGTAGGGATGTCACACAGTTATTGCAAAGTGGTTGCTCAGCTACTGACATGAGGTTTTGGGTCAGTCATAGCCCATCATCTGCACTCAGGACACCCGTCACCCAGCAAGGCTCTGTGCCATGTGTTTTCATCTCTCCTAGCCATATAAATCATGAGATTTATCCACTCCTGTGCTGTAAGAATAGGAAACTGAGAATGACAACCCAGTTAGAGTCTTCTAAGCCATGACCTTCTTCCGCTTTATGAGACTAACTAAACTACTTGAGGTCATAGCATTTTGAAGTGGTAATGCTTCCTTAGTTAAAAATAAGGACTCTTCAGGAAACTGAAAAAAGACACATAGTTTTCCCAACAGTGATTAGTTTTTGAGTTTTTGGTTTCAGGTTTTTTGGTTTCTGTTTTGTTTTGTTGTTGTTTTTTTTTTTCTCTTGCCTGATATTGACATTTCAATTTATGCTAATTTATACCACTTGAAAAGCCCAAATAAATCACTCGGGCGGAAATGAAGAGAGGGTGAGTGTAAGGAAATTAAAATTATAAAGTTGATGTCTGTGCTAAGATAGCACTTGAGACACAAAGCATTTGCAATCACTGTAGCATGCATCTAGTCTGTATGATACTTAATTAGTTTTTCAACAAGTGGTATGAATTCCTTTGAAAATTTGTGGACCTTTGTTTACTGCCAACCAGCCTCCTCATGTCCACACAATAAATAATCATAGAGCTGGGGCCATCTGGAAACCTGAAAACAGGATATTTTTCAAGTCTTGATAAAGAAAGATTTAAAAAAAAAAAAAGAAGGTATCAAAACTTTCTCCCTTTTTCCCAGTTATTTCAGACAGAAAGAACTGTGGGAAGTGTCTTCAGATGGCTGGTTTGATCCATTGAGTTTTCTTTTCTATGGAACTAATAAAAAGTTTGCATCAATGGGCAGAAAGGCTGAAGAAAGTCATTTCCAGATTGTTGCCCATGAGGCCACAGTAAATATTCTGAAACTGGATCTGAACAAGAAGTGACCATGGGCGACCAATTTGAACGCAGTCACAGTCCCTGGAGCCAAAACTCTTGAGAAGAACTAGTTTGAGATATTGATAATGAGACACAAAGAACAGAGATACAATGCTAGTCAAGTCCAGGTTGGCAGGTGCTCATGCAAAATTTGTTCCAGAATGTGGTAATCTAATGGTTAGAGAAGACTGGGATGAATGTCTATTGCTAAAATTTCCTCACTATCAATGCTAATTCAAACGCTGAAACAGGTTGCTCAGAAAGGCTGTAGAGTTTTCATTCTTGGAGGTATTAAAAAAAATTTTAGGACAAGGCCTGGAGCAATCAGATCTAATCTCAAGCCCTTTTTTGAGCAGGGGTTTGGATAAGAGGATTTCTTGAGGTCCTTTCTGACTTTAATTTTGTTTGATTCTGGCAATTGTGTGCACACTTCTTATGCACTGCAGAAGGTGCAGGGAAGGACAGCAAGGATGACAAAAAGTATCGCTTCATGGAAGAAAGCTTTTCTAAGTCAACCATGACCTATTCTCATCGCAAAGTTGTTCAGAAATCATTCCTAAACATAAACCTCACACACCATAATGAGCAATACTCATATACCATATAGTTGTTTGAATCTGGTGTGCTCGTACAGATACCTGCAGATATAAGGATATATCAAACGTAAGGATCAGCAGGAGATGCACTTCACACTGGAAGATGTACATAGTTGTGAAAGATGAAGGAGTTGCCCTTTGCTGAGGCAACAAGTTGTTATTTAGTCAGTCAAGTGTCGGAGATAACACATGCAGAGAGGCATTTGCCTCTCCAAATGCTTGTTTTAATTAAGAGGAATAGCAAGACTGTCACCTGAATAGGAAACAGATAAACCAAAGCTGGAGAGGAAAGCTAAATATGTTCAAATGGCTGGGAGAGCTTGGCCCTGAGGACAGTGGTCTACAAGGATATATCCTCCACAGTGAGGGATACAGAAGGAAAGAGTCTTTGTCAAGCTGAATAACAGAGAAGTCTACAGTAAATCAGGTGAATAAAGGGAGAGAGGGGGAGATCTCAAAGTTTGCACATTAAAAAATATTTTTCTTCCATTTCTTCATGTAGGTTTTTTATGAACGTTTTGGATTTCTTGCTGCAGGTCAGTGAGAATGCCAGAAGTCTGGGAAAAGTGAAATAGCAGTGGCTAAATTAAAAGGGGGGAAAAAAAATCCGTCAAAAGCTATTAAATGTAAAGATCACAGCTCAGAGGAAGTCCCTAATGCTAGAAAATTATCACTGTGTGCTGGCCCTGAGCCAAATAACTGTTCTCAAATTATACCAGAACTTGCTTAACATTTTTGTTCCCTTTAGTGTTTAATACATGGTTTAATATATGGGTCTAGAGCTGACCTGCTGTGAAAGACATTACTCATTTCAGAGCATTTTCTGGCAGTCACATTGCAGCCAGCACAACTCCGGAAAAATTCCCCAGAAAAGCCCAGAGATGACAGGTGATAACAGTGCTCTTGTTCCAGCACAAGCAGTGAATTTGTGGCAGAAATTGCCAACTGAGGAGCTATGTCCAGGGTAATCCAAGGAGTCTGATTACATGAATATAGTTGCTCCCCTTATATATCTATGTATTGAGAATGGGGTACCCCAACGCCTTGGAGGAGCTGAGTGTTAGACCACTGCAGAAAGAACCTGAACTTTTAATCCTCAAGGAGCTGGCTCTCCCGCTTGGCCACATCATCCTACTGGCCAAACTGGAGCTGTATAGCAATACTCCTTTCCTATTGAGTCAGAGGAATCACTGTGATGCCTTTCAACAGTATTTCAGCACAACCTAGCCCCTTTACATGGCTATTAATCTCACATGCCAGATCTGAACATACTTGAAAGCCTTTAGCAGAGATAACACAGCTACAGAGGTTGCCCTAAGGTCAAAGCCTGCTGCCGTGGAAATGAAATATTTGCATAACCTTTTCTTTCAAGAATTTATGTGATGAGCAAATGCATTCATTCAAGCTGCTTCCTCAGTGCTTCGGTGAAGCTGCCAGACAGGGGAGAAACAATGCAGTGTATTTCTGGGAAAGAACATGATTATTAGCCCTAAACAGACATATGGTAGAGCTATGATAGGGAGTATGGGCACAGTTGCCCCAGGGAGAAAGTAACTAGATGTAGCCATCCCTCTCCAGGCCTGTGTTCCTGTGACAGGGCATGATCACATCTTGTATCCATCAGCCAGTTCCATTGCTTGGTCTTTTTGGACACTCTGGGCAGCAAAGATGTGTACATCAGCAATGTGCAGCGCTTTTCTCTCTCCCTGTGACTGTAGATGGAGGGGGGTGGCTGGGGCAGAATGATAGTGGGTATTGCCCACTCATTGTGCATCTTGGAAGATCCTGCAAAACAACTCATCCTGCAAGACAACTGCTGCCTCTGCTCACCAGACCAAAGTCCAATCAAGAAGTTGCTCTATAATTAAACTCAGGGCTAGGAAGCCTTTGCTTTGGGTTCAGAACTTACAGCTACTGCATTTGTCCTGAAAATGTGTATGAAATCAGCATTACTGGGCTTAATTTTGGCCCCTCTTCAAGCAGGACTAACTCCCTGGCAATCTCTCAGCTAATTCTTCCTGAAGAGTATGAGTTATTGAGTTTGTTGACTGTGATGTCAGGTTACACCAGCAGATAATGTTGCCCAGGGTAAGTCTGAGCCCCACTATGACTGTGGCACAGTGGATTAACATTTTGGCATTTTCATAGGAAATGCGTGGCTGCATGATTTCATTAAAATTCAAAACATTGTTGTGGTAGGTTGACCTTAGCTGGACGCCAGGTGCCCACCAAGTCACTCTATCGCTCCCCTCCTCAGCTGAAAAGGGGGAGAAAAAAAATAACAAAAGGCTCATGCATCGCGATAAGGACAGGGAGATCACTCATCAGTTACTGTTATGGGCAAACCAGACTCGACTCAGGGAAATTAATTTAATCTATTGCCAATCAAATCAGAATAGGGTAATGAGAAATAAAAACCAAATCTTAAACCACCTTCCCCCCGCCCCTCCCTTCTTCCCGGGCTTAACTTCACTTCCGATTTCTCTACTTCCTCCCCCTGAGCAGCACAGGGGGACAGGGTATGGGGGTTGTGGTCAGTTCATCCCACATTGTCTCTGCCACCCTTTCCTCCTTGCTCTCTTCCCCTGCTCCAGCGTGGGGTCCCTCCCACGGGAGACAGTCCTCCATGAACTTCTCCAACATGGGTCCTTCCCACAGGCTGCAGTTATTCATGGACTGCTCCAGCGTGGGTGCCTTCCATGGGGTGCAGTCCTTCAGGAATAGACTGCTCCAGCGTGGGTCCCCTGTGGGGTCACAAGTCCTGCCAGCAAACCTGCTCCAGCCTGGGCTCCTCTCTCCACAGGATCTCAGGTCCTGCCAGGAGCCTGCTTCAGCATGGGCTTCCCAGGGGCTCACAGCCTCCTTCAGCCACATCCATCTGCTCCGGCGTAGGGTCCTCCACAGGCTGCAGGTGGATCTCTGCTCCACTGTTACCCTTCATGGGCTGCAGGGGGACAGCCTGCCTCACCATGGTCTTTCCCACGGGCTGCAGGGGAATCTCTGCTCAGTGCCTGGAGCACCTCCTCCCCCTCCTTCTTCACTGACCTTGGTGTCTGCAGGGTTGTTCCTCTCAGATATTCTCACTCCTCTCTCCATCTGCTGTTGTGCAGAAGTTTTTTTCTGCTTAAATATGTTATCCCAGAGGTGCTACCACCATCGCTGATTGGCTTGGTTTTGGCGAACAGTGAGTCTGTCTTGGACATGGCTGGCATTGGTTCTATCAGACATGGGGAAAACTTCTGGCATCTTCTCACAGAAGCCACCCCTGTAGCCCCTGCGCTACCAAAACCTTGCCACGCAAACCCAATATGTTGGTACAGCACCTCTTGGGACAAGGGTGTTGCCCTGGTATAAGAATGGTTCAAGGAAGGAAGTGCCTAGACTGTTTCTTTCTCAACCAACTTGCTTGACTGCACTGCTAGTGTCTGCTTAGCAGCTTTTTCTCACCTTCCTTGCTCTCCTCCCACACTTTGACTTCTCTGGATCCCTTCCCAATGTATATTTCTATCTATCAGGATGAAATCAGACCTCTGCAAAGCAGAATCTGCCAAATCATTTTGTACCCTACAGCATGGAAAGTCATCTACAACTAGTGCTTACTGCTGTGTGCTTGAGTGAGCTCTGAATTTTAGGGAAGCATGAGGTGTATTTTCAAATATGTGGCTAAAGAGATTAGTGCTCACAGTGATAGGAGGAACACCAAACTTCCGTGGCCCTGGGTGTCATGGGACAAGGAACTGAGTGGGGTCTCCATTTTGCTCTATGCTTCTCTTTTGGAAAAATGAGAAACCAGCTTGTTAGTTCCCAAGATTTGCAGCCTGCTGCTGAGGCTTTTGTGATGGTTATTCCCATTTTAATCTGTCTCCTGGGCATGAATGTTAAAAGTACTGATGTGCTGAAGGCCTGGATCATGGGTTCAGTGTTTGGTTGACACAGCCAGTGGGGCTAAAGCTTTCACTGGAGGCTGTGATGAAGCAGGCTAGCTATTTGGTGAAGGAATTATGAGAGCCTGAGCTCATCTTTTCTTGTTTTCTGAGCTACGTGGTGTTTTGCTGAAGGTATCCAAAGAGTTTTCCTCTGACTTGCCCTTTTTGCATTTTTCTTTTGTTTATTATCACCAGGATTCCCACCTGAAGGCAGATTTCCCACTGTCTGGCACAGATCTCTCATTTAAATCCAATCTCTGTCATTCAAAACCCAGTCTCCTTTGGCCTTCTGGGATTATTAAATGTTTTGGTTTATTTTTTAAACCAGATGAGTACAATCTGAAATGTAAAAAAACAGAGGGATTGCACACAGCTGCCATACTACACTTTGCGTGCCTGTCTTCCTGGTGTTACTGACCTTCTGATAACTTTCTGCCACTCAGAAAGACAAATGTTGCTGATGTATCTGCTCTCAGGCTACTCATTTTTTTTTTCTTTTAAACTGCTTGTTTTACTTCCCCTAAGTTTTCTTTCAATCTACTCTCTGTAGCTGGAAAAAGCTGCCAATCACATATGCCCAGAGAGTGACTATCAGTGGATGCAACTGTGCAATTATTGTTTCCTTCTTGTTAAAAAACAAACCAACCTACCTTTTCATTGTATTTAATATAGTCTTATACTCTCAGAAAGAAAATATTGTTCCGTCCTGATTTCATCTGACAAAACGCACACTGGTTGGTTTGTACTTATTTATTTTTCTTACATCCTGGAATTTTCAAAGCACTTAAATCATCTCTGTCATATTTACTCTTCTGTTTGTGCATGAGAATCAATAGTTATTTTGCCTTAAATGTATGAGAAACATTCCTAGGTGTGAGATAATCTTATCCCTGCCTGGTATTATATGGAATGAGTACACCTCCTAAAGAAGCATTTTCTATTGAGAATTTGCTTTGAGATGCACCCTTTATAGAAATTGCATTCTTAGAATTAGAAATTTGAAAAGACAACAAGGAATCCCACCATGGGCAAGGAAAAGAGAAATGTTCAACCCTCAGCAACTGTAAAAGTTCTGTGCATAATATTGCTTTGAAAACTCCCAGAAATAGTAATTGGCTGTTATTGGATGGTCTCAGAAGACGGATCTGAGGGTTGAGAGGGAGTTTCTATGCAGATATTGTGCCTGGAAGGTCAAATTCATGGTTCCCCAGGCAAGAGCTGAGCCAGTCAAGCTACCAAGAGTAAGAAGGCTAAAATATGAGGCTGTGTTGGTTTAGTCCCTGATCAACATGGAAACTAGAGTTGCGCGAGCAGGATCTTGAGCACATAGGATGCAAACCATACATTCCTGTTTCACCGGCATTTAAGACTATTATGCCTGGGCTGGAACACTGCTTGCTCTAGAAAAACCTCCATTTACGTAGCTGTTGAGGGAGTCTGAGATGTTTGGGAAAAGTTTTTGCTCTGAAGTTTTCATATCACAAGCTATGGACCTGTTGAAGACTGCAAGATCGCCTTTAAATTATGTTCAGAGGGAAAGAGTGTCTGTGCACACACATTCTAAAAAAAATAAATGGATAAGAGCAAAAAAATAGTTCATTGCTTTCAAAGCACATTGCTTTCTACTTTAGGCAGACTGAAGGATCTGCTGGCTGAACCAGTCAGGAAGCTGTAGGTATGGCTGCTCACACCTCCCAGGACAACAGAGTCCATCAGAAATGGGCTGAAGTGCCATCTTCAAGTGCGAGGGAGCAGTGAAGGCCCAAGGAAGAGACAGGTCCTCAGGTGCTGCAAACTGTCAATTTATGCCTGCAGAGGCTCTGCTCATAGATATTTTGTGGTTGTTGCATGAAGGGCAATGGCCACTCACCGTGTCTGGCAAACTTCAGAGGAGTCTCAAGCATTGGGGTGAATGCTGCTTGGAAACCCCAGTTCATTTTAGAGCACATTCACCTCTACAGCTTTGATATGGAAAGGAGCTGGGGAGAGGTCACCCTGGGCTCCTTCTCTTCCTGCAAGAAAAACAAGAAACACCAGAGGATAAAAGAGCAAAGGAGAAAACCCAAAGATCCATCTAACAAAGTAGGATTTCACCCAGCTTTTTGGGTTGCCTCTGTTTGATGAGCCAGTGAGACACAGCTGAATGGATCTTGCAGCTTTTTTCTTTGGAACACAGCTTCATGATTTTCCCTTTTGAAGTCTCTGCATCACTTCCCATCTGTTTGCTTACTCATGGAAGGAAAATGTATTCATTATTTACTTCTCTGTCTGAAATCATGTTTGTGGACTTGATTTCATGTCTTCGAAGTTTCCCTTTATGTCCTGTAGAGCTCCAGACTCTTTTATTAATATACATTTTGCATCTCTCTAGGAAACTTGATCAAAAGTTAAACACTGGTCAGAAATGTATACTATGTCTAATTTATTAGATTAACATAGCCATCTAAAGTGCTAAAATTCTTACTAATGCACATCCCAGTCTTTCAGAAACTTGTGTGTGAGCCATCCCACTGAACTGTAGTTAGTGCAACTGCTCTCTGCATAGTGGTAGGCCGATGCATATGTCTGAAGGCATGCAAAGAAGGCAACAAAACACAAAGCTGGCTAACGAAGGAAGTGCCAATGAACTTGTTTTACTATAAACTGCTTCTGCTCCCTACCTTGAAAATCACTTGGCTGGATAGAAGACAAGTGCTAAGTCTCATTCCTGACTCACTAGGCTTCATAAAAACTTCTTTTTTATGAGAGATAACTTCTCTCTCTATCTTCTATGAGAGATAACTTCCCTCATAAAAATTACAGCAGTAGTGCAAAGCCCATCTTCACACCTAAGAGGAGGCCAGAGCAGGACAGTATTGATCAGTTCAGAAGAAACCTTGTTAATTTCTTGTTAAAGAAATTTCTTGTTAAATTTCTTGTTAAAGAAAGCAAGTGTCAGGATTTTTGTCAACAAAGTCAGTATTCCCATTTCCTTGGTATTCTTCAGATACTGCCTTCAGTCACTGCAGAACTCCAGCAAAGGCTGAAGCCCAGGACTGCCCTTGTCAGAGTCATTAACCCTTTCCCATTCAGGATTTTTTTGTTTGCATGTTGGAATTCCATGTCCTAAAGCTCTAATTAATTCATATAAGCAACTGTTCTTGATGAAGAAGTTATACTTTGCAAATCCCAGAGCCTTCCACAAGAAGTCAATAATTTAATTCCAGCCACTGCAGTGCAGCAGAGGCAGTACTAAAATCTGTGTTCCATCCTGGCCTTGTAGAAACCATGAGCTCAACCTCGCTGGAGTTCTTTTGGAAAATCAAAATTTTAATGAAAATATATGCAGAAAGCCCAAAAAGTCAGATTTTTTTTCTCTCTGGAAAGCCGCGATATCTTGCCTTAGCAGCTAGCCAAATCCAAAGCCTGTAATTTGCAAACAGCCCTTATCCTAAATTGTTTTTACTCTGCTTGCTTATACAACGCAAAGTGCATGGAAGGCGAACACTGGATATCTGTGGGAGGAGCTGCTGATCAGGGCATGGGCAGGCACAGCCAGAGCTACAGCAGAAGCAAGGCTGGGGTACTGAAGCCAAGGTGAGGACATGGCAAAGTGATGGAATGCAGCAGTCTGAAGGGCAAGGCAGGACCCCATGCATCCACAAATGGTCAGGACAAGGAGTGGAAGGTGCTGACAGCAAGAGCTAGGAGTGAGGCTGAGCAGCCCAGAAGAAGACATAAAAATTGGGGCCACCAGAGAGCTGTGATAGTCCAATAGGGAGCAAGGTTGAAAGAGCAGAAGATGGATGCAAGAACAATGCGTGGATCTAGACAGGGAAAGGGTAAGGGGGCTAAAAGTATGACTCCAGACCAAATTGTTTGGAGTTTTCGTTTTATGCTACCTATGATTATTTAGGATTGGACTAGATGATCTTTAAAAATCCCTTCCAACCCAGACCATTCTATGATTCTATGATTATTTAGGAATCATTGCCTTGATCTCCTATTGTCAATAGCACAGACCTGCACACTTCGTTTGGGTGGGTACAGCTCCAGAGGGCAGCAGAGGAAGGTGTGGACAGAAAACCGTCCCAGGATGAGGCGTGTGCAGATAGTGAGTTCAATCCAGGTGCTGTACATGGAGAAGGACATATTTGTCCTAGTTACACACATCCTGTGGCCATAGTGTCACTGAATATATAGTGGGGTTGCCACACAGAAATGTAGCCGTGCAATGTTTGACTAAGTCTGAGCATCTTTCTCAAGTGGTGGGGTGGTGGGAAACCATAGAAATACTGAGGTAAGCTGACACAGTTTGGAGGCATATCATCAATAGTCATTACTGGAAGGAACCAAAGCTGCGGTGCTTCAGACTGTCATTCCTGCTGGTTCCTCTTTAACTTCAGTGGTGTAGTTTGAGACTATGGAGGAAGAAGATCTGGGTTTGGTTTTTTTTGTTTGTTTTAATTTTCTCTGTGAAATACTAGGGGGCTATAATAGTTATCCTAAAATAAATTCAGCTGAGTCTAGAGTCTAGTTTCTGTGGCAATGTTTTATGGGTAAATAAAGGTCAAAGTCCATTCTTTGGTCCGGAGGACACATAGCAAGTTGGCATGTGTATGATCAAACACTCTTACCTGAAATGGGTAATTTGTTCTGCCCTTTGGAAGCAGTCCCTGGCCTGTGCTCCTCCTCAAATGATACTTAGACATTGTCTGGGAAAGAGCTACTTGAAAGGGGACACAATTGCTTCAAGTTAAGAGGGCAGTGGTCCAGCCAGCAGCAAATCAGTGCCCAAGCCTCTCCCCTTCCTACCTTTCCAGTGTATGGCCAAAGAGCTGGATGCAGAACAAGGACGAGTCTGCAGCCAGCGCTTGCCAGAAAGCTTTCAGACATGTTGTCGGGCTTGCGACAACCTCTGCGACCTCTGCAGCTGATATTTGATCTGCATGTCATGTACTGTCTCTCCTCACTCTTGTCCTGTTTAATAAATATTCTGAGTGTGGACCTGCATGTGTGATTTTACCGCAGCCAGCAGATACCTGGCAGGGTCTCACCTCCCTCTCCCTGCTGCAGGGAAAGAAGCACAGAGCCCTGAAATGTGAGGCAGATTAAAAATAACTGTTGTTTCTGCACATAAAAGTGCAACTTTCAGAGCCTTGTGACTTGCCAGTGCCCTGCCCGGATGGCTGCTCTGCTGAGGCAGTTCTCGGATTGAGATGGAAAAGGCACAAGTAATGGATTGGGTCACGCACACAATTCATCATTGTCCTATTAATCGGGGTGGCTGCTTGCCCCCCATCCCCTCCCAACACACACATCCCTGACTGGGTTTCAGGATCTCAGAGACCTATTAAAGAGCCATTTTTAGAAAAAAAAGACCCATGCCCAGTGATGCTGCATGAAAGGGAGTATTTGCTGCTGTGGTGATGTTTGCCATCAGAGCGAACAATTTCTTACGAGCCTTCAGGAACATGCTGCAACACCAGGGCGGTAATGATCAAATTACCATGCTCGAATGGGTAGCTGGGTGGGTATTACACCTCCCTTCTGGCACAAGAAATGTGTCAATGGCATTTGGTCAATCCTAGCACATATATTGCCTGAAGATAGGCTGGATGTTTGAGGAAGAAGTGGGGAGAAAGCCTGTGGGCAAGCAAAGCCTGAATAGTTTATAAACTGTTAAATGAGATGCCCTAAGCCAATCTGTAAATGTTGCACTTGTTTCCTTTACACAAGATGCCTTAGGCCAACAGCTTCTAAGACAAAGATAGTCTAAGTTATTGGAGGTCTTTTTGTATCATAGACCTGTTCTGGACTTAGCTTATGCTATTTCCTAAGAAAAGACATCTTCTTTAAATAGATTTCTGTCTTTGACAGGGGTACAAGAGATTTCTTAGATACTCATTGCACCTCACACCAAAAATAGCATTTTACAAAGAAAACAAAGCTTTAAAGCCATATTCTTGAGAGTATGTGTTGGCACTGGCAACTAGGAAAAAAAGTGTAAGCTAGAAGAAAAAAAAACAGCCTAGACTTTGAAGCAGCAGAAGATATCTTCTTGGTTTCGTACATTTATTTATCTTACTTTTCCCTTTCCGAATCATGTCTCCTTGCTTTCACCCTTTCCTGCCATCTCCCAGACCTGACTTTGGGAACCTGAGGTTCTTGATGGGAGCCCTGAGGCAGAAGGGACTAAGGCGTTACTGGGACTAACTTGGATCTGGTGTCATCATCTCTGGAGCCTTTGAGTGACTGAAATGATGCTGGAAGATGAATACTGGGTCAGTACTGGAAAGAGGGGTTTAAGGGACTGGCATGACACTGGCTTTAAAGGTAGGGGGTTGGGATGATATTGGTGGAAAGAGGTGGGACATACCAAGAGACCAAAAGCTGTCTGTTGGAGTGAAGGGTTGTGCATCTGTGTGCACACTGAGCAGAAGAGAGGATATTGCTTATGTGAAGGATGTAGTAGGTCCTGGGCTAACAGATGGACATAAGAAAGGCTGTATTGGCTGTGTAGCTTACTGTCCTGTTTCTGACAGTGGTCCAAGGTGATACCAGGTATAAGAACAAGGTAAGCATATATTTCCCTAAATTACTCTTCTGGCATCCAACCATTTGGCGTTCAGAAATTTCCTGACATGGAGGTATTTGTAAAATCAGTGGCTCTCTTGGCATGAACATGCCCATGAATACTCACCACTTTTCAGAACCTACAACATCCTGTGGTGAAGAGCTCCCCAGCTTCATGATGAATCTCCTTGGGTTTGTTTTGAACTTGCTCCATGAGTTGATTTGAAGCCTATGTCCTATTCTTACTCTCCTTGTCTTATCATCTCCACTAGAGAATAAAATGCTACAGTGGGAGAAGTAGCTGATGTGCCTAAGGAAGTGTGCGTTCCTCTCCACCAAGTCACAACAGAAGGGCATGCCCAGCCAAGCCTTGTCACTATTGCTTTCTTCTCCAGTGACCTTGGGGAAGGCAGGAAGGATGAAGGGGTAGAGGGACAGAGGAATGAAGGGATGTAGGGACAGAAAGATGAAGGCATGGAAGTATGGATGGCTGGAGCAAGCCCAGTGCCCACTCTGTCCCCACAGATCTCACTTGTGTGGTCAAGCCATCATTGAGGCCCACAGATAACAGCTCCCTCCAGGAACTACAATTTTAAAATGGTTTAAACTCCTGGTAACACATTCAACAGAAACAGGGCAGATGGCAATGCTGCTGATGGTTTTTATGAAAGGGTCCAGTTCCTGCTGGACACTGGCCTGATGAGGACCCACCAGCACTACTATCAGTGTCTTCAGCATTCTTAGGTTAAAATAATCATAGAATCATAGAACTGTTTAGGTTGGAAAAGAGCTTTAAGATCATTGAGTCCCACTGTTAATCTAACACTGCCAAGTCCACCACTAAACCATGTCCCTAAGCACCACATCTACATGACTTTTAAATACCTCCAGTGACAGGATCTCAACCACTTCCCTGGGAAGCCTCTTCCAATGCTTGACAACCCTTTCAGTGAAGACATTTTTCCTAATATCCAACATAAACTTCCCCTGGCGCAGCTTGAGGCCGTTTCCTCTCGTCCTATCGCTTGTTACTTGGGCGAAGAGACCGACACCCACCTTGCTACAGCCTTCTTGCAGGGAGTTGTAGAGAGCCATAAGGTCTCCCCTCAGCCTCCTCTTCTCCAGACTAAACAACCCCAGCTCCCTCAGCCGCTCCTCATAAGACTTGTGCTCCAGACCCTTCACCAACTTCGTTGCCCTTCTTTGGACACACTCCAGCACCTCCATGTCCTTCTTGTAGTGAGGGTCCCAACAATGAACACAGTACTCGAGGTGTGGCCTCACCAGTGCCAAGTGCAGGGGCACTCTCACCTCCCTGGTCCTGCTGGCCACACTATTCCTGATACAAGCCAGGATGCCATTAGCCCTCTTGGCCACCTGGGCACACTGCTGGCTCATATTCAGCCAGCTGTCAACCAATATCCCCAAGTCCTTTTCCACTGGGCAGCTCTCCAGCCCCTCTTCCCCCAGCCTGTAGCGTTGCATGGGGTTGTTGTGACCCAAGTGCAGGACCCGGCACTGAGCATTGTTGAACCTCATACCGTTGGCCCCGGCCCAATGATCCAGCCTGTCCAGATCTCTTCTCATAGAAGGAAATCAGGTTATTCAAGCAGGACCTTCCTTTCAGGAAGCCATGCTGACTGGGCCTGATCCCCTGGTTGTCCTGTACGTGCTGCGTAATGGCACTCAGGATGATCTGCTCCATGACCTTCCCCAGCACCGAGGTCAGGGTGACAGGCCTGTAGTTCCCTGGATCCTCTTTCTGGCCCTTCTTGTAGAGGGGTGTCACATTTGCTAACCTCCAGTCAACTGGGACGTCCCCGATTGACCAGGACTGCTGATAGATGATGGAAAGTAGCTTGGTGAGCACTTCTGCCAGCTCCCTCAGTACCCTTGGGTGGATCCCATCTGGCCCCATAGACCTGTGTGTGTCTAAGTGGTGTAGCAGGTTTGCTAACCATTTTCCCTTGGGTTATGGGGGCTTCATTCTGCTCCCAGTCCCTGCCTTCCACCTCAGGGGGCTCGGTACCCTGAGAACAACTGGTCTCACTATTAAAGAGTGAGGCAAAGAAGGCATTAAGTACCTCAGCCTCTTCCTCATCCTTTGTCACTATGTTTCTCCAATAAAGGATGGAGATTCTCCTTAGCCCTCCTTTTGCTACTAATGTATTTATAGAAACATTTTTTATTGCCTTTTACAGCAGTAACCAGATTAAGTTCTAGTTGGTCTTTGGCCCTTCTAATCTTCTCCCTGCATAACCTCATGACACCCTTGTGGTCCTCCTGAATTGTCTGCTCCTTCTTCCAAAGGTCATAAACTCTCCTTTTATTCCTGACTTCTAGCCAAAGCTCTCTGTTCAGCCAAGACAGTCTTCTCTCCTGATGGCTTGTCTTTCAGCACATGGGGACGGCCTGCTCCTGCACCTTTGAGATTTCCTTCTTGAATAACATCCAGCCTTCCTGGACTCCTTTGCCCTTCAGGACTGCCTCCCAAGGGACTCTGTCAACCAGGCTCCTGAACAGGCCAAAGGTTGCCCTCTAAAAGTCCAAGGTAGCAGTTCTGCTGACGCTGCTCCTTACTTCTCCTAGAATTGAAAACTCTATCATTTCATGATCACTATGCCCAAGACAGCCTCCAGCCATCACATCACCCGCAAGTCCTTCTCTGTTCACAAACAACAGGTCCAGTGGGATGCCTTCCCTAGCTGGCTCACTCATCAGCTGTGTCAGGAAGGTCTCTTCCCCACTCTCCAGGAACCTCCTAGACTCTTTCCTCTCCACTGTATTGTATTTCCAGGAGGCATCTGGTAAGTTGAAGTCCCCCACTAGAGCAAAGGCTAGTGATTGTGAGACTTCTCCCAGCCACTTATAGAATACTTCATCTGCCTCTTCATTCTGGTTGGGTGGTCTATAACAGACTCCCACCATGATATCTGCTTTGTTGGCCTTCCCTCGAATTCTTACCCATAAACACTCAACCCTATAGTTGCCATCATTAAGCTCTACACTGTCAAAACACTCCCTAGCATACAGGGCTACCCCATGGCCTCTCCTTCCTTGCCTATCCCTTCTGAAGAGTTTATAGCCATCCATTGCAGCACTCCAGTTATGTGAGTCATCCCACCATGTTTCTGTGATGGCAACTATATCATAGTTTTTCTGCTACACAATGGCTTCCAGCTCCTCCCGTTTGTTGCCCATGCTGTGTGCATTGGTGTAGATGCACTTCAGTGGGGCTATTGATCCCGCCACCTTTGTGGGGGAAGAAACCCTAATTCCTACGTGACCATTCTCAGGTGTTTCTGTGGTTTCTAACACATCAATAAAGCTTGTGTCTTTACTGCCACATGGCTCTCCATCCCCTACCTCCACTGAGACAGTAGACCGACGGACCTCGCTAGCACACTGTCATTCAAACATTGTGTGCTGCCCTCAGGCTTATCTCTAGCAAGCCTGGTTTTATCCCTTTCCCCCTTCAAATCTAGTTTAAAGCTCTTTCCATGAGCCCTGCTAACTCCTGTGCAAAGATTCTTTTCCCCCTTTGAGACAGGCTACACTCTCTGTTGCTAGCAGGACTGGTGTCTTATAAACTGGCCCATGATCAAAAACGGACTGGAAGGACAGAGGAGAACACTAGTTCTACTGGTTAAAGGATCACCTTTAACCAGTCCTCCCGAGGCCCTGGTCTCTCTTGATTGCCCTTTGACTTCTTGTTGCAACTTCATTGCTACCTGCCTGAAAAATAAATAATGGATAATAATGCGAGGGCTGTACCGGGGTAGGAAGTTTTCTCATCACATCTTTAACCCAGGCCCCAGGGAGGCAGCAGACTTCCCTAAGAAGTGGGTCCGGTCTGCATATTGGGTCTTCTGTTCCCTTTGGAAGGGAGTCTCCTATGGCAATGACCTGTCTTTTTTTTCATTAGGGAAGTGGTTTTGACGCAGGGCATAGGCCAACTTAACCTCAGTGACACCTCCAACCTAGATGAACCATCATCCTCATCAATGTTCAGTTCCATGTGCAGAGCCTCGTACCTATTACGCAAGGGCATCTAGGAAGGTGGAGCAGTTGCGGAGGAGACGCGCCTGCTGCGCCAGGCAGGAACTTGTCGCCATTGCCCCCATCCCTTAAGTCACTGTGTTCAGCCAGGCGGAGAGAAGACAGGGAGTCCTCCGTATCATGGGTCCTGTCTGCCTGACAGGTCTGTCCCAGGAAGGCAGGGTGCAGTTCCAGCAGTCTCTCTCTCTCTCACTGTCCCCAATACTCCTCAACCTACTCACCTCCTCTTGGAGCTCTGCCACTAAGTGGAGGAGTTCCCCTATCTGGGCGCATCTCCCACAGGGGTGCTCGCTGCTGCCGCCCAGTATTGGCATGAGAGTAGGGCACAGCCTGCAGCCTGGCACCTGGGTGGCAGCGTGTTCCCACCAGAGTTCTGTCTGGGAAGCTGCATCAGTCGTGGTGGATGCAAGGTTTAGAGAGGCCATGGTCTTCCACTGGGTGGATACCATTGCTCCTTGGTCGAACTGGCAGAGCTTCAATGTCCTTCCTACATGTCCTTCCATGCAAACTGCAGCGCAAACTACTACGCCACATCCTTGCTGAACAAAAGCACAGGGAGAATAAATACAGTAAGATTTGGGAATGACATTCCTGTGCCCTTCATCATATCTTGCAACATAGTATGTAGGATGGAGCACTTCTACATAGTGGTCACAGCAGGCAGCTCAGGGGAATGTCAGAACTGTGAAGCAGGCAAGCAAGGAGAGGGGACCATAGGGTGTGTAGGGCTCTTTCCAGAGCAAAATAAATGTTGCAGGACTTACAGAAAATCTGCTGTTGTCATGCTGTATTTCTCTTTCACAGAGGTATTTTCCCAGTGATGATTCCAGTGGCAGGACTTGGACCAGTAAGGCCTCCGTGTAGGAAACTTGGCTGGACTGAGTTCTCCTGTAGGCTGCAAACTCTTCCACCCAGTGTAACTCTCCAAGGGCAAGCTCACAGCTCTTCATGTTGGTTTAGTTCAAGGGAAATTGTGTTGCCCTGTTGTGCACAGGGTAGAATTCATATGGCTGCATATGGGCTTCTAAAATTTTGATATCTATGTAAAAACATGTGTCTTAGATGCTTTTTCAGTCAGTGGGAGCTAGCTAGTAGATAAAGTAGGAACACAATTGTGTCAACCTAAAGTAGTTGTCCATGCTCATTACTTCAATGCCTGTTGCCTTTGCTTAGCTTGCCACTTGGGCTGCCTCAAGGGTACCTCCTGTGATTGTAAATGCTCTGGGATATTTTGGCTAGTCTCCAACTGCACCCAGCCTGCCAGAAGGGTGCCGGCATCCCAGAAGTCCTTTATTCTATCTGCCAGCCCCAGATGGCTCAAGTAGTCTATTGTATCTCTTGTGGCAAGAGATGCTTAAGTGTAGGTAAATGAATTTTTCCCAGCAAGACCACTGTAGATGCAGATATCTATATCGTAGATACTTAGATTTGATACTATTATATTTACAACAGTTAATGCGACACCAAATCCCTGTGTCCCAGCTAAGATGTGATCTTCGAATATAAGCTACTCAGAGAAGAATAAGACTGGCTCATTGATTTATTAACCATTTCAATATATCTACATCTTTTAGCAGGTCAGTTGATATCACAGGATACAGAGGAATATTGAAGCTTCCTCCTTGTTCCATGGAAAGGTTAACAAACAGAGCTGTCACCTTACAGGAGTTAATTTAACCTATTTTTGAAAGCTCTTCTAGTGATGGTTTACATCTTTTGTGGGGTGAACTTCTCCAGTTCTTGGCTCCTTGGATAAACATCTTGCAAAAATCTATGCTATTATTTCTGTAAGCTTACTTCAGACAAGAAACGTGAAGGCTTGATTTACCTGAGGCAATCACCAATGTAAAGCATAAGGTTGACAATTATTGTTGAAGAAGAAGCAGATGGGAGGATGCTTCTGCTGCCTGACCTTACAGCCTGCTCAGAGGACAGCTGTCACCTGTGACAGTCATGGTTCTCTAGCAGCGCTGAGTTTCTTGCCTCTGCTAAATGGACTCTATTTACTCTTCCGTTCATAAGAGTGGTTAGCTGGAAAATGTCCAATTTTGTGAGTAACAGCTGTTACTTTAAAAGTGACAGGCTCTATTCATCTAAAACAATCTCTGATCTGAGCTGTACAACCAACCAAATGGACCTATCCCACAGAAGCTCTGTTGCTACAAATATCATACAATCATAGAATCATAGAATCGTTACGGTTGGAAAAGACCCTTAAGATCATCGACTCCAACCGTTAACCTAGCACTGCCAAGTCCACCACTAAACCATGTCCTCAAGCACCACGTCTACCTTTAAATACCTCCAGGGATGGAGACTCAACCACTTCCCTGGGCAGCCTGTGCCAGTGCCTGACTGCCCTTTCAGTGAAGAAGTTTTTCCTAATATACAATCTAAACTGCCCCTGCCGCAACTTGAGGCCGTTTCCTCTCATCCTATCGCTTGTTACTAGGGAGAAGAGACTGACCGCCACCTCGCTACAACCTCCTTTCAGGTAGGTGTAGAGAGCAATAAGGTCTCCCCTCAGCCTCCTCTTCTCCAGACTAAACAACAACAGCTCCCTTAGCCTCTCCTCATAAGACTTGTGCTCCAGACCCTTCACCAGCTTCGTTGCCCTCCTCTGGACATGCTCCAGCACCTTGATGTCCTTCTTGTAGTGAGAGGCCCAACAATGAACACAGTACTCGAGGTGTGGCCTCACCAGTGCCAAGTGCAGGGGCACTCTCACCTCCCTGGTCCTGCTGGCCACACTATTCCTGATACAGGCCAGGATGCCATTGGCTTTCTTGGCCACCTGAGCACACCGCTGCCTCATGTTCAGGCGGCTGTCAACCAACACCCCCAGGTCCTTTTCCATTGGGCAGCTCTCCAGCCCCTCTTCTCCCAGCCTGTAGTGTTGCATGGGGTTGTTGTGACCCAAGTGCAGGACCCGGCCCTGAGCCTTGTTGAACCTCATACAGTTGGCCCCAGCCCAACGATCCAGCCTGTCCAGATCCTTCTGCAGGGCCTTCCTACCCTCCAGGAGATCGACACTTCCACCCAACTTGGTGTCATCTGCAAACTTACTGAGGGTGCACTCAATCCCCTCATCCAGATCATCAATGAAGATATTGAACAGGACCGGCCCCAATACTGAGCCCTGGGGAACACCACTGTAGAGAACCGGTATCAAATGCAGTTTTGTCTCAACATTGCCGCTGTAGCGTCATCCAGCGTCACGCTTCGAGAAAGCAATCTTCTGCACAGTTTGGAGAAAAACAACCTCGTGCTCCTGCGCAGGGACTAAAGGCGTGAAAACAGCAGAGGCAGGGGCAGCACGTGCGTGACAAACCGCACGTATACATTTGCGATCTGCGCATGCGTGAGAGCCCCTATATAAGGAGCACATGTGCCCCTCGGCAAGGGCAGGGGCGACGGCGCACGCGACCCCTCCTTCCGTTCCTGCACTCTCAAGGCCCTGCCTCGGTCCCCGACGAAGCCTGAGGCCATCGAAGACCCAGCGGAAGATCATCGGACTCGAAGTAGTGGTGATAAACTCCTTCTTCTCTCTCTCTCCCTCCTACTCTTTCCCTCTTCTCCCTTGCCCTCCCTCCTCCCTCCATTCTCTTCTCCCCTCAAATAAAAGTAAAAGGTTGTACGACATCTGACCGATTCCAGCGTCTTAATCTCGTCCTCGGGATCTTATCGAAACCTCCCCTGACATTGGATCGGGACAACAACTCGTGACCGGCCGCCAACTGGATTTGACTTTGTTCACCACCACTCTCTGGGCTCGGCCGTTCAGCCAGTTTTTAACCCAGCACAGAGTGTACTCCTCCAAGCCGTGAGCAGCCAGCTTCTCCAGGAGAATGCTATGAGAGACAGTGTCAAAGGCCCTACTAAAGTCCAAGGAGACACCATCCACAGACTTCCCCTCATCCACTAAGCGGGTCACCTTGTCACAGAAGAAGACCAGGTTAGTGAAGCAGGACCTCCCCTTCATAAACCCATGCTGGCTGAGCTTGATCCCGCGGTTGTCCCGCACTTGCTGCATAATGGCACTCAAGATGATCTGCTCCATGACCTTTCCTGGCACTGAGGTCAGGCTGACAGGCCTGTAGTTCCCTGGATCCTCCTTCCAACCCTTCTTGTAGATGGCTGTCACATTTGCTAACTTCCAGTCATCTGAGACCTCCCCGGTTGACCATGACTGCTGATAAACGATGGAGAGTGGCTTGGCCAGCTCCTCTGCCAGCTCCCTCAGTATCCTCGGGTGGATCCCGTCTGGCCCCATGGACTTGTGAGCATTCAGGTGGAGGAGCAGGTCAGTGACTGCCATCTCTTCGACAACTGGGACTTCACTCTGCATCCTATCTCCATCTCCCAGCTCAGGGGCCTGAAAACCCCGAGGATGACCTGTCTGACTATTAAAGACTGAGGCAAAGAAGGCATTAAGTACCTCAGCCTTCTCCTCATCCTTCGTGGCGATGTTTCCCTCCGCATCCAACAAAGGATGGAGATTCTCTCTGGCCCTCCCTTTGTCGCCGATATATTTGTAAAAACATTTTTTGTTGTCTTTAACGGTGGTGGCCAGTTTAAGTTCCACCTGTGCCTTCGCCTTTCTGATCTTCTCCCTGCATAACCTCACAACATCCTTGTAATCCCCCTGAGTCACCTGCCCCTTCTTCCAAAGGTGGTAAGCTCTTCTTTTTTTCCGGAGTTCTAGCCAAAGCTCCCTGTACAGCCAGGCCGGTCTTCTCCCCCGCGTGCTCGACTTACGGCACGTGGGGACGGCCTGCTCCTGCACCTTTGAGATTTCCTTCTTGAATAACATCCAGCCTTCCTGGACTCCTTTGCCCTTCAGGACTGCCTCCCAAGGGACTCTGTTAACCAGACTCCTGAACAATCCAAAGTCTGCCCTTCTAAAGTTCAGGGTAGCGGTCTTGCTGACCCCCTTCCTTACTTCTCCAAGAATTGAAAACTCTATCATTTCATGGTCACTGAGCCCAAGACAGCCTCCGACCACCACATCGCCCACCAGGCCTTCTCTTTTCGTAAACAGCAGGTCCAGCGGGGCACCTCCCCTGGTTGGCTCGCTTACCAGCTGCGTCAGGAAGTTATCTCCCATACATTCTAGGAACCTCCAAGACTGTTTCCTCTCTGTTTATGCTATGTGATGCATTAAGACTCTGAGGAAGGCAGAAAGCATTTGCAGTTTGTCAGGAAAATAAAAAAGCTTAGGTGAATAGGATCTCAACAGGACCAATTTTCATTGTGTTGGTATTTTAAATAATTTGCTAAAATGACCATCTTGGAGGCTTCATCAGAAAGTGGAGTTACCACGGCATTGGCTATGCAATTATTGCTCACAGCATCTTCTTTTGGCTTATTGCAAATGAGAGGTGAATTGTGTCAACTTAAACTTCTTCATTTTTTGTCAGTGAGTGACCCATAGCTTGTGGAGTTGCAGTAACTCGAACCTGTGTATCATCCCTTTGTTTTCCTGGTACTGCTGCATTCAGTTATGACAACACTGCATTTCTTTAGTTCTTTCCCATGGACTTCATTAAGCTTTAAAAATGAATGAATGTAGCTTCACCTCACTTTTAATTAGACAATTTTTCCCCTTTTCAGGTTTTCAGGGACAGAAAGTCTGGTTTTATGCAATACATTTGCTTTCCTTTGCAGAATGCCATGGATGAAAGTCACAGGGACAGTTATTTGTTCCTGCAACAAGGGTTCAGGGGCATCTGGAAGCTGGGAGCCCACAGAGAGCTAATAGACACAAGAGAGCTTGCAAAAAGAGCCCAAATTATCAGTCTGAGCCTAGCTACATGCAGACAAGGAGACAAGAAAAGGGACCTGTTGTGATAACCTGTAGAGAAAATCTGTCCTGACTTCCATCTGAGATTTGATGAGGACTGGATGGGGAGATGCCTGGCATACCTCTAGGCCACCAGCTAATTTCTGTCTGAGACATAACCTTGTGCTGATACCTGTGTTGCGCTTTCCTGTCTGTAAAACAGCAATCTTTCCTGGGCTATGAAGTCCTGGTTGGCAGAGGAAATCACAGAGTATAAATGGCTTGCCACCTCTCCCAGGCTGTTCTCCAGAGGCAAGTCCCAGAGTCAAGTTTGGAGGGTTGACCTGTGTTTGTGTTTGCTGAGATTTCAGATCTCTCATGGCTCCTCCAGGCTTTCCAGCCCTCACAAATTCAGCAATTTTTGCATTCCTGGAAGTATGTAAACTAACACTGACAGGTTATTTCAATTGACTTCCAGCTCCTTGGAAACCTGAGAGGCAGAGATTTTGCTTAGTCCTGCCCTTGGCTTTCCTAGACACTTCCTACAAGCAGACTTACTGGTGTTACTGCTCTGTCCAGGGATCTTCTGCTGCCAGGACCTCCTCATGCTGTTTCCCTACTTGGTTACCTCCTTCTGATGCCCCAACACAGGCTGGAATGAAAGGGTCAGTCCATGTGCTTGTGTTTGCATATGTGTGTTTGCGCCTCCACAGATATCGGAACCCCCTCCTCCCCAAATAAATCATTCAGGAATCCTTTTGTTTTCATAGGGATTCATTTAAAGACAGTATCAGCATGGACAAGAGAGGCAAGCACTCAGAAAACTGACCTTTCCACTCCTTCATCCTTCTTTGCCTCCTCATCTAGTCTAGCGTCCTGCCAACATTGCCTCCAACAGTCCTTTACTGTTACACATGCATTTGGTCATTTTACAGCTTCCCTACCCGTTATGTTTTTTTTTTCTGCTTGCTGTGGTACAGCACTATTTCTCATACTCTGCTTCTCAAGGGATCCATTAGTGTTTCATCCCTCCTCCTGGACCACTAACTGCTAGTCACATGTAAGATGTCTTCACTTTTCTACCTATTAACTCTCATAGAAACTGCAGGTAGTGATGGTGGTAAAAAGCCAGGATTTCTGACAGCTCTTGAAGACAAAAATAAATAAAAGCAACTCAGTTAATCAATTGGTAGCATTTACAACAAAACTCAGAAAATGTATAGCACACCAAAAGGCAGGCACTTTTAATCCCTAAATTTTTTTGAAAGGCTGCAAAAATGTCTGAGAATTGTAAAAGTGTTTTTGGCTTGTGGATAGCCTCTCAAGTCACTGCAATTTCCTGATGCTATAATAATAAAATCCAGAAAGACTGCTCAGCTCAGCTTTTCAGATCAAATTGATTGACAGGAAGACTAATTCCATGGAAATCACAAAATCTGCCCCGTTTTCTTCTTCTAAGACCCTCATGCATGACTGAGTCTCATTTACCTCTGCACAATTTAGCATAATTGCATCTCTCTAATTTAAGTAGAACTTCTTTCTGGCAAAGATGGTTAGAAAGATGAGATTGAATGCCTTCTGGAAACTGCATGGCGTTTTAGTATCTGCACTATAGCAAAATACAAACCTCATTTTCCTGATTCCTTCACTGTTTCAATTTCTTTCGTTTCCATGTGGGGTCGAAAAGGGACGTAGTTCCTATCTGGTACTGATTTTCATTCTCTGAATTCAGCTCCTCCTCAGACACAGGCACTTGATTCAAATCAGTATCAGGACTTATGGAGAAAATCAAGAATATTTCTGCCAACTGTACTGATTAAGAAAAGGAGTGGGTAACTTAGGGCCAGGCAAGGGGACATGTTGAATCTTTAGTCAACACATGATAAGATATTTTCAATGACAAGAGTAACTGAAATGCACCATATAACAGACTCAGCATGCACAATGAGATGTCTCGTATTTTTCCTTTCATCTCAGGAAACAGTGAAGTTCCTGTGGCTGTTTTGGTTTGTGAAGTAGGCACTGATAAAAATCTATATTTACGCTAATCTGTATGCTTTGAGTTGTATATAAATAATTATGAAAGAAGTCAATAACAGCTTCCCATCTTAATCCCCAAACTCTGTGCACTAGCCACAGGAGAGTGTGCACCAGCATGGCGTCCTGATTGCCACCAGGGTCGAAGGCACATTATAGTCTCATGGGCAGAAACTTCACAGATGTTTGCTTTGTGAAGAAAGTGGACCAATTCCCACTCTTGGGACTTTCTTTCCCAGTTGTATACCTTTTTCCCTGAGGAAAATGATGACTGCCACAGAGGTTGGGCCTGTCCTCAACCTGTCAAAGGTTTATAGGAGACCAGGCTTTGAAGGCTAACCTGGGGCTTGATGACAAGAGAGCAGAGCTCCCAGTTGAGATGCCCATTGCAAACACTGCTGTGCAGCAAGTGTCCCCCTCCACACATCAGAGCTTTTTCTATGCCTGTTTTTCATTCCCAAGCTTTTACTGCTGTACAAAATCATTCCTGGAAATTATGAATGCTAACGGCATAGTGGTCAACAGCAAAGCTGCCCAGCAGGAGGTGAGCTCTTGGGCCCTGTATGATGAATTTGCATTGCTGCAGTACCAGGGATTCCCATGAAAGGATCAGGATTCTGTTTGGTGGAGATCTGTATGAATAAATAATAGCAGAGCTCTCAGCCTTGGGGATAAGCAATGTGCAACAGTGTCTAAAACCAGTAAGAGAGGAGAAGGTGTGAGAGTAAAGGAGGAAAACTGCCTACCGGGACAAATAAAGCCATTTGTTCTGCTTAGCCTCAGCCAAATCTTGTGCAAGTCTACCAAGGCTTCATAAGCGGGTAAATAATACACAAACATGGTTTCATAAATATGAAGAGAATGTAACGATATTAATGAACTGTTCTTTAAGATGGTTTATTTTCTAAATAAACTATGTTAAAGGTGAGGTGGGACATGTACAGGCCACCACTGATGAGAAAAAGGAGCTGGAACACAGTTTTGGCTTTTAATTCCAGGACCTGATTAACCACCTGAAATTTATTGCACCCCTGTTTTGAGTGTAAGCCTCTCAGATCAATATCTAACATAGTAAACCGGGCCAAAGGGACAACCAAGTGACCTATAAAACCCCTTCTTAATTACAGCATAGCTTCTGGGGCAGGGAAGAGACAGCAGAAGGGAGGCTGCTTGAAGAATATTAGTATGGGAGGCATAAATTAAAGTAATTTATAATAATTAACATTTTTAAAATTCGGTACCCTCTGGCTGACTGTTATCTGAGTCATTCCCTGACACAAGAATTCCTCCATGTGCAGAAAATAACATGAAGGACACTATTTGTTCTGTTTAAAAAAACAAACCAAACCAAATCTGATCTTTATACTTAGACTTTTACGAAGACAGCAGAGCAAAAATCTCATTTTACTGCCTGCATGCAACACCTTTTCCTATATAAATGTGACTCTGTGGCATCATACCACAAGTTCATGGTTGTGGAAGATCAATTTGGATGACCCGAGGGCTAAGTTACGGCCACCCGTCCAGGTTGGGGAGCTGGCAGTTGCCCTGCTCAGAATGGCTTGTTGGATCTGGGCAATGCTCTCTACAGCAAACGGAGCCAAAAAAAAAAAAATCCTCTGTTGTCTCCTGAAGTTCTGACATGGAGAAACTCCTGCTGTGCTGGAAATCAGGTGTGCAAAATTCCCGTTGTGCAGCTTCAGCTTTTTAAATTGGTGTAGAGGAGCTGAAGAAAAGGGTAAGAATGCTGCAGAAATGCTGGGCTAGAAAAGATTTCTGGTCAAGCCATTTCCTCAAGAGGGTATTGACTTGGATTGAAACCATGCCAGTCTAAACCTTTCCATAAACATCTCTGCTGATGGAAGTTTTGCAGATTCCCTGTTAATATTTTAATAATTTCTGTAGGTTTTTGCTTTCTTTTCCTAATTGCTTTGTAAAGTTAAATGCTTTAACAATTTTGCCTTTCTCTCTCAAGAAATCCATTCCCTTTTTTGTCTTCTTGAGATGTTTTCCATTCTCTGTTTTGCCTCTATTGTTGTTTCTTCAAAAAGACCAGATTCTAGCCGTGGCTACAAGTGGACAAAGTGTTTATGTGATGTGGTCTTTTTTAAGCGACTTGTATATATATCTAAATATAGAATCAGACTAAAAGACCTTCTTTTTTTTTCGATTAAGACTTTTGCCAGGTCATTGCATAATGAAAATTCATCTTCTAATCAGAGACTGTCATATGCCTTAAGATTAATGGTGTAAAACAACACCTGTGGGATTTTTAAACATCAGATAATTGATTGCCTGTAAAGCTTATTTCAAAATTTGAGGTGCCTTGTGCTGCTAATGAACCATAGAAGACATGTTGCTCTTCTTTACTAGTGAAATCACAGACACCTGGTTGGGAATGCCACAGACTTGCAGAATACTTGCATTGTACTTTGATACTTGGTGGGAATTTAAAGCACTCAGCAAGAACTACTGGTATTTCTTTTTAGTTCTGAATAATCTTTCCTTCATGCTTGATTTCTCTCCAGAGCATAACAAAAGGACAGCCAATAGCCCAGGAGCCCTGTTACAAAAATCTTAAGAGATGTTGGCATGAAATTCTGACTCTGATGATTATCCCACAGTGGATATTTGAAAGGTAAGCATTGCTCAGATATTTATGACTTTATGTTTTGAATCAGCCTTATCTTGCCTTCTCTCCTAGTGTCTGTAATGACTCACGGTACCATTAAGGTCACTTAGATGACACTTCTTGAATACATGCATGAAACACTGTATATTGTATCTCCAACTATTTTCTTTGCAAATGGACAGTATTTTTTACCTGGCCCTTCCTGGCCATCAATGTTAGATGCTGTCCAGTTAAACTGCCAACGCAATATTTAGTGTAAATCCTTAAGGCCAGCAAATCCCCTTGTTTGTTGTCAGAAGTGTCACACTATTCTTGCTTGCATCCCAGCCATGGGATTTTCCAGATCTCCCATCCTGCTCCCAACTGCACAATATATCTGGCGAATCTATTCATTAGCTACTTCTGGAAGAGGGATGTGGGCAACCACAGTATTCAACAAAATGCAAAGGACCTCATATGTGATGTGGCTGGCATGAGAAAAGCTGCCTCTCTGCTTTGTCTTTTGGTGTCCTCAAGCCTCTTGGAAATCACTGCAAATGTAGCAGGAGTGACGGACATCATCCATTAACACGTTAATATGCTTTGCACTTGATGCCAGGCCTTGATGTCAGTGCTGGAGACCAACCACAAATTCGATGTGTGCTGATCCCCAGCATCTCCGAGGGATATTGCTGCTGAGCAGGGAAGAGAACTCACTGTGTGTAAGGATGGGAAAGTGCTTAGTTGGTGTCACTTCTTAAACAGCTTCATCACGCTGGAGGCTGGGAGAAAGCTGGGCTATCTCAACTCTTTTCACATGCCTGAGGTATTGTGCTGTGTTGAAAAAAGCATTAGCAGGGCAGAGCTGTGGAAAAGGACTTTTAAGAAAGGACATACAAAGTTCTTTCAAGAGGAGATTCACATCCAGCTCAGTGCTTTGGCCTAGTTTAAATTGGATTTATTGCTCAACCAGAGAGCTGTTTGTGACATTGGAAGCTGTACATCCAGCACCTGAATTGTGATCCGACTTCTGCAAATAGTTTCTCCAGGCCTTCGTGGCTGACAAATACACCCTGCGAGAGCAGATCGTGTACCAGGGTTAATTGAACCAAGTTCAGCTGCCAACCTGGTCTAATTGATTTTTCCAGAAGTTTCTGAGTGAAGAGCTCCCTATCCTCTACCTTGAAAATACTAACTCAGCAATGGGCTTGCCATGGGGGTGATAATTTTTAAAGCAGTGCAGTTTCTTTCTGGAGGTATGTAAGAATTCTCTTAGACCTCTGTTGTAACAGGCTGTAATTACCGGTGCCACTACATCTTTTTTTATCATAGCTGTAGCATAAACAGTGGCTGAGAGGATGCAGCTACTAAGGCTTTCTGGGAAATGTCTGGGAGTCATATAGTATGTTCCACATTTTCTATTTTGAAAATGGCTCAATTCCATAAGACTGAACTTTTCCATATGTGGATATTCCGATCTCTTCCATTGATGGGTACTTGGGCTTCACCTTCTAGCTAGCAGCTGGTTTCCACAAGAGTTGCCTCTGATTGGCATTTCGTTGCCTTCCTGATGAGTGCAATGCCTCCCTATCAATATCACAAGAAAACTTCTTTACAGTCAAGAGAAGTCCTGGCATTGGCATTCATGTGGAATTATTTTCTCGGATATCAACATCACCCTTGTGCAACATGCTCTCCTTAAACCTGCGGATGTCTGGAACAATTTTATGTAGTAAAAATACAATATTCTTCTGAGTGCAAAGACCACTGCTCAAGCAATATAAAAGGTGATTTTTCCACCATTTGATCGTTCAGTGGGAGAACTAGGGATATTGATAAAATCCAAATGAAGTCTAGGTTAAGTTAATGCCAGTTTCTGAAAAATGAACTGAGGATAGTTCCAGCTGTACTATAGCGCAGCCATGAAAACCTCTGCATTGATTTTCACAAACCTAACTCTAACCCACACATCCACTGGCTCATCCTCAGTCACAGCTTCCACCTGCTCCTGTTGTCTTGCCTCAATTCCCCATCTTGCCTCAAATCCGCTGAAGTCTGTGGGTTCTTGGGTGTTTGACCCTGCACTTCTCTTGACATGGAACAAGTTTTCCTGTGACATTGATAGGGTTGAGGACCCAGAGGTGGGATTAATTTCACCTACCTTAGATGGTGCCTGCATTTCTATCAGTGTCAGAAACATGAAGCTCACATTATAGGCACTGCAGGGGAACAGGCACTGTCCATCTGACTGATTTTTAACATTTGAATTATTATACCCTATGATGGCCTGTTTTTTCGCATTGGCTCTAAAAGCACCTTCATAGCTAGTTCAGATGTAGATATGTACATTTTAGACCTTTTGAAGAGATGAATCCAAATCACACAAGCTTTTGACTGAAGAATGTAATTTTATTTGGAAACGTTGCAAATCAACAATTTTTAATCTGCTTTCTCTGAGGATGTTATTTTTTGAAAAATAAAATTTTCCTGGTTTCCATTTTTGGTTTTGCTCTTTGTCTTTGGCTCTTATTCCTCTTTTTTTTTTTTTTTTTCTGCTATCGCTGCATTACGTCCCTCTTTCTTAAAGCAGTTTTCTAACTTTTTCTTCACTTTCTGTTCAAAATGTAAGAAAGTTCAGGAAAACTTAAAAATAGAATTGTTTTCACATACTAATGTTTCATAAGATGTTCAAGAAAGAATTTTAAAAATTGTTAGACAAAAGTTGATTTTACATTTTCAACAAAAGGCTAACTTTTAATGAAAGAAGTTATGAACTTTAATTATAACAATGAACTCTAATTATAACATTTCATATTTTCGTCGATACTCAAACTGACTGCAAACGTAGGCACAATGAGGTCTCTTTTACTGACACATCCAGAAATAGTTTTATCTATAAAATTTTGATGACATGGTCTAAAGAACAAGTTCAATTCTTGGAAGAATTTTTTTACTTAAATGTTACTCCTTTCTTTTCTTTGACTGTAGAAAGGACATATAGTTAAACAAATGAATAAAAATAACAAGAAGAGACAATGTAGAGACCTGGGGAATAAATGGTATTCAGGTTGTGGAATTAATCCAAAAGATATATTATCCTATGATTATCTCAATGGCAGTATTGCTGATCTGCTTTTCATGATTTGTTGCGCAAGTGGTAATATACAAGATGTGAGCAACTTGGCAAACCTGAAAAAAACCCAAACAAGTGCTAGTTCAGGCAGCATGGGGTGATAATATAGGGAGGATGGTGTGGAGATGCATGGTCCATGCAGCCCTGCTGGAACATCACCAGGAAACAGCGTGTGCAGTGCTGATGTCCCAGTGTCAGAAAGATGCTGCTGCAGTTTAATAAGGCGAAACACAATCAAGGAAGTTGGATTTCTCCGATTTCAGAGAGATGCGGGGGAAAGCTAGTGTAGCTAATTGGATGTTCAGCTGTGGACTAGGTGTGCATGTTTTCCTTATGAATGCAAATTCCTTCTGGGCATAAACCCCTACCAGAAGAAGAATTAATGGAGGTACCTGGTGGTTTCTGCCTAGACTGTATATGATTTGAACCTGGTGCTGTCTTTTTCAATTTTTTGTGCAGCACAAAGTATAGGAGGATCATCACTAAGCTCCAATTATTACTATTAATGAAACAGCATATAAAAAATATCCACTCCTCTCTAAGATCTGCAGAGACATTTTAATTTAAATAGTAGACAGCGAATCTTAAATTACATCCTTTTAATATAAATGTAGCTAAACTCCTGAAAGCGGCTGGGCGTAAATCTAAAAATAGATTTCACCACAGTGAGCCACACCAAAATTTCTACTCGGTAAACATGCACATCACAAAGCGCTGCACCACTCTATCTATTAAAACATGATATATTAGCTGAAAACTTATGTTGGTTACTATGGGAAGGGGACTTAGCTTTTGCTAACTTTTTAATGGTGAGTTTGCACATTTTGGGGGGGATATTTGCAATGGGGGTGGGTGGTAAGATTGTGTAATCAGCCAGCTTATCTTTAACTTCTCATCCAATTTCCATTTTGAAAGTCTTTAATGAAGAAGCAAGGCATGTTTAATTGATTGCCATTAAAATCTTCAAAGGAATTGGCAAGATGAAAGTTGTTTCTAATTACTGCATTATGATGCAAGCTTAACGATACACCACTTCTACAAATTGATTTTATTAGAATTTAAGATGAGGAAGTAATTGAGTTGCTGTATTGATCCATTTTATTTTTCCACCATTTAACATGCCCAGTGAAAAAAAAAGTTATTGATCTGTGGAATAGTAATGAGGACTTAAGAAAGAAAGTTGAAGTGAAGATGGATTGGCCAATAAAAATAACTTATAAAACCCATAATGTGATGGCAGAATATAGTGACAGAGACCAATTTATCTCTAGGTTAATTAGGGTAAATTAAGGTTAATTCTTTTGTTATTTAACTTTTATTTCTTTGTCTTGCTTCATCTTATCTGTTTGTACTAGAATAACTGCTTGTCCTTGTAAAGCAATATTCTGCAGATCTCCTTCCAGTTCTGCTAACTTTGCCTTTGAAGATCTCTTTAGAATTAACCCCAAAACCTGAACCCCCCCTCCATGCATATACTTAATCTTTCCTAAAAATCTTCTTAAGGGTATTTAAGATTGCTTTCTTGGTCTTGTTTTCTTAGAACCGATTCCTGTTTTTTTCCTTATATGTCAGTGCAAGACAGGTGCTTTTAGAGCATGAGACACATGCTCCATGCCGTCTCATATATGTTCTCCTCAGTATGGGCCATGAAGATATCCTGAT